>NC_070587.1:20849205-21529205 GCF_027409825.1 Scomber japonicus | reverse complement strand
ACTCAAAACCTGGACAAATAATATCAAATGCATGATTAAGATACCACTCGGGGTAAGTGACAAATATGGTTGTTGTTGTTGTTGTTGTTGTTGTTGTTGTTGTTTTAAATTTGGGTGATTTTCTTGTGCAAAGAATAAATCTGTTGGCATTTAGAGAGCCCTCGTCCCATACATATACACAAAAAAAAAATTTGAACACACATAATACCCCGCCTGACTCCATGTTGCCATGGCCACGGGGAGTTGTGTTTGTTTATGTGTGAGTGTGTGTAGCAGGGCTGCAGCGGTCTTTGAGCAGAGACATCTCTGATTCCCAGCGGACTTTGAGACTCAAGCTGACTGTGACTGGTGCTGCTGTAGGAGCGTAATAGCACTATTTAGCCTGAAGCACTGTGGCTATACACACACAAACACACAATCCTTGCCGGCCATGACTGACAGATCATATATTTACCATCTTCATCCCCAGTGCTTCATCTGGAGTCACTCCTGCTCTTCCCCTCTTGTAGATTACAGAAAGCAAGCACACACAGTGAAAAACTGATCATGAAATAACTTGCAAATAATGTAACAACACTGGAGCTTAATGAGTGCAAGCAGCCAATAGAAAAATATGATATAAGCTAATCAGTGTCCACCATGAACAATATGATGCATTTTGTGTTCATACACATTTCTGGACTAATAAGTCACATAGGATGCTATGACATGGCACAGTCAGAAAAGCACAGATAAAACAATACAATTAACAATGGCTTGTTGTTCATGCTGACTCACTGTCACACTGTCATCGCTTACTGGAACACTCAAATACAACAGAGCTATCATTAATGTCATTAGTGTCTGCTGTAAAACCGATTTATACTGCTCTGGTTTTCATCAGTTCAAGGTGCTAACTTGAACTGATGATTATTTTTTTAAGTTTCAGAGGTTGATGGTCAAAATATTATCTGAGAGCCTTTTCCATTCTCACAAAAATAGCCCTCCACTGAGCACACTGATTTGTTATATTTAAAGATGTTAAAGCACAGCATCAGCTCAAAATATCAGTTATTGACAACTGTATTGGTAGCATTATTAATGTATCGTGAAAATGTAAAGATTATCCCCCAAAAAAGCACGAATGTGCAGTAAACTCAGTTGAAAATGCAATGAAAAACTCAACAGAGTACAACATTCTTTATGATGTAATACTGTGTTACAGTGTCAGGATGTAAACACATGTTAACACACTCTGATTATTTATTCCATTAACTTCTTATTACATTTCTAAACTCTCCATAGAGCAGGTGCAGTGGGAGTTAGAGCGGTTGGTGAGAATATACTAATGAATGATTATTTCACTTTTAACATTATTTCACTTTTAACATGTGAAAGTTGAACACAGCTTTGTCCACTGCTTCTAAAACAAGCTTCTAACATTTAAGTAGATGTAATTTTAATCTTTCAGCCTCAGTCTGCTATTTGGAGCAGTGATGTCAGTTTGGAATTAGGATATATTTTATGTTTTATCACAACTTTCTTTCTTTCTTTTTATATTGCTTCTGATTATTTAATTTAGTGTATCTTTTGACCATTATGCAGCACAACACCAATGTAAATTTCTTCTACGTGTGAACCTATTTAGTAATAAACCTGATTCTAATTCTGAAATACTCTAATGTAGCCTACTATAATGTTTGATGCACTACTTGTAAGAGGGAAAAGTTCCACTCACCGCTGATAAACACGTGTTTAAAACATCTCCACACTTTAATGTAACAGCACATAACTACACAAGCTCACACTCTGCATCAAGTTTGGCAGAAAATACTGTCAAAGCCTCCGTAGTTGCTACAGAGGAAACACACTCTCAATGCACAAATGTGTACTTTCACCCACAAACACACACGCATACACACACACTCACACACACATACACACTGGCCCAAGGTGGATTTCTAGAGGTGCATATATTTGCATATATCTGCATGTTTAATGAGTTTTGGGAGATCAAGCGATCCAAGCGGCCCTTTGTGGGTATTTCTTTCTTTCTATTTTTTTTTCTGTGTGTGTGTGTGTGTTGTGGAGGGGGTGGTTCTCCATGTAAATATCACCCACTGTGTGTTGGCACCCGTCACAGATGGTCGGGGGCGAGGGCACCCTGTGGGCACAGGATACCTATTTCTGTTTGTCTGTGCGCTTTGTGTGAGACTGTGAGGCAGAGAAAGTGCGACTCTGTGTGCACGCACCTGTGTTTGTGTACGTGTGTGTTTGTGTGTGCGCGCGCATTGTGATACTTTATACATCTGTATGTTTTACCTCTTTGTGCATATGCATGTGTTTGCACTTCACTACATAATTGTGCTGTGTGTAAGTGTATGTGTGTGTGTGTGTGTGCATGTATATACAATTTAAACACCTGTGTTAGTGCAGCTCTGTGTGTGTTTGTTCAGTTGTTTGTGTTTAAGCGTGCTGCAGTTGCGCGTGCGTGTCTCCCAGCATGCAGTGTGGCTATGATGGCCCTGTTTTGGATGATTGATGTGCTGGAGGAAGCAGAGAGTAGCTCAGGTTGGGCCAGAGCCTCAGTCTGACACACTGCTGCTTCCCTGCTGCTTTACATATGTAGACGCAGCAAGAGTCCTCCTCCCCTCCCATCTGACACTGCCTCCCTCTTCAATACACACAACTCACACGTTCCTTCCTGCCTTTTTATTTTGAAGCTCTTGTTTATTACATGAAAGCAGACCAAGTTCTATGCTCTTTTGGTAACTTCCTGTTTCACATTTTAAACCTTTAAAACAGCCTGTAGTTTGATATAAATAAGTTTAGCCTCTGTCTTGTATCATGCAGTAGTTTTCGATATATGAGTCTGTAGTTTCAGGCTCTGATAGACTGAATCATTATGATCCGATTCTGCAACTGATTCATTCATCTCATTGGTGGAATAATCAATACTACACTGGTTTTGCACTGGAAGACATTACATTGAATTTAATCTAATGAGACATTTACACCTGATTCCACACACAAACAATTGTTTTATGATTTATCCTGATTTGCTTTTTCAAAAGAAAGAAAAAAGTCTGCACACTGCAGCTCCCAACGCAGGTAGGATTTTAATAGGATAGGACCACAAGTGAAGTTTCGAGCTTGATGTTCTTCATCAGACTAAAGATGAACTGAATAGTCATCATCTTAAATCCACAAAGGCCCAGGTAATCTGAAAGTCACATGATGTGCCAATCCCACTCAACACTTTGCTTTTACAGATTTTGTTATTTGGTCCAGCACCTGCTTTCTTACTCCAGATGTGCGGGTCTACCACAAACTTTTTTAACATGCTTTTCCACCCTCACAAAATAATAATATCAATAATAAGTTGATGAAATAACACTCATCATTTCTTAAAATGTAGAAAATGCAATAATATTTCAAAGGCTACAAGTCAATTTATAGTTCAGATGATGAAGTAATACAACATAAGGAAAATTAATATTTAAGTGAGGTTGTGTTTCTTCCCTGATGTGAACACATTTTTGTCGAGGAACTCTCATATCAAATCTTTAAATGTCTCTTCCATATTTTATCAGTAAATGTAGAAAAGGGCATTCAGGTAGTCACTTAGCACAGCAAAGCAGCCAGTTTTTGGCTACTGAATCTCCAGGTGCCATGATTGATCTTCAGTTTCCAACAATAGAAAATACCAGAGGTCCGTCTCACCAAATTTGCATTAGCTTGCGGGGAACCTTGAAGGACTCTCAGATTTACTGGCAATTTGGGAGTGACAGGCATTTATGAAAGTTGGCACTGCCACTATTTGTGATCTGCATGTGAGCAGTAATCACTTTTTTGGAGCGGGCTACAGGTATGTGTGGGGCAGGGTGTCCAGGATAAGAACCGTTAACTTTAATTAGGACTCAAAAGAAGCAAAAATATTTAAAACATCATAAAGTTGATATTTTAGATATATGTGGTTTCTTAAAAGACTATTTTTGGCAGTATCTAGCATTTTCTTTGTCTATGTGTCTGTGTCTTCATCTAACTTTCTCAATGATGTCCTCTGACATTCTCCTCTTGGTTATGTGTATCTCCTTCCTGTCCCTCTTTGCCTCCTTGCTCCCTCTGCATCACTATCTTATTTTCAACCCCCCCCCCCCCCCCTTCTCAGGCTCATCCTCTATCGCTGGGTCTTACTTTCCTCTCCCTGACACTCACCCGTTTCCATATCCTGCCATCTCTCGCCCATTACTAATCCCCACCCACCCACCACCTCTCTCTCTTTTTTTTCTCTCTCTCTCTCTGCAGTTTCTCTCTCTGGCTTTGAAATCCTTCCCCTCTCGCCTCTATTCCTCTGCTCCTGCTAATCCTCTCATTTTCTTTGTCTCTCTTTTGTGTAACGTCAGTTTAATTTCTCCTTCTTTTATGTCCTGGGTTGGTCTCTGCTTGTAGTTCATACACTTATTATTCCACTCTAGTTTGAGATCATTTTTTTAATCACACTAGTAGTATAACAACTGGTTGATTTCTTCTTCTCATTTAGATGATAAGATAATGTGCACTTATGGCTGACATCATCACCAAACATGACAGCATGATATTTTACCGATGCATAAATGTTTACACTGACTGTAAAGACGTGACACCCAAAACAATGCGTATGGATTTCATGGATCCTTCAGTCAAAAGAGTCACTTTCTGTATAAAATTACCTTCAGCTCAGTTAAAACAATTACACGACTCAAAAATATTTGACTCATGAGGTTTCCCGGTGACAGCAGGGTCACAGCTCAGTAGAAAGGCATGCTGGGAGACTGGGAGGCATGCGAGGCATATCGATCCACCTGTAGCATCCAGCTGTTTGTTTACCAACAACAAATCAATGCAGCACTCGGTTGGAGGCCTCCGTGCCTGGCCTCTGGACTGCTTTAGAACACACACACACACACACACACACACACACACGCAGGCAGGCAGGCAGGTTGGGCAGCTGCTCTGGCAGATATGGGGAGTTTATACAGTGGTGCAGATGTGGACTGAATGGGTGTTATTTGCATATGTCAGGGTGTAGTTTTCTGCATACATGAGCCAAACTGAGGTTGATATTGTTTATCATTATGAAGAACAAAGATTATTCAGAAATCAATCAAATCAATGCCTGTGTTTATCAAGCATATCACTCCATTCACACTGTCATCAAGTCAGTCAATCAGTTTGACTAATATGTAATTTGCAAGATGTTTGGCTTTCAAGAAAGAAGCACACATTCTGTTTTTAGGTGCAGTTTGCATATTGTAGTAGTCGTGGCTTCATGGAGTCCTTCTGGCTTCCTCCTGCAGACCTAAGACATTCAGGATAGGTTCATTGGTGACTCAAAGTTGCCCGTAGGTGTAACTGTGAGTGTGAATGGTTGTCTATGTGTCAGTAATGTGATGTAGTGGCAACTTGTCTGAGGTATAACCCATCTTTCATCCAGTGTTAGCTAAGATAGAATCCAGCCCCCACCACGAATATCTAGAGGACAAGCAGCATCGCTAATAGAACAATCATATTGCAAGGACAATAAAGATGCCCACATATACTGTACATTTAGAGAGTCAAAGAGTCATAAATTTGGAAGATGCCTAACTGATTTGTTTGATCAGACTGGTGAGGTATTATATTAGTTTCATGTCAGCTTCATATTAGCTTTTACACAAGACAGAGATTGTGAATTTTCTTTCCCATTATTTACATAGAAATCCTGAAGGGATCCCTTAATGGCCAGAATGAACAACTACAGTGACCAATAACTCTTTCGATGTAGCCTACAGGCATGTGGGTATTGATTTTAAGATACACATACCTTTCATCTGAATTTCTTCATGATAAAACATTTGAAGCTCAAGGTTCATTCACTGGCATTTTCAGGAGGTTTGAATATATATATCACTGCCTTGTTTAGCAAATAGAACTTGCCCAGGTGTCTTTACATCACTCAAGTATGCAAATTCAGTTATGTGATAACAGCTAGTTGCATATCAGGAGGAGGATCAAAGATGGCCTCTGGTTATGAATGTATTATTATTGCTCTTTCTCCTGTTCTTGGTTGATGACCTTTGACCCCTTCCCAGTTGCTGCAGTGAGTGGTTGATACAGCTGATGTCAATGTCATATAACACAAGATTCAAGAAACATTCAGGTCTGTCTCATAGTAACAGACATTTCCTAATCAGCTGCTATTAGGTGTGCCTTCTTTAGGGCCATAAAGCAGAAATCTTAAAGTATGGTTAACTTTCACTAGATGTTGTGACAGAAACTGCCATAGAGGTGAGTCCTGCTGGGATGTCTGTTTTAGTCATACATTTGGGTAATCTTACTTCTCCTATCCTCCCCTCATGTACAACCATTTGTTGTGATGTGATCGAAATTCCATACTCAGTTTACATGATGACACCTGTGCAAGTAAGGTCGATAGTAATTGAACTTTGACTTTAGAATATTTTTATCCCAACAATGTGTTCAATGATCTGCAGAGACAGCATTATTTTATTTGTTTTAGGTTTAAAACAAGCTTTGACCTAAAGTAGCACATATTTGTTTCACTGATATTCAAGTGAGCAATATACAGTATAATAATCTACCACTTAAACCAAGTGATAATAGTTTTGAATAAAAAGTCACTCGCAATCAATCCAAATGAAGGTAACATTAATATTAGCTGCAGTAAGTTGTCCAGATGAATGTTATTGTTTTTTAACACCTTTGTTGATTTGTGTTTTTTTTTTTCCAGGTGACTGACCACAAAGGCACAGTGTGGAGCTGCTCCAGACCACGTAATGGAAAGAGAGCCGGAGCTGTGCACAGTGTGGAGCTCATCCTGTACGGCACCCATCACCCACCAGGGACCACGCATGGTAAGTAGAAGTGTCTCTGCCGCATGTATTACATTGAAGACATATACTGGAAGATAGATGAATCCACGCTCAAGTAAATGAAGCAGCAGAAATAGAAGATATAAACAATGTGGAACTATACAAATACTTAGAAGTGAAATTTAAAATGATTGCTACTAGTTTTCCACAAAAACTTGTTGACCCTCCACTCCCACCTCCTTCCCCCTCCCTCCTCTGGCCGAGGCAGTGCAGTCAGAAGGAGTCGGTTGGGCCACTGACCACAGGGACCGTGATGTGTAATTACAGCTGCCCCTCCCCAACCCTAACCCCTCCTCCCCAGTACGTGTCAGCTCCCCTCTTCCAGCACCCGCGACCTGCACATACACGCACACACCTCGTTAGCCACACCGGCACGGAGCAGCAGCACCGTCCTCCATGTCCCAGTCGGAGGGAGGAGGTGGGGGGGGGGGGGGGGGGGTTCGGGGTTGTTAGAATCACCGAAGCATGCTGGGTGAGAGACATTGAACCAGACTTTGCTGTTGATCTCTGTCAACAGGGGTTCCCACCGGTCATGGAGGTCCTGGAATATCATGGACTTTTTTGAAAGATAGTCAGGAAAAGTCAGGGACCTTAAGATATGTGCTGTTAAAGTTAGGAAATTCTATAGATGGATTTATTTTATAAAAATTTTACATTTAACCTGGATTTAATAGCAGAGTACGAGGAGGGAAAGAAGAAATGAATGTACTCCAGCTTATTTGGTAACCCAGAAAGTGATTGAAAAAGTGGAGGAATTTCACCTAAGGCCATAGTGGGAACCCCCTCTGTGTGTGTGTGTGTGTGTGTGTGTGTGTGTGTGTGTGTATGTGGGGGGGTGGGGGGGGGGTGTCTTGCTCTGTTGCTGTCTCGTTTCTTTCTGTCAAGATGCTGATCTCTCTGTTGAGAAATCAATGGCTCTCCCCCTCCTCCTCTCCTTCTCTCTCTCTCCATCCATCCATGTATTCCTCTCCGTGCTCCTGGATCTAACCCAAGTTCAAGCTGTTAGTCAATCTGCTGTCCACACACACACACACACACACACACACACACACACAAAAAACTCATTCACAGTGTTTCTACTCTTCAATCTCATCCCCAATGACATCATCCTGTTGTAGTTTGCCTCACAGCTCTGAACTTCAACCGCAGTCATGACTTTTTGATTGTGATTTCTGGACAACCCAGAAAAATATATGAATGCTGTTTGAAGATGTTCATGTTATGTTTGTAGGGAATACTTAGATATTTCAGGAAATACACTTATTTGCTTTCCTAGAGAGAGTTCTATGAGAAGATTGCTGCCACTCTCATTCAACGTAGTGGTGTCAATCTTCTAGTTTGGGTCAAGGGGGAAAAAGAATAAGCAATTCACTATTTCTGTTTTTTTAAATGGTCTAATTGGCTAAAAATGTTAATAATTAACTAATAAAGGTGTTGTTTTCACATTTAAAAAAAAACATATTTTCATGGCACGTGCAGTGATTTTTAATTGAACAGTCTCCATTCATGTTAAAAAATAAGGATATATGGTGTGTTGCAGTCCCTATTCAATACATCACGTCATCTTTAAATCATATCAATCTGCTGCCAGCTGTAGCCTCATACAGTACACTGTATGGGGGAGGGGTTTAGAATGAGACTATATTTATGTATGTATTTATGTTATGTTGTAATTGGAATTGGAATTGGTTGTATTTATTTTAACATGGACCCCAGGAAGAGTAGTTGTTGCCTGGGTAACAGCTAACGGGGATCCAAATAAACTAAACTATATGGACCAGTACTGTATGCAGGCACCTCACTATGTAATTGTTGAGCATGTTATTCCAAATCCACAGACATTAACCTGCTCCTTCCTTTGCTGTGGGAGGATTCTCCACAATATGTTATTGATACCTGGCTGCAGGAAGTTGCTCTCATTAAAACACTGGAGAATTAGACACTAATGTTATGTGATAAGGCTTCACAGTTGGTGCTAAAAATCATCCCAAAGATGTAGGATGGGGCTGAGGTCAGGGATGTGAACAGGCCAGTCGTGTCCCAAACCAAACTGAGAAAAAGATAATTCTTTATGGACCTGGCTTTGTGCAAGGGGGGTGTACTTACATGATGAAATATGAAAAAGACCCTCCCCCAAACTGTTGCCACAAAACTGGAAGCTCACTATTGTCTAAAAATATAGTGAGTGCTTTAGCAGTAAGATTTCTCTTAACTTGAGCTAAGGGGCCTAAAGAGTGACTCATGATGTCCACATACCTTTTTAAGCTATATAATGTATAATTACATGTCAGATGACTTATTGTTTAGTTATAGATCTGCTAAGTTCTTGTTAACATGAGTGTTTACCTGGGGAGCCCGAGAAAATCTCTGTCCAGAAAGCTTAACCGGAAGATGTCAAGTGATGTTTTCACTGGAGTGATGTAATGATTTCTGTCCAGTTTCCAGTCTGTGTAATTATTATAGACCACTCACATATGTGGGACCAGTGAGAGTAGACATAACCAAGCAAGTAATCTACACTGATTTTTTGTGACTGTCTGTGTGGTCTGTTAAAGCCAATGCACCTCTGCATAAACTTTTATATAAAGTTTATAATGCACACAGCTGTAATCACTGCAGTCTGCACAACAGCGCTGCAATCAATCCTACTTTCATGAAAGTCATAATATTAAAACTTGTGGAAATATTTGCTCAATTTTTATTTTTATTTTTTTGTTATCAGTGAGGATGGACAAAATATTGGAAACACCTAAGTATAATATAGTATAAGCCAGCAGCAAGACAAACTTTAGCCTCCAAAGTGACAATAAAGTTTCAACACAAACTGAACATAACAGCCTTCATTATAAGGCTGCAGGGATCCCTTACTCTTTCCTCATACTGACACAATACACACTAAAACACTCGGGACAGTATAAAATGGCAACTGATTGATTTTAGTGTCTCGTCTCAAAAACCCTGAAACATTTATATCTCAGCTGACTTCTTTATATAATTTACTAAGGCAAAACTGGTCACATACCATTTTAAACATTTATAACTCATAATATTCTCATGCTTACACTTAAATACTGAATACTGCTTTAACTGGACGGAGGCTGTGATACTCATGGTGTCGGTTATACTGTAGTGAACATGCTTGCAAATCAGAAATCCACTTATATTCTACTCTGCCAACATCCTCTGTCTGTTTTATGCCAGTTACCCTGCAGTAAGTTACCACATGATGAGCTTTACACTCATGATGTGTAGGATGAAGCTCCAGCTCTGTTGTGTTCTGTGATCCTGTGTGCGTGTGTGTGTATGTGTGTGTGTTTGCGTGTGTGTTTTCCCACCTCTGTATGAGCGCTTGCCCCCGCGTGTGTTTGTTTGGTGGCTGTGCGGCAAGTGAAGGTAAATTGCTGTGATTATGTGGCAGTAATTGAACAGGGACGGTGTGTTTAATTGAGTTGTTGTTTCCTGATGTTTCTCTGTAGTAGCAGGAGCCGCCGCGCTGACAGGTGCCTCGTCTCGCCTCCCCGAGATGAGGTGGGGGGTGTTTTTTTGTACTGCCACATCGGCTTTGTTGTGTCTTTTTTAGCCATGTTTCTGTGTGTGTTTGGTTTAATGGTGTTTGTTTGGCTGAAGGGTGTGTGTGTGTGTGGGTTTCACCGCTGCAGCAGGGAGAGGGAAGAGTAGGGTTTGTGAGGTGATTTTCTGAGCTCTGACAAGTTACATACATAATGTTTAAGAAGATTTACAATTTTGGAGTTTATATGTCTGCGTCTGTGTTTCTGCCTGTCTCTCAAACTGCGTGTAAGAGAAAGAGTTTTCACATAATATTCTACATGTGTGAGTTTGCATGCAGAATATATGTGTATGTGTGTGTTTGCAGGCGTATGTGTGTTATGTGAGATTGTGTATTTGTGGCTCTGATCTGCCTCCTGGGCTCTATGGCCCAAATCAAATGGTAGGAAACATCAATTTCACCATCCCTGCCCCCCCCCTCCCTCCCCCCACACAACCTCACCTCCTCTCTCCTCGTCTAATTTCTTTTCTATTCTTGCTCTCCTCCCCTCCAGCTCCTTTCCTCCGGCTCTCCTTCCCTCTTCGGTGTCTTGCTTTCTGCGGAGGTGTGATTATGTTCCTCCTCTGAGCACCAGTGATCTGAGGGATCTGCATGTGTGTGTGTGTGTGTGTGTGTGTATATGTATGTGTACTTGTGTGTGTGTGTGCGTGTTTGGTGACTGGTTGGTGATCTGAGCAGCCCGGCGCTGGGTATTGTGTGGCGTAATTCACGGACGACGTCTACAGATGAATGCCTCCATTCACAATTACAGCCTCTCCATTAGTTGCAGCCCTCACCGCCTTGTTGTTGTCTTTTCTTCCTTCTCTGCAAAAGAAAAAAGCAAAAAGAAAGAAAAAGCAATTAAAGCAGGACAAAACAAGCAAGAACACAAACGGTGTACCTGGAAATAGAAAAAAAAAAGCAGGGGAGCAGGTGTGGGAGTGTGTGTGGGGTTAGGATTCTTCAGTGTGAGTTCACAATATCTGTGTTTTACTCTCTCTCCTGGAATTATTTGAACATTGATGCAGAAATGCAATCTCCTCCTGGAGATTCTTACTGGATTTCAGATATGTAGTTTTGATTTTCCTGTTGTGCTGTCAGTGTGCAGTTCCATCCTTGAAGAGGACCGATTATGCTCTTTCTTATTTTCAGATAATGTTACAATGTCGGATGGCCAACATGTCAAATAATGAGATATGTATATGTAGTAATATCTGTGAGCCAAAAGTAGCAGCTTCAGACTGCTCTGAACATTCAGTTTCCAACAGTTTTTTCTACTTTCTGCCCGAGTTTATGTCAGGTCATGACATATTTATTTATATGAACATATACAGCTGCCCCATTGGCAGGCTTCTGGAAAGCTGGCCAATCAGAACAGTGGGCTCATCAGGAGGAGGGCCTTAAAGAGACAGGAGCTAAGACTGCCTCTTAAAGACAGAGGCTGAACTGAAGGGCTGCATTAGGGCCCAGTTTGAGATAAATAGGGAGTTTTTTAAAACTATGAATCATGCAAAGCTACAATATAGAGCTGGAAATGAGCATAATAGGTCTCCTTTAAAAGGATCTTTTTTTTTTCTTTTTCTTTTTTCACACTCACAGTATCACAGGTTGTGTGAACACACAGAGGGATCATCTGCATCTCCTCAAGTAACTTTTATATGAAGACATATCAAACTAAAAAGGCTGAATGTAAATGAAAAAAACACATTTAATATGTTCAAAATGTTTCATCACATAGATTTCTATAACACAATAAATTGTACTGTAAACTAGGGATATTGATTCTCCCATTTTTCACAGATCGAGTGGTTTTTGCCCAAAGAAATCGTATTGGCCTGAATATTAGACAACCCTGATTATAAAGCTCACAAGTAAAGTATGAAATATTTCCTGTAAAACATAAGTGCTCTTGGAAGCAGCTGACACTTTTCCCCATTGTGTTCCTGCAGTCTATGTCAGGAGATGTTTTAGACTCATTTTCACTTGTCAGGAATTCATTTCTCCTTGGCAGTAAAACATGTTGCTTGAGCCAACTCCTGTAGGTTGAACTGAGCTTCCTGAACACTTCCAGGGTTGATGTACTCCACAAGATACAGTATGAATGGACTTGAAGAAAGTCACTAGCCCAGCAACAACCAGGCTACAAACAACCCATAATGTGACACTGTTTTCTCATTCAAAAAGATCTGATGTTGTTAATAATATGTAATTGTCCTCAAATATAATACAACTCACACATTTACAAACACAACTTCCGGGAAAATACATTACATTCAGATTCAGAGTCTCCCTCCACTCAAAAATATGTTTCACTTCCTGCTCTTTCAGTCAGGTGTTTGAGCTTCACAGTGCAGAATGATGTGCAGAGTTTTCACATTCAGCTGCTGAAAGTGGAAAGTTTCTCTTCAACTTTGCTCTGAGTATAAGACACGTACCTACAAGCATGATTTGTGTCATCACAGCTAGTTTTGAATGTAATCCTGGTCCAATAGGCAACTTTCCTTTAGATTAATACAGGAAACCAGAAGCCTCCAGTGCACATACACTGAGAATAGACTTTACAGTGAAGAAAGAGACATCTTGTATCCAACAGTTACATTTTTGAAATAAAAAACATTTGCATATTCATAGATTGTGGATTTTTCAATGAGGGAGACCAAGAAGTCAGTTTAAGGACTTTTTTTCCATAAAACCATATGAGACACACATTAGTATTTTTATGTATTAAAACATGTCTGCAGAGGATCTTTAAGTACTGTACAAAATAGTAAAAGCTAACATGACCCATTTCTGTTTTATATCCTTTTATTTAAGTCTCATTTCATGCAAAACTGGCAACATTTCAAACATTTGTGCAAAATTGACTTGACATTTGGATAGAAACGTTGCCACTGAGGCAGACAGTGCCAGCAGTGCTTTAACAGTACATCTATGCTTTTCTGTTCCTTTTTTTTTTTAATTCAGAGGGTCCCCCGCAGAGCATTGTGTCCATGGGCTCACGTCACCCCGTCCCTCACTGGGGGGTGCACAGGAGGGACAGTTACCCCCCTCTGGACCTGATCGAATGGGTCTACCGAATGGAGAGAAACAGGAGGGTGCGGACTGCTGATATCACCACCTCAGTCAGACACAAGGTACTGTACACAGAGCGGGAACACACACATTTCACATATCTCACACACACACACACACACACACACACACACACACACACACACACACACACACACACACACACAGTGATTTACTATTCCAATAAATCACTGGTGCCTCCTAATTTCCTATGGATTTCAATTTCCCCCTGGACATATCTGCATTGATCAACTTCACGTGTAAGGATGTGCCAGGCGTCGCTCACTGTGACACTGAGGAATGGCTCACAGATCTTTGCCATACGTGTGTGTGTGCTGAGTGTGTGTGTGTATGTGTGTATTGGGGAGGAGAGTACAACAGTGGGATTTGTGCACAGGCAGCGTTTCTGTTCAACACAGTCGTCACCGTCGAGGCTTTAGGATACAAATCCTTGAGTCTGAGTAATAACATCTGAAAATGTCAGAATCATAGAGACGGAGATAGGGATCAGACGGTTGAATCGGGACTTGAGATATTGTTATTCTGATCATATCTGCTCGTACACTGAGTCTAGGCCTGATTATGAGGAACAATTAAATATTATTCCAGTTTCTCCAACAGTTGTTACAGCAGGAGAAAAAAAAACCCTGGATTTAACTCTCCTTTGAAATTAGAGGACATTTTGTGGTCTACTTAATCATCTTTCAGCGCAGTGAAACAAAAAGAATTCTCTTTCAGACTTAACGTTATCCTGTCATCTGTGTCCTTTACGCCGCATTATCAGGCCAATTACAGCCCTGGCAGAAGTGTGCCGCCGGACGACAGGTTGCTCTGTTTGTTGCTGCTCGACATGTCCTTGCAGGGATACACGGTCCTCAGGCCTGTAGATGAGTTTTGAGCCGGCGTTAGGAGGCAACGACGAGGCCTGACAATGTCTTTACCCTGAGTTCCTCCCCTAGAGGCAGATCTGAATGGATCTCAGAGGCAAAGAGGAGAAATAAATTGGAGAAAAGGATAAATCGATGCTCGGCGGAGAGGCAAACAGACCTTCCAACCCTCAGCCCAGACACACGCACAAACACACACACACACACACACACACATGTAACACGGTGTGGTGTTTTTTCCTTGGGCTGTATTGGATTGGTATGCAGAGCTGAGGAGAGAGACGCTCAGAAAAAGACTTGGCCTACAAATGATGTCCTTTGTCTGATCCATTAGGTTGGAGGGGGGGTTTCGCGGGTGGATGGGGAGGGTCGTCCCACAGAGACGGTGGAAAGGCTGAGAAACAAACATCTCTGTCTGTGAGCCTTCCTCTCTCTCTCTCTCTCTCTCTCTCTCTCTCTTTCTCTCTCTCACACACACACACACACACACACACACACACACAGCTTCTCATCTAAGAGAGAAGAGAGAGATCAGCTCCAGGAAAAGCTGGTTGTCATCTGTTTTTGTTGATGAACTAGACAGCAGAAAGGATATAGGTGGATGTGATTTTATTTCTTGAACGTACGCCAAATCAGTCAATCTGAAGTTTTTAATCTGGAAGACTTTAAAGGATCATTCCGGTTTATTTTAACTTTGGTCTTATTTTTCTTTCAGTCATCATTCCTGAGGGTAATATGAAGGCTGTGCTTACCAAATTAATCTGGGAATAGGATGACATCACCAAAAACATATATATGCATGATAATACGTGTATATTGCGTCATTGGTTCTAATGCGAGACCATTTTCTTATTTTAATCTTCCAACTCTCTCTACATTCTTCAGCTGGGTTTGCTCGTAAAAGTTTTCCATGTCGTATTTACCAAATTCTCTTAATTGTGCAAACTTGCCGGAAATGGTTTTGTTTAACTACAGGAACATGTTCTCCAAGTTTCTTACAGTTAAATGTCACCAAGGAGTAAAAAGAACGTTGTTGAAAATCAGCAGACAAAACACAACAAATTTAGCTGTTGTAGTAGGGCATCTGAAAATATTAGTAGATGCCAAAAAGCATCTTTCTTAAGAAATTCCTTAAAAGTCCAGAGTGAATATGAGAAAATGCTCAATTTTTTTGATGCTCCACTGTCAGGTGCACTGTGAGGATTTTCTGCTGCATTCTGTAGTTTGTGATCATGCCAGAACATTCATGTCAGTTCAGTCTAAACAAACATACTGACACAAAGAACAGTGTAACATTGTGTTGTACTATAATCTTAGCCTCGTTAGCATGCTTACTGTAGCGACTTGCAATGTCAGTCCACTACTTTGGTCATAACTAAATATCTCAACATTTACTGGGTGTATTGTCATAACATTTTATGCAGACATTCATGTTATCCTTAGAATTCATTTCAGTGACTTTTCATCTTTCACCACCAGCAGCTCAGCAGCATTCTCATTGTGAGCATGCATACGTTAGCATTTAGCTTGAAGCACCTCTGTGGCTAAGTGTGACCTCACAGAGCAGCTAGCATGTCTGTGTACTCTCAGTCGCTAAACTCTAAACTCACTCAGATCAGGACATCATGGTTCTTAAGGGTTTGTACCACTATGGAGAAATGCTCTGTACATGACTTATAAGACAGGCTTGGAGAGAAACTTTATGAATGGTACAAGTCTGTGTAAATCCTTCGTACTTGCCACAAAGAACTAATCTTAGTACCAGTGGTTCTTGCTACTGAGTTTTCCAGACCAGCTTCTGTCTCAAAACAGATTTTGGAGATGCTGTCAAATCTGAACATTAACCCTCCTCCAATTATTTAAACTCAGGTTTTTGCTCCATCACAGCTCACCCTGTCCAAACTATTTCTGTTCCTCCCGTTGCAGAGACCTACACTATTTTCAGCTCTTCACCAGCATCAGCATACAACAGCATTTATTTTAGCTTGGGAGTTCTCTTTTCGCTCCATGTCTTTTTATAGTTTTGTCGTTCATACTGTACTCCCCACTGTGCTTCTATTTTCATGAATGCTGTGAGAAATAATTGAAAGCGCCGTGTACGGTGCCGTCTGTTGCAGCGCTCCCAGTTCCCCATGCCTTGTAAATACTGTATCACTGAAACCCCCGCTGTAAGCTGCCGGCTCGGGATTCCTCACAACTCTGAGACGTCAACACTCATTGAAAACTTGAGCCAAGATCAAATCTTCACCAGAGCCTGAACGTCGCTCTCATGGACAGAGACAGTTTTTTGATTGATTTCATATTCAGCTGTTTGTCCTTGTCTTTTTCCTTGAGAAAACAGAGTTGGACCAGATTTCTCTGAACTCTCTGAAGTCAGTGTTTTTTTTTTCACTTATAACACCCAGAAGGAGCAGGAATATGATGCCAAAGGAATCACAACCCCTGCTGCAAGTGGTGTTGGTGTGAAGTGCAACAGACGGAGTTCTTAATCAGAACAAATAATGCGCCACAACCAACTTTAAATAAAATCATGGCTTATTAGAATGACATCAAAGGGGCACTCTACACATAAAGGTTAGTTTAATGGCCATGAGGAGCACTGCCCAGCCTATGAGTACAGTGTATCATGTTTTCTGTGGCTGTGGAGGAGCTTTTTACAGCCTGAAAAAATAGTCCTGACATTGTCGTCAGGTTTAGAGGAGGAGGCTTTTGAAAACCAGCGGTACAGACTGGGGGAATGGCGTTTGAAGGTTGGTAGGCAGGTCTAACAAAAACTGCTAGTGGCTGCATTATGGGAAATGTAGTATCCAGTGTTTTGGAGTTTGACCCATGCTAGAGACCCAACGGCAGGATATCTTTGCCTCTGCTGCTTTGATTTTCACCCGTTTTTTAAAATTTGTTGTAAGTCAATCTTATGGAAACACTGAAGTGCTTTATTTCAGTGATTGCAACAACCCATTACTCTTTACTACCCTACATTTTGATAACTTTGTCTTTAACACAAAACATCTGTTCTCTTAACCAGATGCTGAAGACTCCCAAAGAGAAAGTGTTGGATAATCAGACCAGCACCAACCCCTGGATGTTGGCTTTTCAGGTAAGCTGAAGCACCACACTGACTAATTTCATACTGTCTCTCTATCTTTTAAGGATGTTCATTTTTTTGCATGATTAAATACTTGGAAAAGATTGTGAATCAGATAAATGTGTGTTTTCATGCTAGGAACATGAAATCAAAGCCCATTAGACAACTAAAATGCTTGTTTTTTCTTAATGGACGTGGTTGCTTGTAGAGCGAGTCATCACCTTGGGGTTTAGGAAATGCATTTTTCACTGTATTCTGACATTAATAGACTGATTATTCCTTGATTAATAGGGGAAAAAATGGAAGATTAATCGAATAACTGAGTGTTCTCATATCATATTAATTCTACATCCAGCAGTCACATCGGACAGATGTACAGAGGTCCTCCGTAAGATTAAGACCTGCTGCTGGGAAGGAGCTTCACAAATCAAACATCTTCAAACACAATAAGGTTGAGCAGATCAGGTCCTTACCACAGAAGAGGCTCCTGGATGCTGTCATGAATGAGGCATCATGAGGAGGGTGCAACAGTTAGAGTCTTCAGATCCAGAAGAAACCTTGAACAGAGAGGTGGAGCAGCAGGTACTGAACTGAAGAAAAAAAGAAAAAAAAAAGAACCATGGTTAATAAAAACTGTTATTTTTCACAGTGCAGCAAACCAACTGATCGTCAATTCCATGTACAGTACTTTACGAGGCCTCGGTGTCAGCAGAGATTATTTATTGTACATTCCCAACTTGCCTTTAAAACTCAATCACTCTCCCACCCACAGAAACACACACAAACATAGAAATCACACCCCCCCCCCTCCACCAAAAAAACAAATCATTTCAGGAGCAGGTCTTTACACTCGCCTCTCCACCCCCTCCCCTCCTCTACTCGTTTTCCTCCGGAAGTTGCAAAGGTTAGTGAAAGATATGTTTGTCTTTTTCCACTTCATTGAAGGGTGAATTCCGCTCAGCGCAATAAGAAATGGATTACCCATTCATTAAAGAGGGGCTGTGTCACTCCTCATTGAGTTGGACAAATAGCAAATTAATTTCTAGCCGCCTAATTTCTCTCTGTTCTCCGCTGAATTTTCCCGATAACATCAAATTACCGATCACAGCCACGTGAACTCCCTCAACTTTTTAGCAATTCATTAAAAATGTGCCACAAAGGAGATGCTAGGGAGGAAATGCTCTTCCTTTTTTTTTTCTTTTTCTTCTTCTTCTTCTTCTTATTTGCTGCATGCTTCCTTTACCACCATGACACTGTTACTATACAAACACAAACCAAATCATGTGTTTCATTCAAATTAGGATATTAAAAACAGCAGAAACCGTAACACAAACTCAGAAAAAAGTTACTTTCTTGTTGTCATTACACCATCAACATCTCAAAGCTTCACTTCAGTGTGAAACAAAGATGTAAGAGTGATAGCAGCTTCTTTTTTTTCCCTCCTCCAGTCAAGTGCAGGTCTGTAGGTAGTGGTGTTTTGTAAAGTAGCAGTAGTGTATTGACAGGGCAGTATTGATGTTTCAATTAGAGCAGCGTTACGTAGTGCCGCAGCATGGTAACACGGTGCGTCTCCTGCCATCTGCTCTGCCTCCACGTCTGACGAACGAGGCACGTGGGGCTAATCGAGCTGCACATGAGCGATGGGACCGCGAGATCTATGACACACACACACACACACACATCCTATACGCACGTCCTTATGCAGAAAAATGAAGGGGGGGGTGGGTGGGGGGGTGGGGGGTTTGGAAGGACGAGGGGAGAGCTCCTCAGCCATGCTGTTTAAACAGCCTTCAGAAAGCCTGTGATTCCTCCCCTTTCTCCCCCTTCACATGTGCCACAGGAGCAGCCAGCGGGGTTATTTCTCTGACAAGGAAGAGGCAAAAAAAAAAAAAAAACATACCAGATGCACGAGTTAAAATTCTTCAAAAGCTCATCTGACGCAAAGACAAAAAAAAAAGAGGAAGGGGGGGGGGGGGATTTGCCAGGTTTTCCCGTGCTGGGACGGTCTGAAATAACAGTGTGCATTATGCCTGGCATTATTGCCTGCCAAACCACACGAATCAAAGACCTCATTGTGTGGATTACCTCGTTAATCTGTTGATGCCACTGAGTAGTATTGCAGGTGTTAATGTGCCAGGTTTTTTCCCCCCCCTCTTCTCCCTCTCTCTTCTCTTCTCTTCTCTCTCTCTTCTCTTATTGGGGAGGTGTAGCGTTAGGTTGGTAATCTGCTTTAAATGCTTTCTGGGGAATGAGACACGCTGAAACGCAGCCAAGAGAACTGTGCTATCGTTGAAGAGCTTTCTCTTAATACAGCACGCTGAAAGGGGGGGGGGCCGACTGAGGCTGCGGCTCTGATGCCAACGGGGATGAGCTAGTGAGTTACACGCCCCACGCCACTTGTTGAAATGCATGACTGTATGAATAATGAAAGAGGGGAAAGGAAAGTGATATTGCTAAAGCAGTCCCACAATGACATCCATCACAGAAATGCCTCATTGCTCATCTTCTTCTCCTTCTTCTGTTTCCTCTCTTGCAAAAAAACCAAAAAACTGCAAGTTGCGTCTCTTTGGAGGAGCTAACCACAGCTCTGCTCTGCTCTGCTCTGCTCTGCTCTGCGCCTGCCTGAGCTGATAGACTTTAGAGGTGAACTGCTAAACCAGACAGAGGGAGAGGGAGAGAAAGAGAGAACGATAAAGAGACAGAAAAGGGAGAAAGGCAAGAGGGAAAGGGACAGAAAGAGAGGTAATCCTCCCTTTTTTTCTGCTCCCCGGGGTGGTCTCTTCATCCAGGGCCTCAAAGAGGGACAGAATACACCTCCCTGCTACAATGGAGGGGACCCACAGGGGCTGTTGCTATCTGTGTGTGTGTGTGTGTGTGTGTGTGTGTGAGTGAGTGAGAGAGAGAGAGTGTGTGTGTATGTGTGTGTGTGTGTGTGTGTGTGTGTGTGTGTGTGTGTGGTGGGGGTGCAGCTTTAAGCAGGCCTTTGAGTGGCCTAATTGCATTGGAATACAGCAGTCTGAGAGCTGGCTCAGATCACGGCGGGCTGCTGGAGGGGTTAGCGCCCGCACCTCGACAGCCACACTCAGCAAAAGAGCTCCGGCACAATGCATACAATTAATGCTCTCCCTCTCGTTAACTCTCTCCCCACTTTTTGTCCTCTTCTTCTTTTCTCTCATTCTCCTCCTTCTCACCCCATATCTTAGTCCCTCTCTCCTCCTTCGCCCCCCCCCCCCTCCACCCAACACTCTACTCCCGCCTCACTATGTCGTCATCACCCGCTGTATTAATCCGCCCATACAGCCTGTCAATCTCCCTCTCTTTGATGCACGCAGCAATTACAGTAGGGATGAAAGGCGTGGGTCCGCTCTCGTTATGTAAGACCCGCCTTAGTAAGAGTTATTGATATCTGAACGGCTAATCTGAAATAAAACATGAACAACATGACATCTCAGTTATCACTTTGCTCTCACTTCGCAGTCCACAGTGCAGCGAAGCAAACTTGTGTTGCTTTAACTCAGGATGTCTTTTATTTTGAAGGTTCACTCCAATATATTAAAGGGCACTGGTTCAGTTGTTTTGGTTTTTTTAATGATTTATATTCGTTAACAAGTCACATTACAGCACATTAAGTCATGATTGTTCCTTAAATATGAGACTATAGTCTAACAAAGATGTTCCAGTTTTATTTGTTGCTAAAGTTGCCTTGACAGATATCATAATATAATTTAATAGGAGCATATATATACAGTTAGAGCTAAAAAAGATGAGTTAGTTAATTAATTATACAACAGGCAGAATGTTTATTTGTAACATGTGATAATCAAGTAATCATTTAGATTATTTATTTTCTGTTTCCAGTTTCTCACATGTGAAATTTTGCAGTTTTTCTTCAACTTCTTTGATAGTAAACTGAATATTTTTGGGGATTCTTGGTTCTTGGTTGGAAAAGCAATTTCAATATGTCCTCTTGGGCTCTGGAAGAAGTGACAGGCTTTTTCCTGACATTTCACAGACCTAACAATTAAGCAATTGATGGAGAATATAACTGACCAATGAATAAATAATGAAAATAATTATTAGTTTGAGTCCTATTCTCACAGCATCTCTCTAAAAGTTATTACAGACTGACTGTATTTCTGTCAGAGAGGCTGAGATGACACATATCTCCCTCCTACAGCAGACAGTGGACAGTTCATTATATGGGTTAATATAGTGAGACATACAGACAGATCCCAGCCTCTCTGCTCCAGCATGGATTCTACTGTGCTCGTCTTTAAGTGGACTGTGTGTGTGGAACAATCAATGATTTTAAAAACACATCATATTTAACCGGCCCCTCCTTTGATTTTCTTTATTACACGAACCGTGTCTTAATAAAATCTAATTATTTCCGCTCACAGGAGGCTTTCTGGTGAGCTGATGTATGGGGAGACAGTCGCCTAATTAGAGCGTTAGAAATTGAATCTTTACAGCACACGGGTCATATAATTATCCTACTGTTAATTTAACGCTTACATTCTCTGCTGTTCATTTTTATTCCCTTAAATGTAGTTTGGCAGCGGCCCTCGATGCTCAGCAATGGATTTTTTTTACAGTAAAAGAGGAGGCAGCATGGCCCCTAACATTGGCCCCTCTGAGTGATTGAATAACTAAGGACCCTGCAGTCCAAATAACAAGGCTCGCATCATTTATGCATTGTTAAGCCATGTAATTGAAACGAGCCATAGTTTGCATATTACACCATTAAAATAATGTGCTTTGCGTTTCTCCCAACACGACTATTTAAGCCTGTGTGGCGATGTGGTAATTCCTTGAATTACAGCCTAATTACCACAATGTTCTTTTGATTTGGCCGATTTCAATGTTACGCCACAATAATGTTCAATATTACCAGAATGAATTACTGAACCGTGCCTGGAAACTTTTCCTCGTATGACTTAAATCCTGGCGGCTTCATGTGCTGTCAGTGGAGCTGGATTCACATCCATAAAGGATTATTAGCCTACAAAATGAGATACATTAAAGGCCCAATCAGTAATACTTAATTGAAGAGCTTGAGTTCTACGTGGAAAATGAGCATTGTATGTGTGTGTTTCTCTACTGGTGGTTACAGGCCTGGTTTATGTTGCTGTTTGCTAATATTACTGATGTAAACAGACCAACAACATCAGAAAACATTACATTATAATTACTGTACTCTACTGTTTGTCCTCATAATAAAGACTTGACTGTTAATCACAAGTGATCACAATTTCTAATGATGTGTTGAACATTTTGGTACATTTGGGTTGCTTTAATATATAAATAATAAACTATGCATTTTATATAAAGTGATGCCTCCACAGTTACTTTAAGTAGAAGGTTTTATTTTCCGTTTGATGAATCTTTGTCAGTAACATCAGCTTTTGTTTGGCCACTAAACAGCATCAAGAAAGAGAGAAAAGTTTTAGCACAACTTACATCGCTGAATAAAATCTAAATCCAATCCAGCTCACACAAAGCAGAGAACATTTTGTAATTAGCACTCGCCTTTTGTTACAGGCCCCCGTATTGTTCCCAGACTCAAGTCTCTACACATGACATGTGTCCCAGTGTGAACTTTTTGAATAAATTAACATGGTAAAGAATGATTTGTGTACATTTCAGTGTTTCCGCTGCACAAAAATATGCGCCTTTCAACAGTTTGAATATTTTTGGGGGGGTTGGCAAAATATTTCTTTGATAATTGCTTTTTTTTTTATTGCCTTTTAATTTTACTGCTAGGTCCAAGTTATTAAATAAAATGTGTAATTACAGTTTCAGTCATTTGCATAGTTTGGAAGTTATAAATTGTGGATATTGAAGAAGTGTCTGCATTGATTTATAGGTTTAATTTGTGGCCAGTATGTATCACTTTATTTCTGCTGGATTGAATTGTTATATAGGCCATAGACCAACCAAAAGTGCTTTTTAATTGCATATATACAGCGGGAATTATTAATGCCTTCTAATATTTGATATTGAGGGACTGCCTCAGAAGTTAGCATACTTCTTTTAAGAAAAATCTTTATTTTTGAAGTTTTGTTTGTCATTTTTTTTCTCCAGCCTGTTTGCTTTATCTGGCAGGAGTGTGAGGAGCAGCTTTGAGGACAGACATAATCTCTCTCATCTTTTTCAGTTTTTCTACCCCTTTCTCTCTCAGGGCCCTGTGCTCTTTACTCCTCCCTCCTTTATCCCTGTGAAGGCTTTGTCCCCTCACCAGAGAGCCTCTCTAAATAGAGGCCTTTAGATAGTCCAGGAACAGGAGGGTGGAGGTGGTGGTGGTGGTGGGGAGGGGGGGGGGGAGCAGCAGCGACACGGCTGCTGTTGTTTCATTTACCTCTCCCTATGGCAACCAGCAGCGGTCGGCCAGGAATGTCCCCTCTCTGGACAAAGTCCTGGTCCCTGAAGCTGACACCGGGGGGACGACAGCTGGGACGGGATGGAAACCTTGCCCTCCCTTGCCCCTGGACTGGAGGCCTGAGTCTCAGCTTAATCCGCATCTTCACTTCACTGGATGATAAGCACCCAGAGAAGCTTTTCACACACTATTAAACTCTAAAATAGTTTATATATAAAAGCTGAAAATGATTTGTAAGTCTCTTTTGGTGATGGAGTCTGGAAGGCTCTCAAGGCACCGCGCTCTAATGCTCCCACACAGATCCTTTAAAATGCTGTAAACAACTATTTAGAAGCACATGAAATGCTACAAAGCAGATTTATTAAAGGAGCATTTGGGGGAAAATATAGCACAAAAAAATCAACTTTAAGTCAATAAGACCCCCAACTTCAATCCAGGGACCCTCCTTGTCCTGTGTGTAGCCACTCCTACCAAATACAGGCTTATTCATTCACTTTATAGCCTGGCTGGACACAAAAAGTTGGTTTGTTGACTTTATGGGCTGTTAAAAGTTTTCAATTCAAAACAGATGAATGAAGTCCACGTTTACAAGACAGAAAAAAAATGTAGTGACACTTTTACAAACTTTCATTAGTGGCTGAAACAGTGCAGATGATTCTATCATTAATAGGACTGATTTTGAAAAGATTCACACACACACTGACAAGAACATTATGGACTTTAGTTTGATGCCAGCAGTCAATGTGCCAGTTTTTAAAATGACAAATATCTTCTATTTAATCAACTATAAAACTTTAAATGTTTTAACGATCAGGTGCGTAAAAGGAGCAAAGTGGAGTTCATCAAATGAAGTCGAACATTTAATCCAGTTTATTAACGCCTTGCTACAAGAGGGATTTTTCCTCTTTTTTTTTTCTTTTTTTTTTTTTTTTTTTTTTTAGTAAAATCAATTTAATGAAAGTGTGCCTCCGATTTTTCCTCTCGATTTAGAAAACAAACTATTCATTTTATAGATCGATATCTCTTCTCTGCACTGTGCCTTAAAACAGAGATCTTTATCAGTGAGCAGTATAGATAGAGCAGTGGGCGTTTTATCAGCACTTATCTCAGCACGCCTGTTGTTTTAAAACCAGTTTGAATCCTTTATATTTCTACATCTGTCTGGTTAGTTTATTTCGCCACTAAATCAGTTGAATCGCAAAGTTTAATTCATGTTATCTTAACTTACAAATTAATAGTTAACAGATAATAATAATAATAATTTTTATCAATATAATATTTAGGGAGGAAAACATACCACACATATACATAACACTGCACAAATAGCACACACACTTATTAATATGCACACACATCTACGTCAACACTGCAGCACTCAGAACACCTTAAACTGCATTTTTTCTTTCTAATCACTCTAGTATATATTCAGTTAGATTATGCATATGCAGATTAGATACATATGCATCTAAAATAATCAAATGTAATCTATCTGTTGCAGTTGAAAAAGTTAACATCCTTTTAAGTTAACATTCCAACAAATCAGGATGTTGCACACAAGTTCCAGTAACATTTAATCAGATAAATGTGTGCAGAATTACACTCAATTAACAACCAATTTCAAGTCTAGCTCATGAAACAGTTGTACAGTCTAGATAACAGAGCTTTTACATTAATCTTTCTAATAGAAGACATCCTGGATCTGGTGGTACTACTACTACCTATACAGCCTGAGTCTTGATACAACATGATTATCAAAGTAAATCAACTGTATCTTACAGTTGCACTGCTGATCCCGGTGCTCCGTCTCTCCATGCTGCACTCCGGCTCTCCGCTTCCACGGGAGCCTCAACTCGCACCTCTCCAACAAAGAGGGTAGTGTTTGTGGAGACTTCCCCACAGCCAATCGCCGCGCCGTTACCCCTAGTTACCACGTCCATCATCTTCTCGGGTCCAATGAACGGCGGGGGCGGGGCGGAGTCCAGGTGCGCCTCGGCGTCCACTTGGCAGAGCGCCTGGGAGCCGCCTGTAGGCAGGAGAGGATCTGTCAAATGCGAGGTTCCTTTAATAAGAGAGACCAGTCCGGCTCCGAGAGTCATGGCGACCGCAGCGTCTAACCACTACAACATCCTCACCTCCAGCGCATCCATAGTGCACTCGGAGCCCGGCAGCATGCAGCAAGCCACGGCGTACCGGGACGCGCAGAGCCTGTTGCAGAGCGACTACCCGCTGCAGAGCAACAGCCACACGCTCAGCCACGCACACCAGTGGATCACGGCGCTGTCCCACGGAGAGGGAGCCCCGTGGTCCTCCAGCCCGCTCGGCGCAGAGCAGGACATCAAACCCGCGGTGCAGGGCGCCCGGGACGAGATGCACAACTCCAGCAGCAACCTGCAGCACCAATCACGGCCGCCCCACCTGGTGCACCAGACGCACGGGAACCACCACGACGGCCGGGCGTGGAGAACCACCACCGCGGCGCACATACCGAGCATGGCGACGACGAACGGCCAAAGCCTTATTTACTCTCAGCCGGGTTTCAGCGTAAACGGGCTGATTCCGGGCAGCGGGCAGGGGATGCACCACCACAACCTAAGAGACAGTCACGACGACCACCACAGCCCGCACCTCAGCGATCACGGACACCCGCCGTCCCAGCATCAGCACCAGCACCGGCCGCAGAGCCACCACGACCACTCGGACGAGGATACGCCGACCTCGGACGACTTGGAGCAGTTCGCCAAGCAGTTCAAACAGAGGAGGATCAAGCTGGGCTTCACGCAGGCGGACGTCGGACTCGCCCTGGGGACCCTGTACGGAAATGTGTTTTCCCAGACCACCATATGCAGGTTTGAGGCCCTGCAGCTCAGCTTCAAAAACATGTGCAAGCTGAAGCCTCTGTTGAACAAGTGGCTGGAGGAGGCGGACTCCACCTCGGGCAGCCCGACCAGTCTGGACAAAATCGCTGCGCAAGGGAGGAAAAGGAAAAAACGGACTTCAATCGAGGTAAGCGTAAAGGGAGCTTTGGAGAGCCATTTTTTGAAGTGCCCTAAACCGGCAGCGTCGGAAATAATCAGCCTGGCGGACAGTCTGCACCTGGAGAAAGAAGTGGTGAGGGTTTGGTTTTGTAACAGGAGACAGAAGGAGAAACGCATGACCCCTCCAGGAGGAGCTCTGCCGGGGAGCGAGGATGTGTACGGGGACACGCCGCCTCATCACGGGGTCCAAACACCGGTCCAATGAACTCTGCTGGACCGCTCCTCCAGGACTTGTTTATCCTTTTTATTTATCCCCCAAGGTTATATATAAATCACTGGACTATGAAACAATATAGTGGGTGTTTTATGTATAATAGATTGCAGTGAGTACTTACACAATATCTGCAGTGAATATCTGAGAAATGGAAAGTGAGAGAAAGAGAGAGAGAGAGGGAGGACAGGACATTTTCTTTTTTCTCTCCCAGAGCTAAAGGAACATAAGCCTGTGTTGTTGTTCTCTGAGGATATATGCCCAGCACTGTGACTCCAGTCGACGCAGTTTCAAGGTGTAGCCCCCTATTGTGTATTGAAATTATACTTGAGGTTAAGAAAAAGAGGGAGGGGGGGCGAGGGGGGGGGGGGGGGGGGGTAAAGGAGGGTACCTGTTTTTAGTGGGAAAGCATCGATTCTTTCCATTCACCACTTTTATATCAAACCCCAACACGTTTGTTTTTTTCCCCCTCCTGCGCGTAAAGACAGGAAAGTGAAAGGCAAAGGCGGTTTAGTTTTGTAGCTTCTAAATTGTGCGTCCGGCAGTGATGGGTTAGTGGGTGGTGGTGCGAGGAGGGGAGGTGGTAGTGGTGGTGGTAGTGGTAGTGAGGAGAGGAGGAGGAGGTGGTGGTGGGATAAGGGGGGTGGTGGGGGGGGGGGGGGGGGGGGTTCAAAGGAGCTGCGTTAATGGAGTAAACTGGAGGCCAGTAAAGGCAGCAGCACCAGTCCAGTGGAGTCCAGCTGAGGGTGAGCATCGCCTGAGTCCCATCTGTCAGCCGCTCTGCATTCACTTCACTGCTGGGAGACTGCAGGCCATTCATTTATTTATCCTCTGATAACTGAGGTCAACAAACACAGATCATTATTATTATTATTATTATTATTATTATTACCTACATGTGTGCATCTCACTGGCTAAACTCTTCAGTGGTCAGAGTGACAGTGATGTTGTAACCTGTATTTAAAAAAAAAGTGAGTGAACATTTGACCTCTATCATAACAGCAGTCTAAACATTATATTTTCATAAAGCAAGCGTTAAATAATACCACCACCACCACCACCACCACCACCACCCTTCCTTGCCCTCCTCTTCCTCGTCCTCCTCCTCCTCTTCCCCCCCCCCCCCCCCCCCCCCCAGCTCCAGTAAGGGCTCCGTGGCGACTGATTGGATGGTCTGGCACTTTTCCACAACAGGATGGGCTGTAGATCTTCTACACAAAAAAAAAAGAAAAAGGGAAAAAAAGAAGAAGATATATGTCACCAACTCTCACAGAACATTTAGATCCACTTTTGTAAATATTGTATAACTTTAAAAGTCATGGCTTTGGCTTCATCCCTGTTTTGTTTTTTTTTATATTCTTTTTTTTTCTTCTTTTTCTTCACTGGGGCACTTTTTTGGATTGATGTTTTCAAAAACAAACAGGTTGACTTCTTTTATTTTTGAAATCCAGTTTTCATTCTAGCCGACCTACTGCCTTGCATTTGTGTGCTATTTAACACTCATTTCTGTTGCCGAAGATCCAGTTTAATATTTTTTTTGTTGCACATTTTGAGTCTAAAAATGTTTTCTGTTTTTTTTAAATTCATGTGAAGTCAGATGAATTAGTTGAAATTGTCTGAGGAGGTCTGATTTGCAATTTTGATGTCCTCTCTGACATTACATTAGACTGTTTGTCCAATCTAAACATATCGGCTGTATGCTTTAAGGACTCCAATGAATCGATAACAGTGTTTTTAGAGGATTGTCCACAACTCAATCTGACGCAAGAGACGCTAAAAGCAAGAGATCAGCATCATAATCTATTTGACAGAACAACAATAGCATAATAATAATAATAATAATAATAATAATAATAATGATAATAATAATGATAATAATAGCAATAATAATAAGGCCTTTAAATGTGTTCACAAAACATATTTTAGTGGCATTCCAAAAATGATAGCATATGATCAAAATTATTATCATTATTATTATAATTATTATCATTATTATTATTGTTATTATTATTATTATAATTATTACTATTATTCACAGGTGTTGTTTTGTTTGCGAGGTCGTCGCCATGCATTTCATTTCAGCCATTTTGTTCATCTCCCCTCTATGTTGCTTTATTACTGGGGGGTGCGGGGGGGGAAGGTGGTTCAGTTTTGCTCGTAGACATTTAATTTTATTTCTCATTTTTCTTATTGAGATTGTAATTTATTCTCTGATGGCTTTTATAGATGAGACAGAGCGGGGGGATATATATATGGAAATGGCAGCGGGAAGGCTTTGTATTGTAAGGGGGGGGGGGGGGGGGGGGGGACAGAGATATTTTGAGCGGGGTTGTTCCAGCCTGGACCGTCACACTTAAATGTATATAGACCTACATCTTCTCTCCGTAGCTCGCTTTGTTTTGTTGTATGCAAAGACAGAAATCCAGGGACTTTTTATTTTTATTTTTTAAATTCCCCCTTCATGTGGAAACCCCTTCTTTTTTTTTCTTCTCCCCTTCTTATTTTTTTATTTCTCCAGAAAACAAACAGAAACAATCATCATGGCATTCAAGTCTTTTTTCCTCAGTAGCTTTAATGAATCGATCCAACTCATAAATCACTGGAAATACAAGTTGTGGGATGTAGACCTGTAGCAATCCGAACGCTGTTTTCTGTTCTTTTCTTTTGCTTGTTAAACCACTTTTTGTTTTTTTGTTTTTGTTTGGGGGGGGGGGTATTTTTGTTTTTTTATTTTTTTTTGTTTTTGTTGGTTTGTTTGTGGGGGGTTTTTTGGGGGGGGGGGGGGGTAGATTATGTCATATTCACTGGATGAACTTGGGGTAGATAAAAACAGAGGGTGATAAATACCTGTAGGTGTTTCATCACTTGACAACATGAACAACTTGCACATTTTTAAATAATGGGATTGATATTAAACAGCTTTTTTCCAATGAAGAGACTAAATGTATTTTTCTTTGCATTCAAACAGAGCAGTGGAGCAGTGAGCTTGTTTTCTGTGCTGGTAAAGAGAGAAAAATCCGCTTCCTGCTTTGATCCTGCTTTTTTTGTGGATGGAATTAATGCTTGAGAGAAAAATCCAGTTTGATGAATGGAAAGATTGTGAGCCGATGATGTGTTATTTGTGCCTCAGGCTGCTTTTATAAAAATGGACTGGCATCGGCTTTGAAACCAGAACTTCCTTCTAGGGTTCAATTAGGGCTGCCCAAAGTGCGGTCCGAGGTCCAATAGTGGTCGTTAGGAAGGTGTCCGACATACGGTAATATTTTGGTTTTATTGTTATTTGATTTAATTTCTCTGTTACACACTCACAACACTGTCAACTAAATAGGAACCGTCGTCTTATTTTTAATAACTCTTAAAATCCACAAAATTGTTTTTTATTTATTATTGAGGCAAAAAAAATCCTCTACAATTTCTGTTCCATTTTTACATTTAAGAAAACAACACATCTTACGTCATTGCTTTCAACAAGATGGAGCTCATAAAAACGAAAATCAGTCAAATCAACCCGGACATTAAACGCATCACGAGCTGTGAAAAATTAAAATGACTTTTTTATTATTATTTTTAACAAAACTAAACAAAGGGTTTAATTTCGCCCCCTTTCAAAATTAAAGTTGAGAGGATAAAACAACCCGTCTCCCCTAAAGAGAAACCCCCATGCTATTTCTACAGGGACTCCACTGACAGTGACAGTGACAGTAGCTAGTGACCCTGATGCTATTTTTCCATTCTATGTGCTGTGTAATTTCTCTGTAATGTTCCCACAGGATTTCACTGGTGTCACATTAGGCGTGGATCTCTCTAAATCCATTACAATTTGAAGCTGACAGCCAAAATACAAAGTTGGTGTTTTCCTGCCACTTCCTGCTTGACTCTAAAAAAAACCCGCGTCGCCCTCACTGCTTGTCATAATAAGATTAATTAATAATCAGATTCTTCATCTTTTCACCAGTCGAGCTGTCTGTCATCCTCTGGGCTGATGTTTACTGCTGCTGGCTATGAAAAGGTGACACACACACACATACACACATATACACACACACGCCTCAGCAATAAAAGCGAACGATGGGGATCAATTGGAAATCGATAGCTGATCGGTTATTGATGGCGCTGACCAATTAAGCAGATCAAAAACAAAATGGCAGGTCGCTGCTTTAATTTCATTTAAATCAGTTTAAATGACGAGACAGGCCGCCTTTAACCTCGATTCTAATAATGGATCAATTCCTGCAGGGACGTAATAGTGTCATTATTTAGCCAGATCTGTACTTACACATGGATTTATTTATTTATTTATTTATATATTTATTTTTTGAGGAAAAATAAGGATTTGTACAAAAGAAATATTCAACACTGTTACAAGCTAAAACATAACGTCTTCCACTTAAAACAAAAATAACCGTAATATCCCTTTAATACCTAGTAGGACTAGGGTCAATCCTGTGGTTTCTTATTCAAAAGTGAATTTTTCATGACCTCAATGGACTTAATGGTATTTTTCAATGTATGGCAGTGAGGTTAAATGGGATAATAAGGACTCTGCAGATTACATCCAATCAGTGTTAACAGCATCATCCACACACGCTTTTTGGTTGGTGCAGCTAAATATAAATTTAAAAAAAGATTTAAAAATAAATAAATAAATAATCTTCGTTTGACCTGCCACTTGGATGCCTGGCATGAAATGACCCCGAGAAATAAAGCCCTGTGTGATCTTTGAAGTACACTTTGTAGAGCCCTGTAATAAAAAAGTGAGCCCTCGTGCCCTTCATCCGCTCTCTAGCAGATGCAATTAATAGCGCGTCGCGTTAATTACACCTTCCTTTTTATTTAGGTGACTTGGAATTTCCCATTAGGCTCCCAGGGAAGAAAAAAACTGCAGTGTTGTGGTGCTGAGCAGAGTTGGAAGGAAAGTGATGGGGGGGTTTAGTCGGTGCTCTAGCGCCATCTAGCGATACTGCTGTCACCCGAGGGTGAGTCCAAGCTGTCGTGTCACTCAGTGTATTGTTGAGGAGTCAGTGAGGGTTGGGTCAAACATGAAGGAGAACATATTTAAATCCAGGATCAATTATCATCAAAGAAAGATATGATATGTAATGTAAGTAGAGGTTTGCTGTAGAGACGTTTAGTCATAATACAATAAATGTGAGATAGATTAATAGAGTCCTACAAATAGTTAATCAACATGAATATCAAAGACATCTAAAAATAGATTAAAATACCATCAAATAGGCCTATAGATCAGACTCTCCACTCAGCACATACTGCTGCCTATCCTGGAAGTGATTATGGAAAGGGTTGTTTCATAGGTAAAATGTTTATTATTTTCATATGAATGACTTTTATGTTGTTGCTTTCTCGACTCAAATAGCACTTGTTCCACTACATGGAATCACTTTTCTCCATTTAAAGAGAAAGTACACTTTTAACAAGCATACAATTTAGAGTGAAGTGTAAAACCTGATAAATAAAATATTTTATACACAGTAAAAATATGAACGCTCATATAAAATAACAAAATATCATATAGTTCAGTCTTTGTAGAATCACACATGTCAGACTTTTGGACGATGGTTCTTGTTTTTGTGATTTTCTACAAACCGTCGCTGACTTTTGGTCACGCAGGAACTTTGTATTTCCTGTTCACTTCAAGTTGGACAAAGACACAGTGTTCATGAGGAAGTGGTTAAAACCCACAAAGTGTATACTTATAATTGAGTTTGTCGACTGAATCTTTCATTGAAAACATTAATGAGGTGTATACAAATCTTACTGATAGCCTACATTCATTTCAACAAACACAAATAATATGTCATGTCAAAAAAAAAAACTCTTGTATTCCATGACAATATTCAGTTTTGGTTAAAAAAAGAGAAAAAAAAGCACCACCTTTACTATTTTTAGATGTCTCAACTGATAGTGAGTACATTTGCACATGAACCAGTTCCCCATGTTTTGAGCCACATCCTGTTTCTGATTGTATGGTGTGGTGTTTAAATAGAACATGTTTACATGATCATAACACTATCCATGTGTGTGATCGTCGGCCTGCATGTGTATGTAAGATAGTTCAGAAACCTGGATAAGATGTTTAAATGCCACAGTATCCTGGTTTCTATTAGAGCACTCTTAGTATATCCAGGTTTCTCAAAACCAGGATTAGGGCTCATGCAGGTTTATGAAACTAGGATCAGCTGTTTATGTACGCAAAACATAACCAGGAGACTAGAGTGACTTAGTACCTTCTGAAGCTAAACTAAATCAAAAAAGCAAAAATGTCCAATGTTTGCTGGTTTGAGTCTCTCTGATGTGAGGACTTACTGCTCTTGTCAGTTTTATATGATTGTAGATTGAGTGTGTTTGAGGTTTTAGAGTGTTTGATGGACAAAACAAGCAATAGTCCCTTTTCACCAGAGACATTTTGACATGTCACAATAAAAACAGCACAGTTGTAGCAATAACATGAACAATGGCTTGAAGTCCATTTATAAGCTTACTAGACACTTGAAGAAAAGAGCCATCATTCATGTTATAGGTAGCTTGTGATGGGCATTTTTCATGATTTGGTGATATTTCAATCAAACAAATAATTCATTACAAAAATAATGGACAGAACAACTGGCAGTCTTCATCAGTTGCAGCTACAGACACACCACTAAAAAAGTAGGTTTACTTAAAAAAAAAATCATAATCAACATCTCTCCCCTCCAGATTTTGCCTGTTGCAAGGTGCCCTTTAATATCTGATGCCAAATGTGAAAGGACATCTCAGTGTGGAAAGCCTGTTGAGGCAAGTTGGCAACATCATGGAGTCTGTCAGCTCAAAGTGTTTCAAGTGTCTTTTACACAGATTTTTATCTGGTTATCAGGATTACTGCATCCTCTTCCCCTCTCTATCTAGCCTGCATTAAAAAGCATCATCCATAAGCAATCCTGTCTAATTATAACGCTGCTTATTGACCACATCATGTGATCAATAACAGAGGTGACTAATGACTGTAGAAAAAGGAAAACAAAGTAGGACATAGAGTGTACTTCTTACTGGTGTCAAGACTAGGGTTAAACAAGCAATGTTGACTCAGCACATTCAGCCTTGTCAGCAAAAGCAAACATTTTATCATCATCATATTAGTCATTAGCAGATTTACTAAGTTGTTGGGAAAATGACAAATTACAGCATAATTGGACAAAAGGCAGATATATCTGTCTGTCAGCGTAATGCAATAAAACAGTGTGTGTAGCAGCGTAATGTTGCAGTAGGATTTCCTGGGGTCTAATTAATTTAGAAAATGAATGTTTTTTTGCGTCTAACTTTATTTACCCCCCCCCCCCCCAGAGATCTTAATCTAATGTCTGTGTACAAAGTTTCCCTGTCAAACATCATGTCCAGCTCTGAACTGTGTGAAGATGAATCAGCCTTCTGTATCAATCACTCATTCAATCTGTCTTTCTCTCTTTGCTCACACCACCCACCCCCCACCCCCCACCCCCGTCCGACTCCCCCTCCACACCCCCCACCCCCCACCCACACAGATAACAGTGATACAAGCTCACGAGCTGAACATAATTCTACCGTTTGACATTGTTGTTCTTCAATCTCACTCAGATGCATCGCAGCTAATTACACTTTGCACACTTAAGTACACAAAAGCGTGCGTGCGTTCATTTGTAAACGAGTTATTGTTTAATTATAACTTCACATGAACTTTGCTGATCAGTGGGGCGAATCGTGTCTCCCCTTCAGCGCATAATTATTCAGCCTATAATTGCTCGGCCTGTTTGTGAAACATGCTCATCTCTCAGCAAGGCCATCGTGCACTGCTTCCCTGCCAGATCCTGTCTGAGAACGCCCATGAGCTCTGTGAATGGATCTATTTAAGGCTGCTGAGAGATTGGTCAGGTTTGGATGGACAACAGTCACGAGAATTTGCAAGTAATAGAAGAAAGGATTTCATTTTTTAAGAATTTAAAAATGACAAGTTTATCTAGTGAGATGATACTTCAGATTTAGAATAAGAACATCAGAACTGACCAAAGTTTTGCTTTCTTTGTTTAACATGAATAAATACCATAAATCTTATACATGAACTTCTCTTACAAAAACAAATTCAACTCTAGGTGCATTTACTACACTAATATTTTCAGAGCTCTGGACCGTTTCTCATAGTTTTCATCAGAGAATGGAACAGGTGGCCCACATCTGTTTGCTGACCATAACACAAGACTGAAAGCTCTAACAAAGCTGGTATGCCAGAAGTAGACCTATCCCAAGGTCAGAAATGGACATGAACATTTCTGTCAAATGTGAAAGTTGAGGTTTCACATACAGTAACAGTCACAAGTTTGGACATAATTTCTTATTTAAGGCAATAAGAAGGTGAGTCCCATCTGGTACTGCACAATCAACTGTGGCATATTATCTATAATAAAACAGCATAAAAACATGAAATGCCTGACACATAGACGCACTGTAAAATGAAACGTAGAATACAAATAACTCAACAAAACAAGCTCAAATATAGACTTGTATTATTCCAATAATTCATATCTTAAGAATTTACAGTACTTGTCATTTGTTTCAGGGATTGAAATGCCATTAAACTACAGAAGAGACTCAAAATGTAGCATGAACACACTCAAATTCTCACATATGCTCTCAGTACATTTTTTGTTCTCTTCAATTAAACAAGCTAGGGTTAGTGTACGCAGGCAGTACTGTACTTAATAATTCAGATGGGCAAACTTGTCTTTGAAGTGTTTTTAAATTGCCCGTGTCACCGGGTTAGAGTTGGTGAGGAATACACTGGTTAGCAGAAAGGCACAAAACAAGAAGAGTGTGTCGAGCGTATACAGTAGTGCAGTGTGGAGACCCCTCACCAGGATCTGAATGGTCATGAAGTGATCAAAAGAATACAATAGTAAAGCATATTTTCTGGGGGGGTTTTCTTGTGAAATACTGGATGCTTAAATCAAATGAAACTACCTAAGAATGAAAGACGACTCTTTGATTGAACTCCTCATAAATCATAGCATCATCAGTAAAGCCGTAACCTGTAATGATGGCTCATTAGTAGGCCTTATTTTAAGGGACCACAAGCCAAAAAAAACAAATATCTCCAAGTTTCTGGTAGATGTTTTCTTTGCCTTTAAAAAAAAAAAAGACCCTAACCAAAAGCAAACAAGAAATGACTCGCTGTAACAGGAAACGACGGGTTTTATAATAAATCCACTCTTTAATTTTGACAAAAATCAACACTGTATCTGCACTACCAGCATTAGATCAGGTTGGTGTCACTTGTTTACAGTAATTACACTGAGGTATCACAGTCTCAGCGACGTGCACAAAATGAAAACTGTCATCCTTGTGGATTTAGACTTGGCTAAAAGAAACGCTGCACCCCTGCCTGCTTCATAAACCTCCCTATGGATTATAGTATTTAGATGGACTTAGGTGACTCATTGCTGACATTTTCAATATCCTTAAAAACAAAACAAAAATAACACGCTTTAGACACAACACAGCGAGGGCTGACAGCGATGTCTTCATTATTAGAGTCTAAGCCGAGAAACTAGAGAAGGACCACCAAGCCACATAATGATGGGTATCACAGTGAGGCCTCCCTCAGGCAGGTCTGAGGCCTGTCGAGTCCCAGCCCGAACGACGGCGGCTCAGAAGAGGCAGACCACAGCGCTCTGCAGACACGTGTCTCGCTGAGCAGAGGACTATTACTGCACTGGCGGGGTGCTGCCATATTTGTCAAGGTATGTTCTGGTGTCACTCATGTGGTTTGTAGATAGAGGCGAAGAAAGAAAGAAAGAATAAAGAAAAGGAGGCATGGGGCAACCATGTGCTGCCACCCCCTCCCTCTAACCCTTCCCCCCTCTCTCTCTCTTTACATTTTAATGCTGGATTTATTATTCAGGAACAATATTTCCATCCATATATTCCCCCCGCAGATTCATCAAGCTATGTCTGTAAGCTCTTGAAAGACAAATAAAAAGCCGAACTAATTGCTGTGGATCCCCCCCTGGATATATCAGCCTCATAGAGGAGCGTGACAGCGAGAAATCAAGCCATAGCGTAGAGCGGAAAGCCTCCATGAATCACGTTTGCATCCACACAGCAGCAGCAGTGGCGGCGGCGGCGGTGGTGGTGGTGGTGTTGGTGGCTGAGGAATAATCACTGGGGAGGCAGTCCAAATTAATACTTCAGCCGAGGCCGCCTCGTTCTCCGTCATTAGGGCACATTACAGGGCCACAATATACATCATTAAACCAGGCATAAACAATTCATTAAAAGGCCGTTAAGAAGACAAGCTAATGTCACTTCTCCCTGTGGTATTAATAGACTGTAAAATGGCAGAGGGTTAAGGCAAAAAGGATCATTCCGCCACTACTTTCCAGTCAGTCATCCTGACTAATGGCTCTGCTAGTTGTTGTGGATTCAGTAGACAACCCCACTCTTCTCCCAATCACACTTACGCGACTCTGCTCATGAGGCCTCAGCGTGATACAGTAACAATTTACGTCTGTTCTGTAAATGATGGTGTACTGTTCACTGAAGCTGAGGAATGAGGGCAAATTGAAAATGATCAAATCAATGCATTTCTAGCAATGTAGACATTTTGTTCTACAGCCTATCTGTGTCCTTACAAGATCAGAAGAAGCCTATAAAAAACAGAAAAGAAAAAGCAGCCACACAGACTCGGAGCCCGCTGTTTCAGTCGTCAGCCTTCAGTTTATTTAAAATCAGGTGAAAGTGAAGCACCCAGTTTTGTAATGACAGAGGCACGATCTTTTCACACAACAAGTGGCTATCGTCTCACAGATAGGTCACACTGTAGCACAGGGAGCATCGCCGCACGCCTTACCAATGGCACGTAGGTTGACCACACATCCAAAGTGGGAGAAGAGAGAATACATGTTCATTACACAAAATCAGGACCATCCCAGTCACTCAAGGTAGGGAGCAGATACAACACAAACTCTACAAACTGCTTCATTGGTCAGGGTTAGGGTTAACAAAATGCAGGTAGTGTTCATTTTTAAATAGCTAACCTTACTGTTGTAACTGGTAGTTGCTGTACATATTAAATATCTGCAGTATTTTCATTGTGTTGCTATGGTAATTTTAGAAGTAACTGTCTCAAATTAAACTTGAAATTACTGCCTGGATGTAGGTGGGCCACGCAAAAGATGGTATATGCATATCTTGGCTTTTTGCTTCAACTACCTGATTTCCACTCACTGAAGTAACGTTTGCATCATCTGAAGAGGAAGGCTGGTATATGAACGGTTACTGTCACCACACCCATGCTGTTTAAAACACGGCTCAGACTGAAAAGAAACCGAAAAATATCCATCTGAACAGAAATGCAATTTTGAAAGAAACTGACATTGGGAGGTTTCCATCCAATTAGATTGGAGGACTGATATCTATTTGATTTCTGCCAGTCAGCACAATGATCAGTCTGGGACATGTTTAGACTAGCATGCATGTAGCAACGTAGCACAAGGACTGGAAGAAGGAGAACTGCTAGCCATGCTCCATCAGCGGAAGAAGAAATGATGTCTTTCAACAGTATCAAAGTCTTACACATACATATGTGCATATACATATACATATGTGTATATACATATACATATGTGTATATACATATACATACACACACAGTACATCCATATTCATGGTACAGTAGGAGCCCGAGCGGTGTGCAGTGCTACGTGTAGTCACTGTCACTGTGGTGGTTGTTTAAGCTACAGCTCCAAAATAAATCCATCTAAAACTACACTGTCCACTTTTTACCTTCTACTTCTGTATGTGTTCAATAAACAAGATACAACATGTAAATAAAAAAACTCTGGTCTTGCTGGAAAGCTTTTCTTTCTTCCATTAATGGAACAAGGCTCAATTTTCCTCTGTTTCCGTTCTTTGTGCTAGGCTAGGCTAAAGTTGTCCTTTCCCTTCTTTGCGCCAAGCTAAGCTAAGCTAAGCTAAACATGTAGTGAATGCAATAAGATGAAATTAATATGATTGCTCTCATTTGACTTTGGGGAAGCAAAAACAAACACACATTGTATTTCTCAAAAGATAATGAGTTTAAAGGACCAGTGTGTGGAAATTTATTGGCATCTAGCAGTGAGGTCACAGATTACAACCACCTGAATACCCCTCTCCATCATAGAATGTAGGAAAAACTCACAAAACTGCCAAACTCACAAAAAACAGTGTCCATCTGTAAAGCCAGTGTTTCATTTGTTCATTCTGGGCTACTGTAGAAACATGGTGGGCTCTGTTGAAGAAAACCTGTTCTCTATAATGGTTCATTCTAAGCTAATCATATTTTCAAATGATTATACTCTAATTAAAAACATATTCATACTACTATACTAACACATATTATATTCAATTTCCTCCAAGTCAATTTCACTAGATGCCACTAAATTCTACAAACTGCACCTTTAAATAAAATGTGTACCACACAAGTAAATATAAATAAATATTTTGCATATTAATTAACATGGCTGATATACAGTATATGGCATATAAACTGGTCGAATATAGCTGCGGGACTAAAGACCAGGGTTCTGCGTATCACTTTGGTTGAAAGATGTAAAAGCAAAGCGTGTCACTACAATCACATGGACATCACACCACATTCAAACAGGAGTATAAGGCACAAATATCTCTTAAATATTGACTAGTAGCGTGTGCTTAAAAGAAAACTTCAAGTTTTTTCAAAAGGGAAATGCTCCACAAGCACTTCTGCCACACTGCAACGGTGGTCTCAAATATTACAAAAATTAAATAGTTAATAATAGCAATACACATTTTCACAATCATACAATTATGGCAACACCCGATAAGCAAGTTGTTTTTTTTCTTTGTCTCAAAGAAATCAGTGCTGACTGATTATTTGTATCATGTACATTTCTTTTTTAACACAGACGGCAGGTAAACTGACAGTCTGGCGGTACCGTCTGTACAGATGTCTGTTGTGCTGGTTTCTGGAGTAAAATATATGTCAAAAAAAACGAATTAAAACCAGATGGAATATATAACCCCTGAGATTCAGGACAAATACTGTGGTCACATACAGTATTTACACTGTGTCATTTTAACATGCAATCCTCAGCTGAAGACAGACCTCCGTTCCATCAATGAAACTTCATTTTGGTAGGTAAGTAATTAGAAGGCTGCAGTGTAACAGCAGTGACACACAGCTCAGTGTGAATGACAACAGAAAAAGCGTGCGACATTATGAGAGTTATGTACAGGGGGTGATAAATTTAGCATTTAACTTCTTCCATAACCTAAAAGCACAACACCCTTTATTTCCATAAAAATGAAACGGCCAATAGGATGACTAAATGAATGACCTTAATGTCCTCAGAATTCATTATCAATTTATCTAATTACCATTAACATTGTTCTGGCTAATTAAAGTGCCCAACCTGATTTTTCGGGCAGGATAAAGTGATGAGCGCCATCTTACATAACCAAATTTTAAAGGGCAGATTTAAACAGAAATTTGACCCAAGACGGAAGTTAAATGTGGTAACTCTCACAATCTCAATTACAGCTCTTTTCAAATGAATATATTGTTATTATTTATATGTATTTATGTATTTATATTATTAACACAAATACACAAACACAACACAAATAAATTGATATTTGAATTAAAGGCATACTATGCAGGATTTTCTTAAAAAGACAATGTATAGACTCAAATAATGAAAAAAATAATTTCTCTCAATCATCACTTGGTTACATCACTGTCTCTGTCTCCTTCCTCTGCTCTCTGTCTGTATGTCTGTTTGATGGAGTGCGGGGCTGAGCTCCACACACACACACACACACACACACACACACAGCAGAGGGGACACAGTGGAGCATTCACACAAAATCCGGCAATGCAGCACCTTCCCGCAGGGTTGAACAGAGGTGTGGGTGTGCTTGTTTGTGCTTTAGAACGTAACCACTGTGAAACAATCAGATGATAACACTTTATTTATTTATCAGATTCACTGGTTTGTTCTCGCTAGTGATGCTCCCTGTCTTCATTCACTCTCTAGCTCCCTCGACCACCACTGCTCTCTCTCTCTCACACACTCTGGTGTGGTTGAGCCAGAGAGGAGGGGCCAACTTTGAATAATGAGTTTACATACACCTATGGACCAATCCTGCATAGTATGCCTTTAAGGTTTGAGCTGACACAATCCATGGTAAACTGTGAGAAATAAGGCTGCATTCTCTCCTTTACTTTCACTCTCAATGCCTTTGAACACAAAACTATCATGTATGATTTATTTGGACTGAATCAAACTGGCTTGATGTTGATGTTTCCCTCAGAATGGAATAACACCTTAGAGCTCTGACAGCATGTCTGATCTTCATCAAAACAGCAAATGATTACTGCACATTCTGACAAGGCACTGACCAAGGCCCTGATCTTTAATTAAATAACAAGCCATTAGTAAGTAACTACCAAATCTTATTGTTTCTTTCCCAGCAGTTTCCAATAAGGGTTTATTTTAACACTTTCTTTTTTGTGTCCCTTTTTTTTATCATCCTAACAGGGGAGGATTGCTCACAAATCTAGCTTTGTTTTGTGTCTTGCATCCAGTAACAAGGCAGATTTCCTGGCCTTGTGCTGCTTGGCAATATGTAAGTGGTGATTCATATTCTGGGAAGATGTAGCAGATTTACTGCAACGACCCTGATTTTTTAAAGTGTCCAAAAAAAAATAACAACAAAAAAAAACAAACTCTCACGTTCTATAATCCTGTGACTGGGAGTCTGTGGTTGTTTGTGTTCAGCCTGTTAATCCAAAGAACCTCCTCACCCAGTCCCACTGCTTTATTTACTGACTGCTAAAAGAAGATCTTGTCTGTGACGCAGCTGCGGGCAGTTCTGCAATCTTCTCCAGCAATCTGACCTGCCGCTCTGCCGCCTTCGGGGCAGTGTCTGCTGGCGAGCACCTCCCTCCACCGACTCTCTCAGGACAGTGAGAAATGAGACGATGCCCAGGTCAGTGAGTGAAACTCTTCTTGATGGCCACGTTGGGGAAGAGGCCTGAGAGCTCTTGGACGACACGCATGTCTATCTGGGAGCAGAAGGAGACGTCCAGGAGGAGAAGCCGCGGACACGATTGGAGGAGTTTCTTCAGCGAAGCAGCGCTCACCAGCCGTGTACCTGTCCATCCCATCCAATCGCAACAGGGATATAGATGTAAATAAAGCAATTAATTACATGTCAAGTAATTCCAGACCCAAATAACACGTTTTATGTTCATCACTTGCTGCATTTCATTTACTCTCCAGCATAAAGACCAATCCAGCTTCTGGAGCACACCTGGACAGCCTGAATAACACTTATAATGCTACTGAGCTGTCAAGACCATCAACTTATACAACTGGAACTGAAAGTAAATCATTTTCCAGGAACATGAAGGGATGAAATGCACTTGTGAATGCATCTTAAATGCTGCTTTGATGTAGACCTTCTCATTTATTGCTCTCATGATGGTCAGGTGTAAAAAGGGAGGCAACACTGTTGACTTGAAGCCATGTTAGGTGATCGGTCTAAACATTTTTGTGGCTTCGGCATTGTTCTTGACACTGTCCCATACTAAATAACACTCAATCAACAAGAAATAAATAAAACCACAATTAAGTCATTCATTATGGCCCTCATGAGTAATCAAGCATTTTAGAAATTCCTACTTTATAACCTGTATGTTGTGTCAGGTAAGATCTTACCCAGTATGTCGAGGTGCTGTAGTGATGGACAGTTTGCAGCCAACTCTTCTACGTCTGAGTCACAGACAGTACGGTTGGCAGTGAGGAAGAGCTTTCTCAGGCGCGGCAGGCTGCGGGCGAGGTGCTGGAAACAACCAGCGCTGCTCTGCAGTGTGGGACACCAGCCCAGGTCCAGCTCCTCCAGCATTCTGAGCACCCACAGACAAAACAAGAGAAGTGGTATGTGATTCAGTCCATACGTCAACCGATCATCTCCTTACTTATCTTTGACCTAGCTGTTGCTTACCTGCAGCCGGAGACGAGTTCAGCCAGGCCTCGATCTGTCAGGTTTCTGCAGCGCCACAGGTCCAGTGAGCGCAGTGAGCGGCAGCGAGCAGCCAGCATACTAGCCACGACGTCATAGTCCTCAATCTGCAGTGACAGGCGGCATTTCAGGTCTATTTACACTCTCAAGCATTTGCAGCATATGCAGTGCAACTGTCTGTTTAATGCTTCATTGTGGAGATAGTTTAGCACTCTTCTCAAAATACGCACCAGCCTTCCTAAAAAGCTGCAGCTGATTCACAAGTAATGAGTAACGGTTACTACGTTGTTGTTTTAAATGATGCCTCGAGACTTAATGAATTAGTGAGTCACAGAGTATCTATTTCTCTCGGACTGTTTTGTGTATTTTGAACAAACCTTTGAAATGTAGCGATAATAAAACACCCGATTAGCCGCGTCGGCTGGTTTGAGGAAGATGACCTGGCTTCACACAGCTCTAACAGAGAACACCTCCGCCAGAAGAAAATAGAATAGTCTTTCAAGAACTAATTTGTATTTGCATGGCTGTTATTGTTCTTTGCTGTCAGGTAATGTTGGCCATATTTCATCCTTTCATCCAAAGATGAAAGCAAAAAAAAAAAAAGCAATTTACCAGCCAGTGCAAGCACCTTACCCATGGAAATGACAGCATACATAGCTAGCATAGTGGATGGGTATTAAAACACTGGCTGAAAGGGTCACTGTCATTATGCATTTCTATTTACAGCTGTTGCATAACTTCATGACACTACCGCCTTAGCAAGGAGCACAAGAGAAAACTGCCTTAAAATTAAGCATTTCCTTTCACATTTTCTCATTTGCTACATTAGTATTTGCATCAAATACCCATTCATCTGCTGGTGACAAGGTGGGCGAGTGAGTCATTGTGTTGACTGGATGAGTGAGCAAATTAGACAGTCTGTAAATGAGTAAACAATGAGCTTCTGATGAATTTTCCTCTCTTTTTGAAATATCATTTGGAAAAATAGGCACAGGATCTGCCTAATGCCCAACCATAATCACCATGAAAAATTAAACATTTGTTAATGGGGCTCAACTATTAATTTAATGAATGTATGTTTAAAAAAAGCTAGATTTTAACGTCCTTCCTCCAATGTCACACCATGAACCACAGCATTTTTCTAGCATTATATTTGTGATGTTATATTACAGTATGTATGTATTTTTTTACTCACACTTTCACTGCATTGAAAAGTGAGACTGAAGGCAGATTTCCAGGCAAGGTTGGACAATAAAGACGCATCCCCTTCTATTCTCTTCAAAGCTGCTTTCACTCTTCTTGTCTATTTTACACCCAACCAGTTTATTGTTAGCAGCTCAAAATATTGCAACACAACTGATGTTGGTGCCATCTTTTGGACAAGCTGCTCTGCAACAACGATCAAGGCCACATGGAAGTCTGTGTAGTTAACAGGCTGTGCTTTATTTGGACTTTTTCCTGGGTACTGGTATGCTGTGCATGTGTGTGTGTGCATGTGTGTGCGTGCATGTGTGTGCATTCTCACCCTCACGCAGCTCCCTAGGTTGAGGTGTCTCAGCTCTATGCAGAAAGTCAGAATGCTTAGAATAGATGTTTGCTGCAGAGACAACAAGAAAAGAAGACAACAAAGATGCATTTTGTTACCCAAATTACAGTTGTATATTAATCATATCCATTCCAATTTTGTAACCAGCAATGTGGTTATATTTAAAGATCCCCTCCAGACATGTGTCAAGATATATAAAAATACTCTGCTTTGAATTATCACTTGTGTCTGATATGGTCAAACAGACAGAAAAGAAGAAACTTCACTTGAATAACTGATGTATTGAAGCCATTCCTTCAACAGCGAAATCCCCCCAAATAAACCCCATGAACATCTTATTTAAGTGTATATTTAAGATGTACAATATATGTGTAAAAACAACTGCAACAGGTTTTGACATGTCAGTCAGCGTTCCTCCGAAGTGAATTTAATATCATACAACAGATAGTTTTTACGTCTCCTCACAGAGATGAGCGCAGTGAGGACAGAGACCTCTCCAGTGGCACTGCAGCTAGCATATTCAACACAGCGACTGCCAACACATGCACCTCAGCGGCGGGAGAAAGTGTCAGACATGAAAGCGAAAAGCCTCCTGTGTCTATGTGCATGTGCTCCACTGTCGCTGGCATCTTTGTAAACGCCTCTCTTCGGCGAGCTAGCCATTTAATTAGAACCATGACAGGGTAATGACAGCTGAGATGTCAGGGCCTCAAACAGACACACACAGCTCGCTCTGTCTGCCTCGGTATAAACAACCTACAGCACGTTGCCTGGCTCCAAACCGCTGAAACTCTACACTACACTCCTGCCCGCGACGCCGCTCTGAAACATGACAAACACAGGAGAAAACACTGAAGAGCAACATGAAAACACGAGCTGGTGGTTTGTTGTTTTTTTTTTTCTCTTCAGACAGGCTTCAACCTGAACGTGTGCAGTATGTGTCTTTAAGACCCCCCTCCTGGGGCTCAGAGTTGACTCAGTTCATCTTAAAAAGCAACAACAGCAGATTAGCAGCCCCAAGCCCAAATCATGTACCATCAAATAAGCAGCCATGTAAACACAAACTAAAGAACATTCACCAACATTACAAGACAAGGCAAACTGTTCTCTTTAGTACTTTTCTGCACATCAAATTCTATTTATTTGTTCTGCTTTTGACCTCTTTAGGACTTTGAAAACTATTCAAATTTAACAATCTGTGAAGGAGATATCAGGTTTCGGTTGAGCTGCTCGTACATCTATGCAGCCTGAGACAAACATGAGTAAGCGTGATTTGGCTGTAAAGGGTCACAAGCTAAAAAAAGGTTGTGAACCAATGAGCTGAAGCCTCAAATGGTCTGCTGTGACCTCTTCTAGCCTTTGCAAGAGACCAAACTGATGCACTGCAAATAATGCAAGCTACCAAGCAGGAAGAGAAAAAGTTGAAGTTGGTTTGTTCGAAGCAGTCAAAGATGAAGACACGATAACCTTGCCTACCAACACAAGATGATTTTAGTCTACAGAAATCTGCAAGCAAAAAAAAAATGAGGTGATGAGAATTAAATCAGAACAATAGCAGAAATGTGAAATGAACTGAATTTGTGGAAGAAATGCTACACAAATGGAAAAATAAAAAACCTTGCATGGAAGTCTGACCTCTTCAGAACCTTAAGACAACCTGTTATAACTTCCTTGTGAAACAGATTAATAATAGAAAATGAGCAAAAACTAAAAAGTGAAGAAATGTAGGCTTGCATTTCTAAAAGGTAACTACGTAACCTCTATATTTCTACAACACAAACAGCATGGGCCAGCATTTGGGATACAAAGATATCATTAACCGTGGTGTATTTGGACAGGCCAGCTGTTGAAAATGTCGCTCTGATTGTGGTTTCCCAGATACGGTGTTGACCGTACCCACCTCTATCTTGGTACGGTAGAGCACCAGCCTACGGAGGCGTGTTAGTTTGGAGATGTGCACGAAGGCCTGTGGGTGGAGGCGGTCGCAGGAGGACAGGTTGAGCTCCTGCAGGCCCGGACAGGTCTGGGAGATGACCTCCAGGCACGCCTCGTTCAGGAAGTGGCAGCAAGACAGCTCCAGGCAGACCAAGCTGAGTCCACAGGTCTTCATGAAGCTGAGGAGGAGGAAAAAAAGGAGAGAGTGAAAACAGGAGATACTTATATCCCACATTAGAAACGTATTTGTTCAGATTTCAGGCTAGTACAGGTAAAGAAATAAACAATGACGTATATCCCCTCCCTCTGAGCTTGTGCTTGTGAGTACTTGCTACTTTCCCAATGTCATTTCCCCCTTTTTTTTTTACTAGCTCTTGCGGCCTGCTGACAGTCTGACCTGCTGAAACCGGTCAGGGTGAGAGCTCCGCGGTTGCCCGTCCAGGACAGGTTGAGCCTCTGGAGGAGAGTGCAGCGACTCTGCAGGTGTCCCAAGGAGGCGTCACTCAGCCGGGCCCAGTAGGGCTGCAGACTCAGCTGGGTGTACTGCAGCGGGTCGCAGCAGTGCTGGTGCAGCAGCTTGCAGCTCTGGGCCAGACGGCAGAGGTCTGGCAGGGTCAGGTGGCTCAGTATCAGCTGGATGAGCTAACGGACGGGAGAAGAGGAGAAAGGGTAAAAAGCGTGCAAAAGAAAAGAGGAAAGACAAACATCAAACTGGTTAGATCTGGCGGCAGAGCACAGCATGAAACAGAAAATTAAAGATTATAACAGAACCGAAGCAGAGAATAGAGAATAACAGGGTAGAGGAGAGAATGGTAATCGCATCCCCTCTGTCAGGCAGATCTAAATAGTGGTTATCTGGGACACAAAGCAATGATAGCAGGATCAGTGCGGAGGTGAGCCGGCTTGTTCGGCGCTGTGTTCCTATGCATCTCAAAGAGAAAGAATGACTGTGCTTGTGCGCGCGAGTGTGTTTGTGTTGCAGTGAATTAACAATACGCGGCGTTCAAGCGGGTATCAGCTGACAGATAATAGCTATATTGTGTTTCTGAAACAAACACAGCGCAGTTGTGAGGACTGCTGTTAATGGCAGCGGTTTGGAGAGGAGATAAGAGAAGGAATATCAAGAGCTCTGCCCGTGTTTTGAAGCTCTGCTCAGACAACATGATACGTCTGTACCAGATGAAAATGACTCCGTGTCCATGAGTGCACGCAAGATAGTGTCAAGAGTGGGTCCAAGCCGCAATGCTCATGGGTTTAATACCATTAAAAACAGCATTGCGTAATGGTTTTAGAGGCAATGATCTTGCACTTTGATTTGATATTCCAGTTATTATACAGTGTATTGGTGTGATCATAAGATTAATGGACAAATAGAAGCAAGATTTTTCTAATTCTACTTCTATTAAAATGAACAGTATATGCACTAAAACAACAGAAGATCATCAAAGCTATAACAACAGAGGATCAGACTTTGTGTTCTCAATGATTGTGTCGGTCGCTGTATGACAATGAGTTTCAAATCACTTCACAATGGAAGGGTTATATAGTTTAAATAACATTGTTGTATTAAGTTTAAGCTGCTCTTTTTTATTCTTCAAATCCAAAAAGTAGACAAACTGTCTGTTTTGAGATGTTCTGGCACTGGCTTAATTACACCCATCATTTCTATGGGTCCCTGTAGAATATTAAGTTAGTACCACCGTACTTGTGAGCACGCAGCAAAATCATCACTGGACCGGAACCTTAAAGGAATAGTTCTACATTTTAGAAAATAGGCTTTTCTAAATAGGGTTCGATGAACAATGTGAATTGTGAAAAGCAGATCATTTGAAACTGAATTGTTAATTTTTCTTCTAATGGTAGTTTGAATTTTGAGTAGGAGTGACAGTTGCCAGTGAGATCTGAGGAGTGTCCTGAGTAAAGGAGGAGATTGTTTCTGACCAGATTATTTAAATGACAATGCTGTGAACAAACAAACCACAAACAAAATTCCGCTCACATCTATTGTATTGGGTAGAAATCTCAGAGAGTGACACATAAAACCAAAACTCTCTGTATGGCTACCTATCATCTGGGATAATAGAGATTTTTTTTCTTGTAATATGGGTGACTGGACCCTATAAAGAATAGTTTGACATTTGACATTTTGGGGAAGATGCTTTCTTTCTTTCTTGCCAAGAGTCAGATGAGTAGATTGATACAGATCACAGTGTCTGTTGAATATGAAGCTGGAGCGAGGAGACAGGTATTGTTCAGAACTGAGATCAGGAGCGGGGTAAACAGCTGGTATGGATGTATGAAAAGGTAAAACAAAAAAACAACAAACTACCAGCACCTCTAAAACACACTAATTAGCATGTTACTGTATAATCAATTTGTTTAATCCTTAAACTAAATAAATAAATAAATAAATAACTGTAAAAATTACATTTTATGTACCAGACTATTTTCTTGGCTGGCAGTAGTGACTTCCTGGAGTCTCTGTTGGTTGCCTAGCAACCTCACAGTGCAGTCTCAAGGCTGTAGCTTCATATTTTGCGCGCAAACATTAGAACATTATCAATCTGCTCAACTTACTCTCTGCATTGTATTTTCAAAAATGTTGAACTACTCCTTTAACAGATATTTTGGACTAAAAAGACCAATTAAGCTGATGTTCAACAGCAGTCAAAAATGTTTCTGTCTGGATTTATAGAATCAGAATTGCTTCTTAATAGAAAGAAACAAATGGTGTGTTCCTTTCCTCTGCCCTGTGTGATTTACAGCACGTCATTCTGGTCTGCGATCACCTCATAGGGCAGTTTGTCAAAGTAGCCGTTTCCTGTCCTCTGCTTGCTGTCTCCTTGTCTGAACGGACCTCCGACATCAGAAAGCTCCTCCTCGCTGTCGCTCAGGTCGCTAATATCGATGACGGGCATCTTATAGAGCGCCAGCATGGGCCTTTCTTTCACCCCACGCAGGATGACAGCATCCAGCTCAGTGTAGTAGTCCAGCAGAGAGCTGTTGACCTCCAGACGCAGCAGGTTAGTGGGGAAGTTGATGTGCTTGATGTTGGGTGAAAACTGGCGTGCCTGGGGTGTCAGCACCTTGGTAGGCTCCCCTGACCACAGCACCTCCCACCTACAAGAGAAAGTGTATGTTGTACCGTACAGCCACACCACCATTCCTTTAAAGCTGGCCAACTAGAGTAAGTCTATGTAGACAGTTGAACATAAGGCTCATAGCTGTAGCTGTTGCTTCGTATGTTCCAGTCAATCTGTATTATTGCACGTAGCATTTATTGAACCTATAGTCATATATGACTCAAGAGTGGCACTATAGTGTTTTATATATCTCATAATACCTCACTACATCCAGATTACATACCATGACTTTTGTCTCTCACTTTTCATCTTCAGCTGCTGTCTCAGTGTTTCTAAAAGTGTTTTGTATGCCTCATGTACAGACACCTCCCATGGCACAACAGCCTCTATAAAAAGAAGCCTTAGTGTTGAACGGCAACGTGCCTCGTTCACAACTTCACAGATTGCTGGTTTGACAAAAACCGGCAATGACTCATGAAGGACGACTGACGGGCAGCGATGAACTCATTCCTGCAGTCCATCCACACTGCTGCTGACAGAGGATTGTCATATGTTTACATTTTGTGCAATTTAGTACAGGTGGCAAGTCAATCATTTTTGTAGTGCTGTTAAGTAGATAAACATCTTTATTGTAGGGACACGTTGAAAGCATTACACTTGCAGTGTGGCTCCATCTGGTGATGTATTCACAGGGTCACCAAACCAGTCAATCACATTTATGCCTCCTATAAAAAGGTGGCCAAAGTGCTGCTGGACAAACAGGTTTAAGAGAAGCAATATTTTAAAAAGGTATGAGTTTGTTAAAAGAACATTATACTAAATCCCTAAAGAGCATAGTGAGCATGCTTATGGATGGGAGAGCATAATTGTCACTCATTGTTGCATACCGTAGTTTTCTTTGTATTTAACCTTTAATTAACAAAGAAGTCTCTTGAGATACTTTATCTCTTTTAAATCTGACAAAAGTAGCAGCATAAACTATGTGTCACATAGTTACTCACTGTATGTATCACAGGAAGAGATGTGTTTACTGATAATGTACAACTAGATCCCATAAATTACAAACTGGAATTGTGACTCACAACAATAGACAGTAACCTGCACAATGTTATTTCAGCAGTGGGCATGAATGTACACCTTTATAAAAGGATGGTAACAGAGAGCTACTCTGCTAGAGTATTAAAGGTGCAGTGTGTAGAATTTAGTGGCATGTAGCAGAATAGACTTGGCAGATATGGAATATATGTTTTTTTTATTAGTGTATAATCATCTGAAAATAAGAATTATTGTGTTTTCATTACCATAGAATGAGCAAGGGCCTTTTGTGATGTACACATGTGTCACAGATACATGTTTGGAAGGTGAGGGTGTGGGGTGTTCAGTTGGCTGCAATGTGCAACCTCACCACTAGATGCCACTAAATCCTACACACTGCACCTTTAAAGTTACTTCTGTATTTTGGTTTTTCAGCCAATCCAGAGTTGGTCCGATTGGTTCCACAAAAGTACCTTACTTTGTCATTCCTGTTGTTTTCCACCACAGCACATGGTCATCAGAGGACACAGTCATATCAGTCAGTTTAGCAATCAAACACCACTTTTTCAGCTGATTTTCAACTGCAGTGGTGACTCTATTTTAATTTCAAGTCAAGTCCAGTGAACCTGTAAAACTGTTTTGAGTCACTGGTACATTAGATTAAGTTGATAGTGACAACAACAGCACCCCCTCTCATCTTTTATTCAATGCTTCACTTTGATCTGTATTTATACCACCTGCATTAAGGGCCACATTTTCCTGTGGAGATTTACCTGTAAAACGAGTCCCTCTAAAAATGCCAGCTGAACTTATAAGTGTATTTGTGAGCCATTAAAATTACAGGTTCTACCATGCGTACTGTTTTCTCTTTAAACTATAATTACAGAAACTTGAGGCTTACATTTACACCTGTTGGTTTCATGATTACATAGCAGAAATAATTCTTACATCAACTTGTTGAACATAATGCAAGTAATAAATTGTAGGCACTTCACATAATGTCTCTAATGCCATCAGGATATTCCTAAAACTGTGCTTACTGGTACTGCGTGACTTTCTTGATGGTCTTAATGAATTAAACCTTCAGGTTAGGCAGTGAGAATGTCTGATGATGCTTTTCAAGGACAGATGATTGCCTTTACCTGACATCAGTTGCTGGATTCTGGGAGAAGGGGTTGTGTGAGCAGGCCATGATCTGGACGATGGCTCCAGGGTAATAAGTCTCAAGTACCTCCACTGCTGTAGGGTAGACAGGCTCCTCGAAGCACAGCTCAATATAATCCTGGCTGTGGAAGCCTTTGGGAGTGCGGCGGAAAGGAGGTGGGGCACTGGCGCATTGTTCCCACCACTTCCCATAAGCTCTGAAAACAGCCGTCTGGGTGAAATCCCCGGAGCTGGGGTAGACGTTAGGTACCCCAGCCAGATTCCACATGGTGTAGGACATGCTGTTCTCACTGCCATAGTGGGAGCTGAAGTCCGAAACCTCCTTGGCATACTGCTCCACCTCCACACTGACCGGCAACACCGCCCGCTGGCCGGATTCCACAGCCCTTCGACTGGTCAGCGCCTCTCCACGAGTCCCACTCCTGGAGCGTCGCCGCAGACAGATATAGTAAAACATGCTCAAGAGGGTTAACATAGGGAACTCTGGGGCTGATGGGGGCAGCAGGGGAAGAAACGGAGGCTAGAGGGAGGAAGAGCCTCCACCTACTGGATGCACACTGGCTCAATGGCTGGGGTGTACAAAGCACAGGCTAGAGGCCCGGCTGCATGCATGACCTGTAGGTTAGGCAGAGACAAACACACACAAGAGTGAGAACAAAATGAACAGAATGTGTGTATTTTAGCTGAAATGCATTAATATACAAGTCTTGATTAGTTTCAAAGAATTTTAATCAGCTGCTCCTTGTGTACTGAGCATTTAAAGAAATACTTTCAGAATACACAAAAGCTCAGAACGTCTGAATGTAAATACTATACTTATACAATTGGGTGTGTAGCTTTTAAAGCTTATTGATGGGAACATAATCATCATAATCACATAATAATATCGGGGGAAACCTGTTTTACTGAGCAGCCACACCTGGCATTAATGTCTCTCATGGTGACGATGTGTAGTTCCCACAGCTACCCTGTCATTAAAAGGTGCTAAGGGGGATATATGTAGGACACGAGAGCGTATATATTTGGTCAAACAGCATGTTAGCCTTCCGAATACTCAAAAAGCTCTAATCTGATTATTCCTTCCACTCCTCAATGGCGTATCCCTGCAGGTTTTGAAACTCCCTGACAGTCACTCCACACTGCATACACAAGCTAAGAGTGGCTGATTAACTGGCAAGACTGAATAAAACCTGCAGGATGCCAGAACCTAAAGGTCAGTGTGATCGTGCATGTTACACACCTTCACCACTAATTATACAGCAATCCACATAGGTACATTACTAGCAAACTTAAATGTAAAAAATGGCATGCATTTTTCAGTTCTGCAGCAATGCATACTTATTTGTTATCCAAATGTAAACAAAAGGCATAATTTGCCTTAATCCCAAATGAGTTGGAAGGTCTTGTCTTACACAGGTTGTGTAACTCCAAGCAGACAGCAATTCAAACTAGGTTGTTATTAATGCTGGTAAAGATCTAACATCCGTGTTTTAATATGCCTTGATATAAAATATAAGCTTTAGACAAACGGTACAAACATCAAGGACCCATTGTGCTGGTTTATTGGTGCTACTGAGAAACTGCTATGGAGTTTAGCAATAGGTCCGTTGTTGTTACCTGTCCTCTGGCTTTCTCCTGCTGAGGACACTCACATTGTAATTTACAGATGTAGCTGTTAGCCAATTATCCTAAAAACCTTGGCTAACTTTACAAGCATTGACATTTCACATGACGTTGACATAAACATGAGCTAGCTGTCACTGAAAAACGGTATCTGAATACTTAAATGACTATTCGTGAGTAACAAAGCGGAGAGGTGAGCTGCCTCTGTCTCTGTTGTTAGCCTTTCTGTTAGAAAAAGCTAGTGTTAGTTAGCCAATGTTAGCTAGCTATCCTTCAGACAGACCAGCTGAGATGCCAAAACACAGACTGTTAGCTTCCGTAGCTAGCTTTCCAACAATGAGCAATCAAAGAAGACAGAGCAAATTGAAATTACGGTAAACGTAGATCGATATATCCATTCATAAGGAGAGATCCTCTTCTTTCCTCTTTCAGGATATTCAACCACCAAACCAAATTCCTGACATTTACCTTATGATGCCTTCACTTACAGTCGGACAATGCAATTGCACTCCAAGCACACATTATAACCAACCATATAAATGGGGAAATTATGGTAGAAATAGCAAAAATCTGTATGATATCTACAGTTTTTATGAGTTGTGTTTAAAACTAAAGCGAAATCAATAAAATGTGAATAACTGAGTTTAAATCAATATGTTGTGTTGTTTTTCCTCTATATTGCACCGCTATCACAGTTAACAACTAAATGTCGCTTAATTTTTAATACATACGATAGAGCAGAAACTATGACATGTCCATTTCGTTACTATTTTGTTCAAAAAGGTTAACTGAATGCGCGGATTGCAATTCGTCTGTAATTGCACAGTGCGACGTAGGGCCATTAAATGCAGCATCAGTCCAGTACAACAAATAATCAACATCCGGTCAGAGAAATTCGTTTTAAAGCAATGCATTCTGGGGATAGTAGTTCTTTGGGCGCTTGCTGCTTGGTTTCGTTTCTTTTATACAGTCTATGGTTTCGCCCTATGGTTTCGTCAAGCTATAGGCTATAGAAAGATAGCTAACTAGATTTCAACAGTATTATGCTTAATTTGTGCAAAATATATTGCATTGTTATTACTATTATTATTATAGGGATCTTTTTCACCTCACCCAATTGTTGGATATCACTTTGTTGGTCTATTTCTGCTTTCAACACAATAAATGATACTGCATAGGGGTATAGCAGATACTGAATCTTGTTTGTTGGTTTTATGAAATTAAATATTTTTCGGATAGAAAATGACAGAATACCAACAGTTGATGCGGAATAGTCTCAGTCTGCTTCTTCATGCAGCAGCAGAGTTTTTTTGAACCATTTGATGAAGCGTCTGATACCACACATAGGCCTATTCTTCTTCATCCTGGCTGATGTTCAGTGCTCTGCATTCATGACAAGCTTCATTAGGTGGGCTGAGAAGAGTTAGTTGAGCTGAAACCGCAGCAGAGTCTGTTTCTCTGTTGGGCCCTTCTTTCAAATGTTCACCATCCAGGAATGAAGCAACCAGAGCTTTAGCTGGAGGCATCAGAGGAGGTGGAGAAGCTGAGACATTAACAGTGTCTGTCAGGATAGTCCACTATTGGATAGACAGGACAGGTCTGATGCAGAGGGTGAAGGTGACCTGGTGAAGGCTCAGATACTGCTTTTTTTCACCAGTCAGGGGCATAATAGTGAGAGGAACTGTGGAGCTAAGTAGCCAGGTCCCAAACATGAGGAGGACCTTTAAAAATTAAGAGCCTGGGTTGTTCATGCAATTTTAAAATATTTTTATGAATACAAGTAAACTCTTACTCCTAGCTGAAATAAATAGACAGGCTTTTTTCTAAAACAAGTTAGAGCTACCCCTTATAATTATCTCATAATGGAATTATTGAATATTACTCCCTGTAATGTTCTGAAACTTCGTCATGAGGGTTGAAATATACTGAGATTTCAGTTTGTGCTGACTTTATAATTTAATTACTGATAACTCTAATAACCACAACAGATGCATGTGTTTACAGTACTTGTTGATTAATTTATTTTTACAGGTGTGACAATGAATGTATTAATAAGGAAGGGGGCCCACTGAGGCTGCATATGTACGGGGTGCAGACATCGCTGTCACCAACAAAGGTATCCTTCATTATGCACAGATGCTACTCTGTAATGAAGTTGTTCCCAAATTTGTCCTGATGTCATGAAAGAGTGACAGCTTTTGTGATGCAGAAATGTCAAAGAAGCACAAAATAAAACAGCATATTTGAATATTTGAATATATTACCTTTGTGTCACCCCTGGGGTTACAATCACAAACCTCTAGTTATTTATTTTTATTTATTCTTATTTTCCATGTAATTATTCATTAGTTTGATATCTTATTCGTCCTCATCAATGCTTTTTCTGCTGTATTATATCATCAATCTATTAGGTACACCTAATTAAAACAAATGCAGAATAATCCAAGGGCCCTGCATAAATCCTACTTACATAAAGGTTATAGTTTGGAGTCTTTTTTAGAGCTGTTGATTGATGTTATGGTTAGTTTGCAGGCTGTAGTATGTGATGTTGTTGAACTGTAGTGAGTTATACTGAGAGGTGTTCAAATATTTAGCCAACTCTAAGTCATATAAATGGGATGGACAAAATATTAGAAACACCTCTGAGAGTATAATACAAACAGTAATACGATTGCCTGTTTGCTCTTGTTCTTGAGATACAGAAAAAAACAACTTAACCAGCATAGCAACAGTAACCATGGGGCTTGGGCATAGCAACAGGATTAGAAAAAAGCCTTTAAATGCCTTTATGTCCCCAAATAGCATTTTCATGTTTTGTTTCATAGGAAAACAAGAACACCTTAACACCAGTTATAGCAACCATTACAAAAAACAACAAGTATCACGTTTTGAGAGTCACACAAGTATAAATCAGCATCATTGCTCGTTGTTTCTGGTCTGGATTCGCCACATTACCGGAGAAAAGAAGACCTCTGGATATGTTTAGGAGCAAAAGGAAGCTAAAAGCCCCAGGCTTCACTGTGAAGGCCTCCATGAAGAACAGTGTGGTCGAGGGTCCCCCAGCTGCAGGGGCTTTTCAGAAGCGCCCTTCCAAACCAACAACCTTTCGTTCCTTCTATGAGCGTGGAGAGTTCCCAATTGCACTACAGCATAAGCCTGCACGCAACCGTATCGTATGGAAAGTTGAGATTGAGAAGCTGGACTACCACCATTACCTGCCCCTGTTCTTCGATGGCTTATGTGAGACAGTTCATCCATACGAGTTCTTTGCACGCCAGGGAGTCCATGACATGCTGGAGCACGGAGGGCCCAAGATCCTACCTGTCATCCCCCAGCTCATCATCCCCATCAGGACTGCTCTGAACACAAGGAACCGCCAGGTGATGGCCACCACCCTGAAAGTCCTGCAGCATCTCGTGATGTCTGGAGACAAGGTGGGAGAGGCTCTGGTGCCCTACTACAGACAGATCCTCCCCATTTTCAATATCTTTAAGAATATGAATATAAACAGTGGAGATGGAATTGAATATAGCCAACGGAAGAGAGAGAACATTGGTGACCTGATTCAGGAGACTTTGGAGATGTTTGAGCGCTACGGAGGGAATGATGCCTTCATAAACATTAAATACATGGTGCCCACCTACCAGTCCTGCATGATCACCTGAGGGAACTGTCAGATCGATGAAAGGCAGACTTTAAACTTTTCTTATTGTATTGAACTGAGAACTAAAACTATTATGCAAGAGCATTCATAAGATGTCTGTCACTGTGCAATGTAGCTATTTCAGAATAAAAGGAAATCCAACGATCACGTTATTTGTCACTTATTTAAACACATTTTTCATTTATTGTCATTTATTATTTATTAATATATCATATCACTCAAACAGTAAACAAGTTTAAAGTTCTGACTTTCAGCTGTAAGTTGGTTGAACAGAGAGGGGTAGTAAACCTTTACATACAGCCTGCTTTTAGGCTTTGAAAACAGTTTGGTTGGTTCATCACTTTGGTCCAGACTGAAATACCTCAACTAATATTTGGAGGATTTCAGTGACATTCATTGTCCCATGAATACTGTAGTTATCCCTTGACTTTCCACTAGCATCACCATAAGGCTGCCATCTGTGGTTCTGGGTTGAGTGAAATGTCTCGACAACTATTGGATTGTTTGGAATGAAATTTGGTGCATATGTTCATGCTCCCCACAGGATGAACTCTGCTGCCATCAACACAAATATCATATAAACATGTTAATTAGTTTGACTTTTTCTTTTTTTTTACATACAGGCACTAGTGGGAAAGGTATTAGTTATGTCAATACAGTGTGATTAAAGAATGTTGATGAAAGAAACATCACATTGGTGGTAGGATTATTAATTGAAAAAGTAGAAGCAAGTGCATGGACTAAAGAGTGCTTTGGCACAAAAATACACTTTGAATGCCATGACTTGAGCCTTCTATCTAAACAGACCAATTAATGACCTCTTTTCTCTACTTTTATTTATGGTCACTGCTGTCCTTACGTCACCTTGCATCCTGGATCTTCCTCATTGTGGTTCCCCTGTGACTCCTGGTTTTGTTTCTGTACAGAGATGTTGTTTAATCAAAGACTGAAGGAAGAGGTTAAATTTACTGATTACTCAATTATTTTTTATAACATTGAATATATAACAGATTAAGGTGGACAGCTTATGTATTTCATCACATCATTCGTGTTTATTGCTTTGTTCTATTGGGCCTGTATCTCCTACCTGTGTGTCATTAGAGGTTTGTGTGTGTGTTTGAGTTCAGCATACGTAGATGTGTGTGTGTATGGTGTGCATATGGGTCCAAACTTTTTCTGACTGACAGATGTGGTGGATACAGACCTGAGTCAAGTGCTTAATGAAACAGGTAGTCAAGATACAGCCTGTCAAATGAGCTTAAACCTACGCAGCTAATTACACAATACATTACACAGAACACAAGCAGGTCCATGCAGTTTATTGCAATAATTATCAGTTTAAGTCTTGACACAGAACCAATATCGTTTCATGTATTTAGTTTTTGTTTTTCACAGTTACAGTATTTAAAAGACCAAACATTGTCAATTCAAACCAACCAGATGAAATTATGAAATGTCTTTATAATAAAAGTCCACTACAATATCAAATAATCACAACATTTACAGAACAAGTTTTAGTGATTACTGGCTCCACAAATCCAAGTTGGCTACGGTCAAAATGCAAACTTGAGCTAGTAGACCTATCTGCAAACTTGCAGTATCTACATGACAGGCACACCTACTTTACTACATGACACACCCACTTAAATAGGTGATAACATCAAAGTGGGTGTGTCGTGTAGGTCTGCAGGGCTGCAGATAAATCCTTCTGATCTTGAGGCTTCAAAACAGGAATCCACAAAGCAATGGGTGATATTACTGTGGCTACGTCCATTATTTGATTACTGTCTATGAGCCTGACTGAGCAGCTAGCATGGCTGTACACACTTACTCTTGTTTCTGTGTCATTTAAGACAAATATAAAAAATTCAAAAACAATATTCAATTTGCAATATTAGATGTATAAACAAGTAAATTCTCACACATTAAAAGCTCTATTAGATCATTTTTTGCAGTAGACATTTTGACATGTCAAAGCAGAAAAAGCACAGGTCTTTATGATCACATTCATAAATGGCTCACTGGGACACTGAATGGAACTTGACCCTTATTATTGTTATTAATCACAACTGGGCTTCTCCTGTCATAATATGCCTCAGTAAAAGGTCCAGTGGAAAGTGTGGAGTGTATTTTCTGTGTAAATTGGGTTAATAATTGATCAAACTAATTTTTATGTCCATTAAGTGTAGTAAAGCTTTTGCCTCAGCATGATTTTGCTTATCACTTACCAAAATAACACAAGCATTTCAAAGATTAAAGGATTTCTTGCACAGTTATCTTACCTCCAAACATGTTTGAGACTTTTCAGTATTTATCATACTTTTCAAATTCCTGCATCCATACAGAGTTATGGAGGAACTCTGCAGCATCATTGTCTGCTCTGACTCGATTTGTTTCATATAAGAATATGACACATATTGGAAGGAATTTCTTATTTGCCTTTTTTTTTGTAATTTCACTTTGTTTTTGTTTTTTGACAAATCGTTGGAAATGCATTCACAAAGCAGTTACATCATTAAATACTGCTAATGCAATCTGAATGTGCACATTATAATTAACCTGCAAATGGTGCATGAAGTTTAATAGATGTAATATTAACATTTAGAGACCTTTTGGAACTAGCCGTCTCTGACAGATTTCCATGTGCTAAAAGCCTCCTCTCTGCTGAAGAGAAGACTATAACCTCCACTGTTATCTTCATCTCAGCCACAGCAGACAAACATGTCACAGTATTATGGAGACAGTAACTCTAACTGTCTTTCAAGCTGGTGTAGTACTCATACAAAAACGTAAAGACAGTATTATTATTAAATGTCAACAAAACACACAAAAAACTGCAGAAGTGATGGAGGCTGTGTTATCTGGAGAGGAGACGGCAACATCTTCACTGTCTTGGAAACTCTCCAATGCCTATAAATACAAAGCAAGTCAAAGCGGTGTCCTGCAAAGTTTAGAACAATTATAGCCAGTTACCATTGCTATGTGAAGTATACTCTAGGGTTAGGGTTAATACTGTATAAAGTTACCACAACAGCCTCTGTAAAAGCACACAGATCTGGACTTTTATAAATCTTAAACTGAAAAATCTTGTTGGATCAAAAAAGTGCTATTTCTTGGATCATATAGTTTGCTGGATTTGGAGGCACCAGCTGTGAGGGTGGGTGTATCAACTGCTAGTCCTGTTAGGCATCATTAATACAAATTGCTTTCTCTAGTCTTACTAACTTTTTGAATTTCTTTAAAAGAAGACCAAGTTTTCCAGTGGAGGACAGAAAAGTGGAAACATACATCACTGGAGAGGAAGAACTACATGAAACAAGCAAACAAGGAACAAGCCAAAACCTGTTTCTTTCCCCTCTTACTCTTTCTGTATAAAAATCTTTTAATACTCATAATGGTTGCTGGATCTGGATCTGTACACGTCTCCCACTTCAGAGGTGTGTGCTTCCACCGTTTTGTTTTCATATTTTTCCCACAGTTTGCTTGAACACCTGTTGTGCTCTCAGATCTCTAAGCACTTGAAACAAACCACCTTTCTTTTAACTGAGAGTTTTTATTTGAAGGATAATCCAGCTGTGTTTTTGAAAAAGAACCGGAGCCAGATCACGACAGCTTTCCTGCTTGTTGCCATAAACGAGCTTCATTTTATGTGTGAAAATACAAACACATGTGAAATGTTTTACCTCCAGTGTGAAGAACATCTCCAAATCTAATTAGAATGCATTTTGGATGAATTTTGTTTTTTTTTTTTTTTTTACAAAAACTCACATGTAAGGCATTTCACTGTGATTTGTGTTTGACATATTTCAAGTGTTGTTATTCCAGTCCTGACAGTTCTTAATTGATGAAGTTTCCACCACACCTCAGCATCTTGCTGTCTGCCTTGAAATATCAAGAATCGTATTGATTTTGAAAACCTCTTGCAGATTTTTGCCATTATTGTTGAGGCTAATATTCACTGTGTTTTTTGTTTTTGTTAGACTGAGGTAAAGTTGTTGCTTAACTGTGTCTGTACTTATATTCTCAGACTACATGAGAGTGACAGGTATAAACCAAGAAAATCATGCGAACATAACTCAACCATGAAGCAAAGTATTGGCGACACTGAGTGAGTAGGTCACATGCACACACACACACACACACACACACACACACACACACACACACACACACACACAGAATTCTCTGCCCTTGTTGACTAACATTTTTTACAATGACATGACATCGGAATATTGATCAGCACTTTCTTGCTGTATAAGTCTATATGTACTTTTTTTAAATGCTTTTTTTAGTATGCAAACTGGGTTATTTTAAACTTCTACTTCCCCTGAAGACTGCAGTAGAATGTTTTCTGGTGCAACACATTTAGAATATTGAGCTGCAGTGCTAAAGACGACTGATGATCTGCATAGTAACCACTTGTTTTGTGCCATATTAATTCAATGTTGTCTACATCCACAATTTTTGGTTAAGTAAGCTTGTGATTGTTTTTTGTATAACTTATTTTTTTGAATGATGATAATTCTTGGTAATAATGAAAACAATAAATAAAAAGTTTATGCTTTTAATTGTCGTTGCAACTCTATAACAAGTGGAAGCATTACAAAAGTGAAAGAATGAAAGCATTATCATTTTTTAAAAGTTGCAATAAACCAATGAATTACCTAAAGTTATGTGTGATGATTATTATAGCAATAACACAGTATTAAATGCTATAATTTAATGAATTAATAATTAGGATAATGAAATTAACCAAAAATCTAGACTTGGAGCATAACTTTGTTCTACTCCCATATTTGTATAGGGACAGTAAATAAAATTAAAAAACAAAAATCTCATATCTTTTTTTTTTCCCCAATATTTCTTTAACAAAATGCAATTAGTATAAAGCCCAGTACCATCATGGGTTAACCATTTGTCCATAGTCGGGTGGAGGATAGTGGTGAGTTCAAACATGTCTGTAGTGACAGACAAAGAAGACTGAACAATGTAGATGCTTTTGACGGCAGAGATTTCAGTTAAAAAATGTCAAAAAAGTATAAAACTGAGTGTAACAAAGGATTATTGGATATGAGGATAATGTGTGTTGGGGGGATTTGGGGGTACGCAGCAATAGACCAAACCACACACATCTTGCTTATATGCTGTTTCTTACACACTGTGCCACCAGGATAATCCAGAGGGTAATATTTATATTTGATTTAATCTAGTTTAATGTATCTGTAAAACACATTTACAAAAATGTAAAAATACATTTTAGAAACCTACATTGTCCCTCAGAAGATGTGAGCAGTAATGTAAAATGTACATGAAATGTAGATGATGGAACATAATTTGAAAAATAGGGGTATTGTCCTTTAATTTTTCATTTTTCATACTGTATGTATAAAGAATTGCTCAACGCTTTACCAGGTTGAAACATGGTTGCTTGTCTGAAATATATTTTTTAAATTACTCAATTTGCTTTTCATTTTAAAAGTAGCTGAATCACATAATAAACATTCACAGTATTTATTAGTATGAGCTTGATATAGACACTGAGTCCATACACAGTCTGGTTATAATATACAACCACTGAACTTTAACTTCCCATTATTAAAAAAAACTGCCCCAGAAATTAGAGGCTTTTTACCTTGATTTTTCTGATTACTAAATTCAAATTAAAATGAGAACAAGATTTAATTGGGTTTCATTTCAGGCCTCAAGGCAGTAACAAATAGACAAAATCAGACAGACTGTGGTGTCTGGACACCAATTTACTGTCAGATCATTTTCAGACAGTTATTATACATGTATTTTTTAATCTAACCTAGATTTACTTTGCCATGCATTCTGATTTCCTATCACTAAATGAATTGATCATATGCAAAATATACAATCATTCTACATTTAGACTTGCTGAGTTACTGCTTTCATTGCTCAGCACATGCTCTCTCTTTCTTTCTCTCTTAACCTTCAGTGAAAGTATTCCCAACGACACTCACAGACACATGCATGCAATCTCATATTCAGATGCTTTTCCCTCTCACATACACACACACACTCCCCCCTGCATCCCCTGATAATTAAGAGCCTAATGGATCTTGTGTACAGCGGTGGTCACGTTTTGGCTGGCATTTGCATAGATGAATGACTTGTCCAGTCACTCTGTCTCTGCAGTGTACCGAGCCTCTATTGTCAAAACCAAAAAGAGCCGAGCGTCTCGACAGACCCGCGGGCAACAAATCACGAGTCCAGCTCTCATTAGCAGACATCCATTGTGGGTGACAAGAGGAGATAATTACCTTTGACTAAAGAGCTCTTGCTCCTTTTCGTCCAATGGCAACAATGCCTGGCCTATCATAGAGACTGCGGACCACTTTAGAGATAAAAATAGACCCAGTGTGACTAAATCGCTTTGATAGGGGACAAATCTTTGCCTGGCAAGGTGCTCTGATTGTAATACTTAATGGTTCTTGAATATGTTGAACAATCAGCTAGACGTTGGTATTAATGCGTTATATCCACTCACTGGACATGTTTCTATAAAAACAGATTAACTCTCGCTGCATGGCATGTTTCATAGCAATCCTCGGCTTGTAACAGTTTTCTATCACTTTGTCTTGATTGATCTCTGTCCAAAACTAACCCACACAGCTTACAGTAATGCATATAGGCACATCAGAGAAAAGGATGCACCACCCCACCATCCCACTCTATCACACACACACACACATAGACACACAGCAAATATATAAACCGTACCAAGCCAGATTTAGAGTTAACAAGATAGGATGATGTGAATAGGGGGCTAGTGGGCATGCCCGGTGATTGACAGGCCGGGCCGCTGTCAGCTCCTGCAGGCAGGCATCAGCGAGCAGCAGTCCTGCTACTGTCAGAGCTCTGTTCTGGTCCACTGTGCCACACATACATATGCACATGGCCGAGCACACACAAATGCAAATGGGGGGTGGACACACGCATAAGCGCATGCATAGTTACATTACATGTGTACGCACACACACACACACACACAGAAACACACACTCTTTTTCTTTCTGTGTCTCACACACATACATACACACAAACACACTTTCTGTCCCTCTGCTATGCCCCAGCTGTCAAAAGCCAGTTAAATAACGAGTCTGCTGCTCTCCTTCCTTTTTGCACAGGGGCTGAGGAGCTGGTTATTGCTTGTATGGGGCAGTATACAGTATGTGTTCTTTTCCCAGCTGCAGCACGGTCAACCCACATGGGGAAATGTCTCAGGAGACTCTGAGAATATCTAGGCAAGGCTGCCCATCCTTGTTTAGATTGAGGCAGTGATAGGCAGCCTTGCACTGTAGATAACCTCCTATTTCAATGCATCTCCAAGGGGTAAAATAAAACACCAGTTATACAGCTATGCATCATATGGTATTGTCCTAGTTTATGCACTATGGGACTGAGCCTACACTGAGGAGTTGTAGAATCCTGTGATTTATAAATGGATCGTCATATGTTATAGTGCAGCATAATTTACTGCAGACAGGGCTGTGGTCAGTGCCATTATAAACATGACACCCAGGTGGCAGGGCATTTAATATTCACATGCATTTAAATATATCTGACAGTCTAACATGTTTTATGCATTTTGGCATGTCAGCAGTGTAAACTCTGCACAGGCAGTTAAAGTGTGAAGTACCTGGAGTTAAGAGGGCTGCAGAAGATTGACAATAGAGTTTGGCACAGAGGCTGCAGAGTCGAAGTGTTGTTCTCAGGTAAAGATTTACTTTGTTGTTAATCACTCAGTATGGGTGACAGGGTTGAGTGCAACTATAAAACCATAAGAATGAATAATCAAGCTCTGTAAATGAAGATGTATGTTGCAGTTTGGCTGTTAGGGTGTGTCAAAGTCAAAAAGTCACTAAGGAAAATGACTCTAATTTAACTGACCCCTATTGAGCATTTATAAGCTGCGTAAATAACTGACACAAAGTTTAAAACACACTATAAATGGACCTTAAGTTCAAGTGCAGTAATATACAAACTTTATATATCTATACCTAAGCAGATATGAAGACATTTAAGTGTTTATTATTGTATCTGTCAACAAAGCATACAAGCATCCCCAGCTGATCTATATTTAACAGTTAACTGATAATTAATAACACAGTGTTACATATATTTATTGATACATGATGACACATATGAAGTGTTACAGTGTGTTATAAAGCTTTTTTTTGACATTTCATATACATGTACAAATCATTCATATGTGGGTTTATATGTGAAAGTCTCTATATAGAATGTGTTCTAATGAATAGTTTGATATTGTTCATATTGGAAGTATGAGTTTGAAAAAACAACAACTTGAAACTCAAGGTCCACTTATTAGATTTCTTCAGTGCTTTTAGCTTCATCATGTGGCCTTTCATGAGAGTCAAGTTAGTTAGTTAGTCTAGTATAGTTAGAATTTATATCATCAACAATATAATGAATAGGCAATATTTAATTTTTCTAGAAATATCAATATGTATTTTTTATTATTACAACTGTGTTTAACATTGTGAATTAATTGTTGTGCAATATATTTATTAGGTAACATATACATTAATTAACTGAAAATTAATATATATTCAATATCTGGTGACAGATTAATTGTATTGTGATCATAGTGTGTTAGAACCCATTCATTATGTGTTCATACAGTGGGTAAAATATAGTGTTACCACATTTACTATGTTTGTTATATTTATTAATGAATTATTTAAGTCCTTCCTCTTCACTGTTCATGACAACTTAGCAAACTCCAACTGTTAATGAAGGTGCTGATGAAAGCCATGATATACAGTTGAAAGCAACAGTAGAAATCTATATTAAGTTTGTCAAACAACCTCGCGCCATTCCTAAGGTCAAGAATGAATGAATGTCTTTATGCTTTTGAATGCATTTATAAACCTGTTTTTGAATGACTTGTACATATATATAACTGTTAAGATGATGTGTGTATGTATTATGTGTATTATGTCACTGATACCAGTCATTCAGTCTTCATTATACACCAGTTGTAAATGTGTCACAGCTGCTATAATTCTGACAAATAAGTTAATAAGCACTTACAAGTGTGTTATATCTGTGTACAACTATATCATAGTGTGTTATAAACCATTTATTAATTTTCCATATACTGTTTTAAATTGAATGAGAGGGTTGAAGTTAAATGCTGCCAAGCGTTCATGAACGTCCACTTGACTGACTTTACATTTCCAATTACATCTATTCATCATTTGAGTCGTCACACAGGTCTGACCTCCAGTCAGAATCTTTGACATCTGACTGTGTTTCCAAATTCTGATAACGCCACTTCACAGAGCATTTTGAGTATTTCCAACTGATTGCAAAACTTCTCCAGCTTTTCAGTGTTAATGACATGAATCTGCAAATATAATTACTGCTGCAAGAAAACCCAGCCAGAGATAGCGCAGAGAAGCTGTCATCTGCTATTGTTTTCCAGTGCGTGTCCTCCAACTGAACTTCACCGACCGACAGTTTAATTGGTTTCAGGGAATCGGGTGTGAAGAGGAGTCATGACCTTGATCTTTCTCCCTGATAAATGATTTTTTTTTTAACCAACTATACATGCAAATATGCAGAGTGTGTGTGTATGTGTGTAAGGGGGTTGAGAGGGAGGTAAACAGATACAGATTGTCTCATTTTATTGTGTGTTTAGTGGCTGATTAGAGGCCTAATTAAATACAGTGTTAGTGAGTTCAGAGGCAAACAGAGGAGACACTGACCCCGCGACTTCTAATGCCCCCTGGGGATCATCTGTACAAAGAGAGTAGATGCACACAGTCTGATAGAGAACATGCATTCAGAGACTTCGAACAAACAAGCATCATCAGACCTTTATCACCACAACCTGTCCTTAATTCACTCTTCACCTTGCATGATAAATATTAATAGGTAGGCAGGGGAAAATTAAGCAAACTAAACATTCGCTCATGATGATGTTGACTTCAGTTCAGACCTGCAGGGTAAAACACAGCAAACAATATATAAGCTTAAAAATGTCACAACCTTCCCATACACAAAACTAACTGTGCTCAAGGTGCAAGCCACAATTTTAAAGTCACTGGATGTCCATTCATGTAGGTAGTCATTGAATCATTTCACTAATGGATATTTCTGCATTTATCAATAGCTAATCACACTCATGTTAATCTACAGCCAAGCTAGGGATTTTGACATATTACAGTACTTGATTCACTACAGTCATAAGATGAAAGTCATATTCTGGAGTCTCCTCTTCATGTTGAAGATTGTAATTTCTGCCTGGTGGTTGCAAAATGGCCAATCCAAAAATCATTTGGAGGATTTGACTTCATTATACTTTAACTCTGATGAGATTGTATTGCTTTTTTCAATGTGACTGTGTGATTACTTACCTTTGCTGTTCGCTCATTTGAAAGCCCAAAACTCACAACTCATTATTATTGACTTATTAACACATACTGTATAACTGAAAATGTGATTTTGTTGCTCTTTAGCAATGACTTTCTAATATGCCAACAAATTACCTTTTATTCATTTCTTTACAATTTATGACTCAAAAAGTCCACACAACCTGCCAAGACAAAAGTTGTTCTACTAATGGCATTAGTAAATCATTTTTAAAGGGGACCTATTACACTCATTTCCAGCTCTATATGTTTATTCTAGGACTCCTCTAGAGTACCTTTGCATGATGCACACTTCAGAAAACTAAAACTACTTATTTATCATATACTGGTCCTTTATGCAGCCCCTCAGTTCAGCCTCTGTCTCTTAATGGGCAGTCTCTGCAAAACCTTTCTAAATGGGTTACTTATCACAAAGTGGTACCATTCTATTTAAATGTTCCTGATTTGTTCTGCCAGCTAGTCGTTGCCTGTCATGAAAAAAACTTTCTTTTAGGGAGTGAAGTGCTACAGTCCTGTGCTGCACAGTCCTGCATTTGGTTTGGGCAACAAAAGCACTTTGGTTAAGGTTAGGGAAGGACTGTGGTTTCAGCTAAATGCTAAGAAAGTAAACATATACATACTTCAAGCCACTGCAAACTTTCTTCACAGTCTCAAAGGCAAGGCAAGGCAAGGCAGTTTTATTTATATAGCGCATTTCATACACAATGGCAATTCAATGTGCTTTACATAAAACAGAAAAACATGTAATTTGAGAAACTTAAAACATACAATTAAACCCCCCCCCCACCCCCCCCCATAATAAAAACAAAGTACAGAAAAATAGAAAGACATAAATAAAATGATTGCAGCATAAAATAATAAATTAGCTTTAAAATCATTAAAAGGACAAAGAGTGCAAATGAAAGACCACAATCTTTCCTAAAACTTAACCAAGTTTTTTTTATCATGCATCGCCCACAATGAGAGGTTACAGTACTGCAAGGGTGGATACTAAAGGAAAACAAAAGAAAGATGTTGTCAAAGAACGTTGTGTATTCAGTAAGAACATTTTGTCACTTGTCAGATAGGGTGACGAAAAACCTCTCCTCATTATGCAAAAAAAAAAAAATGTAATTGGGGCATTATGTTTCTCTAAAAACACATTTACTATTGCAAATTAGCAGTATATGAACATAATTTCTAGGAGGTAGGGTTGACATGATATGACATCATGTAAAAACATCTCAATAAAAATGACCCTGACAGCCACAAACCAAAACATGTTCATCAAAACAATGAAACAATAACAATAAAGTTGTTCTATATACTACAAGTGATGCTGGAGTTTTGACCTCTTTAGACTTTTTCCTCTTCTCCCGGGACCTTGAAAGTAGATGACATCATGCCAGAAAACCCCTACTCTGCAAACTAAGCCCTGACAATTCCTTGGTAGTATGCATTTTGGAGTTGATCTTTGCTTTTGAAAAAAGTTACCTATACAAAAAAGAAGCAGGCTATTCTTCATGGCATCTCAAATAGCTGAATGTCTTTTGAAATGCACAGGCTTGCCTCTTTTAATAATCTTTCAAATTGATTAAATCCTCAGTCACCAGAACAAGAGTCATTACATTTTAACTAGACACCTATGATTAAATGAGTAAATGCCAGACAAACAATTACGATCTAAATCAAATAAATGGACACATAAGAGCTGCTAAGGATGAGAGTTCTTAACCTGCGGTATGCAGTATCTGTCTCAGTCCAAGCAGTTATGAACTCTTCCACAATCACAGCTGCTTATCAGTCACTGATAGACAAAGAGAAAACCTTTTCTGATACAGCTGTCGGGTCTGAGGCACCTTTTTCACCCTGTTAGAGTAGGCACACTGCAGGATTATGACAGTCTCAATGGCCAAGCAGTGCACCGCTGACACAGTCACGCACCCTCATCTGGAACTACAACCTTCACAACAAGCTGCTTCCCGTGAAAAGTGCCTTGAAATAACTTCTGTTGTGATTTGGCGCTATATAAATAAAACTGAATTGAAAAATCTGAATTCCCTACGGAGTTGTAAGGTTGAAAAAGTATTTCTGCTGCTTAAGAGGACAGTAGAACCCCAGAGCTAGCTGTAGCCAATTACAACAATACATATGATGCAGCAATAATGAAACAAAAACATAATTATTGTAGAAGCAGATTTAAATACATGCAGAAAAAGGATGCAGCAAATAAATGAATAAAGACAGAATGTAGAAACAATACGACAAATGTGAATAATGTACATATTCAATGTACAATGTCCTTATTAAAATATGTGAGAAAAAATGTAATTATAAGCATCAAATACAAGAGCTCAGCATCCCCTACTGTATGCGTGACCTTCCAATATACCAAATATATATTATACATACAGCCTTCATACAGACATGTGGGAAGCAGATCACATACAATGTATAGAATGTGATATAGATGCTGATGGTAGTACACATGAGCAGTGAGACTGTTGTGTGTTGTCAGTGTCATTATCAATAATCTATGTCAAGGGAGGAAATTGTTTAAAATGAGCCAAAATTTCACTGCAGTGGCCAAACCTTTGATTTCCATTTAGCTCGAGCTCCTCCTGAGGCCTGTGAAGGCTATTTCACATGCAAGCCCCCTCTTCACTACTGCCCCCCAACCCCCCTTTTTATTCCCCAACCCTCTCATCCTCTCTCCACCCCATTGGCGCCAACAATACCCCTCTCACCGCACCGCCCCACTCTCAACAGGCTTCTGTGGAATTTATTCAAATATTTTGACATTTCGACTCCCCTCACTTCCCGAGCAGAAATGATTTGTGACAGCTGGAGATGGGCTCGGTCGGAGGAGCTTCCTCCAACACCCGGCCTTCTTTTTTTCCCCCGTCCTTCTTTGTAGAAAGGCCGATTTTTTCTCTTTCGATTCCTGTCTTTTTTCCCTCCCCCTTTATTCTCCGCTGCTCCTCCTGTCAGTTGGTTGCAGGCCTTGAAAGCTCCTCTCCTCGTCTTTTTTTCCGTACGACTCCACAGTGTGATAGACAAACTGGGTGATATTCCTCTATTTGTTGACATTTTGTGTTTGCTGTCTTTTTTTGTGCCTTTTGCTCAGTGCCCACCTACTGTTTGATCCTGTGCTGACACCATGTATTGGCAGCACAGAGGGTAATCCTCCAATGTAACAGCTTTCATCTGACTCCTTTGAGACTACAGTGCAACAAAATGCTTCATTTTTTGCTTTTAAAGGCTCAGAATATTAATTAGATGATCGCTGTTGGATCATCACCTGCAGGATGCTGCACATTCACAGGATGGTGAACAAAATCTAAAATCAGTTTGAAGGTGCCTTATTTTCCCATATGCATTTCAATAGGCGATAAAGTGATAGAGCATCAAAATGAGGAAGTGGCGCATCAGACGATGCTGCCTGTGACAGCAGTGTGTGGACTAGAGCGCAGTGTACTGACAACAAAGACTCCATTTGAATAATGCTGCTTATTAGTTGGGGGACAGGGCCTTTTTCTGTTGGCGCCTGTCCCTGGTCACTTTGCACCGCTGCGATAGACAAACACACACACTCAACACCAAGGTTGTCATCCATCACCGCACTGAGAGAAAGGTACGAGCCGCCCAAGACAAATGCGTCTTTCTGTTTTTTATTTCCTCTGCAATGATTAGACATTTTCTCTTGTGGAGTTTCACAGCATCCACACAAAGAGAATAAAGTGATGCCAGCTCTCTCATACTGTACATGGCGCCAACTGAACAGAGCTACTGAAGACAGATCTGAAAATCCAGACGAGACCTGAGCGGGTGGAAAGCGCAATATTAACTCCAGTATCAACACACCAGACAATAATGAACCAACTCACCAGATACAAAAATATTCATCATCAGTGCAATTTGGCATCCAAACAGGACGTTTCTGTAGAGATACTAGACAGTACAGTTTCTGAATAGTTTATCTGTTAGCCTTTCTTTATTTTAATAAATTAATAATTTTACATTTTGAGAAATACACTTATTTGCTTTGTTGATGAGCATTAGATAAGAAAATCGATACCACTCTCGTGTCATTGACATGAATGTAAAGCTACCACAAGAAGCTGCTTACTCAAAACAGCTATCCTGGCTCTGTCTGAAAGCAACAAAATCCCCCTACCAGCATCTTTAAAGCTCACTAATGAACATTTTAAATCTTGTTTGTGTAATCTGTGTAAAAGCAGAAAGGTAAAAAGGGTTTTCGGAGGATTATGCGCCTCTTTTAGCTGTGTGCAGTATTTTCCTGTATTGTTTTTGTCATCCAGAGTTTTCCAGGCAACAAGCTGAGACTCTAGTATGGATTAGACACAGATATGAGATAGGTTCATTAGTGAGCTAGCTGTTTCCCCCTGTTTCCAGTCTTTATGCTAAGCTAAGCTAACCAGCTGCTTTATAGTTACTATACAGACTTTTCGGTATTGATCTTGTCGTTTAACTCTTAGCAACAAAGCAAACTAGCGTATTTCACAAAATATGAAATGTCTATTCTATTTTAAACATTGAACCATTTGCAATGTAAAGGTTTATGAGTACTATAAGCAACAACTCATAGTATCAGGTGGATCCATCTGCAAGACTGTATATGAGTAGATCTCTAAAAAAAATTAATTAGTGAAGGGATAATCCTTTATGCAAATAAAATTTGTGAAGAATAATTTGATTTTAAAAAGAATACAGGAATACATTATGATTGTTTGAACAGACCTGAGGAAAATCCAACTCTAGCTCTATAAAAGGAGAGAATCAGTCATTTGCCAAGGACAGCCGGAGCTAATAAGTGTGTAACATGATAGAAAAGAAAATTAGTTCATAGCTGTCATCTTCTTGATGAAGAGGCAATCAAAATCAAAGTGAATCATTCCGTGTGGAGGATTGTGTTTTGGAATTCAAACGGGCAATGCTTCAATATGACAAATCAGCTGGTGTGGTGCATGTTGATTGATTCCATCCATGAAAACCTAATAGATTTAGCCCTCTGTGAATTTGGCTCTCATTAACCTCGCAGCGTTTTCATATGAGAATGTATTGGAGCCATTTTATCCACCACTCAAAGGCAATTCACTGGGTGATAAATCCTTTGGCTTATCTGGCTGCAGGTGACAGCACAGCAGAGCACCGAGGCTGACTGGGGCACAAACACACACACACACACACACACACACACACACACACACACACACACACACACACACAAATGCTTGCACACATACATATTCACATTCCACATAAACACGTACACACATATTTTGTGTAGAGAAACACACACACACACTTTCTTGAAGGGGTCGCCATGGTGACCCATGAGCGGAAAAACCTTGTGATCCAACTGGAACCGAAGACATGCTCCTCGACCCAAGCGATCAGCCGCAACAGAAAAATCTTCCTCTCAGCTCCCCGAAAAGAAGAGGAAGAAGAAGAAGGAGGAAAAAAAAACAGAATTCAATTACACAGTCGAAACCCACTCCTTGCCCTCCGGGAGTGATATCAGCACCATTTAAAAGTCTGATTACTCACAAAACCAATAACATTTTGACTCCTTGGTAATGGACCAGTAGATTAGAAAATTTAGATTACATTTAGCTGCCTGTAGATTCTCATTAAAACGCCACCAACTAGTTAGAAACAATAGGTAATTAAGAGTGTAATGAAGCGCAGTTGCGTTAGCGCACGTCGGCTGTATGCTACTCTTGTGGGACCCAGCCTTACTTTGCACTTATCCTGCAGCAAAGCCATACCAGCGTCTCATTTGGGCAATACGACATATTTAATTAGATTAATGAATTTCGGTGGTGTCTCCGTGGGGTTGGTTGTGCTCCTTGCGGTGACAGTATAACAACAGATTATATATTAGGGGAGGCCTGCAAGCTGCAGGCAGGCCGGTGCAGGCTGGTCCCTCGACAGAGGCACAACGTGTGACAGTTTGGGTGGAACCTGTGTCAGGTTTACTCCTGCTAAATTGTCAAATGCTAATAATCATAAAAAGGTGCTGCACGAGTAAACACAAACTCTTATCCAAAACTCCAGATTTGATTTAGCAAAGTAAGGCCTGCTATTGAATTAAACATGATTGATTGTAACACAGGCAGAACACAAACAGAGGCAAGAGAGCCCCAGTTGATAAATGGGTTAGTGCCCGTGTTTGGCTTTAAGCTGGTCTCTGTGGTACTAGCCGGCCACAACAAAATGCTTCCCACAAAGTAAAGACTAAAGGAAATAAAGTGGGCACGGGTCTCTGAGCCTGACACAAACTGGTCTTCAGCGGCCTGCAACTGTCATATGAATGCTGTCTCTTTTAATATAGTCAAAAGAGGATGATTATTACTAAAACTACCTGAATAATGTGAAGATTTCACTTGAACCTAAAATAATTCCAAGTTTAGGGCATGAACATGAAATATTGATATGTTTCATACAGGAACAGCTTGAAGGACACCAGATAAGAACAATGTTGGGTTGTGACTTGTTAGGTTAGACAACTAAAACAATTTTCAGTAAGGATGAAGTGAAGAATATTAAGAAAAGTTCATCACAAGCTAACATAAAAAAGTGGCTGTTGAGTTGAACTGTATTCACCTCTCCTCCACCTTTTTGCTTTCCTCAGCATTTCAGTGTCACATGGCTGCCTGTTTGCAGAAAGTCGACTCAGTGCCTACGTGTGGTGGAGACAAACAGTCATTTTCTTTCAGTTTTCACAGGTGGAGCACAAGACAGCTCTTCTTTTTGTATTTTATTACGTGTGACCTGGTTTATGCTTTCTGCTGAAAATGTTCACTTTGCCTTTATTGTTATCACTTTTAGCTTTAGCTTTAGCATCAGGCTATAGTTGTATCTTTAGCTGTAAGTTATGTTTGAAGTTTAGCTTAGTTATATTTTAGCATGAATCAGCGTGAATTTTAGATTTAACTAAAGTTAAAGTTCAGCTTTAGTGTTGGAAGTTTAGCTGAAGCTAGATTTTAGCTTTTAGATTTTGTCGTAGGTTAAGCTGTTTCAGATTTAAGATCAAATTTACATCACACACCTTTGACTTTAGCTTTGACTTTACAGTATTTTCCTTGTTTAGCTTGATTCGAAATTGGAACACCACTTCAGGTGCTCTGGTTATACGCTCAAAAATTAAATAGTAAAAAACACTTTACAAAAGGAGTTTGCAACCCAAAATGTGACAAATTTAAACTTGAATCTGCTCATTGTAACCTTGTTATACTTTATACTCCTTTAATTTACCACAAGAACACTTCAAACCTGAATACTTAACAACAAACAACACTGTAGAAATATTAATATACCTTCAATAGACTACTGAACACTGTTACTAGTTACACCTGTCTACAGCTCCAGTGCTCAATGTTAACCATGAAACCATGAAGTCCAGTATCAGTTTTCTTTTGTAGTATAACACTGCCCTCTATAGAGCTGGCTCCTAACGGCACTGGATTCATCCTCAGCACAGACTGAGATGTGTATTTCAGTCATACACCCTCTCCAGCTGTTTTCACAGCTACAGATCTACATTTCACAAAGAGAGAATTACATCTGCCTGGAAGCTTTTTAGCAACATTTTCCTCAGCTGAGCTTTATTCAATGTAAACTGTAAAAGGGTTGCTGTCTATAACCTATGCACGGATTCTGGTGATGGGCACAGATGTTGCTCTCTCTATGTGTATATATACACAGACTGTATGTGAATCACATGGGGAATATGTCTAGAAAATACACACACACACACACACACACACACACACACACACACACACACACACACACACATACACATACACACCTCCAACCTGGCAGAGTGTTTGTGCTTGTAAACACTTGAATAATTGAGTCTGATTCAAACACACCTTCTTTCCAAAAAGGAGTCATGGAGAAGGAGGAGGAGGAAGAGGAGGAAGAGGAGGAGAGAGGGAGAGCAGATGGCCCAGTGCAGATAGACTCAGAGACTGCGAGCGAGGAGTGTTCTCTGAAGGACGAGGTCTTGTATTGTTGTAGCTGCAAGGGCCGCTCTGTCACACGGCGTACCAGGGGTCCCCAAAGAGCCAGGGTCTTATGGTGTCAGTGTCCCTCCAGTCCTCATCCCCAACCCTGGCCTATTGTCATTCCTGTTTTTTAATTTCTCAAACGCAATCAAGTGTGACACAAACTGTTTACCTAGCGTGTCTGCCACAACCAGGAAGAGAAAGGGTGGTGGTGGTGAGGGGGTGTGAACAGACACACAAGCCAGGATCTCGGCACAAAATAATCCTCCATAATACCAGAGAGTTTAAAGAGGCTTTGCCAACACCTCCCTAAACCCCCCCTTCACCTCTCTTTGCTCTTATGAAAAAAGGCGGGGGAGATAAAGAGAGAAAAAAAAAACGGTGGAAAAACACATCAGAAGAAAGCTGTTAAATTTGCCCCTCAGTCTCGTTTGGGATTGCTAATTATTGTTTTTAGAGCACAACAATTGGGGTATTAGGGCATAAGCGGCTGGAGATAACATCCAGAGGAAGGCGAGGGGAGGGAATAGGGAGAAAAGGGAAGAGGAGCACTGGGAGAGAGATAATGGGTTGACAGAAGGGGAGCTATGATAGGGTCTGGTCCATGGCGGTGTCTCTGTCTTTCTGCTACAACACACTGCAGTATCAGGAGACTCACTGACTCACTCTGTCTCCAAGGAGCTTGAAAAGTAAAGGACACTAAGGAGAAGTTTTTGAAGTTTAACAGTTTTACGAATGGACAGAAATCAGAGAAGGTGAAGGAGAGCACAAGTTTCTACATCCCCAATAGAATCCTTCCACTTCTGTTTATTAACAGTGCACATCACCTTAAAAAAGGTTTAAACCATTCAAAAGCTGAAGTGTAGAAATGACAATTTGCTGTTTTTATTGGGGACTTATGTGCTGGATGACTTCTTGGCTCAGACCTCTCACTTCCTGGAGAAAAAAACAGTAACAGTCTTTAGGTAACTAATTATTGAAGTAGGAAACTGGTGAATGTTGTCCCAACCAGTGAAATGACAAGTAACCATATATAACTATAGCACAGAGGGAGAAAAAAGAGCATTTTAAACCAAGATATGGAAATCTCAACTGGGTCTGTCTCCCATCTTGAGTTTACTCTAAAGGAGAGATTGATGAGTCAAGGCTCCATCCCAGTATATACCCTTGATCTATGGCACATAAATGATGTGATGGAGCATATGGAGTAATACGACTATAGACGTAGAAGCAATCCAATTAAAGCTTTGTAAGCCAGATGCATTTTGAAATCAGCTCTGGCTTAAAGTAGTAGCCAGTGTAAAGACATCAGGACAGGTGTTCAAATGATCAAACTTTCAAGACCTTGTAAGAACATTTGGATCAAACTATTCCCAAGTCCTTGACTGTTTAGCCATTTTTCAACCATCAAGAAACATACATGAACACAGATTTCTTTCTTGCTGGACAATTTCCACATCAACATTTCATTCGTGTAATGATTCAAATGGCGAAGATTGTGACACATCCAGTGATCGACTTCTGACAGGCAGTTCTCTACTTTAATATGCTGGGAAGGGTCATTGGCTGTTATAAGGATATATATTTGTGTGTCATTGGAATAGCATTGATAATTTATGTTGTAGTTTTTTAAAGATGTGACCAGGTTGTAGCAAAGCAGAACAAAAGTGTTCTAAATAGTTATCCCTATGGAAAAGAAAAGCAAAAAAGTGTTATTGAATACAGTTATTTTAATCAGATATGACTCTACCTGTTTATCTGCAAGTTTATTCATTTATAACTGGCCCATGAGCTACATGAGCATTGTGTTGGTATTGTGGGCATTGGTAGACAAAGTTATGGATAACGTAATATCTCATCGAACACATTTCATTTTGTTTTAATCACTGTCAGAATGTATCAAAAGACAAAAAATACTGCAAAGCAAAAGAGTACTAAAAGGCAGGTGATAGCTTCTGTCCCAAAGGAGAAAAGAAACCACCCTGGAAAACACACACACACACACACACACACACACACACACACACACACACACACACACACACACACACACTGGCTCCTATCCTGCCAATGCGCAGGGCAGCCAAAGTCATCTGGAAGCTTCTACATGCCAATGAATAAATAAAGCGGTAATTAGTAAAGAAAACAGCGCCACCTGTTGGTGTCCCACCCCTGTGAACTCAAACCATTATAGAGAACTGTGGGAAACACCTGAGCCTGTAAAGGCTTCGTGTTAAAGGTTTGGCAAACACGTATGATGTGTATGTATGAGAGGAAGTTTTTTCATGCGGGTCACCCGTGTAACCATGTGTGTTGCAGGGCTTCCATTTGTAAAGAGGCTTACTGAGCATATGTGTTGGTATTGTGAATGTTCGAGTGTGTGTTTGTGTTCTCCTTCGTGTAACTGCGTGTCCTGGGGCCCACCTGGCAGCGCCGTGCAGATTCGGGGGTCTGAGCAGCTGGCCTGGGGGCTGGTGAGGGTGTTCGGTGGGGAGGAGGTTTGAGAGAGGTGCGGGGGGTCTTCCATGGCCCCTTTCCCACCAGACCCAGACAGTGGGAGGCAGATGGACAGGCCACAGCTACTGCCAGAGGGCCAGAGGGGCCACAGGGCTGAGGGACAGGGCCAGCCAAGACCAACTGAGCTCACACACACACAGAAAAAAAGAAAATAAGACAAACACAGTAACATATGAAAGACATGTGAAATACAAAATGTCTATCATATATGATAACTTTGTATTCACTAAAGAAACTGCTGAGAAGTGAAAAAGCAACACCATTACCAAAAAGAAGTCAGACATGGCAAGAAACCCAATTCAGAGCTTAGACACTTCAGATTCAGTTAGTTCAGTTCAGTTAGTCAGACTTAGTTTGAGGAAACAGGTGAACAATAAAACCCAAAACTAACATCCTTCACAGTTTACAGACCAACTTTCTGGTTAACCTTGGCCCACTGTGCTTACTATTGTAGAAATTATGCAGAAGGTGAGCTCACTTTCCTCCATTTAAAGTAGTTTAGAATCTGGCTAAAGTATTGGCTTGTTTACAACGTGTCTGATCATCATTATGCTCATGTTTCTAGCTCTGTCTTGACTTCTTTAAGAACTGTTGAATACAGTGTTAGCATAACTAATGCTATTATCCTTATCCTGTTTATATTTATAACAAGGCTTTTTGAAAGTGTCCAGAGAATTGCTGCTTGGGAACATGAGGCATCCATGCTGCAAGATGTTTGTGTGGGATGAGATAATAGAAAAGAAGAAAAAGTTAGTTGAACTTTGACAAAACTACCAAAATCTACAGTACTAGTAGACAGGAAGGTGCTGGATAAAAAAAAATTAAAAAGCAAATGGAAAAATATCCAAATATCTGCACACTTATCTTTATTGCTAGTATTCAATTTAGTGGCAGAGGTTTTGGTCGTATAGGTCTTCATCAGACCTATATGCCCCCCCCCGTTCTAGCTCTGAAAGTAAGACCTTGCTTTTTGTTCTTCTCACACTAGAGCCCAAGCCAGATGTTCATGAATGATGTTTTTATTTCTGTGACAGCTGCACTGGAAATATCTTAACATGACGTTACATCATCTACATTTGTCAAAATAATCGATGGGAAGAAAAATATATCACTGGTGGACACCAATATGGTTCCTCAAATGCAGAATACCTAACCAACAGCTTTAAAGTGGATTTTCTTTTTTTTTAAATGAACAAATGATTGAGCACCAAAGAACAGAGAGAAAGGTTCTGTATGTATGCATGAAACACACTGATGCACATAAATGAAACACATGTAAACCATGCAAAATAAAAACGTGTGTGGGACTGTTTTAAAGAAAGACAGTCACAGTGATTTGAAGGGAATATGTTTTAACATGTGGAATTGACACAGAGTTTATTGTGCACATGTACTGTAGGTGGTGGTGGTGGTGGTGGTGGCGTGGGAGGTAGCCACCGGCTCCAGTAGTCCAGAGAGCCACAGATGCTCCACTGTTTGTGTGTTGACTCTCTGTAATTTGTTTGCTCTAATTTGTTTTGCCGTGCCAGGGGAGTTCCGATTTTAATTTTGCTCTGTGTGTGTTTACCCCTCTTTGTGGATCGCTGATCTGTTAAGCATAGAGAGAGAGAGAGGGAGAGAGGGAGAGAGAGAGAGAAAGAGAGAGGGAGATGCAGTCAGTGTGGAGGGTGGGCTGTTCAAAGAGCCAAATTAAAAAAGGAGCAGTGCAGATTGTTTTAAGCTCTGGCAGCCCCTTCAGGCCCAAAGGCCTCGCTCGCAGCCTGCACCTGCTCCTTCCCCCGGGAGCCTGGTTCCTGATCCGTGGCCCTCGCTTCTCCTCCCAGGGCCCCCAGCTCAGCCGCCTCCTTTCCTCTCATTCCTCCTCCTGCTTTTCTCCTCTGCTTTTTCTCCTCCCCACCGACTTCCTTCCTTTTGCTTTTGCTTCTACAGCCTCTTTCCTCTTCCTGTACACTTCACCTCCTCTTACAGTGAAACCTTCCATCTCTCCCCTCCAAAAACTCCTGACGCTCCTTTCATCTCTCCTCCTCCCCAGTGCTTTCCCTCTATCCCTTCACTCCTCAGTCCTGGCCCCTTCACCTCTCCTCTCCTTGCCACCACCTGCTCCTCTCCTCCTCATCCCTCTTTCTCCTCTTCCTCTAGGTTACCTCCACCTTTTGTTCTCCTCCTTCACCTCTGGCTCAACTTCCCCCCCCCTTTTCCAAGTTTACCTCTTCCAGTTCCTGTTCCTCTTTTCTCTTCTCCGGTCTCACCTCCGGTGGCTGGCAGAGTCTTAATCAGCCCCCCTCCACACCTGAATGATTCTGACTGGTATCCTGATTGAAAACACACAACCTTACACATAAAATAGTCAGACATATGTGCTGGCTATTATGATTAGTAAAATACAGTGCGCAGCTCAATAAAGTAGCATCATGACATCAACACCCTTTTATTAACCCAGAGACACATGATAAGGATGCAAATTAAACTCATAACGACGGCGTGTTTAAAATTGTCACAGCTATTCTTTATTGAAATCACCCAGTCGCTCCAGTTTATGACTGCACATCCATAGGTAGTTTGATCAGTCAGTCTGCTCTACATACATTATGGTACAATTTGTCACACATACAATATTTACATTACCCCAGCAGTAATGCTATGACATGGTTCCATTAACAAGACATCTAGTTTTAATATGGCTTGATTAAAATCAGTCCAACTGTATATGATGATGTCCAGACTGGATGAGGTGACTGAAAAGCACACAACCCAGGCCAAGCGGGTGGGGTTCAAGGTGCAAACCACTGGACGACATGATGGAAGAAGGTTGTTTCTAGAGTCCCAGAGACCGGATCAAAGTCTGGCCTTCTGTCACCAAGCCATCCATCCAGGTTTCAGTCATTAAAGGGTCCATTCACCCATATTACAAACAGATAAAATCTTCTCATTTACCTCAAGTGGTATGTGGTCATGAAGATCATTTTGGTTGTATGTGTTCAGTTTTGAAGCATCTGTCTCTGAGATTTTTATCTCCACCTTCATGTAATGACGGTGGACAGAATTTTGTTTGTGGTGCTCACAGCATTAGAAATTACATTTAAAATGACGTTAAATGAATTTTTTTTGCCTTCTGGAAAGCAATGGAAACAAGCTGTAAACACAACACTGACACTTTTAAGGTTGATATGATGAATGTTAGCAAACAGTTGTTTATTTACACATCCAGCAGTTACACAGCAGCATTAGCATACATTTCGGTGGTGTTTCTGACCACCTGGTCACTCTCATTTTAATTCTGTTTTGGTCTTCACTGAGATTTGTAGCTGCTAAATGCTGCACTGTCTTCATCAGCAAGTTAGCTAACTAGCTATTAACTTTGTTGGTGCTGAGCAAGGACAGTTTAAAAAAAAGTTTTTTTGTCCTCTAAGAAGTTGCCTGTTGCATATGGAGATTGTGTTATGGCAGTGGTGATACTGAAACAAATTATTTGTGAAACAAGAAATTAGAAGATGCTAAAACACTCAGTTGAGCTGAGGAACTGAGTAGGGGCTAATTCTCTGTGGGTTCATGACTACAAAGATGTAACATAACATGTAGCCATCTTATCCATTGCTAATATAAAAATACTGATTATGGCAGCTTTAAATAATTCAACAGCCACAACCTGTGTCCTTGTTAGTCTGAATAAATCCACAGAGCTGGCTGGGAAATAGGGATGTCACTTTTATTTGAAATTCAAACCACTGTTCAAACGAGTGGAAAAATGAAATATTTAATCTTCAACAATCTGTTCAAATTCAAAATTCACAGTATGTGTGACATTAAATTTGACTTGCTAGTCTTCTGGAACTTTTTTACCACGTAATACTCCAAATTTATAATGTATAAGTGCAACAACAGACCATGCGTTGTGCTTGATCACAGGAAAACTGTTGTTGGAAACTGATGTTGAACTTTTCAGTGCTGTGAGCGCCACAAACTGGATTCCAAATTACAGAGACAGACATTTCAAGATCTGGGCAAATAAAACTGAAACTATTCCCGTGGGTCAACACCACAAGAGATAAAAGAGCAAATATGTTATGTGTAATTTAGGCAAACTGACCCTTTAACTTACATTACATCTAATCTATATTTACCACAATCTTTTTACAGCCATCATATTATAAGCACTTCCACCAAGCTGAATGTGACAAACAAATGTGAACATTTCCTTTGACATTTTGGTCCACGTTTTTAAAACCGGCGATGTTCAGTCATTTTATTTGGTATTCTGACCATCTCTGCAAAGACTTTTTCATCAACTGCTTCATTGATGACATTCACACCCAATAACATTCACATCTACGCAGCCAGCATAAGCAGCACAGTCCCCTCAGCACAATCATTGTCAGAGCACTCAGCGTCCTGCACTACACAGTTCCCATTAGTTTAGCCTGTTCTCCTCATAAATACCTCTACAGCAGACTGCTCACACTGAAATAAGGTGAAAATTAATTTCCACTAGTGCAAAATAATGTCTCTCTTTGAGAGCAATAAGAAAAGAAAGACTAACAAAAAATATATATATTTGACACATGAGATCATATAGAAAGAAAAATAAAGTGGCACTGATATCAAATTATGTTAAAAACTAAAACTGTTGCTGGGTCAAAGCAAACTGCGTTCACTTTCACCCTTGTCTTTAGTCTAAGCACTAAGGCTGATCTGTAGCTGAGCTCAGTCGCACTATGCAAGTACGCATACACGCGTCATACACTAAACACTTTTTTGTTCCTAATTGTGCACAACATGTGTCACCTATGAATGGGAATATTGAAGTTTAGGGTTGAAGAAGAAATTATCTGCTGAGTTAAAGCAACTCTGGCTCCTCAAACTGGAATGACCTTGATGTTAGAAAATGAAGAAAGTTGTCTGCTAACTCCATCTAGTGGTCAAATACATTAATGACCAAAGGCTCCAACTTCCCAGATAAAAAAAGCAAACATCTACTTAATGGAGAAAAATAAGGAAGATAACTAGTAAATGAAACAGGCACAAATCTGCTCATCCTTCCTCCTGATCTCTTATTCAACAGGCCTACAGGTGATGTTATCATTGAGGTTGTGGTCTGATGGAGACATCATTTATATATTTTTTTGGATACAGATTCCCACATACAGTAGCATAAAGGAAATGACATGAGGATCAATCTAGGGCATGGACTGGCACTCAATGTCAGCTGTATTTCCTCTTCAGCACACAGACGGTTAACAGCTGAGACATAGCAGCTGTTTCTTTTAGCCACATGATCGATCTCCACCTGTTTGAACAGGGTTTGTGCGTTAAGAAACGTAGCAGAATGGTGATTAGTTGCATCGTTTCATGGCAAGTGAAGTGCCACCTGTCTTGTCTACAACTCTCTGCCATAATCTCTGCACCTTCATGAGATGTTTCCTCTCTGCTAACCCATCACACTGTCTTCTGTATCTTAGGACGAGACAAATAAGGCAAAGAGAAACTGCCACAGGGACAGTTCTGAAGTTACGGGAAGGGACAAACCGTACAGTAGCATGTGAATTATGAGATTCAGTTTTTATGCTCTGCATATCAATACCCACTCTGTCCATTAGGAAGTTGTAATGTTTGGAGTATTGGAGGCGGAGGAGCTGGATTAGTTTCTTCAGCTGTGAGAGCTGTTGTCTGGACAGGCCGTTCCACACACAGCAGCTGTTCCAGTCTCTCGTCAGTTTCAATCTGTCAGCCAGTCTCAGGTCAAACTTCCAGGTCGGGCATTATCTCCTCCTTGAGCTGAATGTCATTGTCAGAGCCCGTGCCCACGTCTGAGTCAAAGAGCGAGGGCTCGGAGTCAGGTGTGTTTGAGTGTGTGTGTCCGGCCGAGTGGCTGCTGGCGTCGCTGTCTTCCAGAGTGTCAGTCCTGGAGAAGAGGCCAAAGTCCAGCAGGCCTGTAGGGGAGCCGCCACCGCCGCTGCTGCTCTCACTGTCTCCGTCATAATAAATATCCTCCACCTCCACAAACCACTCAGGCCAGAACTTTCTCCGCATCCGCTCACAGAACATGGCCAGGTTAATCAGCTCTCCTGTAAGGACAGAAGCACGATCACATGCATGAGGTTTTACAAATACAATACAGTCTGTCACAGAGTCAGATAATACATGTGGGAGATGTAAAAATACTTTTTCTGTGTTATACTTTCACTACAAGCAGTTTCATCATAAATTATGTATCAAAACGACAACAGCGCTGTCTCTATTTGTAACGTTTACAAGCTCTGATTTTGCTCTCTGAAAACATAAGAGATTCAAGTGTTCTCCACTGCCTCAGTGCTGTGAGAGATGTGAAAGCAACAATCAAAGCTTCTGTCATCAACTCTGCACTGCAGCAGAGTATCACTGCCATCTAGTGGCAGGAGCAGAGACACACATCTATGACAAAGCATAAGGGAAACAACAAAAACAGGGTGATGACAAAGCTTAAAATAAAACAGCAGCATAAACATTCAATGATATGGTGTTCACTAATTAAATATTATGCAGCACTTAACTCATATTCTACAGAAGCCAAGAACAGCTGTGCTTGCAACTGTTTTTTTAATGCCGTTATCTCAAAATCATGAGTTATCATTTTATTATCTCAAGATAGAAAAGTTCTTTTTCCCATGATAACGGGTTAAACTATCTCATTATCTCAAGAAAACAAAAGGTTGATTTCTCAAAATAGAAATCAGCCTTTTGTTTTCTTGAGCTAACAGAAGGTTAGAGAAATGCGATGGTTATCAGAGCAGTTGCAATAATCAATAATCTCTACAGCAGGACAGACAAGGTTATTTAGTAAAAAAACTAGTTTTCTTTTCATTATCACCACTTATTCAGCTAAACTGTCCAACATGTATCTGTGCACTTTCAAAGATGTTGACAAACCAAACAAGATGATGTTGTCAGAATAAACCAAATTATTAACAATGTCCACTAATCAATTTTATTCAGCAAATGGGTCTAACAGCACAATGATAAGTAAGGCTGTGAGAGATGAGAAATAAAACTGACACTGCACCATCTGGCAGAGCATATCATATGCAAGGACAAAAAGTTCTAATTTTATCAAAAGCCTAAAGTGTAAAACTAACTTTGAATTCTCTTAAACTGATTATAATTGTGTGCTTCTTAGGAGATTTTGGCTCATATATCTTTGAAGTCAGAATAATGTTAAGACCTTATGATGTGGTTAAGAAAACAAGCTTTGTGATCTCAGGATGTTTTTTTAAAAATTGCAAGCATGGCTGTTCTTGACTTCCATACATATGTTAGTATTTTACAAACCTTTAATGAGTTGCTCTGGTCGTGTCCCAGGTAGGGTCCACATGGCCTGAGCCAGATGCCCAAACACTGTGGCGTCTAATGTCGACATCTTAGAACCCATAAAGTACTTCTTATCTCCTGCAGGACACAAACAAAACACAATTTAGAAGTTTTACCACAGAGAATTCTTCACACACACACACACACACACACACACAAGCCTATAATGGTTTATTGGTCTAAAAACCCCTTTATTAGTTACCAGAAAAGCAACCTGAATACTTTCAAATAAAAACATGCAATAAAAACACATTCCAGAATAATAATGAAATGAATGAAAGGAAAGCAAGGCCCCACAGAAGTCAAATGATTGATATTTAAACTTTTATTAGGGTCAAAAAAGACTAAAATCAATAATATTCCTTTACAGCGTGTACTTCATTATATAAACTAATTTCATTTCGAGGCTGGGAGAGCTGCTCTCCTGGCAACAACAGCTGATTTTAGATTGAAACTTCTGGGGCTTGAGCCTGGAACAGCAAAACATAAGAGAAGCCGTATGTTTGCAGAGTTATCTGATGCTTTCACTCTGGGAATAACTTTCCATTTTTCAGCGAGGGGTTTTCCGTTGAAATGGCACAAACAGATCGATGCAAATCACTTTGCAGCATATGCCTGTTTGTTTCCATTTGAACACACTGATAATGTATCCCAGTGTCTGACATCCAGCACAAAACTTCCTGTTTCCAATCATTTCTGTCTATATCTCATTTAAACAAAAAAGCACAAAAAGAGGCAGTGATAGATATGTTTTATATTAGCCTATATGGAAACAACATATATGAACAAGTCTTTGGTATGTTCTCTTAATTCGTGGAAAGAAGTTGTAGTTTATTGATTGATATTTTATATATACACGAATACTTCCTGTGCTGAAATGGACAAACTAATCTCTCTTAAAGCTGATATTTACCTCAGATTTTCTGGTAAAAAGAAACCCATTTGTTGTTCTAGAAAAGATCAAATTTCTCCACAACTGTCACCAAGACACCAAGAGTTTAAATATGATAAATGAAAGAAATCTGAGACCGTACAGTGTTTTTAGAAACAAAAACTCTTTCTACTAATGGCTGCAGTTTTTCAGTGGTGATAAATGGAGGCAGTTCAAAATAAATGCTAATATGGTAACTATGTGATGAGATTATATAATGGAGTTTGGGTAATCCCTAATGGACACACACACACACACACACACACACACACACACACACACACACACACACACACACACACACACACACACACACACACACACACACACACACACACACACAAGTTTGCACAGCTATCTTTGTTAGGACATTGATTGACTTCCACTTATTGTGAACAGCCTGACCCAAACCCTAGCCTAACCTCAGTTCACACCTACCACTAACTTTAACCAAGACATCAGAAATGACATTTTGCCTCTTTAGGACCAGGCTTTGGTCCCCATGAGGACTTCTGATCCTGAAGAAGTCAATGTTTATACCAAAAACAATCCCAATGAGGTAACAAAAAACACACGCGCGCACACACACACACACACACAGTCTCTCCTACCCAGCAAGGTGGCCAGTGTCCTCATGTCCTTCTCCATCAAGGCGTAGACTTCCTCCTTTGAGAAGCGTCCGATGCCGTGGCCGTACATTTCCCTGCGCACCATGCTGCCGTTCAGATGGCTCAGCAGCCACTTCAGCGTGTCGCTCAGAGGGCCGCTCATCGCCAGAAGATTCTGGGTTTCCTCCAGATTGTCCACCCACTGACAGTAGGCTATTGTCCTGGAAGAACACACACAGGAGTCATGCATCTCACCTTCTAGCTTTTCCAAAGTCTGTATGATGGCTGGCTCAAAACAAACACATTCTATTGGATTTTTTAACAATAATTAAGCTCTTTTTATTTATGCCTTTATTAGATAGAGACAGTAGAGGGATGACATGAAATGAGGGGGAGAGATTGGGATTGACATGCATGTGCAGTGATTTAAATCCTTTACTTAACTGAAAGATTATCACAGTATCAGAATAAACACAATCTAACAAGATCATCTTCCTGCAGGTGCATACAACCAGGGCTGCAACTAACAATCATTCTCATTATTTGTGAATCTTCTGATTCTTTTCTGTTTTCTTTGAACAAAGATATTCAGTTTATTATAATGTATGACAAAGAAAATCATCACATTTTCATCATTGATTCACATTTTTTACCTAAAATGTGAATCAATGATTAAAATGATTAAACAATTGTCACAATAGTTCCTGATAATTTGCTATCAATCGCTTAATTGAAATTGATTGTATATATGATTGTATGTATTCTACAGTATATACAACTTTTGCACATTATAGGAACATATATCCAAAATAAGCTCACATTTAGAGGTACAAAATAAATACTGTTAGAAGTCCTTTCTGTGTAAACAAACAAACAGGATGCTACAGCTGTTCTTTTGGCCCTCTAATCCTCCAGATGTTACAGTATCTATCTACAAACAGTGGGTTGTTTGTCTTGAATTAGGATGTGGTCATTTTTGGCAATAACAAATGATGACAACAGAAAATAAGGCGGTCTTCATTTGTAATATCAAAGAGTCTGGTGTTGCTCTCATGTGGAAGCAACAATCACAGCAGCTGGTAATGAGTAGCTAAACACACTGCAGAGTATTGCAAACTAACATTATGTCAACTAAAGTCTTTATTCTAACCAGATGCTATCAAACTTGTAATACTATACAGGCTCTATTGGTATTATGTTCATCAAGCAGTTGTATTTGATATGCAACTATAATTCTAATGGAACTTTAAAGTCTTCCACCATTCAAAATGTGTTTTTCTTCTTAAATCTGAGTTTAAGGCTTATTCCAATCACTAGAAGTTTAGAGCCCATCATGGTGCAGTATGTAGCTTACATGAATGTGATGTTGAGACTTGAAGCCTCCAGGGCAACAACACTGAGATCTTTTACAGTGAAGTATACATCTTGTGTCCTGCAGTTAAACTTTTGAAATGAAAAATATTTGCATATTCATAGATTGTAGATTCCTCAGAGGGAGAAGGAGAAGATGTCATCTAAAAGATTTTAATAAGAGAACATTTTCTTGTGGAAAAAACATATTAGACACAAATTAGTATTTGAGTATTCAGGGTCTTTAAATATAAAATATAATAATAATATAATAACTTTTATAATAAATATAAAAGCAGTTCCTCATATCAGCAGTTTCAGCTCTGATGGAGGAAGTGAACTAACCACACTTGTCATGAATCCAACATGTAATGATATACAGTTGAGTCAAAAATAAGACTATTTAATCAGAGGTTTCAGCCTGTGTCCAATTACTAACAAAGCTTTCTGTCTATAGACAATTGCCCTCATCCTAATCAATAAAAGTGCACTGCCATTTCCAACCCCCCTGCCCATTCATCAGCTATACTGCTTCCAGCTGGCTGCCAGGAGACCAAGTCATATATTCAGCCCGTCAAACTGTCAGCTTGTAGTTATATACATGAGGAAATGCTCTGAGTCTGTCCCCGCCACTCATGCAGAAATAGGTTAGAGGAGAAAAGGTGACTGTGCACAAGTCAAAGAAATTCCATTACATATTTGGATTAAAAAAGCTGGTGAACTAAAACATCCACTTACTGCCAGAAGGTGGGGAGAATAGCAGCATTCAGATTAACTTGCTTGGGTGGAATTAAAAAAAAAGAGAAAAAAAAGAAAAGCAGGGCACCTGGGCTGCTTAAAATAGCAATCCTGACATGGAGTAGAGAGATAGAGAGTTGTCTCACAGCAGGAGACCAACAGATCCTGTGTGTCTGTGTGTGTAAACAACTCCAACTCACAGCCTCAAAACCTCTCTCTCTCTATCTGCTGCTATTTATTTGTATCTGCCCCTTTGTGACTTGTATAGATTTCATAAAAGAAACCCATTCACCTCAGTAATGCACTTAATGAAAAGGGTAACTGTCTCTAATGTTGGGTTCAGTCGGTGTCACCTCTGAGCTGTTGTTTTTTTTATTCCAGCCAATCTGCTTGTGCCTGTACTCACTAACAAGATTAAGCCGCTATATCCTTACACATGTTCAAGTCCTACGAGGCTTGGCAGTACAGTCTGAGCTCCCTCTCCTTCTATATTCTGCTGCTACTGAACCACGAGCCACCATATGACTGTTAAGAAGCGTCTGCCTCCTGCCTGCAGTCTTGTGGATCTCGCTATATGACCAGGCGCTCGATGGAAATTGGATAAAAGCATCTACAGCATATTACATCTAGGAGTGGTGACTGTCCATGGGGGCCACATGCCACTTCCTGTTAGATCATGTGCTGTCAAAAGGATCAACTGTCCTTTGTTTCCAGATTTGCTGTTTTGGTGCAATTAAGTTGACCAAAATATCAAATAAGATTTAGCCACAGGGGTCACTTCAAGGAAATGAGAGCGGGGGCCATTAAGACATTCTCTTTTGATTTTGTTTATCCTTTCCATCTAAGATTTTCCCACTCATGGTTATGACTCATGAGCATGTGGAAGGATTACAATCTGACTGCAGCTGATTTAATATCCTGAAGTAAAGCTGAAAGTAGTTAAAAGCACAAAACAAATTAAAAAATGAAAAATGAATATATTTTTGGGGAAAGGGTACATTTTTTTAAAGATGACTGGAACGAATCAGCATCTGGGTGTAGTGAACTTATTCTTTTGTGGGAAAGCTAATAAATGACAGTCAACAACTGAAATGCTCCGGTAATGGATGTTGGGGTCTACATCAAAGCTATTAAACTATCAAGTAAAGTGATTAAATACATTTTTTTGGAAGAACTAATTCAATCTTTATGCGATAATGATGATAATGAGTAATAGCAGTAATGGGTGATATGTAGACTTACTGTAACATCTGTTTTGGGGGCAGTTTAGAGGGTGAGATTATTACTTTATAAAACACATACATATTATTGAGGCTTATTAAAAGATTAGATGTAGCAATGGTGTTTTTAGCACCATTATAGCAGACAGTAAAATATGATCAATTAGTGAAAAATATATAGGCTGTTTTTTCTTTGTTGGCCATCATCTTTTAAAAGTAATAATTCAACAAATGGTGGATGAAGCTGAACACACACTTCTTCATTTTCCTGTTATCTGTTTTTTTTTATAGCAGCATCAGTTGGGAGGTGTGGGAGGGGACTCCAGTTACCCTGCAGCCAGCTACACAAAGAGCAACAATCCACCCATACTGCCCTTCCTCAACATCAATAATTCAATCGACGGGTCTAAACATGGCACATGGTGGATAGAAGAGCAGAGGAAGGAGAGCAAGGAGGTGACACAAGCAAGAAGGGGGGGAGGGGGAGGAGGTTATTACATGACTGACCTCTATAGCTTTGAAGAAATGTTATGGAATTCCCTGTTTACTATAGACAAATGGTACAATGTCACTATTACCCCCCTCCAAATTTCAAATTGTGGTTATATCCTCAGTCATTACTTACATGGATGAAACCCCTTAAAAAGATCTTCTCATTTAATAGCGAAGAATAGACCCCATTAAAGTAGATCAAAGAGTGTTAGATCAGTGTGTGTGTGTGTGTGTGTGTGTGTGTGTGTGTGTGTGTGTGTGTGTGTGTGTGTGTGTGTGTAGGGGTAGTGAAAGATGATAGAGCTTCTTAGGAAATGGTCTCTTTGGGTGTGGGAGGAGTGGTAAACAATTTCCTAGCAGCAGCAGCAGCAGCAGCAGCAGTGACAGCAGTGGCAGAAGTGTGTTTCTTACCCAGAGGTACTGAGGAGACTCAGATGATGACATAATACTGATGCTGGTGAGAATGGAAGTCAATCTGAGCTGGAAGGCTGAGTATCTTTGCTTAAATAACACCTACACTCAAAAATAAGAGCTGAATTTTGCCTTCAAACACAACAGATACATCAAATAAAATGATAATTGAGTGAATTTTCCCTTTAAAATCACAAGCGGCTTCACAGTTTGAAGCAGAAACACAGTTACAGCATGTCAGTAAGCGTCTCTTACCAGTACAGGTGTTCCTCGACCATTTTGGTGACAGCTCTGGACACGGCTCTCTCCTGTGGGGTGAGGTTCTTGTTGAGGTTGACGCCCAGCTTCTCCTCCAGGAAGTCCACGATGAACTCTGACCCTGAAGCCTGCTCGTGGTTGTACTCGAGCCAGGGCATCTTCCCCTGTGGCGACAGCTTCCCATCAAAGTAGTTCTGAGGAGAGGACACAGCTTCAGGTGAGAATATGTAGGATTCTGTACATACAGTTTTAGAGTTTTTTATATCACTATATAAGTTTATCACTTGAAATCCCATAAATATTTTTTTTATTGATGACTTTCCAAAAGCTGAAGTTCAGTGAGTCCAAAGCATAAACATAATTCTGCTACACAATATGATCTTTTTTTTTTACTTAACTAAAAATCTATGGTGAATTACATATATTTTTTAAAGGAAAAATTGTGAAAAATGTCTGATGTATTTTCCAAAAGCCTGAGGTTACATCACTTTTATCTGTCTGACAAACTCCCCAAAACGATGATATAACAAATCTCCACATTTGAGAGCCTGAAACCAATAAATGTGATTTTTTTTCTTTATAAATGACATTAACAAGTAATCAATTATCAATTCTGTTTTCATTTCATTTTCTGCATCCAAATCATCCAGATCAAACCATCTGAGACAAAAAAACATAACTCTGATTCAAGTGCTAAACACTCAGAAACATGTGCAAACACATCACAAATACACACAGCTTGTATTCAAAGCCAAAGGTTTTCAAAGTATTCAAAATAGAAAATCAAAAATGCTGAAGTTGTCATAAATGGAGCATTATGATTTCTTTAGGCGATGCATGCTTTGGTACAATATTATAAAAAATCTCCCTGGCACACAGGAGGTGATGAGTTTCATATTTCTGGCAGCATCATTGTTGAATTGCACTAAAACTGGAAGATGTGGGTAGTTAGCTTGAGGAATGATGACTCAGCAAACAGAAACAACAGACTGGAGCACGTTTGCATCCTCTCCAGTACTGCAGCTTTGAGTTCGATAAATACTGAAGCAGAACGGGCAGTGTGTCACCTGGTAGGGCAGGTCCACCATGCGTAGGTACGTCTCTATTTTGAGGCAGAAGGGTGACAGGCTGGGCACACCGTTCTTTGGCCTGGAGAACTGATGGAGGATGATGGCATCTTTAGAGTCCAACTCCTGCTCCTTCCTGCACAAAGACAGAAAAAGAAAAGCTTTGAAAGAAGAAAAGCTGTGTTAAAGTCCTATGATCATTTTACACTGAATGCTTAATAAACTAAATCAACGTCTTTTGAAGTTTGTACAAAAAATCCATCATTTCACTCTAACAATGCTTCAGACTCCTGATACAACCGTCACAGTCAGCAGTAGCATCCTTTAATGAGAAGGTTGCCCAGTTCTGTCCGGGAGCAACCAGTGTTACTACCTGTTTTCTAGGTCAGCCAGTCAGTGCTGTAACATAAAAACTAGAACAGAGCCCAACATCCAAATAGAGAGCAGGACTTGCTGTTTAGTCTCAGGCACTTACAAACCTTCCTCAGAGGAACGGGTCACAACTGTAGTTTATTATAGCGCGGTGATTGCCCCTGTGTCCCAGAGCACTACTTTGTTCATTTTAAAACACCCTCCACAACCCATCAACATTTCATTAATTATTTTCAGCCACTATGGTTTCTTCATTAAGTCTCAAATTTAAAAAAAAAAAAAAAAAAAGCCCAAGAAATAGGACTCTAAATAGGTATTCCACTAGTGATAGAAGTTTTTAAGTATTTTAGAGCCACATTTACTTTTAAATGAGGAGTAAAGTAAAGTTTGTAGCTGCCTCAAATTCCAGCTGTGTTTATGTGGAAAGTACTGTATCTACTAATCTTCTGTATCACTGTCCTCACTGAGCTCAGAGGTATTAAGAGCTTCCATTAGAAGTGAAATGATTGACTAAATGAGTCATCACACTGTTGGACATTTCCCATCTCTCTTTACAGCTGCAGTCACACACTCACTATTCTACTGTTGGCTCCATCCTGTCAATGTATTCCTGTATCATTGTGACCAGGCCAGACATGTACGTGCTGAATAGTGTTTGATTGGGATCTAATAAGACATTAATGAGTAATGCTCTCCTTTGAAATAAGCTGAAATGAAATAACAGGAGATAAGATGAGATGACACAGCGGAAGAATTCAATGTGATATCTTAGAGATGTGAAAGGTGTCTGTTGGACCTGCCTGGACCAATTTATGTTGCCTAAGCATCTTTGGAAAAAATTAGGAGAAACACAGATTTGATCTATAATGTCAAACCTGTTTCTCCTTGAATACTATTAATGGAGCAAACCAGAAGTAGCAAAAGGAGACTCCACAACATAGAATAAGCATCATTTTCCAGACTGGCTGATCTGCTCAACGTCTATCTTATCACCGGCCAATGCTCTCCAAGTTTGAATAATTTAATATAACTGTACAGGGCGCTGGCAATATGCACTCTACTCTTCATCTGACTTATTTAATGAATGCTACTCTGGTTTGCCAGCAGCAGAGCAGATAACTCAAACTAATGCATGGTCATACAAATACTGCTGCTTTCATAAGTTGACAAAATATTAGAAACAGCAGCACAAAGCACAGTCTCTAAAAAGACCATATATATCTTCCATGTTGGGTTTTTGGAAAAGGCTTTTTGTTAAACCCATCAAAACACAGTGTGGATACCACTTTTTGTTGCTCTTTTTCAGCTCCTTCTGAATTAAACTGGGTCTTTTTTTTCTTGTCTACAGTGGTGGCTGTTTCTCTCATGGTGGTTAACACAAGGATATGATCATAAATCCACATTAACGTAGGTTAGGAGCTGAGTTATGGTACTGTAGTGTTGCTGGTGTGTTGCTATCCACTGCTTTGTGGTGCTGAAACTGTCCCAGGTCTCATCAGTCGCTGTCCACAGTTACAAGGTGCTGAATTATCCTGTAACATCTTCCTGCACTAGAACGCATCATCTGTCTTCTACAACTTATTCAGTCTATTATGTCTCCTTCTACCTCAGTATGGCGCTTAAATCTCCCTGAAGAACAGCTCATAGATCTCTCCACACACATTACACACACACACACGGTAGGGGTGGGGGTGGGGGGCTCTAGCGTGGCACAGCCGCTGTCAATGCCAACAAACGCATCACATGGCCCGCACAGATGATGGCTGCGGGTCCAGCCTCAGTATCCCGCACGTGATTCAGCAGCAGCCTTTCCTGCACTAAATGCAAGGTTACACAGATTATCATGAAGGGAGGGGGGAAAGGGGGAGGAAGGGAGGGAGGAGGTAGTGAAAGTAGTCACTACCAGGCCACTGTTACAGGATGTACTTACTCCCCGGCAAGTGACCTGGCCCCAAATAATCCCGCTATTGACACGCACTAACAATAGCCTACAGTTAATCTCTTTTATATCGCAGAGCTTGATCAAACCTCATTCATCCGCCGCCATTAGAAGACATATCTGATCATATATAGGCATGTTTTTTTTCCAATTTCTACAAGCAGCAGCTGTCTCTCTCTCTCTTTCTCTATCTCTCTCTCTCTAGAGAGGCGGAGTGCGTTAAAGGTTGGGGAGCGCTTCGTTTAGTCACGCTCAGGTGCCGCTGGAGCTGGCACGAGAGCTGGCACACGGGCGGACGCGTGACTTTTTTTTTTTTTTTTTTTTTTTTCCCTCTTCCATCCAGTGTCATGTCCTTGGAAGGAGGAAAACAGGGAGTGAAATCTCTGCAACAACCGCGAGATCTGCAGAGAAATGACATCCTGTGTCTGGACTCCCCATATCCATTCATGGTTTTATATCAGAGCCCAGTAACACCAATCATCATTGTCAGCAGGGCTGTCCATCATTATCGATCACACCCAAAGCTTTGGAGAGGAAATTAAAACAAACAAACAAACAAACAAAAAGCCTGGTGATGATAAACAGGGCAGGTAATGTGCATCCTTACCTGATGGCGAGCAGTTCATGCAGTAGGTAGGCTGCAGCAGCCAGCAGGGCCCCCCCGGTGATGTAGAGGGTCTTCTTCCACCAGGAGTCCGAGCCCAGAGCCGTCATGATGCCTCCGTAGTCCTGCAAAGGGAAGGCGATGATATAGCCATATAAAGACTGCTGCTGCTCGGAGCCGCACAGCCCGAGAGGCAGGCTGTGATTACGCCCGAGTTCAACCACACACGGCCGGGAAGAAGCGATGCCAGCAGCCCAGTACATCCTCCCTGCCTCGGTTACAGCCGCCCCGCTTCCTCCCTGCTGTAGTCCCCGGTAGGCTTCATCCAAACGCCCGGCGGGTTGTCTACGGCATGGCGGCAGGGTGGCTAATATCTTTTCTTAAAATCATAAACACCTCCACTCCCCCTCCCAGGGATGATGCTCAGCACCCAGTGAGCTCTGCTTTGCGGCTTTTTAGAAAGTGCTGTCAAGGGCATCAGATTAATAGCACATCAATTTCCGGCCAGACTTTTCAAAATAAATTCTAGTGTTATTTTGATGATTGGTGTACTGTTGTCTAGAAAAGTAGTTCTCGAAGTGGGGTTCAGGGACCCCCATGGGTCCTTGAGGTTGTTCTAAAGGTTCCCAGCAAAAAGGGAATCATTTATTTTCACTGTAATTTCATCTATAAGTAACACAATGACTGCATGTATGTTGGTCATGGGTTTCATACTGTACAAATCAACAATTTTATAAGCTGAAGGTCTTTGGTCTAATCTGAGTCAGTTTAGGGGTCATTGATGTGAAAAAGTGTGAGAGCCACTGTTCTAGACAGCACCAACACACTGGGATTTTACAAAGCGTCACTGGCATGTTAAGTAGATTATGAAGCCTCACTTAGGCGATGTAAAATCTTTTCCCTCACTTAACCACCAACAGAGCAACTTCTCAACTGTAACTGTTCACACTTTTTTTTTTTTTTTTTTACATATAGCCTTCCCTTTATATCAAAGATATCAAATGTAATTATTTAAAAATGTTTCTGTTGCACAGCACCTTTTTTCACCTTCACCAAACAGGCTCAGTGCTGTAAAATGTTGCCATCTATAGCTATATATAAAAAACACATTTTTGGTTATGTATATATTTACAGTATACAGTTTATATTTAGATCATTCTTCTTTTTTTCTGTAACAAAAAAATTAAGTGTTAAAATTGGAAAAAGTAGTGTGATGGAACTAGAGGGAAATAGAGAGACCTGCTGAAAGTTCTGGACAAATATTATTGCTGCATTCACATATACTCTTATTAATACCGACCTAATCATGATATAAGCCTATAGATGATGGCATTTCAGCCAAAGACATTTCATCCGCTCATCATTTTATTTTAAAAGCAAACTCGTCCAACATCCGGTGTTGATGCGTCAAACTCGGGCGTCTTGACGCAGCGGGCCTATTGTCTGCTCCGGTGGAGGAGCCACCCCGCCCTGACGAGCCCCTGCATCCCAGTGAAACCAGTGGCTCACCATAGCTATCCTATTGGCCAGCGAAACTGAGTGACGACATCCCTCTGACGTTCATATAAGTTAAAGTGTATCCATGGTGACCATAATGTACAGAGTTAGTGACCATTGTTGTCGCCCGCAGTTTATTTATTTAAACTTTGTTGTCTTAAAACCCGCAAATAAAATGAGCTCTTTGTTAAGTGTCTATGTAAAATGAAATAAACATCATGTAAGTAAAGTCGCCCTATGCAGCAGAAATGTAGTAATAGTAAATAAAAGTAGTAATTGTGTCCATTAGCTCAGATTAGCTGTGCTGCAGGTCAGCCTTAATAACTATGTGATGTTTGAACTATGTAAACAAACCATGAACAATGTCTGTCAACAAACTACAGAGAGATTACATAATTACACATCTACTCACTTTGGAGCAACTTCGCAAGTGGACGAGGAAATTCATCTTGACGAATGAATCCATCGGGTGTGTTTTCAATCTGTTTCATGCCTATAGATGGAGGAGGACAACTTGGACAAAAGAAGACTTGGTAAAGATCCTTCCCCGTAGTGTTACATCATCCTGATACCGACGAAAATCCTGCTCCTGTCGACAATTTATCCACATTAATGACATCAGGAGTAATTAGGCAGAAAAGGATGAACTGTGAGCATTTAATCTGCGGCACGTTGCTGTGCTCACTGCATCCATGGCTCCTGCAAGTTCGACGCGCGCTCCCGCGGCTTTAGGGTGCGCGCTTTAGAGCAGGAGAGTTTGTTGTTAAAGACAGCTGAATTAGTGAGGGAATAATACAGGAGTGACCAAACTGGATGTGTATATGTGGGGAGTTCTTTCCTCATTACATCATAATCATTGTTAAATATTACATCATTTTTGATGAGTTCTATCCAGTAATATTTTGGGTTTAGCTGGAACCTCTTTCTGTTATCTGCTGCACTACAGGAAAACACACACATCTTTGCACAGCTCTTGAAGCTTAAGTATTGGTCTCTTTAAGAACATCATATAAGCATGACTTATTCTCCACCAGAGGCTTTATTTCCATTATGTAATACTTCCACATGATACCCATTATAATCCCAGAGGATGTGACTGTGCCCTCCCATGTGTGGACACTTCCGAACGCTATCGAAGCTAAAACTGATATAAAGGGTGCAGCCAAAACCACATGATATAATATTTATTTTTAATGTCCAGAACAAAATAAATTCAATTTTTCACTGTAATGTTCACTGTTATAACATACAGCTTCTGAAAGCATTGTTTTAATAGAAGATAAAGCAAATCACATAACAGTCTGCTGAAATGACCAAACTGATTCAGTTAAATAGACTGAAAAGGAGTCATGTGAACATCAAGCCTAACTCTGCAAACCAGCGACTGCAGTACATGTCTCTGTCTCTTTGCTTGAATAACCTCAGCCTCATATGCTGCATCACAGCTGGACTCAGGAAAGTTTGGGGTTCCACACATCTGATTTTTTCCCCATATATTCTGACTTTGTGGCTCAGCTGTGTGTGTCTGCAGTGTGGGATTGCTCCTCTGGGTGTGGGTCTGCCTGGGGATCTTCTGTCACTTTGACAGCGTGGAGGGCGTAGTTGATGGCAGTGCTGTCACACCAGCTCCAGGCTCCGGATACCGGGTTGTACAGCATTCCTCGGACAGACTGTACTGAGAAACCATCTGATGAAGGGGAGGCGGGGGTGCAGGGTCAGGGGCCGGAGAGACAGAACAGTACAAATTACATCAACTGCTAACAACACTAAATATTATTTTCTAAAATAAATCATATTATGCATACATTTTATGTGCACAAGCTAACTGTCTATAAGTAATTACACTCACCAGTAACACCCTGCTGTTTATGTAACACTAGAATTTATAAGCAGCATATAAACAGTTAAAATAAATAGATAAACACACTATAATGTAGTTGTAAGCATATAGTTAATAATGTATTCAACAAATATAACTCCTCCTATAGACACTCATAAGTGGAGACTGATGTATAAACAGATACTGAATCTAATCTACAATATAATAAAACACAGTTGTAATAATATAAAATATGTCTTCATGTGAGAAGTTATAATTGTTGATAAATGCTTATAAACATCTTTCTACCTGCTTATAGTTACATTATAATGTGATTAATTATATGTTTAATGCTAAACAGGGTGATTTAAGGTGTTTCTGGTGTGTTTTATTCACAAGGGAAAGCCTGTGATTCTGTGAATGAGAGGGACTCACTGGACTCCAGGAGGCGCTCTAGCTCCACAGGGCTGATGAACTTTTCCCAGTCGTGCGTCCCGCTGGGAACGATACGCAGCAGCTCCTCGGCTACAACAATACCCAGCGCGTATGACAGGTTGGTTTTATTAATAGTAGTGATGAAGAGGGAGCCGCCCGGCTGCACAAAGAACACAAAAATGGCAGTTTTAGTTGATAAAGTGTGAAATATTTGCAGTTTTTGTGCTTGATGTTTTATACCGTGACATTACTGGAACACACAAGAGAGGTATAATGCTACCTGAGGCGGGAGAGTATAAATAGGATAGATTTAAGAGCTTTCAGCGGACAGTCTCAAGATAAAGTGCCAAATCTCAAGGTTCAACCTCGGTCAGTCAAGATTAACAAAACAGTAGGGGAGGGAGTGAGAGAAGAAGAGATTGAAAATAAAAGCATGAGTGCACTTCTTCTAGAAAAAGAATCCACACAATACAAGATTTTCTTAGTAATGCATCTCTGCAAAGCTGAGCCCTGAGGTAAAATACATTTTTAAGGTTTTTTTCTACAATAGAGCAGATGTGAGTGACAGAGTAGGCCAGAAAGAGAGAGGGAGAGAGAGAAAATCTACTTGTGCCTTCCCCAAATTGAGAGGCAATAAAGTGAAGATTAGTCCGTCATTTCCTCCTCTCAATTCTGGCCCACTGACCCAGGAGATTATGATCATCTGGCTTCAGTATTGATGTACAGTTTTCACTAAAGCTTGTTGAGCTTCAGTGCAAAGTGCACACACATAAAAACACATGCTAACCTATTCCCACTGACGCACAGCAGATGTAAACACAGCAAAAATCACCATATGCACGTTAAGGCACGCTCACATGAGCACACAGACACACACTGTATGATGCAGGGATATCTGACGTGAGATAACAGCTGGAAGACAGCACACACTATTATGGGACGCACCTTCAGCACGAGGCCGCAGCAGAAGGCGAACGTTTCCAGGTCGGCCAGATGTTCCACCACCTCGGATGCTACGATGGCGTCGAACTGGCCCGATCTCTGCTGCTGCCCCTCCTCTCCTTCCTTACCCCCTGCCGAGAGCTCCTCCAGGGTGCAGGCCTGGTAGGAGACTCGCTCGTGGAGATCCGGGTCGTAGGATGCGTGCAGCTGTGCCGTGCCGATGCTGTTCTCTACTGGATCTATACCCAGCACATTAGCTCCCAGGCGACCCAGGGGCTGGGTGGGGAGGAAGAGGAGGGAGGGAGGGAGGGAGGGAGGGAGGGAGGAGGATGGGGTGGAGTTCAAATAAAAAATTTTTGGAAGATGCCTATTCCAGAGCAACACGCACCAAATGAGCACAATAAATTAAATAATAATAAAGTATAAAAACCCTACTATAACACCAATCTATTAGTATCATACATAGTTTTAATTTGCTTTAACCAATGAGACCATGTTGCTGAGATGTTTTATGGTCTTTAATATATAATCAAAATAAACAACTAATTTAAACAAACGAATCATTTTAATCAAAAATCAATATGTCAATATCAATTGTCAGAATTTGCTGTTATCCTTTATCTTTGAAAGTAAAAAAATAAGGTTGTGGAGTGCTGATGTTTAATCATTTTTTCTTAAGCTTTCGAAACTTGTGCAAATTAATCCATGGGGAAAATAAACTTTAGTTGGTGCCCTAAAACTCATGTTGCTTTTTGGATTGTAGCTCCCAAAGCCTGAAAAAGGCAATGTTTCGACCTCACTGGGTTTTCCAACATGACAAAGAGCAAAGCATACTGTTATGTATATACACATAATATTAGTTCAATCATGCTGATGTCATCACAAACAAACAATTCATACCTTTTACTTCTTTCTTTACTCTTATGTTCCTTCTAATTTTTTTCCTTTTAACCTTGGTATATTTGGTCTTTTAAATATTTTAAAGTTTTTATCTTGATTTCCTGTAATTTTTATCATTTGCTGCTTTTTTGCTTGTCAGAACATTACATTTTGCCCTTTGTTTTATTTTATGAAAAGCACTTCGTAACGCTGTTTTGAAAAGTGCTATATGAATAAAATTATTATTCTTATTCTTATTATTTGTAGTAGTAGTAGTAGTAGTAGTATCTCTTTACTCTTTGTCAGTCTACCACCTCTGAAAACTACATGTACATCGCCCTCTTCTGGTCACTGACAGCAGCTGAATCATATCTTTGCTTCTCATCCACAATATGCCTCATACTAACCCTACAGTGGTTGGATGTGAACTTCAGCACCCTCTTGTGGACAAAAGCCACACACACGCACACGCGCACATGCACGCGCACACACACACACACACACACACACACACACACACACACACACACACTCTCTCTCTCTCTCTCTCTCTCTCTCTCTCTCTCTCTCTCTCTCCGCTCTGTGTGCCTCGGGGGGCTGATCTCCATCCTGCCACATCTGGTCTCTCTTGATAGGTAGGCTTTACACTGACAAGACATCCAGAGATGCTTTCATATTTACAATCTCAAGAGACACTTTTTGGTTCTTTCCTCGTGTGTCTGTATCTGAGCATGACGGCCTGTGTGACAGAGCCGCATAAATACAGGACCTGATTTTGTCGTTCTGGATCACACAGGACAGCTGGTATGCCCTCACTTTAAATGAAGGCTGAGACAGGAGCTTTGTCCTGGCTGCCCACCTATCAACTAACAAACACATAAACAACTGTAAACGACCGACTGTCCACTCCACCAAACTGAAACCAGTCAAATCAACGGAGAACAAGAATCGGGCTGACGTTTAAATGTTTTCTTGAGCGCTGGTATGTATGTGAAAGGACTGGCACTAGAACGCACTGAAAGCAGATTCCCACAGTGAAACAGGCTTTTATGTGGCAAGACAAGACAATCTGACATGAAAACAAGCAATTGAAACAATTGGAGAGATTGTGTAAGGGGACGATTGCATATTTCTGTCTGCATTTCCTCGTAACACTGACTCCGTGTTTCTCATGAAAGTCAATACACGCGCACACACACACATTATTACCTCTGTGAGCAGGCCGCCTCCACAGCCCACATCCAGTATTCTGAGTCCAGAAAGTGGGTTCCCTGGATGACGGCTTCTGTGCACATTCAGCAGATTGTCCCTGAATAGGAAAATAAGCAATTCACATTTTCAAATAAAAAAAAAACACACCCAATCCCACCGCCACACACATCCTTTAAAACAGAAGAGTCAAATTTGAAATGATAAGGAGCCATGTGTGCAGCCTACAGTACATTATGCTGCTTACATTATGCCCCTAAATTGCCCTGAGCTACAGAATCAGCCAGCCTAAGAACCTCAAGGTATCCCTCTTGCTAAATCGCAGCTCCAGATTCATCACTACCTCGCCCCCGTGTTCCTTCTGTCCTCCCTACCTTCCCTCCTTCCCTCACACGCTGTCTGACGACGGCCTGCCTCAGGCGTGAAGCATGCAGAACGGGCTGAGGTCTGAGCATGCATCATCCTCATTAAAGCTCTGCTGGGGTGCAAGAGCATTCGTGCAAAGAGGGAAGGAGAAGAAAAAAAAGATGAGGTGTTGACAGACATGCGCCTAACTAGCTTCAAACTGAACCATTACACAGACAAAAGATGCTGATGAAAGCTAAGAAGCCACAGGACTGTCAGCCTCTGTTGGATGTTAGAGACAATTTTGAGGTATTTCCCTTTAAATTGTGAATTTGCATGAAAGAGCTTTTGTTTTATTACTGCTATTGCTATCCTCTTTCATTTAAAATCATCTTCATTGAAAACAAGAACAAATATCTGATGGTAAACTAAATGTATTACACTAATTTTGATTTACTTGACTTATTTTTCACAACAGAGTTTCAATGTGCAAACCTCTGCAAAGAAACCAAACTGACAAAAAGTTCCAATGCTTATTACTGAGCATACAGGTCATTCAATCATGTGTGTGCATTGATTGAGTCTCTCTCTATCATCATGACTCTAATGAACAGCAGGACAACATATCGGTTTACTACTTCACCGACACTGTCTGACATTTCAAATATATGGAAGTAGTGTAGTGGAAAGAAATATAAATGAAGATGCAGCTTTAGTTCTTATGATTACAGTCAGAATGTTCATGTGCTTTAATGTTAAAAGCTCTCTAGCATCACAGTATTAATGTAGCTTATTGTATTATATAACTACATGACTGAATTTAAAAGTGATTAAAGTATTCTAAGTTTGGTTTGTTGAATAAAATCACAAACATTGTTCCCGATAAAAAACATCAAGTGTTAACTGATGCAGTGACGTATAACCACAACCATCATTTTACCTTTTATGAATACAGGATGTAGTGTAGAGTAAAGTCAGGCTTCATCATCTATTCAATTTCTTAACATTTTCAAAGGTCATTCTTATACTACATCATTTTAAATACTGATTTATACACTTTTTTCTTATTACTGTTTTTTTTATCATTTTAAAGGAAATGATCATTGCACATTCTGATCTGATAAGCAGCTAGCAATACCTGATAATTAATGAGTATTACTTAATTTGATGTGAGATTTTAAAGTAATGGGTATTAGGAGTGGAGCATTTTATATTAGGATTTTTTTAACTAAAACATGAGAAATTTGAAAACGGAGCCAAAACAAGCATTAAAACACTGTCACTGTTATGATTATTGAAACAAATAAAGAAACAAAAAGTGTTTACCATATCACGGTATGAACGCCAGAGTCAAAAAAGAAACAGCAGCAACAGTAGCAGCAATACTGCATCTCATTTAGACACACACACCCTGAGGGCAGAGCCAGATCAGGCAAATCAGCCACACTCCAGACATGCACTGGCACTGAATGTGTCACACTGTCACCACAAACACACATCATCATCATCATCACCAAACAGGACCACAGAGGGGGAAGGGGAGAGCAGCACTGGGGCTCTCAGTCGGATGAGTAATATAATGTTTATCATGAGGCACCTCAACAGCAGATCTTATCAATCAAAACAGCCCCAGCCAGCCCGCCCCCCCCCCCCAAACATGCACATATGTAGCGCCGGGGAGACTGAAACGCTATTGGCTAAGAATGTGCTGATGTGCGGAGGAATCTTGTCACTTTCTATTTATGTTGCTTCAGTATCTGCCTGATGTGTTCTTGGCTCCCAAATGCCACAAGGCTGGATCTCCTTCAGGTTGTGTTGTGACACGACTGTTTGACGTGTCGGCCAATCAATCACCTGCGTAGAGAGCGACTCGGGCGGGACATCATGGCATTACAAACGTGATGAATATTGAAAAGCATATACTGGAAAAGCACACACCGTATGAAAGGCACCCTCAGGTCATTCATGGCATGAAGAGCAGCAAATTCTCCCTGTTCGTCCCACCACTTGCTGGCCAGTGAGCGGAACTTCCTCAACTCGTCGGGGTCCACTGTGGTCTGTGAGATTGGCCGAGTACTGCACGTGGAAAAATGAACAGGAACACGTCAACACTGTGTATGCCTAAAGATGACATTTTAAAAGAGAGCCAATAAAAACTAGAAAAATGTCTTAGGATGACTGGTACTTAAAACTTCCCCTCTCTTTAATGATGCCAATTAGTGCTGAAATGATCAGCTGATTATTCAATTAGCATTTCAGAAAATGAATCAACAACTAGATGATTCCTTAACTGGTTTATTCATTTAAAAAGCAAAAAGCTGAATGTGAGCATATGCTGATTTTCTGCTTCATATCATTTTAAATGAAATATCAGACAAAGCTAGAAATCTGAGGTCACTTCTGGGTATGAGAAATTGACTCTTCAGGAACTATATGATTCATCAAACAATGAACAATAATCATTGTCAGATTCATCAATAATAAAAACAAACCATTGTAAACACCTTTACATTTAGTTTAAAGTTCCACTCCACTCAAATGTTTTTCTTATTCTTACAGTTGAATGTTTGAGCTTCAATGTGCAGATGTATTATGTATGTGCAGAGTTTGACACTAGAAGGCTGCTTTCACAGTTATCTCTCCAATATTAAGGGGCGGGTCAACAAGCATAAATTGTGACATCACAAGTCTGGAGCCAATCCTGGTCCAATATTCAACTGACACAAGTGTGATGTGGTGGAAACGTGAAGTCTCCAGTGCACAAACACTGAGAATGGACTTTACAGTGATGTTTGAGACAAACTTTTAAAATAAACTTATATTTGCATATCCATAGACTATATTGTATTGTATTGTAAATTGAGAAGGAGTATGCTATTTTAAGGATTTTAACATAGTAATTATACTTTATTGTGGGGGAAACTCAATCAGACACACAGCAGTGTTCCAAGTAAAGTATTTTTATGTCTTAATACATGTATGGAAGGATTCTTGAAGTAATTGCTGACCTCCCATGTGCCAATAGTTACATGCCGTTACCAAATAAACGCTAAACTGTGCTGCTAGGAAAAAAGGTGCTAAAAGCTCCATTACGACCATATTCACTCAGATATTACAGCAACATTGTGACAGGGACAGGTTGCCCTCCACAGTTGAGTGCAGTAGCCTACCTGGTTAATCGGAGCTCCAGACAGGCGCTCCTCTGCAGCCACAGTGTCCGCTGTTTACACACCGCAGCCCAGCTAAACATGCTCCGACCCGCCGGCCTGTGCACCACCACACCGCATACCGCCGCTGCTCTACGGCTGTAAAGCCCCAACACGAGGCGGCTCAACTTATTCGAGTACATGTTCGCCGTTTTTAACACTATTTAGTCCACAACACTGACAGTCATGTCAATGAGACGGACAGTGCTGTCGTCTTTACTGCTCGGGTAGAAACAACACATGTTGGTTCCTAGTGGTGGGAACACGTTGACAGTACTGGTTCCGACTGGAAACAAGCGACTCAATGCCAAAGACTAGAGAAGATATATACTGTGATTTAATTATGATTGATATGATTGAATGTTCTGACAGATAATTATTTAGATATGTCCTTTCCGTGTGTCTGCTGCTTTTTTTTGCTTCCCTATTCACTCCCATCACTTATATCAGGCATGGGCTTGTTTTCTTTCCTGATATGTACCTGTACTGTAATCTTATAACGGGATATTAACTACATGACTACTATTTCAAGTAATTTAAACCCTTCAGCTACACTAATGTGACCTGACCATCAGCTGTTTTGTCAGTCAGGCATTGCTTAAGTATGAGCTATTATAATCCCACAGAGCATTGCCAGCCCTTTATGACCTTTGTGATTCTGTTTACTAACATGTTATATTATGTAACTCAAGTATCAATATAGTTTGCTGTTAATTGTGGCATTCAAATAAAAATAACCAGTGACACCAGACAAGGAACAAACATTTTTATTTGACATCTTACAATAACGTTTGGAAAAAAAGTGAATCCTGTTACGGTTTAAAATGATACTGGATCTTTTTTTTTTTTAGTGTCCACCAAGTCTTATTAAGCTTTGCATAATGATACAAGTGAAAATTCCTACCATTCAAAATGTCTTGTTCTTCAGTCACACTTGAAAAAAAAACGTAACATATTTACAAAGATGAAAGAAATGTAATGAGGGGGGTTCACCTACACAACTGCCTCTATAATGAGACAAGCCTGTTTCAACTCATGGAATTTAAAAAATGGTAAAGTGCACAGATCAGGGAGGCCACTGTGCTCCTCAGCGTCTGCTACGACGGGAGGGTGACGCTGACCTGAAAAAGAGGCGTGGACACACAATTAATACTGCACCAATGCATTCACCCATGTTGACTACAAAATACAGACAAGCACAAATACCCCCCTCCCACCAACCATACTCCTAGATCACACAATGTCAGCAAAACTCTAGAGAATACATAGTGCAGGGTCATTCACTTTGATATTACAAAAAGCACTTCATTTGTGTTCCCCCCCTCTACTTTTTTTCTTAGTTAGATGGCCAGATTAACATTTTAATAAGGCACTAAACAGAAAACCAAAGGCCTAAGCTCTTCTTTCAAAAGGGGGGGGGGGCATGTGACTTGTTAAAAATCCTGAAATGGCACATTTGCATTTGATGGATAAGACGCTCATCAAGCATTAAAACCCTTTATTGCATCAGACTTTACACAGTTAAGCAGCTGTGACTGCATGACAGTAAACATTCAGTAATACAATTTTCATCATTTGTGGTTTAGTTATTGAAATATATTAAGAGGACTCCAGAGAAAATCACAATGAGACATACAATAAGAACATGAAATAAGAATAAAAAAGAGAATAAAAACGAATACTACCTTGATCGCGACTTAGACTTGTGTTTGCGGCTTGCCTTCTTACCAGACTTGTGAGATTTTTCCGTCGACCTTGAGCGACTACGTTTGGATTTCTTAGATTTTTTATCTTTGCTAACTTCAGGTGAGGGGGACCTACTTGAGTCAGAGTCTGAGCGTCTCTTGCTAGCTTTGGCGGAGCCCTTTTTGCTGCTTTTGCTGTCCTGCCGGGAGTGCCTGTCGCTCTGTGAGTCGCTGTAAGAGTCACGCTCTTTCCTTTTCTTCAGTTTGCCGTTCTCCTCTGTGACTACGGAGCTGCCCTTTTCTTTTTCCCTCTCCTTTTCTTTCTCTTTGCTCTTAGGTTTGTCTTTCTTTTTATCGGACTCTTTCTCCCTATCCTTATCCTTCTTTTTCTTGTCTTTTTCGTGGCTGCGGCTCCTTTCCCTCCTCCTCTCTCGGTCTTTGCTGGAGGCCTTCTGCTTGTGTTTGCTGCTGCGGCTATGGCTGCTGTCTCTGCGCTCCCTGCTCCTTTTCCTCTCTTTCTCCTTGTCTCTGTCCCTGCTGCGACTGCGGCTGTCTCTGGCCCTGGCTCTGCCTCTGTCTCTATCTCTGGACCTGGATCTACTTCTGCGGTTCCTGCGCTCTCTGGAATCACTGCGGTCTTTTTTGTGGTGGCCTGAACGCTCTGCACTGCTCCTCCTCCTGTCCCTGCCCTTCTCACTACGGTGTCTGTGGGAGCTGTGGCTGCGACTGCGTCGCCGAGCCTTGTGGGACGAAGAGCGGCTGCGCCTCCTTTTCCTTCGTGGCGAGGAGGATCGAGAGGAACTGCGGGAGGACGCGGTGGACGAAGAGGAGGAGGACGAACGACTGCTGCTGTTGCTGGAGGTGGAGCGGGAGCTGCTGCTGTGACCGTTGGCTGGAGAGTCACTGCCGCCTCGCCCTGATCGCTCCTTCCCTCTGCCTGAGTGCCTGCCCTCACTAACCTCTATCTCACTACGAGACCTACGCCTTTCTACCAAGGGCTCCGCCTCCCTCTCTTTTACTTCCTGTTTGTGTGGATTCTCTGATTGGCCCTCATCATATTCCCCCCTTTCTCTGCTCAATCTTTCCTTCACCAGCTCTTCTGCAGAAACAAACAACAAAGTCTCATTTTAGGGGCAACAGGGAACAGGTGCTGGTTAGCCTAAGAACACTCAAACTTTTCACATCAATTACAGCTGTTGACTCGAGCGATGTGTCTCACCACGTGCAAGCAGAGCCTCTTGTGCTTGTTTTTCATGTAGCTGCTGTATCTCCCGCTCTTTGCGGCGGAAGGCATCCTGCTTCTCCCTGATGCGGTGGCGCAGCTCCTCCTCGTCAGTGTCGGAGGATTCGGACCCGTGGACGCTGCGCTCGTCCTCGTCCCCGCTCTCGTCTGAACCGTAGTCACCGAGCCCGCCTGCCACAACAAAGCCCCGAGAATGTTGAGTGTTGGACAAGGGCCGACGTTCTTTCTCACAATCAGGTTCCACTTGTTGAAACACTCAAACTCAACCCAAGGTGAAAGGCACTTGATCCTCTATAGGTTTATACTTCAATCCAATAAGGCCCCCTTAATGACAACGTAACATATATAGCCCTTAAAAAACTAATACTTTGTCATAAAGAGCATGCTTCGGTTATTAAAATCACTGAGATGTCACTTGTCTTAAATAATTGTGGCGATTTGTCTTGTGATAGCAGCTTTTCCCACATTCCCAAACACCCCGCCATGAATTGAAAATAAAAAATAAATACCCCTGCCCTCCCCCCCGTAACAGAAGAAGGGATACTCACTGAGACCAGTCAGAGAAGCCAGTGCACTTGACTGTGCCAGCTGTTTTGCAGGAGCTTTGATTCACATCAACAACAGGAACAACATGTTAAAACACATACTGCCATTTTCTCAAAGGCAAGCGAGTCGCTAGAGAAGAGGGTGGGTCACATAAAGCACTATTCACAAGAGCTGCCATTGGTAACAAGAGAAAAATAAAATAACAGAAACAACAAAAAAAGAAAAAAAAAGAAAAAAGAAAATGGAGAAAAGAGAGAGGGTTAACACACAATCTTCTGTCACACAATCCAAGTCAAACAGTCGGACAGGAGGGAAAGAACCAATCTGTACTAATGCACAGTCACTTCAATGGAGGACCTCACTCGTATCTTAGATGTGGGGTGTTGGTCAGACTCAATGCTGAGACTTTTATTCAGTTACGCAGTCATTCAGCAGACCTTCAATACCATGGACCACGGGGAGCAGTTTTTCAAATGCTGCTCTCTCTTCCTCTGATGCATTAGCAGAGAATGGTTGAATATGCACACCATGTTTGCTGCTCAACCACCCTTGTTTACAGGGCATAATGTGAGTCTAATTTAATTGTACACATAATGGATTCTCTTCAGAGTTTTTAACATAATGTGTTGGTGATAAGTATAGATGATGTGTGAACTGGAATAAAAAGAGCAGACCTCGAGTGGCTTTCCGGTGAGTCTCTTTGGCCACGTGCAAAATCTCTTCATTAGTGACCTCGAGAAGGATCTCTGTCAGAAGAGTTTTTGTGATGATCATCTAAAAAAAAAAAAAAAAAAAAAAAAGGGAACTTCATTATCTTAATTATGTCCAACAATAGTCACATCAGCTGAAACAGTCTACATGCAGAAAAGATCATTGGATGATGATGATCTGATGAACAGACCAGCTGGAATTCTTTTTCCTCTTCAGTCATTTCAGGTTCGCTGTCCTCTGCTGGAGGCGACGGGCTCCGGACGGTAAATTCCTTCTTTATGGGGATCTTTTCATCGTCGTCGTGGTCGTCGTTCCCCTCGTCGTCACTGTCCTGATGCAGACAAAGGCAGAGACTGAGCTTCATTCAACAAAACAGCACAGTGTGATCAATGACGGCTGCAGTCCTGATACATGTGGAGGTTAGAACAGTTCATGTCCTCAGATGTCCTTTCATCAACAGTACAGTACACAAAATGTAATTAGTTCATCAGATCAGTGGCAAAGGACAGAAATCGGTTGCTTACAAATTTACTCTTGCGGGGCACTCGAGGCCCATCACCTTCCTCTTCGGCCTCGTGCTCTTTGACATCATCTTTTGCCATTTCTGCGCGCTCTTTCTCCATTCGCTCTCTCTCCAGCTTCTTTTGCTTCTCTCTGTCCATCTTTTCAAGACCCTCTCTGATCCATGCAGGCAATGTGCGCCTTTTTACAGCATCTGAGGGTGAAATCAAAGGTCACAATTAGTTTTCCACATAGTTATTGCCACCAGAGTTGAGTTTTTATGTTTGTTTACATTAACTCTGCTGACAGTTTCCTGAGCTGCACTGTGCTTTGTGTTATATTGACTCCCTTTTTCCATATCGACTCTTAATTCAACTGTAAACATCAATTACAGCCAGAGTTGAAATGATTAGTTAACTAATTATAAGTTGTCAGGGAGATAATTAATTATACTCTATATTGACAATTGCTTACATAATTTCTTAAACAAAAGATGCCAGGCATTCACTGGTTCTGACTCTAAAATGTTTGACATTTGCTTTTATTAATCATCCACTATATAAGTATTTTAAATATATTTGGGTTTGGAGAGTTTGTTGGACAAAAAAGAAAACTTGTCTGCTGCTGCTGCTAAATCCGCTTAAATCTGGAAAACCAAACAATTAACTGAGAAAAATTAATAGTTTTAACCAACTGTTTTGATGGCAGAATTCCAGCTAACCAGTTTATAATCTCAAGAAATTGAAAATAACATTAAATTACTCCCACAATGTTTCCATACTGTGATTTGAGACAATACAGTACTGTCTGAAGTCATGTCTTTAACACAGTGCAAAAAGGAAAGGCTTAATAACTGATACAGCAGGCAATTTTCCAACAATAACATCAAAATTATTCAATGATGTACAAAAATAAAAAGGCATCACCTTCTTTATAGTACCTGTACAGCACATAAACTGTTGAGTACATGTGTGCACTTGCAATTGGCACATCATCTTAACACACACTTACCTAGTGTTGCTGGGGTCTCCTGTTTAACAGGGAGCTGGATTGGGGAGCGAGGCCGGTCCCTGAAACCAGGTGGTCTGGTATCTCGTCTGCTCTGAGGAGGACCCTGCCAGTAAGGGGAGTGGAAGCCCGCGGGTGTGGGGGCGAAGGATGAAGCAGCTCCATGCTGTGGAGAGAGAGAGCACAACATCAAATTTAAAAGGCGGTTCAAAGTACAGAAGGTCCTCTGTTACTGCCACTAAGGGGCATTCACTGAGCAGGGGGCTGTTGTTGTCTCTGACTTTTATCCATGACTCCTGACTGGGCTAGAAAGTTGGCTTAATTTAAAAACAAAAAAAAGGAAACAAAAATGAGCTAATAAAATTATACCAAACCATGCTGGATCCTCAACAAGCCAACACTTTCCTCTGGACCGCATCAAGAAAGCAATGACTGATACACCTAGATGCTGGGACCCGGCACAGTTTCTATGGATTGCTCCTTCTTGTCACACTAAAACCCAAACGCTTCAACAGTTTCTACTGTAGCATCTGCATACCTGATAATCAAACTGGTTCATGGCCATGGGGGCCAAGGCGTAGCTGTCGGGCTGTGCCCCATACCCATGGCTGTTCTGGGGGTAAACCCCGTGGTGGGCTTCAGAGTTGAACTCCACGCTGTCCTGGCTGTTGCTGTCCTCGCTGGGGTTCACCACATCCATCGGTCCTGACCCTGGAGGGATCCAGGCCTGGTCAGGGGGTGGAGGAGGAGGAGGGGGCTGGCCATGCATTCCCCATTCTGTCAGCCACAAAATAATCAGTAAACAAAAGGAATTCCTACCAAATTCATCATGTTATTCATTCTCCTCAACATCTGCCCAAGGAAGCTTTTGTGGCAGGTCATTGATGTTTAATTAAGCTTGTACACATTAGAGATCACATTACATCAATTCTCTTCAGTCAATACTAAACACATTATACATAAATATTATAATTATATATATATATACATACACACACACACACAGTTGGAAGGAGTTTCTCATCATTTCTAGTACCAAAAAAAAACTGGTGTAAAAAGATGAAGAGTACAGAATGTGAGACAGGCAGATATTCGGGGTTAACTCTGTACCTGGCTGCCACATTCTGCCAAATGCTGGGTCACCCTGGAAGGTCCCATGATTGCTCTGGGCGACAGGTTCAAGGCCTGGGATGTCCTGCCCATTGGGCTGAATTGGTTGCTGCTCTGCTCCTGTCGACTCCTTTTGTGCGATCCAGGCCTGTGCCAGGGCAGCCCAGTCCACTTGACCTGCACAAAGCCAGAAAACACACCCTCATGTGAGTAACTGCAGGTGTATTGAGAAGGTTGTTAAAAGTACCAGTGAAAAGGATTTAGTGGCATCTAGCTGCAAGATCGCAGACTGCAACTAACTGAATACCCCTCCCCTCCAACTCCAAGCACGTATAAGAAACTACAGTGGCCGCAGAACTCGCAAAAATGTGAAAGGCCGTCTCTATAGACAATGTTTGATTTGTCCATTCTGGGCTACTCTAGTAATATGTTAATTGTCAGCCTCTGTGGAAGAGGAAGTAGATATGAAAGGCTCATTCAAAAGTAATGAAAACACAATTCTTATTTTCAAGGGAATATACTCTCATTGCACTTAACAGTATATTCCATTTCTGCCGATATATTCCCCTAAATCTGACACACTAGTCCTTTAAAGCAGAAAGTGGGTGAGCACAGAAAGACCTGCAGGTGTTCTCCTTGGTGCAATGCTCACTGACCTGGATCTTGCTGGTGCTGGAAAGACTGCATCCACTGTTGCTGGCTCAGAGGCCACTGCGGCCAGGGCTGTCCTCCCTGATCCCACATCCCTCTCCTCTGGATTCACACCTAAAAAAAATATGCATTTACATTTTACTCAGCACCTCGAACATCGAGCTTCAGCTGACATGGCGACAGCTGCTTTGCCTGTAGTGCTATAATATCACAGTCGGGTCTTTTCTAATGACCACAATAAATAGCGTTAGCGTGAACTGACCGGCTAGCTGTGTTAGCCGCTCCAGCTAACAGCTATGGACCAGCTCTTTTCAGCCCATAGAGCAAAAAAGCTTTGTAGTGGACAGTTTTGCGTCATTACTGCCGTATAACGGCATAAATAAATGTGGTGCTGGTAAAATAACCAACCTGTCAACCCGCTGCTGGTCATACGTTAGCTAGCTAAGGTAGCTGAACCGAGCTAACAGGAGCTAACGGTAGCTAAGCTAGCGTTAGCAGATAGTAGCACCAATTTTGTTAACCGGTGACCAAATAAGACTCTACAATTGAATTCGCCTCCACGCTAACGGGGACTTGTGAATGAAATGTATTTCAGCGATGTGTTTGGGCAACATAATCCCACCTTTTCCAGACAGTTTTTTCTCCAGCGCTGCGGCTCCAAAATGGCTGCAGTGCACTAGTGAACTAGTGAGCAGCGGCTGGAGGAAGTGTGCATCTACGCCACTGCCTTCACTTCCTGTAGTAATTCAGGCTCTCTATTTAGGCTCTAATTAGCTATAGTCATCGTAATTATGCTCAACATTACACTGTCACTATTAACAACTAAAACCAACAGGGATATGGCTGCAAAGATCATAAAAAGACACACTGAAATGATGCACAAAGTTATTATAAATGCAAAAAAAAAAAAAAAAAAAAAAAACCTAACGAGCAAACAAAATCTTTTTTCTTTTCTTTTTTTTTTAAAAGACGTTTCTGTAATTGTATTTATTTTTTCCATTTAGGTCATGAATGCCACAGGAATAAACTTGGAAATGTGTAATGTTGCACCGCACAAAGCAACATATGATGTTTGCATGTTTATAAGGGCAAAACCATTAAAGAAATCTCTAGGCTTTTACAGGTAGGCTAAGGTCAATTTGATGTTGCCTGTTTAGCAAACTTAGACCTTCACCATTTCCCCTCAAAGTAACAACACTTCTGCATTTAGATTTTGTGCATATCATCCACTATTGCTGCTAAATTTTGATTAATAATTTTGGTAAATTATTTAATTAGTTAGGCCTAGACTAGAGTTAGTTTCTGCACTCGCCACCTAACTATTAACTGGGACTTCTTCATTCAGATGTTGGAGCTTCAAAGCAGCACCTAAAGGTAGCATTGAGTACTCAAATGTGCTTAAAGGTAGCATTTTTACTGTGCAAATCGTCACAATTAGACAATCTGGAATACATGTACTTCATGTGAGCCTTTTTAGTAGAGGAAAGTGTGATGGTCCCATATAAAAGTACCCCCCCCCCCCCCCCCCAAACGAGAAAACATGATGTGCCCTTTAAAAAAAGAGGATGTAATGTAGTGCCCCATAGGTCACTGTTGTAATGGGGTGAGCTGGAGATTCAATTCTATTGAAAAAAAGTTTTTTAAAAGCGCCATTTAGTGCGCCACAATCAAGAATTCTCTAGGGTGCCCCCACATGTGAGAAAACATGATGAAAAAAGGTTTTCTATAGGGTGCACTGTATGGGACAAAAACCTGATAGAAATTAATGTATCCTTTATGTTTGCCGACCATTAGAAACATGAAACATCCTTGAAAACATGTTGTTGTTGTTGCTGACATAATTCCATTGAATTAGTCAATTGAACATAACATAACACAACAAAAGTTCCAAATCTCTCCAAACCTTGCAGATGCCATACATTACACAGAACTATAGAATAGGCAAAGAAAGAAAGAAAACACACACACACACACACACACACACACACACACACACACACACACACACACACACACACACACACACACACACAAAGTACATTTGATAAAGCTAAGACATATATTGCTATGTGATCTTGTGGTAGGGGATTTTGAGGGCACTACACTGTTTAAGAATTAAATTCCCCTAAATCATGAAAAATCACATTGTTCCAGACTCAAGGTTGTACAACCAACAGGATACCACTGGTGTGTGAAAAGATTCTGGGGACACATTCTGGGGAGAGTGAAGTTATTTGATATTTTTGTGGTATCTTTTTTCGGTATTGCACTCACAGCTGGCTGCACACAGGGAACAATGTTATTTGTCCAGCTTGAAGGAAGATTCGTTTGGTGAGAATGAGATTGTAGCTTGTTGTCTAGAGGCATCATTTGTGTTTAATCAACATTTCGCTCATGAGTTTTTGATCAAGGAAGTTGAATATATTTCCAACTTAACTAATTTGCTGTTTTAGCAGCAGCACTGACTAATATATCAGGTGCCCTTAATATTTTTTAGCCCCTGTCCCTCAGACTGCCTCGGTCTGCCTCTGACATCCAGCCAGTAGAAGTGGTGGCTGCTGAAGCTGCTGTTGTTTCTCCTCTACTAGCCCCCACAACCTCTTACCAATACTGCTGTCTGCAAATGAATGAAGCAGAGAAAGAGTTCACAATCAGTGCAGAACCACACTGTGATGTGCACATGCCAGCTCAACAAGCTCCCAAGTCCAGAAGCAGACTCTGCTGTTTTCATTCCACCACTTCACTAACTACCACACTAAACTAAAATCAAACCTTACTGCAGTGGACGAGTTGATCATCATAGGGCACCCAGTCAAGGTCAAGGTCAAAAAGATAAATGTGGCGGCTCAGCTGTGCCTTCAGTTGGCTGCAAAAAAGCATCTGTTGCTGCTTCCTGCCTGAAGACGACTCTGAGACAGAATGAAACTTCCTGTGAGAAGTATTTCAGGGCTGGTGCAGGTTCATTATCATTTAGTGCAAAAAGATAAAATTGTAACATTTAATACATGATAGGGATTCTGTGTTGCATACTGTAAATTGACACAAGACAGGATTAGTTTTTGTGAAAGTGCATCTGGCGTGGAGGACTGTGGATTTTGTACTCCATCACTTACATTGTGAATTCATTATGAAGGGATCTTCTAATGGTCAATATGAACAGGAGTAATGATTACAGAGAGAGAAACAAAATTCAATATAGATTTTGGGCTCCTGACTGTTGTTTTAAGCAGAGTTGAAAAATTGTGAACCTGTCCTTTAAGAGATATGTGTTTATAGTATGTTAAACTCACCCAGGCACTTCAGTTTATACTCTTCTTTTATGTATTTTAAGAGGAATTCATCAAATTACCACAAAGTAACCCACTACCATAATCCAGCCAGTTAACCTCATCTTTATTTCTCAAAGCATATGCATGTCTGTTGGTAGAGGGCAGCATAAGCATGTGGCGTTGTCTTTCCTCAATCATTTTCATTGTCAAAGTTGAACAAAGCAACATTTTAAAAGCCAAATATAAAACATAAACTGCAGTCATTAATAGTCCAGTATTACAGGCTGATGAATGTGATTTCAGCCAGAAGACTGTTTAAGAGCTTGTGACTGCAGTGTTAGGTATAGCTCTTACAGCATGTCACCATTTTCCAAGAACATGTCTGAAATGTATTTAACACATACTTTGTTTTACTTAAGGGTTACATGCAGGTGTTGTTCAGTACACTGCAAAGTGTTACGTTGGTGTTAAGATTGTGGCGTTGACGTGTAAGGACTGTGAAGAGCGAAGCCTCAGGCATGTGCAGAGTGTGTAGAGGTTCACATGAACAAATGTGTTTACCGTGTTGTGCATTAATGCAGGGGACGTGTGGTGGGCTGTCAAACCAGGCGAGACTGACATTGACAATGGCTGTGCATGGTGAGAGCAGTCAAATTTAACCTCCACTGCCAGTAGAAAGGTAGACAGTGAGGAGCGTTCCAGCACCACCTTATCAGTTTCTTACAACTGTCTCACACAGGAGGGGGAGGGGTGGTGTCTTTCATTAACTGAGATTAAATCACATCTAATGCTTCAGCAGCATGTCCCCGAGCCAAAAGCCACCCCCCTGCCATTTTAAAAATAGACAAATACATTTCAGAAAAGATTTGCTCTTTCGTTGGTGGCGGCTTGACAACCTGTTTTAATGTTCCAAGCAGCTCGACTTGGATGTCACAGCATGTGGGAACAGGATGAAGAGCGAGGCGATGTTTTTGGACGTTGCCCTTTTCCTGATTCCACACCCACCTCCTCTTCACCAGCTCGCGACATGTTCTGAAGCAGTGCTGCTTTGCACCCGTCAGGGTGGATCACCGGCGAAGATGTGCTGAATATGGCACCACGGGATACACAGAGACAGCCGAGAGCGATGCTCGACAACATCTCGCTTAGAGTAAAAGCAGGATGACATCAACTCTGAAGCCAGAACAACAAAACCTTTTCCCTCATGATCTCTCTATCTTCTGTGCTATCTAGTGCTGTTGAACAAAAGGGACTAAAACACAAAGAGAGAGAGACGAGCCTTGTAGAAGCTTCACTTCATAAATTAGATTTATTTTGCTTTTGATACAGTATATAGTTATACTCATTCCAAATGTTCATCATTTTGTAATTAAATATGTTTTTTTTTCTGGAAACAAAAATCTGTCTGGAGGAAAAACCCTGCACGCCTGAAGCACCATGATTTTGTATTGTTTTTAGTATATATACAGTTACATATACTCCTTATTATTTTCGTTTACAGTAAGTTATGCTGTACATAAATATGCCACGCGTTTCCCTCTTTGCATTTCCGACTCTGCATGTTTTTTTTTCCCACCATGCGCAGGTTTCTTAACCTGAAGCTTAAGAAAACATTAAACCTCTTTATTCTAAACCTTTTTCCCTTCTACGGTTTTGGCAAATGTCCAACAAGCAAGAAAAAAATGAAAATGTTGTCATCTAAAATGTTTTCATAGAAAAAGATGAACAGCTCATTTGACATAGACATTTCAAGAATAGGCAATACATTCATTATAACATTTAACCCCATGCACATGACAGCAAAGATGTTTTTTCTAGTAGGGCTCAGAGCCTTTTGAGTTTTTTATATCTCTATCTTCTTCTCCTCAACCTTACTGATAGTACTAGTGTATAAGAAGTCAGTCTGACTCTTTGTTGAGCATCTTAATATGTTTGTGTGTACCTACACAGTTAGAGTTGAGCTGAAATACAATGAAGGCAGACAAGGTGCTTTATTGATCTGATAAATGTAGGTTGAGTAGGTTGTTTGTGCAACAACGCTTGAGAACCGTACTGATGACCTGAACGAATGTTAAAGAAACTCCTTGTGTGTTCGGTTTTGATTTTCTGCGATGACTCGCAGTAACAAAACCCGTCTTTGGCAAATGTAATTTAGTGATAGTCTTACATTTATACATTCTGATGTAAAATAAAAACAAAAATGAACAATCCTTTTTTCACCAAAGTAGGCTGTAAAATAACTGTTGTGCTACTATTTAAAGGTGCTATATGTAGCAATTCAAACCAGTTTGGCAATGTGAACTACTTTACGCTATGATAGAATGTAGATTATTATTATTATTATTATTATCATGAATAAATATGGCAAAAGTTTAAACAATTACTATTATTACTGATCAAGGTTCTCAAATATGTGACCACATTTCCCATAAATCCTGTTGTCTTTTTCTTTAGTGAAGAAGACAAACGTGTCCAAATTCATTTTTCCATCTATCATCTATCATTAGCCATTGCCAGAAACAATCAAGCAGAGGCAGCTCCACAACATGTAAAATCTTTAGTGTAGAGTGCTGACAGGGGAGCCCATATTCTTCATGATGGTTGTGCGTGTTTAAGATAATTATAGTAACTCAAACTACATGTGGCATCATTTACTGATGTGAAAATGATACACGTAGCACCTTGAAATTACATTCTCCTGTCTGTCTCTCACTCACTCACTCATTCACTCATACATCTGTGTGTGTGTGTGTGTGAGCAGTGAACACACACGCATTTGACATCGGCTTTTCAGTTTCAGAATGTGGCAGATAGACGACAAAGTTAGAACAGCTCAGGTTCAATAACACTCTTCTCTCCTGACCTCTTCTTAAAGGTTAGGATTTTTTAAAATAGGATACATGAATGAAAATTGGGACTATATGAAAGCAGAAAGTACCTTCTCATGGGTTTCTTTTTTATATCTAAAATTTAGAAATGCCAATTTTTTATTGAGAATTTCTGCTTTAGTAACACGACGCTCATTCCTCACATGTAAGAAAAGTGTGTGTATAGTCTGTCCCTTTTCTTTTCTCCTTCTCAGATACAGTAAGAGGAGTTATACAGGCTGTAACAAAAACAATACAAAGCAAAACAGATATCTAGTATAAAATACTTCCGGTCACATTACAGCATTTCCTCATAGAAGAGCAGGTATGCCTGAGAGTTGAGTACTCTTGACTCTGGTACTGTCTGAACGGTGGTATCACTAATGTAGACCCACTGGCCCTGGGAGCTGCTGCTGGCCTCCCTTGCACCTGAAACACACACAAACACACACACACATGCACAGTGTTAACATCCAGCTTTTTGTGTTATATTTGTTGCTGGGAAGGAAAAAAAAACAAGAAGCTGTTTTAGTAGTATTTCTCTGTCCAGATGTGTTGTCATATGTCATGTTAGAAAGCTTCCAGTTTGGGAAATGGACTTGGAGACAAACTAGGATGATAAATTTGATATGACCACCAATCTTCAAGCAGCAAATCTACATGGTGAAATTAGAGCAGAAGCATCTTAAGCTGCAGTTCCTCTACTAGTTACTGTTACCTTATGATAAACATTAACTATGTGTCTTTTTTGGGCCAAAACAAAATGATGTTTTACACACATCTGCTTGATCACAGGTGTGTCTGTACATCACATTCAGCTGTTTTGGTTACAGCTTGGTTGCATCACCAACACCACCCAATTTTGCCTCAAATTTCTCCACTCTCTGCTTTTCTCTCCTTTTGATCAGGAATAAACTAAAAGTGACATATAACTAAACTATAGTGACATGTACACCAGGGTTAATCCCTGATGGCCTTTTTGCGATATTAGGTTGCTCTGACTTTTCTTAAACTCTGCCCTCTACATTACAACAAGCCCTCATGTTTGGTATGGTCAATGCAAAGGGTTATCCTGAGAGAGTGTGCGTCTGTTTCCCCTCCCTGCTTTAAAAAATGGCTAAATGACATGGTTTCCTGTCTGTACCTTGAAGAAATCCGGTACACCTTGTCTAATTCCCACACCAAGTTTCTTAAGGTCTGGGGAGCTTTAATTGATCAAATTAGGAAGGAGAAGTGTCTCACTGGGACCTAATTACATTGGACCACACCGTATTGTGTTGTCTTGCACAGCAGCGTGTTGTGATCCACCAGGTTAATCTTCTTTCCTGGTCTTCCTTGACCTCTCTGTCTCTGTTGCAACGGCTCGATTCCTGACACTCAGTCCACTGATATTTTAGTCATTGCACGGATTGACATGCATGTGCATCGCTACTGTGAGCTGGCACTTTGTTTTATTTTCATTTTGTTCTGTTTTGTTGTATCGATTTGTCTTTTTTATTGTTAAATAATTAAAAAAAAACATTCAATAACAAATTACGTGTTTAAATTACAATAAGCTTGGAATCATTCATTTGGACAGCAGGATCTCAGAACATAATAATGACAATGTTTGCTTCAAAACACAAAATTGATGAGTAACATGAGACAAAACATGATAACATCTGTTAAAGCCTTTGATACATTTTTGAAGCCTGAATTTCTGAATGATCCTTTATACTGCTCAATAAGATGACCATGAGACAACATGTTGAAGTGAAAAATAGTTTGAATAGAAGGAAGAAAAAATATAGAAAGGAGTCGTGATTGTGTTGATGTTACAACAGGTAGACATCACATGACTGAACCAAAGCCTATCAGCAGTCGTTACGGCCATGTGTTTGACCTTTCTGTCATCACCAACCAATGGCTCAAATTACAATATGTCAAGTCATACTTTATCCTGTTAGCAGCGAGGGCAACTGCTTGCTTGGGGTTTTTCATCAACCTTTCAGCCCTATTTTGTCAATCTGGCCATTCTCCTTGAGAAGAAGAGAGGAATACAAAAAAAAAGGGAGAAAACAACATCGATCTATAGAACACAAAGACCTCTATTCATGCTGCCTTTTGTAGAGGACATCTTCAAGGTTCCATGGAGCGAGGCCTTTGCTGCACGAATATTGACCACTTTCATGAGCAGCGCACTAACACACTAACGCACAATGAAGGTAAAAAAGCTTAAGAGAGCTAAATCCTGACCTGACAGGTTTCTGTGATGCTGTTCTGTTTTCCTCTGGGGAGGGCGCACTTTTACATATGCGGTGTAGTGGCCCCCACGCATGGAGCCACTGTGCTCCACAATCCCATACAGGCTGTAGAGGACCCGCTCACCAGCTGAGTTCTGATTCTAAAAAAAATTAGAGAGATAGGAAAAGCAAGGACATTCATTACAAACTCAACTACTGAGGAAGTACAGAAGACATGTTAAGTAAGTAATATGAAATAAACTGATTATTTTCCCAGTTTGGTGTGGTACCTTGCAGGTCATCGAGCAGAACGGAGCCAGATCCAGGATCAACGGGAAGTCCACATGGCGGTTCACCTTTCGTAGATTCATCCCTGCCTACAAATACAAAAACACGGCAGTGCGTGAACATTTAGGCTTGTAGAAAATGATTTATGGAGGACAATCAATAGTCTGCATGTGGCTGCTCACCTGGTGGAAGCGTTTGAGATGCAATGTGATGACCGGAGGCAGCGAGGAAATTAACATTTGCTTCCTGGCACTGGTGTAAATCTTCTCCACCTTCTTATCTGTGTCAACAACACAGAAACACACACAAAAACACAGATTGTTTGATTTAAAGTAACATATAAAGTAAGATTTATTAAACTAGTAATGACTAGTAACAACTAGCACTGAGTCTAATGTGTGTCAAAGATTGAAGCGGTAGTTTTGTATTGAGTCATATTACTTAGTATCTGGAAGTGTTTTGTGAGACAGACAGTAAAGAAGTGAGCAATGCTTTATGAATGGACTGTTCCTATAGGTTGAAGTTCCTATGGATGTTGTGTATAATGGTAATTGTTGGAGTCTGATGTAACTGCAATGAATTCAAGGTGCTTAAAGCTCTATGAAGGACAAAACAAAGAAAGAGATATTAAAAAGATGGATTTGAAATGCTGTATCACAGCAGAGGTTTCCCATAGACAACATGAAGTAATCATCAAATATATAATAATCTGGTAATTATTTATTATCATTTTGACTTTATTGACTGCTTGTTCTTCCTCAAAAGTTCTTTCCAGATGTTTGGTCTTACCAGCTGAGCTGCTCTTGCGCAGCTGCTTCTGTCTGCGTTCAGTGCAGCTCTCACACAGCAGCTTGTTGTTGCCCATCAGCAATTCCACAGAGGTAAACTGGTGTAGGCAGGACTGGATGGAGCACTCCTTGGAGCTGGGGGTGTAACTGTGGGACAGAGCCTGGAACGCCCCCTGGTGGTGTGGATGGTGGAGATTATCTCGCGACTGTGTTTCTCCCGACTCCTCTGGAGTACAGTGTGTGGAAGGTGAACAGTCCCCAGAGGCGAAGCCCAGGTTGACTTTAGATACCGCAGTAACCAGCTGCTCTACAGCACCACCCTGCCTAGCGGAGGTGGATGACGAGGGTGAGGAGGTGGAGATGGGTGTAGGGGATGGAGTGAGAGTGGACGACGCTTGGGCGTGGGCGTGGCTGGAGGAGGAGGTGTGTGGGGCCCACTCGCTCTCTGAAGCCTCGCTGTCGGCGTCGTTGCTGCTGTCTTGAGGACCTGAGTCTCTTTCGCTGCCGTCTGAAAGGCTGCCGGCAGCAGCCATCTTGCAGACTGAGACACCACGGGCTGAACCGCCCGCTACGCCCTCGTCCTCTGGCCGCTCCGCACCACAGCCTGCCCCCTTCTCCTCCACGGAGCTCGAAGACCTCCTAGCCTGCTGTTTCTGGAGGAGAAATGGAGATGTCAGCCCCCTTCAGACATAATATTTAAGGTACTGCTAATTTGACATGATGGTGTCATGTTTGAGAAGGGTAATTAATAACAGTTTCTGTAGGTTCAGTAAAGGTGGTCAAATTGACAGGAAAAACATGTAAGAGGCATTTAAACATTCTTTGGTACCAGTTTTTTTCACAGACTAGAAAGTGATGCTTTAAATGCTGTGGCTTGATCACAGAGCTCATTTTGAATCAGCAGGAGAAACTTTTCCAAGTTAAATGAACTAGGCCATTTCTGTAGAACTAAAGCTAGAAAGTGAAATGAGAATTTAGGATGATAACATAGTGGTAACAGTAAACAATCTCTTGGCTTGTACATACTGTACATATTAACATTTCTGAGATGCCTTGTTTGATGTGTTAGATGCCAAATACTATGCAAGTGTATTCTATCCATTAAAATCCATGAATAATTGAAGAGTCAACATGGAAATGATCAGGAATTTGATATGAAAGGGTAAGTAAAGATAAGTGCAGTATTTACTGATGTTTACACATCTGAAGCTGCATTTTTTCTGGTATCATATAATTCCTTTGTATTTTAATTGATTGAAGAGCTACAATGAGAATTTAGCTTTGAAGAATCTAAAGAGCCGTGCTTTGTCTCGAATATCACAATAGACAAAAAAGAAACTGACATGAAAGAAATATAAAAGGAATGTCTGTATTTAGCCACAGCATCGCACATCTAAAAAATATGAGTATCTGTTTTGAAGATGATGGAGAAACAAAATAGAACCAGCATCACACAGAAAAAAGAAAAGAACAAAGAACAGAGGATAATGAACTTTATGAGATGCATTACAAACAAGATGAGAATCCCTTTTCACATAACGGTGCATACTCTACCATACACACCTGTCCACTGAGCTTCCTGGTGTTTCTGTTGACGGAGTGTGCTGCAGACAGAACCTGATCGCTGTGACTCATGTGGGCGTCCTGCTCCCGGCTGCCCTTCCCCAGCCTGCCGGGGTTGGACGGTTTCGATATCTGAACGCAACAAATAATCATCATGAGTGGAGCCTTGAAAGATTTTGGTTAAAAAAACCCCATCTTACTATTTCTAAAATATGTATTCACTGTATGTAAGTGTTAATCATCATCTACAATTATAAGCAGCTCACCCTCTCCTCTATGATGGGTAAAGAGATGTCTATAAACGCTTCCTTCACTGTGGAGATCTGAAAAAGAGATCAGCATGTAGGTCAGTGCCAGCAGAATCGACATCTCAGCCAGTTGCTTACTTCTCCTGCAGGTTTCAAACAGGTCTGGGAGGAAAATCTTGCTTTTCCTCTGCAGCTCCACACCAGGTGCTCTCTACATTCAATGATATTCTTTGGTTAGCACAATAGCGTTTGCTTTGCTAACAACCCTGAGCTCCCACATATTAGTAGAAGTAAATGCCTGCTGCTGTAACAGCTGGTGTTGATCTGGTCCTTGAAGTGCTTGATTTGTTTTTTTCTAAACATCTGTTCTTTATGGAGTTTATTTATAATTGAGGATTTTCCTATGATTTTAGAAATGTGCCCTGCATGGTAAACAGCTGGTTGTTATTCACTTCAAATGTGACGCCAGTGTTGCTGGAAGCTGTGTGGCAATGTATTTTACTTCTGGCAGCAATCATGTAAAGCAGCAGCAAAATTAAAAATAAATATTAAAGTAAAAAGGCGGGTTGAGAACAGAGTAAATGAGGTACACATGTATTCATAAGCAAACTGTGTCTGAATATTAGGTTATAAGGTTGGCAGGAGAAAGTGTCGACCTTGTTGTCCATTGAGAACGCTGCACTGTGCTGTAGTATGAGGACAAGCTTGATTGGTTCACACTGACCAATTGGATTTTCTTCTATAGTTCACCCACACTTACATGCTCACACTCTTCACACATAATGGTGTTGGTCAGCTCGCCTACAAAGATGGAGTCAACAAAGTTCATCTTCACACCTTCCTTCCCGTACGCTGGTGGGAAAGAAAAACACAGCTTTCAATTAATTACACGTGTCAGTAATGTTTAATTAAATATTATTATGAATATGTTTACATGATTCATAATAACTATATACCTCCTGTCAACAAATAGCAATAGTAGTCACTAATATCTAAAAAAAATGGTATATGGGCTAAAGGCTATATTAATGTTTTCCTTCATAATATCTCTTTAACTCTACAACCCTTCCCTCAATCAAAATTGCTCTGTGGCTGATGAGTAATTGTATTTCCATTAACTGCCACAAGATGGGACTATTGATCTTAGCTGTCTGTCTAGCGCAGCGTGTGTATGGACCTTTGACTTGGCGTTTGGTCTCTTCATCTGCTGTCTTCTCTGTGGGATTGTTGAAAGCCTTCAGGATGCCTGCTTTCACCCTCTGGAAACATAAACACAAAATAATAAAACAACGCAGACTGGAAGTCATTTTCCTAGATGCAAAATAAAGACATGCATTCAACTCTGTGGGATTTTTTTGTGCGTGTGTGCATGTGTGTTTTTCTTGAATTTTCTTGATGACATCCATTAGTGAAATATCACAATCTAGGCTAGAGCTCAGTTTGACAGTTACATCTATTATACGCATGTGTATATGCAAGCAGTGTAAAATAATCATTGTGCTTGTCTAAAACTGTTAACATGTAAAACTCTTCATTAACTGTGCATTTTATGTGTGTGTGTACGTGTGTGTGTGCAACTTTTTCACGGGGGGCCCCTCTGATTGAGGATGACATGGTCAGTGAGTGTGTTGGTGAGAGAGCTGTGAAGAGGCACAGCCACAGTAAAGCACCAATCAATAGATAATTGGCCATGGTCTATGTCTGCGGTCGAGACCAGTCACCCCCCCCCTCCCCATTGTCCCGGGACCCACGCACTGGACTGGCTATTTAGGTCAAAAAAGCCCTGTTAATCCCAGCCTCAGCTAGCCCCACAACCCCACTCAGTCAAACCAGGCTGAGCCTCTCCTACTAATTAATTACCAGTAACCCCCCCCATCACTCCCCTCTCCCCAAATAACAGCGTGCACTGTCCCACACAGGATGGGGCAGTGGGAGGAGGCAGGGTGGGGGGTTGTGGGTAGGGGGAGTGGAGAGGGTTGCTGGTACACGGGTGTAGGGGTGGAAGCAAAAATGAAGACGGGGCAAAGAAGGACAGTCCATGCCCTCAGAGAGTAATACCTACCGTCTCAGCTAATTGGTGATAATTGACTGCGGCCACAATTAGCATATTTAGATCTCTGATACTAATGGCCAATCAACACAAACACTTAGGGCCTCTAAAAGGTTGGTGACACCCACTGCACACACAAAAACAGTCTCCCTCTGATGCATACATACTTGTACAGGACAGTGTGTGTATATTAACTGTAATGTATTTGTGTGTTACTTCAAATTCAATTCATGATCATTGCGTTTACACAAGCTCTCTGGTTATGACTTAATTGCTGTTGATTTAAGAAAAAATGTTTCTGTGATGTTTCCGAACAAGCTCTATTAATTATACTTAAATATACAGAACATCATTTTTTTTTAGAAAAGTTAGTAACTGTTATAGTATATGTCTAAAATGCCACTGTATCTCTCAATGTGCCTGGCTGAATAAATGAGTTTCTGAGTGAATGAATAGAGGAGGCCGTACCCCTCCCTCTCCTCCTCCTTGATTGGATTGGGAGATGGCTGATGAATGTGTGTGTTTGTGTGTGTGTGTGTGTGTGTTTGTGTGTGTGTGTGTGTGTGTGTGTGTAGGAGGGGGGCAGTGGGTGACCCTCAAGCACAATGGGACGGCCCTGGAGCCCATTCAGCAGCTGTGGGTTTCCCAAGATCACACAATGATGCCGGTCGTGCCACTTGCAAGTCCCCTAAGTGGCACAACTGTCAGTGTTCACAAGTTTGAATGGAAGCAGGGGAGCCCAGACCGCGGCCCCTCCTGGGCCCGGGGCTGACCACTAAACACACCCGCTAACTTCTCCTCCAAGGTTCACGTAGCCACTGGTGGGGCCACGGGGGCTGGCTTGGCCCTGCAAAGGGCTGCTGTGGGGTCTCCTAATTGCCTTGTGAAGGGGGTGGGGGCTGGAGTGCTCTGTACTTGCCAAAAACACGGCACCATAAGGTTAAAACACAAAAACTGTCTGGCCAAGCAAAACGAAGACATTTGGCTACAGCCACCCACACAGCTGAATGTCCCACATGCAGGGTGCACTGGGTAAGATCTTTACTGTAACACTTAATGTAATGCAACTGTAAAGGCCTGGAGAGCAGATTAATGACCTTCAAACCTAATATTACATACAACATTTAGCATTCCAGATTTGTGTGTCCCACTGACCATACTTCTCTTTTCACAGTCCCTTTTGTCTATTTATTTGTTTTAGCAACAGTGTGTTCTCTAGCAGTAAAAACATCAATACATAAATCAAATATTTAATAAAATTAGCAAGAAGACTGACATCCAGTTATAAAATTCTGGATTTCCTCAGCTGTTTGGTCAACTGATCAGTCAACTGGTCTGAATGCATTTGTAAAGGAAATGCATTCAAATATATGAGTACAGGGAATACTCATATACTCTGTCACAAAAAGTGAAACTTCAGCAACCTTCAACAGAACAAAAAGCCCCCCAAAAATGGATTCAGGACTTGGAAAAAGCATGTGGGTTGAGTACTTCCTTAAAACCATTAAAGCTAGGCTCCTGAGACCCAGCCCACTGACTTGTGCCCTCTGTACTGGACATTTTGTTTATATGCATCTCCTTTTACTCTTTAGAGTTATGTTATCAATCCCTGCTGTGCTGTAAAAAGTACATCCTGGGCTCATGTGGTAAGTTGGGATACTGGGAACTAAATAGATAGGAATTCACAAAATATAGAAACTGAAACACTTTTGTATAGAAAAGTATAACATTGTATAATGTATAACATTTCTCATGTGAAGTCCAGACATTGCCTTTTCACACATGTAGCACACATCAAGAAATGTGCCAATAGGAAATACTGTATTTGGTTTAGGGGAGGGGTGTCTCGGTAGAGTGTGCAGGAGGCAGGACATGATGAAAAAAGATGGGCATGGATGTATAATAAGAATTAGACATGTCACCGCCACTAAGCCTTGCTTACAATTTTTGCCCAGTGGCCACTTGTGGTATTGCAGCAAAAAATTCCCCTGTCACCCCAAAAAGCATTTTTCCTCATTGACTACCATTATAAATGAGAAGATAACTTGATCTGCAGTCAAAGTAAATTATGACTCTATTATGATTTTTTGATCCATATTTTATTTTAAACTTTCCTCAACCAAGAAAAGAAAATCTGTGACGTAAAGATGTAAAGTCTATAGGCTGAGTGGGAACTTGTGGGTGGGGCCAGCAGGTGAAACACTATTGCACTCAATCAGGTATTAAATGGGCTTTGTCAGGGTCAAGTCGGTTTAATGTCCGGTCCAACTATTTCTGACATTTGTGTTCTCACAAATAACTCCTCTGGGTAATGTCTGGATAAGTTCAGGTTTGCAGTGCATGTGTTAAAGAGCTTCATATGTGTGTAAGCTCACCTTAGTTTCCTCTACTCGTATGGAGTCCAGTAAGTAGTGCAAAAGCTCCTGGCTGTCCTGTTGTTGGTAGCCCTTGAAACGCGGTGCCCTAGAAAAAAATACATAAGTACAAATGAAATTCCAGAGTTGGCAGTTCGATCGTCCCGTCCCCAGAAATGTTTTGCTTACATTTAGAGTTGTAGAGTTGTAGTAGAGTTAAAGTTATAGACATGTACAAACAGTGATAAAATGCAACTAATTCTAAGGTCGGATGAAGAAAAAGAGTAAATGTTTTGTACACAAAAACCAACGCTATACACAGACACTATTGTGTCAAGAGAAAGAAAGCCACTACATACAAGCCACACAAGTGCAATCCACACAGAAAGATGAAAAAGAAAATAACAACTATCCCTTTTCCAGGGCCTTTTCACTATTGTATCTGTAAAAGCAACGCATGCAATATAGGTGCAATATACAACATACAGCCCTACTAAAAGTCAGCAACAACTATTTGCTGTGTAAACAGTGCAGTAATGGCGTCCTGAGCAGTGAATGAAGTCACCGTCCCTCTGTGCGTGTCCTGATATCCAAGCTTTTGTTCTTTGTTTTGATTTGATTGTTTTTTTTTGCATTTGCATCCCTTGTCCATTTTCAACATGGCGGCCAGGTCACAAACTTTCTCATATGACAACAGTAGACTAAAATGTGTTTCGAAAAAGGTTTTGAGATGCTGGTGCTCATCTAGTGGGGCTGAGTGTCGTGTAAGAAACCTTTAACAAATGACTAAACAGTATGTTGAAGATATTTCAGTAAAGACTTAATGTACGGTATCAATCAACTGATCCGTCATTCTCCATGGTAGACCACAGTTGACTGTTGTAAACATCATCCTTGCTTAAAACCTTATCAGGTTGACTGTCTGTTTCCTGTTAAACTGTAAATGAATGTATGAAAATCGCTTTAAGAACTCCTTGTTTAACGCACCTTTAGCTACCTACCTATTATCTTGTCTTTAGTGTCCTCAGATACACACTGATGGGTAAAAATCCAGATATATTTGGTGACTAGTCAGGAACAACAAATCAGTTCAAGAACATTATATGACAGCCTGCTACACTTAAAACAATGCCTTTCCCTTTTTAATAACTATATTTTAAAATGATTCCATGGATATTCAATAACAGTTTGTGGTGCAAGGAACTCTAACATGAAAGACAACCCAATCAAACAAAGATTCAATTTAAACAAAGAATGAACACCATCTCTGTTCCAGTAAAAGAATCCAGGGGTCTCATTACGAGGCCAAACGCTTCATACAGAACAAAGATAAGAATTATTTGTCAGTCAGGTCATTTATTTCCTTGACTTTTCACTGATCGTGTTTTTGGCAAAGCAGGCTAGGCCTCCATCCTGGACATTAATGTCAGACAGCTTAGAGGGAAGGCTCTCCTTGGGTCCGTCCCCTGGCCGTCCACAGTGAAGCAGATGTGAGGACAGATGCCAAGCGCAGATGGGCAGCCAAGGCTAGAGCCACTGCAACCTGTTGGGCCGAGTCCGCCACATAACCACAGGACAGGTTGGTCCGACAGGCATAGCACACTCTGAGAGACCATGTTTCTGATCTCAGAAACCATCAGTCAAATGTTGAGGATGTTTGGAGGATAGGGGGGCTTGGGCGGTGGGTAAACTCATTTAATGGTACTGTGGAGGTCCTTTACTGGTACTTCATGGTCTACACTAGAGGTCTTCAGGCCCTTCATGTCTTCAAGTCACTTTAAAAGAGACATCTCCTATACACTGCAATAATAATCACAGCTATTTAAGATTTCTTTGTTTTCTGGCCAATTTACAGCGAGGTTTGTTCTGCTAGATTGATTTATAATCAATTTAAACTCAGATTTTGAAAATAAAACCCTCACAATAAAAGTTGTATATAAATTGTCAAAAGCATTTAGATAAGTGAATTCAGCAGTATTCTTTCTATATAGAGACTGTGTTCTGTAGCCAAGCATCAATGCCATTCATAACCCTATGTATGTGATTAATCTGCTCATACCGAGTCATCTCTTTAAGAGGCTTACACGCGACCCAAGATCGGACGCCCATGGCCGGGGGAGAGATGGCCAACCACCTGCCCTCAACACAGGTCATAACCAGGAGGTCTGGAGGAGCCCAAAATCACCCCCACACCCTAACAAACTAACACAAGCTCTGTCTCCGATGCCCTTTTCATGCAGACACATGGGGAAGAGTGGGAGGAGGGGGGTGAAGATGGTGGAAAGCACATATGTCATTTATTCTCCAAACCTAAAAATAAACATGTGAAGGAATGTTTCCCTCTTATTCCCCGCTAACATGTCTGTCATTTTCCCAGAGAGCAACAGAGAAAGAAAGAAATATAAAGCAAAAAAGGAGAAGAAGAGGGTGAAAATGAGTGAGACAGAAAAAGAGGGAGAGAGAGAGTGAGGCAGACAAAAAAAAATATATGAAAAGGTTGGTTGGGATCAGTGGGAATGAGGAGGTCTGGAAGCTCATCCCAGTGGAGAGAAGCAGAAGGGCCCTGTAGCACTGCTCTCAATCTGGCCAATGCAAACAGCTGCGGTGCTAACACAATTAACAGCCGGATGAGTTAGTACCAGAAACAAGGCCACACAAGCTCACCCCCACAAACACACACATATGAGCAACACAATGCACCCGTACACAGTTCATATAAGAAATTCATGCAGAGTTTACACACACACACGCAGGCATTAAAAAAAAAAAAAAACGAAAAGTGACTCAATGATTTACAATATGGTCATAAAAAAATGAGCAAAATATAAACATAGAGGCTGTTACAAAACAGAAGCTGTGCTTATACTGGACTGAATGCCTGAGCATCAAACACATCAGACTTTTGCTTAGTGTCATTCTACATTTGTTCTATTTATTTGGCTGATTGCATTATTCATCTATATTAACATTAACAACTCCTACCTCTTGCCTAGAATACCAACCTTAAAGTGTTACAGAGTTATAAGAGTTATGACGGATTACAATCTCATGCAGAAATTCAAAGCCAACGGATGACAATGTCCTTATAATCGAATTCACTCAAAAGACAAACCGCTGTTGCTAAGTTACAGATGTAAAAAGGATAAACAGGTGATGCTGTACTGTTAGAGATGTAAGAGGGTGCTGTAAAATGATCTACTGGTATATCTCAATGCTTATCAGCTCATCACAATGTGAGGTGTAGTACACACATTTTTTTATTAAAATGTCAAGTAAGATGTCAGCACTGTACTGACTTCTGGATCCTCAGAAAGATCTTTTTGAGTCGTCTTTTATTTGTTGCATTTAGCCTTCCTATGTAACTAAGCCAAACACAATCTGCACACTATCTGACTATATGACCATGTCTTAACATATCATACTTACAATACTGCAGACCACTGACATATAGTCATATGGTGCGAACATTACAATTATTTTATGTTAATTTATTCAAATGTATTTAGAAGAGTCATGTAATGAGCCTTCTGCTGGCATGTGGACATTTGTGAAGTAAGAATATGCATGTGTCTCCCTCAAATTAATACATTATATGGTACGTTCATTTTAACGATTGAGAGACACTAAGAGCATGAATTTCAACCCTGAAGATTGTTTATGACTTAAGCAAGTTATCTATTAGGCAACACAAGCAGTACCACTGGCATTGGCAATGAACCACACAATACCAGCCTTAGGAGATGATTCATGTTCAGCTTTGCACAGGTTTTATTTTCCTATTTTGAACATAATCAACCGCATCAACAAGCTTATTTTCATGTTTTCACATTGAATGGACTCTAATCAGAAGACTGTAAAGTTTGAAGCCCTGAACTGTGGCTCTCAGCTCAGCATCGGTGCACAAGGCAATATCTGTATGATTGTTGGGTTTTTTTTGTTGGTTTTTTCTACCAACAGTGAATCTCTGCTCCTTTTCTTAAAACTGACAGAGGTCTTCCTTCTGTGCTGACAAAAATGCCAGCCCTGCCTCTTTGTGTTTGTACTTGGTGCGTGTTTACGTGGGTGTCCGTGTGTCCTGGATTGCAGAGAACTAGATGGAATCCATTGTTGTCCTCTGCTATTTCTATCAGCACACAGATGGAGAAGAGAGCGAGTGTACTTTTCATCTTTTTTTTGCAATAAAAGAAAAGTGTCCTGTGGCTGTCATGAAAATTGAATCAGTCCTTGAAAGAAGCAGGTGTAGATGAATGCCTCTGTATGGCCTTTTTTATCAAGCTTACAGTTCTATGCAAAAGTCTGGGCACCCCATGACAAAAAACATATTTTGGTGATTTTTTTTAATTGAAAAGATGTAAACACAGTCTAGGACATGGGAATGAATGCAGTATTTACTGCAGACATTAATGCTTCAGTTGTTAGGCCTGATATATGTCAACAATTTTCATTAGGAAATGTCATGCTGGTGCCAATTTCAAAGATTCAACTACTCTGACAATACTTTCCTTTTGCGAAAACTGGATTCCTCTAAGCAGCTGTGCAAGAAAATGAAAGTTATTGATGCCAGCAATGCAGGCGAAGCTACAAGAAGATAGCAAAGTATCGCCAGCTTACAGTTTCCACAAAGCCAAATGAAATAGGTAGCACTTTAGGGCAATTGTCGAGGTCACGATGGAAAATCTGAGAAACCATATAACTATAAAACTCTCAGAGAGAATTGTCTGTATGCTGGTGAGAAAGGAAAATCAAAACTCCCATTTAAGTGCAAAAACCTGAAGGAAGACTTAGCAGACCTTACCCACATTCTGATCCAACATCAGAAGGAAGCAACAGAACATCTACAGACATTTCATGAAAAGAACACCTTTTCAGCTGATAAGCAGAGAGGTAGATCTATCATGTTTTGGGGTTGTGTTGCAGCCAGTAGCACAGGAAACATTACATGGGTGGAAGGAAGGATGGACTCCACTAAATACTTGCAAATTCTGGAAAAGGGACAACTATTAAGTATTGACTATGTATGTATGTTAGTACTTTTGCACATGCCAACATTTTTATGTATTTATTTATTTATTTTATATTTACGACATAAAAAGTAGTAGTGCATACATTTTCACAGAACACAGTGTTTTTCCATATCCTGTAAGACTGTGGTTACATTTTTTAAATTACACTTATTACACTGATTGAGGGTCTCAATAAATATTACTTGTATTGCTTTGGATTAACAAAAGTGCTATACATAATAAACACTGTAAGTTAAAAATGAGTTGAGTCTTTAATACAATGTTATCTTCCCATATTACAACCACTGAATAGTTGTATAAAAACAACATGGTCTGGGTACAAGCTGGGACCCTCTCTGGCACCAGATAGAGAGTGTGGTGCTGACAATCCAACCACATAGCTTGGCACTGGTCCTAGTCCAGGCCAGAACCCTTCCACTGGCAGGAGGAGGAAAAGGCAGGCAGTGGGGTACTCAGCTGGTTGAGGTCAAATGACACACGCACACACACACACACGCACACACGCACACACGCACACACGCACACACGCACACACGCACACACGCACACACACACACACACACACACACACGCACGGAATCCATAAGCCTCCAGTGGTGAAAAAAGAAAGAGAAGCCAATAAGCCTCAAACTTACTGTCAACACAGGGACAACACTGAGAAGGACAGTGAAAGCGAAATGGAAAAGCACTCTCAGTCCCTACAGGTCAAGGGAAGACCTGCCCTCTTGTGAGTAACAAGAGCTTGCAGTGACAAGTTAGGATGACAGGCTACATTCACACAGTACAGCCATCATAAAGGTCACTACAATGGAGAAAATGCCCTGGTAAACAGGAGCAGTTCTTGACCCTGGCCCTTCAGCTCGAGGCTTTAGATCCCGGCTGAATGCGGACGAGCACCTGTGTGGAGGAGTCTGACAGAGGAGCATGTGCGAGCTCCGCCAACTGCAATTACGTATTCTTTGTGAATACATGATTGCCACAACAGCATATACTGTAAATGAGAAAGGCCTTGAAGTGTAATACAATATACAGTTCTTCAGTGTGCATTAAAGAATGAATAAAAAAGTGCGCCCTCGTGAAAAGCCTCCTGAACCCATAGTGATCATCTTTGGATAAATCCTGACTTCTTCCACTTTATTAAAACAAGAAAGATAATAAACATTTCACCACTATTCAAGAGGTTTGTCTATTCATCTCAGACAATATTCTCCAACACATCTACTATTTAACTTATTAACTTATTTCAACATTTCATATTCCCTTTGTAGATGTAGATAATAAATGCATACTGGCCTGAGTGAAAGTACATTTGTGGTAGAAGTGTAGCATATGGGTGATGGGTGCTGATGCTTAAAGTCATATTCTCTATTCAAATGCACATCAGTGGAATAGATTAGCCCTGCTTAACATGAGATCTGTGTGAGTGCATGAAGGTGTGTGTGCAATGCCTGCTGTCTGAATGCACAATTGACTACGTGTGTGTTTTGCAGGCTGAGGTGGTACCAGGTGAGGTGGCAGTCTCCACACACACACACACACACACACACACACACACACACACACACACACACACACACACACACACACACACACATACACACACACACACACACACACACACACACACACACACACACACACACACACAGGCCTGTCTGATGAAAGCTAGGTACCAGAATAACTGTCAAAGCCACACCAGAGACGTACCCAGTCATCCGACGTCAAATGCCCTGGTCACCCACCTGCACTGCTAAACAGTGCAAGACCGCCCCCCTCTCTCTCCCACCTCCCACTTGCGTACACACACAAAGCAGACCCAACCAGCAGTGTACCATGCTCAAACAAGAACCCAGCCAACCAAACATTCACACTATTCATAAAAGAGAACAAAACAATGTGACAAACGCAGGGCTGCGATTGGGACTCTACTCCGGATCAAACATGACACAGGTGGCGCAGCAGTGTGGCAAGTAGCAGAAGACCTACAAATAGGTGGCTGCACTGAGGCAAGCTTTGGTAAGGTACAGTGGCTTTAATGTGTTTTGTATATGCTGAGCTCAGGGTGTGTGAAAGAGATTCAGCTGGGACCAGGTGTTAACTGGGTCTGGCTGGTTAAAGCGGTCATCATCACAGTGAGGGGATGAAAGCAGGTAAAAGCTGCGGCTCTTGTGTTGTAAAACCGCTGCTGTATGGATGGAGAATTGCCATGCCGACACTTGTGGTGCTGTTTTGATGACTTCACTGACCTTGGGATACATTATTTGTACACAGGGACTGGACTTCTTGTATCAACATTACAGCTAGGACCTGCAGGGAGAGGATCACACGACTGTTCTGCAAATGAGTTTTTCAATTAAACAGACACATTATAGCAGGAATTATAGTTCTTTTCATTGACATTGAACTGTGTTGGCTCTAATATCTGTTTTTTCAGTTATTAAACTTTTGTTGGGTGAGGAATTTGATGGAAATTTCTGTTAATATAACTATGATACATAAATTGTAAAATAATACTAAAGGTATCCTAAAATGTAGTTTTTTAAAATCTGATAAATTTGATATCTTGTTTGCATGACTTTCTTATAATTAAAGAATAAAAGAATTATGGCCAGCTGCCTAGTAAAACGTGACGGTGTGTGTTTCTCTTTACTGTAGTTTAAAACAAGCTTACAGATGCTTTTGACTGTCTCTTTCGGTCATGTGATCTTCTCTTTGGAGGTCGTAGTTGTCTGTCCAGAGTCTCCCATGTCCACGGGTCATTATAATGATAATCATAATAAGGGGTTAAATGAAAATGGCTCCAAATAACTTTGACTTTAGGCTTATGAGGGGTTGTAACAGCACTTGCAGTACTTGATATTCCCAACTGAAAACACTAAAAGTGGGTGCTGAACCCAGTCAACCTCCATATGATTAACCATGCACAATATGAATATTAGTAAACCATGAATAACCATGCATAACATTTGTGCTTCAGTTTTAGTCTCACTACAGCAGAAATGTAGCCACAGCTTTCTAACTGTCTTCTGTAGCTTCTGTAGTGTTATGGCCATCTAAGCTTTATATTGTGATACCCATACATCTCCAACTCATTAGCCCTCAGAAACAGACGGATTGAGGTTGAAAGGGAAGTAGTATGAGACAGGCATAAAGAATGACGCCTTACTTCTGGCAGAGCTGATTAAAGAGGATCTTGGGATTGACCGGGCCTTTTCCTGGTTCTTTCATGCTCTGGAGGAAGAGAAACATGGCCGCAGTCAGGGGCTCTGGACTGGGCAGCGTTACTGTCATTGGACTCTGGAACAGGAAGAGACAACATGAATTCATTTAAAACATTTGGATGTTATGGCAGGATCCATCTCAAGTGTGTAAGGGTATACAAGTGTGCCAACAACCAGTTTTATGTTACTGAGTTTATTTACTTCATTTACTTATTCATATATGAGTAAGCTTTTTAAAATGAAGGTCAGACATTATAAAAAATGTGTTATTTCATTTTTCTGGCACGTCCATCATGAAGTTTTAATTGTAACTCATAAAATGTGTAGCTTTAAAATGAGAATAAAAGTTGCCATTAATACCAAAGAAATCACTTAACATGACTACCTTCCAGTTAATTTATTCACTTTTGTTTTTCAAATCATAGTCTGTCAGCTGTCACTGATCTCACGGATGCAACAGATATGGCAGAGAAAGGACCAGACAGATACTGAGAATTAGAACAATGAATTCAAAAGCAAAGTCATTTGCATTTGTCCAATCTGTCGGTTGCTTATGAGGAATCAGAGCTTTTCGAGGAGTAGGAATGAGGGACAGCAAACTGTACCAGATGGGTCTCGACAGTGGGGCAGATCTTCAGCTTGTATCCTTTCTCCTTCAATTCCTGGATGAGGTCGATGAGCATGTGTGTCTGTGACAGGTTCTGTGGGAACACAATAAAATGACTTAACCGGTGTTGCAGTTAACAATAGAGCAATGACCGTTCAAAAAGATGCCTGTTCAGAACGGGCCGATAGCTTGACCACTGGTATTACTGCTTCAAAGCATAGAAATATTAACACTGTTGATGTGAGGTGTAAATCTATACTAACAACTTAAAAGAAAATAACATTATATTATACACAGATGTTAAATACTGTAATAGTTCATCTTTTCTTTTTTCAAAGTATCATGAGGGCTGCATATAAAAATTAAATATATAAAAATATATTAAAAATGTGTATCCTAAAATAAAGTGGATTGATCATATTGGTGTCTAAAAACTTGAGGGGATATTGGAAGGTGACATGAAAACACTGCAGACCACTGATTGGTCAGTCATTTATCTCAGTCAGGGGCTTTCTATTTCAGATAAACCTCCTCGCTCTGTCACTTTCAAGAACAATGTTAATACTTATACTAACTATATAAATAGGGTTGCGACATGTTGACACATATTGGGCAGCTAGATATGCTGTCTCCTTCTCAGTATTTTTGATTCTGAGAAATCATGAAGCTCATTGAAATATGAAATTACAGACTTGAACTTTTTAAAGTAAATGTTTCTTATTTCATTGAATGTTTTATATTTTAGGAGGAAGTAGTAGTTTAGTAGTCTCTGAAAGCATTCACACATGAGGGAAAAAGCCTGTTGTCCTGTTGTTCTTTGTATTTACTGCTGCACTTGTTGGATGTAATTAATCAATGAAAAGGAGACATGAAGAGGAGGAAAATGAAACAGAAACTAAGAGCATCTGATGGTTGTTTATTTGTGCTTTAGAACATAACTGCCATGAATCAATCAGACAATAATGTATTGTATTTTTGTTATTCACTGGCTTTCTTTCTTTCAGAGAAAGCTTTCCACCACGGTTCCTCCTCACCAGCCCTTTCTCTCTGTTGTTCGCTCGTTCTCTCATCTCACTTGACCTTCCTCTCTCTCCTTCTTTTGTCTTAAAAGAAAAAAGTGTCAGGAAGCTGACAACAAAGCTTAACTTTTATGTTATCAGATAAAGAGAGTACAGTCTCTTGGTGATCATGACATAAAAACGCAGAGCCCAGAAGCTCCGTCCCCCTGCTTACAGGCCATAGTGGCTCATTGATCATGTCATGTGTCCAAATTGGACATATTTGACACTGCATTTCCTTTCGTCCTGAGTAATGCACTCACCAAGTTTAAAGTCGGTCGGATGATTGGTTATCAAGATATAGGAAAGACATACATACATGTAGATTGACTTTTTGTATACAGGTACAGATGTGGAAAAATAAGATCAATCAGATAAGCTGTTGAATACCTAACATATAAGTCAGCGGAGAATCAAATTGGTGACATGCTGACATTTTAACAAGTCTCAAATTAAAAAGATTATAGAAAAAATCCCATTTGTGAACAAGAAAAACATCGACCACAAAAAAGATAAGAGACTTGCGTGTGGACGAGTTTGAAACCACACTCAGCTTGTGGCACTTCAGTGTGGCCAATAAAAATAGCCACGTGAAATGTTATCTACGTTTTAGATTCGGGGAAACTTGTGGTGAGTTCATTATTCTGAAAGATGCTTTCAAATCTATCTATGGTTTGAGTTTGAAACGTAGAGAAGATCCTTGGTGAAGCAGTCATTGTCCTTTCATGTTAGAGAAGCATCTTTTTCCTTCCCTTTCAAGAGATATTTGTTTTGTCACATCCTGGCAGTGAAGACAGTTGCTATGGAAAACACACAATGGAGCTGGCATTGTGAACGCAGACACAGCTCATCCTCTGACAATTATGTATTTTCACCAGAAAGATTGCAACATCGAGGAGACAATACAAACAGACATGGAGAGGGAGGGAAAAGCATGCAAAGCGTGCTCACTCGAATTTCAATCAACGAGGAAGGCCCTAAGGGTGATTAACAAAATGGCAGAAAAAAACAGGTTCATTGTTTAAGAGGCATGTCAGTTTGCAGTGACCATGACACGACCAGAGAAAGACCGGGGAGCTTCTAGCTGTGTTGTACAATAATAATAAATGATAACACCTTTAATTTGTACCACACTTTTCATTCATGGTGAAACCCAAAGTGCTGCAGTATTAATGACACAGAACACACTACATAAAGAAAACAGAAGCTTTTCTGAATACAAAGGTTTTCAGGCCTTTTGTTTTATAAGGGTCTGGGGTCTGTGCTGCCCCTCAGATGGTTAGGAAGGCTGTTCCACGAATGTGGTGCAGCAGAGCAAAAGGCTTGATCCACCCACTAGAGTACTGGAGACCCTGTGATCAGTTCCTGTAGGTGGGGAGGCACATGTGTCCTTTATAGGATTTGAATGTATTTGTATGTATGATTCATATGGTAAACATTCTCTGCACCAACTGAGTACCACTTGTGTGGGCAGGTGAACATGTTTACCACAGCGCTGCATTTACTGCTGCATTGAATAATACTTCACAATGACCTCAAGGCCTTGCACCTTTACACTCAGAGTCATTGTCAGAGTGTAATCTGGTTCACTATAGGCCACTACTCCAAGGAAGCAACACTTGAGGAGTGCATATATTGTCATGTTGATGCTTTTAAAATAGTAGCTTACTGTAGCTGTAGATACCTCGTTGTTATTCCCACTATTTATTCTAAAAAATGTGTAAAAAAAAATATTACATAATATTGTATTATCCCCAATAAATGAATCAATATGTTGGCCTTTTTTTCTAGTCATTTTCTAAACTCTTGGTTTCAAACATCACACACACACACCCACGCACGCACAGAGGATGCGAGCGGACTCCGTGGTACCAACCTGCATAACAGCGTTGAAGAAGCAGGTGTTGCCGAGGTTATTGATGCCTTTGACAGGAACCAGGGTGCTATTGATGGCTGGACTCTTGCCTCTGTGGGAGTCACTATAATCTGATGGCTCCTCTCGCAGCTTGATGATCTTGGGTGACGCTGCTGGAACACAAAAACAAAACAAAAAACAGATTGGTGATGTAGAGTAGTAGAATATCAAAAATGCATATTGAAAAAAAAAATACAACAATTCTTTACTTTGAGGTTATTTTTGGTGAAGCCCAGCTTAGAGCTGCAGCTGAGATGGTTGGTTGGTTTGGCAACACGGTTTGGTCTGAGATTGAGAGGAGACTTTGGCCTTTTGGCTGCTAAAAAAAAAAGTGACTTCCCTCCCTTTCATTACGATTGTGTGTCAGGATACTGAAGAAAACAGGGCTCAGGCTTGATGATAGACTGGGGCTGGGAGCAGGGTGCTTGGATGGCAGCTGGAAGGAAAGCTGGGTCATTTGGGAAAGCAGATGACAGCTGTAGAAGTTTCCGCTGGTTAGTGAGAGGGGGAAGGGGGGGGGTGGGGTGGGTGGAGGAGAGATGGCTCTCCACAGCCAGCTGTTACTCCTAATCACCGATGAAAACTAACCTTAAACAGTAACTCAGATACAGATGGTCACAGTATGACAGTGACATGTAGATAGTCTGCTGGGGACAGAATAGGGAAGGTGCTGATGGCGTGCCAGCAGCTAACGCCATGATGGCTTAATACCAATAACATGTTACTAGCTATTAATACTGCAAATACTGAGGAATCTGATATGAAATTTAGGGTCAAAGAAGGTCAAACCTTCATGTATACAGTTTAACATCTGTCCACAGAAACCCTGTATACCACTGGCTCCTCCATCTAATAGATAATGGTTACTTTCCCTAAATGACAAACACTTAGCTCTGAGCTAAAAGGAGCAAAGAATCACCTGACGAGAAGCAGAGGTTCTTGTCGGTTTGATCTCTTACAAATCTGATGATTCTGACTCCTGGAATTGTTACAATATTCATTTAATCCTCCATACCATAATAGCCTGCGACCCCACAGACTATATATACACACAAAAGAAATATGCACAAAGATAAATTCCATAAAAGTGAACATAACATCTCTGCGTCATCCATCAAATACAGACACTTCTCATTGCTTTCTATGTAAAATTGGTAGTTGCAATAGGGAAAAAAGAAACTGTGTGAGGTCTATATAACACTGTGTTCAGACAGAATATGAAAGAATCTGAGGTGGTGCTAATGGATTTAAAGCAAAGAAGGGAAGAGATGAATTGTTCCGGCAGTGGAAGACGTGTTGCTCTGCAAGGTGCTACCTGAGGCAAAGAGGTGTTCACTCAAGGTGATACTGGAGAAAAAAAAAAAAAAATGGGCCAATCAGCTTTAAGTTGGATTTCAAATGCTCTACAGTGGATGAAAGATTCAGTATAGTGTAGAAATGCATGGTTCCTCTAATATGACACAACATGCTGTCATGGGAATTTCACCTGCTAAATGTTCATGTTAACTGATCAAACGTTGATCGTATCCCAATGTATAAGTTACCAGCTGCAAGTTCTGCAGAGCTATCTAGCATACATGATGTAGATTGGTATGCAAACAAGATATGCATGAGATATAAACAACTAACATTTACCGGAGGTCATCTGACTACTGGCATTATTCTGTTTGGTGAGTGGCAAAAAAAACAAAACAAAGTGTGTTTTATCACATGAGGCATTAATGAGAACACAAGTGAGAAGTCCCAAGGCTGAACAGAGACAACAGGAGATGGCCTTCTCACCCTTCCTTCCGCATAAATTACTCATTTTACACTATTTGTGCTGACTTTCATGCTCCATGAAGCTGGAAGATCCTGAAGCTCCTAACACACACACACACACACACACACACACACAGGCACACACACACACACAGGCACACACACACACACACACAGGCACACACACACACACACACACACCTATATACACAGTTTTTCTAAAGGTTTCTGCACCACTAGATACCAAAAAATAGACATATGGATGATGACGAGTGATTCCTGATTTCAAGAACTGCGTCATAATTGCTTTTATTTATGAGTAATGCAGAAGTGAAATTGGTGCGATCAAGGTTGTGCAGGTATTTTCCATATTTCAGGCTGGGTTCCTAAACCGCAAACTATATTCTGCGAGATATAACATCCATGTTCACATCGCATAAGACATTCCTCCCAGCAGCCGTGTGTAAAATCTTCTGTGTTGGAGCATTCAAGCAGCCACTTCATTACAGCTGTGTTCTGCTATGAAATAAAATACTTAAATGCTTCTTTAATATAGAAAATTCTAAGATAAACAGTAATTTTCATCTTAATTATAATATTATTGTTGTGCAATTTAAATAAGTGATAATACGCTCTCATTGTCCCTATGTATTCAATGAGTTATGAATAGTAAATAGCAATACAAGCTCCTTTGTTGTAAGTTAATAGGAAATTTTAGTGGAAAATGACAAATTCCTGCAGAGAATGATGGCAGTATATTAAGGCCAGCAGACTGTGGAGAAATCATATGAATGCTGGTAAACACAAAGAGAGTTTAGTCCATGAGCACTTCACCTATATAAACCAATCAAGAGAGCAGGCTGGCAGCGGGGTCACTGGCATGAACTCGCTTTTGCCCGAACTCAAGAAATTCAATCGAACTGTAAACCACTATCACAATGTGTAACCTCACTCTTAATAAAAGGTCAATCTCTCTGTTAAACTGATTTACTCTAAAGCACACACACATGCACACAATACATACTCTCTTTCACGTCTGTCGCATTCATATATTTTCTAGCCTTGCACAAATAGTGTAGCTTTATATTTACATCTCTTTGGCTAACAAGTGCTCCACGCTGATGAGAAACACAGTGAGCCTCGTCTCTTCAGGCTTCTCCTGTAGTTTTGGGATTAAGGAGGTTCAGCTTGTCGGGATGACAGGCTGTTGTGGCGCTCCACCCAGTGGTGCTAACTGCATCTGGCCCCCCATGCTGGCAACATCTGGGGTTTGCATCTCCTCTATGAAGCCATAAGGGAGCTCCCATATGTCAATACGCACAATGCATGGAAAACAAGTGGAGATGGGGAAAGACTGCAGCCCCGATGAGAGGGGAAAGACTGCAGCCCCGATGAGAGGGGAAAGACTGCAGCCCCGATGAGAGGGGAAAGACTGCAGCCCCGATGAGAGGGGAAAAAACAAACTGTATTTTTTGGGTTTGGTGCGAGACTATGAAGGTGTGAAAATATGTGTCCGCGCAAGTGTGAACGACTTAGCAAAAGAGAAAATAATTAAGAGAGAGACGCAGTGTTTACATGAGTGTGTCTACTTGTGGTGTGTGTGTGTTTGTGTTTATGTGTGTGTGTGTGAGAGAGAGAGCTGAGACACAAAATCAACAGACTTAAAGCAACTTGAGTGTAAGAGCTGCGACTGGCACTTCAGCTAAGAGGGAGCAGAGGAATGAGGAAACTAACTGGGCGGAATGGGGATGCCTATGGACACACTCTGCATCTGGGACCGTCACCCAAGGTAAACAATGTTCAGGGAGCCATCTGGTTGAGACTGGAGAGAGAGGGGTGGGGGGGGGGCAGAAGAGGGCAGTTGGGAGGGGGGGTGCAGTGGGTGGAGGGAAGGGTTGCAACGAGCACAAGCATATGGAAAAGCAGATTTTTCCTCTCCCTGCAGCAGTCGACGAAGGCAAATGTCAGCATGCGCTGTGTCCACGCTTGACTGTGCTGCACTCGGCACCACCACCTGGCCCTCCTTGCTCAGCCACCGAGTATGGGCAGCAGTGACACTGTGGAGCTTTTCCCCAGGGTTGGAGGAAAGCATTGCGGTGCTCGGGCATGTCCACACGCACGTATGTACACTAACACCTCCTAAACTCCCTGCTCTTTTTCACACAAGAGACACACAAAAGAAACATGGGGACTTTTGCACAAAACAGCTCTAGAGTACTCGCAAAAGACAGAAAAAAAAACACACACACACACACACACACACACACAAGGCTAAATGCAATCCTTAAAAAAAAGCAGAACATTCAGTCATGCACGTGTTTTGTTTTGACATTTTGTCAAGACGAAGAATTAACCAAGGCCAACACCAGACTTCCAGTAAGAAAATTCAAGCATGTGAAACAGTGCCGTAACAAAATGTTTTCTTTTCAAACACAATGACATTTTTTTTGTCTTGCAGCCACTTGTAAAATAATTTTTGTGGATGTAATCAATACAAAAACAAGAGCCTGTAAAACAATATATATTTTCCTGCAAAAAGGCTTTTCCTGAGTTGCTTTATTTTTATAGCCTTCTTAACGTGGTTTGCAGTTGTGCTGAGAGACGGTTGAATCGTATGGCCAGTGGGCTTCATGCCTCTGTGTTCACTTGCAGCGCTGCAGTGTGTGTGGAGGGCCAAGGCCAGCTCCCTTCATGCAGAGCAGCCAGTCAAGAGGAAGGCCAGGCAACACCAAATGTCTTATTAATTTGCTAATTTGTTGTGACTGCAGGGCATGAAAAGCCTGTTTCCTTGCCATCTGAGGCCAAGAGAACCCAGTGCCACGTTACTTACAGACACACAAACACACACACATACATATATATGTAATACACACACACACACACACACACACACACACATACCCAGCTTTTCCAACCCACTATCTGGCCTACTTTCGTGTGCGGTGGTGGGAATAAAGACAGAATCATCCTTGATTACCTCCATGAAGGCACCACCAGGGGACAAGCATCTTACTGGCTACTGACTCGGCTAAGCTAAACTGACAGTGAACTATTAACTGTGGCTTCTGAGACTGACGACCAGAGGCGGGAAACCAGGTGAATAAAGGTGAAGCTCTCAAGCGGCGCTATATCTTCCACTTCAGCGTTAGGATATAGTCTCTCAGTCTCAGTGTCAATGTAGATATTGATCCATGGAAAGTTGAGCCAAGGAGTAAACTGGAGACACAGCTGTTTCTTCACGTTGCTTTCTGGTAACGCAGGTGTTAATATTCAGATAAGGTGTGTATCCTCATGGGGTTGAAACAGAACGTATATAAATATCTCATATATAACAGGTACATGCCAGCACACTGGACAATTTAAAAGATCATGTTTGGTTTATAATCTGACCCTCACTTCATTTCAGACAAAAAAATCCATTTGTTCACTTTGATGCTTATAGTAGGTGTACTACTCATATTTAATGAGTTAACATGGTGTTTGCCGTTTTGCAGTTCCAGAGTAAGAAATATAAGTAGCTGCATTTTCAAATGTAAAACTATTCTTTCAGCAACACAGAAAAAACTGCCAGTTGATGCTACTTTTAAGTGATGTCGTGACTCTTTGCCTTGTGCGTCTATGAGACAAATAGTAAACAGACAGAGAGGATAATATGCTTTTTGACTTGACTGTACACTTCATTGTTATCTGCAGTGTTGTGTCACAGTCTATGCAATGTTATATATATATATATATATATATATATATATATAACTGTGTTATAGTGGAAGCTTTTTAAAGAAAAAATTCTGCTAACGCTCCATGCTGTAGTCCACAACATACTTTGATGGTTTCAAGTGCTGCTTATCTGTAACAGTGTGTTCCATCAGTATAGAAGCATTTAGCCTTACGCAGCTTCAAGCTTAGTTGATAGTAGACATAAAACAGTGTTTCATGAAAGAACTTATGAGTATCATCAATTTTTTGTACAAAAAAATCCTCATTTCCTTTATGCATAAATATTAAGGCGTAGATATTTAGACCTTGCACATTGTCAAAGGGCTTGAGGATATCATTTTTTAACACTTACATATTTGACCTGTTTTGACATTTGACAGCTAAAAAAAACACCTCAAATATCTTTTACACAAAATGTACATTGTAAAATGTTATACTTTCATATAGGTGCTAAAAAATGTATCCATTGAGGCTGTTCTGGGTCAGATTTGACCCGTATCTATTGACATGGCTTTTTCTTAAATGAATAGTTAATAGTTATGAGGATTTCTTTTTGTGATGTAGCAGTGAAGACTGATGGCTCTCATGGTTCTACAATAAACCCCATGGTTCCATAAAGTTCTTGTATTTTTCAGTTTCAGTAAAATACATTTGAACAGTTGTTGCTGTTATATTTTCATGTCTTAGATAAAATAGGTATGACATGATATTGTGTGATAGGTGTTTTTTCTTCAAAATGAGTGGTGTAAAACCTAAAAAATACCCTCTCTCTGCTCTCTGAAACATTAATCAAGGTTTAATCACACACTTATTGATCAGTCAGACCGGCTATTGAGGTATTCTGAATAGATCTGTGGTTCAAAGTTTGGTATAGACACTTTTTATGAGGGGAATATATGAGTGAGGGGCGTAGAGTATGAACAGTATGTAAGAGTTAACATCTTGCTTTATTCTTTCATTTCCTTTATGATTTCTATACCTTAGTTTTATATGACATACAAAGCAAACCCAATGTCTAACAGATATAGCCTAAGTTTTTAGACTTTAATAGTTCTACACAACATTTTAAAAATAGCAGCTACAGCATTAAACTATAGGTGCTATTTTGTACCCAGTTCTTTATATTGCAACATTTTAAAAAGAAACAATATGTCCTACACAAGGTATAGAAAAACAATCTTGCACTAATATAATTGATAACAATAAGAATTGACAGATTCCATTGAGAAACAAGCTTTGATGTCTATTCAGAAACAACATTTTAATTTGCTCCACAAAGACTCCCCAGCTGTGTGACAAGCTGGATTCTAGCTCCCTGAGGTCAATTCGCTTTTTACTGGGACTCTGGTACTTGAGCTGAAGGCCTTGATGGTGAGAGAGCACAGTTAATCGACTTTCTTTCTTCCCTGAGCTGTTGTACAAAATTATTATAGATTCTGGGAAAAAAAATCCTTGCTGGGGCTCCTTTGTGCTTGGGGTCTATAGGGAAAACAGTACAACAGCAGCTTCTTCTGAAAACCTGGCCTTCACACTGAAATGCAATTTCACAAGCTCCTCAACAGACAACAACCGCCTATTTTCCTGTGACAATGGCTGCTTGCCTCTATACCTATTTGGCCAACCGGTTAAGGAACAATTGGGCGGCAGGAAAGACGACAGGTAATTTAAAGAGGCAAAAGGGGAAAGCTGTAGGTAACCAATGTCCACCTTAGCAGATTGTTCCCCACTTACGGCAGCTCCATGGGTGGCAGCATGTCCACTCGAGGGCTGCTCCAGAAAACATCCAGACATATAAAACACACACTAATTGCTCAACCACAGTCATCTTTGCTATGAACAAAACACACATGGAATCTAAAGGAATTGTGGAATTAAGAGTAATCTGATGGAGATGGAAACTTTACATCGACTATGTATTTCTTGTTCATGTTTTTGTCCCTCGTTTGTCACTTGAATACTGGCTGAATCACACAAACTACTGCATATATAAGCCCTCAAAGAACATCCATTACTCAATCTGCAGATCCCTCAGGTATGTGATGTACTTGGCAAAAAGCTACTCAGATTCTGTTTTTTGTATTTCCAGAAGGTGCCTGTTCTCTCTGTTGCAAATAATACATTGCACCGTGACAATTCGGCAAAGTTCACTACTGAATTTTAAAAATCAGTTTGAAAAGGCCAGTAAACTTGTAACACAGATCTAATTAAAATAGGGTATCTGCTTGAGTCTCTTCACTGTTCTGTGTGTGTGTGTGTGTGTGTGTGTGTGTGTGTGTGTGTGTCTATCTGTGTGCGTCCACTGAGAGTTAGTGCGCTCCAGCTGTTAGGATCCAGTCGCTCTGACTTGTTGAGGACCCTGGCTCCCACTAGTGCAGCACACAGGCCCAGAGGTGGTGAGACATACAGCGGCTCGATGAAGGAAGCGAGGGACGGAAACAGATAGCGATGGAAAGACAAAGAACGAGAGAGAGAGAGAGAGAGAGCAGTGACTGAACCCTGCGCAGCTGCTCTTGTTCTTTAGGGAACCCAGCCGGGAAGCATCGCTCAAGCGCCTAATTCCACTAATGTGTGTAGTCATGCGATGTGCAGGGTGAGGGTGAGGGTGAGGGTGGGGGGACTGTTACAGCATCAACCCTGCAACTCTGTAGTCGTGGTTGAGAGACTGATAAGGGGGACCAGCCTGCCTGGGCGGCTGGCCTATGGCCACTGGCAACTGGGCACCGGGCAGTGGGCTGAGCAGAGTCAGCCAGTGAGACCCTAAGTGCTGATGCCCACCACCCTGATCAGCTACAGCCGCTTGAGACGCCTCTCAGCATGCCAGCACAAAGTAGAGGAGGTACACAGAGGCAGGAACAGACGGTGTGTGTGTGTGTGTGTGTGTGTGTGTACAGAGAGAAGGGGGGTGGGGGTAATATCTATATGGTTGACAGACTGGGGGACAGAGGGCTCAGGTGGTCAGAGTAAGGTGAAAGGGTAAAAGACTGAAAGTAGGCAGTCACACTGTCATAAATGAATATGAACACAACCAGCTGCTATGCAACTCAAATTCTCCTCCATGGTGATTTTACTGCTTTTTATAAATCTCTCTAATAAAGAGCGTTTTCACTCAGAGAGAAGGAGACAGGTTGAGGATGAAAGGTAAAATGGAGGGAATCTGATGACCGCCATCCACCAGGGGGAGCAGGTGCACTTCAGCCCACTCCTGGTTTGTGGGGGGGATCACTGACAAACCAGGGATGCTCGATTATGGCAAAAATCATAATCACGATTATTCTGGTCAATACTGAGATCACTATTATTTAACATGATGACTTACTGACTTTGGATGTATTGAATGGATTTCCTTGAATTGTAGATATAGTTATAAACAATTAAATTGATAATATGTGTAAAGAATATAAAAATGATAGATCAAAATAAATATCATTACAAAATAAAGTAGACCAACAAATTGGAAATCATATTATTGCTAAAAAGCATGTGATCAATAATAAAAATGATCATTCATCATGGTGCAAACAAGAGGTTTGACAGAATACTGACTTGTATTATCCTGCAGTGTGTTTACAGTAACTAGGTTAGTTAGTTTTCTCTAGAAAGTTGATACCATCATGTGAACAAGAAACACTGCATTCTATAATCAGAGTACTGGATCTTTCTGCCATGAATACATGTAACCAGGTTCCTAATGAACGTTTTGCAAGTAAACCTGTGCACAGTAACAGACTGCAGGAGGAGAAAGTGTGGTGCCGAGCAGCAGGATGAAAGGACAGATCATTACAAAGAGTGAAGCATCCTTGTAACTAAAATAATAGCACCCAAAGTCTGACTGAAACTAAAACAAAGTAGCCTTTAGATATCTAAATAAGTCAGCTTCCACCACTGAATACTTGACTGCTTTTTAAATTCAGACACATTGACGCTGTGAGGAAGACCTCCACCAGTCTGTCTGTCTCTCACTGCCTTGCTCTTTGTGAAACAGAATGCGGCACAATAATCTATTTATCTTCTTTTATCTTGTATTCGTAATCCTTGGAAGCAAAAAAATGAATTGTCAAGACACGTTTTGAAGCTTTGTGACCAGGTAAAAAAAGAAAGTCACATTCACCTGTGTTATAAGTCACTGCATAAAGTCTTTGTCAGTCACAGATTTGGCCACAAGACACTCAGTCATACTCTGGTACCCAATGATGGTTATATTGGTTTTAGAACTCAACTATCCACTTCACTTGGTGCTACTATTACATTATATTCTGAGTATAGTTATTTAATGTAGATACAAAAGTCCATATGAACTTGTCTGGGGTTCACCCGTGCAGATTATTACACAGAATTATGTACCACCAATATCTTGATAAACACTATATATCTACTATGTTCAAGGCTAGTCCCTTTTGAATGAAGACAGGATTGCTAAATTAAAGGAACGTGTGGATATAAAACTCCATCTTAAGTGACTTCAGCCTTGCTCAAAAATTGCAGCGAGGGTGTGCGCGTCTAATAAAAGCTCGATTCAACAACAGTAGGTGGCCAGACCTCCAAGATTCTGCCAAACACCTTACCTGATGTTGCCTTGACAGAGTGCTTTTGTAGAAAATCCAGGGTCTGAGCCAAGGCCTTTTTGTTACAGTGAGTGGAGAGCTCCTCGTTACATTCAAAACACCTGTTACAATGAGAGACGGTCACAGACACACACAGAGGTTTTAAGTTGCTGTGGGATTTAACTGCTCTCAAGAAACTAATGTTGAAATGAACTATTATTTGGAAACAGAATAACTAGGCTAGAGTGGAAAACCATTTATTAACACAAGAAAATATCATAATGGAGTGTGTGTGTGTGGGGGGGGGGGGTATATAATACCAGGTTATTTGTAAAGGCCTATTATTTATGAAATGAGGTAAAATACATTTTGGGAGCCATGATCAGGAAGACTTAAGGGCAACACATACTGTCAGTGTATGTCATGCATCAACACACACACACACACACACACACACGCCTATTGTTTTCTATGTAATCTTTCACACAGGAGGCGACATCACGCTGCCTGTCATTATGAACTGATACAGATTTGAGTGCAGACTTCCAGATCACAGTGCATGTAGTTTCTCACCAGGCCTTCCACGTGCTCAAGCTGATGGTGATGCAGTGAGACTCAGGATGGAAGGTTTGGTGGTGCTTGACAGCGTGCTGGATCCCTGACTGGTTACAGCCCTGTAAAATAATACATTTAAACAGCATAATTAGTTAAAACTCCTATTTAATAGGCACAAAAAACCCACAGACCACATGTGGTAGCATTTACTAGAGCTCAGCCATACAATCAAAAGCTACGATAATGATGTTTTTAAGTCTGTTAAGAATACACAAAACATACGTAGACATTCATATATTTATCTCTGAAATGGCTTTATGAAGGTTTATTATTATTATAACTAATACTAATAACTAATCATTTAGACTAATCAGCTTAAATAAATGTCACATTTTAGCAGATCAGTGGAAACATTTGTTTATTACATTATCAAACATATGTAATAGTGCTTAATAAATAGTTCATTAGACTAAATAGGATTAACCCTTACATACTGTTCATATTCTAACTCATAATTAGTCTTTACACCTATTCAAATTCATAAATTCCCCATCAGTCATTAATTAATGTTTGATTAATCCTCCTGTTTGATGAATCTTAAGGAGAAAAGACACTCACAATCACTATTGTATTGTCCGTGGGAACATTTTATAGAATATGATGCATACAGCAACATGTTTGAATGCTTTTAAAAAAAAAAAAATCCCATGTTAAACTGCATGTATAAAAATGTGTATCAGCTGCACAAGAAAAAAAATGGCATTTGTTTCCCATTTTGATATAATGTAGGTTACATTAAGAAACGTTTGGCTAAAAGAAATGTGTATATGGTGTTTTTACAGCTCTTAAATTTAAAAACAAGGTTAAAATACATATTTTCATTTTCATATCATTTTTTACTGATTCCATTTCCATTTTCCTTTCTCTCATTTTTTGGTTCTGTCTTTCTCATAAACAAACACAACCAGCAGAGTGACAACACATAAAAGTTGCATCACATTCCTGATTTTCTGTATTGCTGAAGAACAAAAAAAAAAAAAGTAAACAATTCACTGGAAAACATTATATTGTAATGTAAGTGCAGGTCAGATCTCCACTATATGTCTTACTGGACTACGCAGATCTGAACTCTACCTGCTTCCTCACACCTATAAACAGGAGTGAATGAATGACCAAATAAATAAAAACTAAAGAATTAAAAGACTGTGCTGATGTGAATTCCTAAGGCCCGAGGTCCAGTGTGTGGGCCTATAACAGATCTTACCTGAGAACCACACTTGAGGCAGACCAAGATGTCATGTGATGTTGCTGGCTCTCCATCAATCATGGTCCTTTCCTTTAGGCACTCAGAGCACATCAACCACACGCTGGACAGCACTGACTTCTTCACTGAGCTCAGGTCCACAGCCTTGTTCACATGCTGGCAAGTCAGCCCTGATTAACAAAAATGAATATGTTTTGTATTGTAATGATACATTTACCCTTCAATCACTTCTATAGACCAGTTTGAGATTGGGTTGTGTATTCTATTCATTCACAGTTATGGATATTTTACTTGTGTCTTTGGACTGGGTGACAGTGTATCAGGGTATAGCCCTGCTTCATAACCCCATACATCCACAAAATACACAGAAACACATATGATCATTTTTCAGTTGATGCCAAGTTGTATTTCAAATGCTGCAAACATCAAAGGGCAACACATGAGAAGACTGACAGATACAGATGAATAATTAGTGGACACTTTAAGACATAGTAACATACAACATAATAAATAAATATTTGACTTTATTATGCCTAGTGAGTCTCAAGACTTAATCCCATTCACTATCCACTATGCCAGTGATTCTCAAATGGTCTGTGCCACTCTGCCAGAGCGTCGCTGAAAAGTCATTTTATCTATTTCTTTTACAAATAGCTTTGTAGTTCATCACATAAGTTTATTTTACATCTGTTCCTGGGCAGATGGTAGCGCTGAGGATCGCTAAAGCTTGAAAGCCCCTCACAACAGGGGTGGAGCTGCTGCTAACTGCTGATAGCTGCTGTAGTGGAGATGTGTGTGGTGATAGCAGGGAAACACGCAGCTGCCAAATGGAGTGGCTGATTGAAAAGAGTAGCTCTGTCAAATGATACCAGTAAACGATATGTCTTCTGATAATGAGTCATAACTTCTGGAAAGGCTGAGTGTCTAAATTTGGAGTTCAATTGGAAGAGTCCACTGATAGCTCCAGCTAATGGTGCTGCTTCACAACACCAGGGAAGGAAGGATTCAGGAAGATTTTTTATTTTGTTCGATTTGACGGGGCAAGCAACTGCTGAGGGGATTTTCAGTGTAATAGATATGTTCCTATTCTATGAGAATTGTCCACAAACTCTCTCCCACCGTACAACGGGTGCTGGAGACGAAAGACTGTTACGTCCTCACGCAGACAGCTGCTCCGATGACTTCCTCGTGTCCTGTGCACGAGCATGAACGCCCCCCTCTTGCTGATTGGTCAGTGTTGTGTGGCTCACTACAAGCTACTGTGTTTACTTCTTTCTTACACTGTCTCTGTCCTTCTCTATGTGTGTGTGTGTGTGTGTATGAGTGTGTGTGTGTGTGTCAGATCTGTAGCATTTTCTTAAGGTAGTTTGTGTTTCTTGACTTGCAGAGAGAAGCCATCAGGTTCATGGACTGCCTCTCATCAGTGTCAAAACAAAGCAGTGGTTTGTGACTGTGGCAATGTTTCACATGTTTTGCAATCTACTTGATAGATATGTTGCAATGCAGGCATGTGTTCAGTTTATTATCACCTGCTGTTATTTCATTATTATATTTTTATCAATTGTTTCTTATTTACACAAACTGTTTCTTTTCCACAGTTTTATAAGTCATGATATTCAAGTCCCAGGCCAGGCCCATTTTTGCTCTCTTCAATGTTTGTATGATTTTACATTATTCAGTCTTTATCTTATATTAAACATCTTTATATAATATCTTTACTATTTCTCTTGTGTAGTTCTGTCACATAACTAAGACTATAAAAGTGTAAAACATAGGCTATGTCAGAGGGCATACATGTCAAGTCCAGCTCAAAATCAAAGTCAGTATTTGCCTCAGGGTTAGGCTTCCATGAGAGGGTCCCTGGTATAGTATCTGTTTTGTAAGGGGTCCTTGGCTGAAAAATGCTATACAGGACTACACCATATCAGTGCTGCTCTCAAACTCACAGCACTCAGTATAGCAGTCTGGTGCCCTGTGCTGCGTCAGTCACTTACCACTGACTTCATCTGATGACTCTTCATCACGAGGTTTCCTCGGTTTATTTGTCCGCTTAGTCATGTCGGCGGCTTTCAAAGAGAAGGGGTCCTTAAGCCGCATCTGGAGCTCTAGAGGGGAAGGTGGAGGAAAGAAGTAGAAGTCACAGCACGCGATTAAACCGTCTCAAAATACATGCATTTTAAAAAAGATACTCCACTGTAGCAACTAGTCTCTTACTCACATTATGGTTTTGGACAAAAAATCCAACCTCATCACTCCAGTCCTTTGACATAGAGAGATTTGTATACATGTTTAACTGTCCATATAGATAATGCATTTGTTTGCATTGATGTCTTATATATGTATGCATGCATGCATGTATATTCACATATTTGACACTTTGTATTATTATCATGTTATTATGAAAAGCACTCTGAACAGTGTTTGTAAGAAACTGTTATACAAATGAAATCTGAAGTGAATGATTAAGGTAAGTGTGTATACATGACTTTGATAAGCAGTATATATATTTAGACAGTGGCACAGTGTGTGTTGTGTTGGCTGATGTTTATATCATACAGACTTCAGCAAACATTTTTATCTCCACTGATGTTGCTCTGCCAAAACTGTACTGCAATAATCTCCATCTCTATGTTGTTTTATCAGTCTGTTCACCTTCACTCAGGTGAAATACCTGCTCAGGTCAACTGAGGTCAATTGACTGATTCAACCTGTAAAGACCACTGTACAGTATGTCCCACAAAACCCGTTGATTGATTGTAAGTTCACTTGTTGTTTATTGTTGTGCTGTGTTGTCCTAAAATGTTGTGAACTGTGTTTTTTTTAAAGACAATGTTTTCTGTACTGTTCACCCAATAGAAATGTGACCACCCTAGTCAGCACTTTAACCTCAGTCAGTACACCAGTTCAAATGCATTGTGCTGGGGATCAGAGTCAAAACAACACTAAATGTGCCACTGTCCGGTTCTAATGGCCTGTACACTGTATGTCAATGAGAATAACTATGGTCAGTCAGGTAATAGGCAATAATATATTAGAGAGAAATACCTAATTATGGGCAATAACACGGTTAAGAGGCCTCAATTATCCCGGACCATCCTGTTTAGTTAAACAAGAAAGGCATTCAGGTCGCTTATTAAATATGTTTTATAGTGCTTTTTCCATAACATTTAGAAGTGTTTATATGAAACGAAAAGCCGTATAAACTCACCTCTTTATTTTAGCTCCTATGTTGACTGTGTCAGCTAACCAGCAGCCAACAGTGAGATGTCAACTCTTCCTGGCTAGCAGACAAGCTGAAGTGTGTTTATTCCCACAACACACGAAGATACAAACGCATCTCCGACCACGACAAACAGTGACGGTGAAAATTAAACATGAGTCTAAAAAACGGTCTGTTTTTGCCCTTGACTTTTCTAAATGTTGACAGGCTTTCGGTAGCATCAGCTAGCAACACTCGTCAACATGTGACGCACTCGAAGCCTCTACGGCAGCTCTGGTTGGCCAAATGCTGCGTTCATAGTCAATCGGAAATCCCTTAAAACAGGCATAACTGCGGAGGTGCTAGACTTTCAAGGGGATTTTTTACTGTTTTAAATCTAAATACTTACAGCAATTGGTCAATTAGTCATTTAGTTAGTTGATATAAAATTGATCAGCAACTGAGCAATAATAACCAAGCACTTACGTAACATTGTAGATAAATATTTGCGTTACAAGGTGTTGATTTAGAATTTCATGTTCAAGAGGTTATCATTTATCCTCGTTTCCCATGACTATGAACGCCTCATATCTTATATCTTTTATAATACCTTAGTGTATTATTTTAGACACGCGGTGCAAACACAGCTTTTATTTGTTGATAATAGTCTTATAGTTGAAATACCAAATTCATTCATTTTTCTTTACGTTATAGAAAAAGTCATTGGTGAGCATTTTTGTCCTCTGCGTGATCCGTACTTCTGGTCAAGCGCAGGTCATTACTAACAGGGCGAGCGTAGGCTGTGTGTCTTATAACAGGTCTATGTCGCAGACGTGGTTATATAAAGAATAAAACAGGTTGTAATTAATCACATATGGCTCTAAGAAGGTGTTGGAGGTTTACAGCAGTCGTCCCGCGGCTGTTATTGGACAGTACCAGCCGTGCTGCGGCTTCTGTCCCCGGAGGACGCAGCTCAGTGTCCAGTCTAAATAACGCCTACCCCAGCTGTACAGGTGAGTTTAACACCTTTATTGAAGTGTTAGCTACGGATTTACATGCTCAGCATATCTGTACGAGTTTCAGCTCGAGCCTTTAAAATGCTTCATATATCTACAACAACGCTATGTTACATGTTTGTTTTGGTATCCTTCCAGTTCCAGAGTTGCTCCGCAGGTTCAGCTCAGCGCCACCTAGCACAGATGTGAGTTACGAGCAGCTGAAGAAGCTCCTGGCCAGTCGGGAGGCTGTGGTGATAGATGTCAGAGAGCCCTGGGAGCTGAGAGAGTATGGTTTCATCCCAGGGTCAATTAATGTGCCCCGTGAGTGTTGTCCTCTCCACCAAAACACAAACAAACTTGTAAGACAGTGCTGTAGATTAGTGACAGGTGATGAGGTGGGTCCACTATTAGGTAGATGGGCAGATAGGCAGATAAGTGAGGAGAAAGTGGATGTATAATAATCAGAAAAGAGGTGATTATACTCCTTATACCTGTGTTTACCTTTCATTACATCACTGCTGCAGACCACTGTAAATTATTACAACAGTTCCCAGAAACTCAAAACCCCATCCCTCCATGTTTTATATCATCTAACGGCACATATTTACTGCTTGTGATACTTAAACCTGTCTGTGCATTCTTGACTTCGCAGTGGGACAGGTGAACACGGCCTTCCAGCTGGGTGCAGAAGAGTTCAAAGAAAAGTATGGAGGTGACAAGCCCAGGGAGACAGATAACATCGTGTTCAGCTGCCTGGCAGGAATCAGGAGCAAGAATGCGCTCGATGTGGCCACCTCACTGGGATACAAAGAGTGAGACGTGTTTCTTTGACGTTTGGTGGTCAAAAAGTCCACAATTTATGACATCACCACAGTCATGCATAGTAAATGTTGCAGGAGGTTTATTGTTGAAGTTGAGCCTTATTTTAGTGTGGACAAAGGTTAGAGTAGCAGGATGTTTTTATGGCTGATTTTGTTCAGCTGAATCTTACATCTGACTTTTCTATTTTATCACAAGGCATTATTATATTATATTATTACATTATTGACCTTTTAGTTGCACACATATCACACATGCAGTGCTCTTTGGAGAGCTGCCACGCACTACATATCCAGAATCTAATGAGAAGTACAGAAAAGGCCACTTAATGATATATATGTTACTATGTGTTTTACTATGTGTCACCAGTGAAGTCAAACACAGTAACGGTTTCATCTCTAACGCAACTCTGTTTACGCAATAGTTCACTTACCATCTTCTCTTTTCTCCATTCAGTGTTCAGCATTATGCGGGCGGATGGCAGGACTGGGTGAAACATGAACAACATAACTGAACCAGGGATAACAGAACAAAAGAAGGAGAAGAAAAAGCGAGAATGCGTAATAAGGGGTCTTGTAAAGGATTTGTAAAAAGTTAATACATTTCTGTTGTATTATGATCCAGTGATTTTTGTTTTCCTCATCTGCGAATCCCAAAGAATTTTCAAACCAGAGGGCTTAACGCACATTAACAATGATTTATCTGCTGCTTAAAAAAAAATCTAATTTGTTGGGATATTACTTGAAGTTATTTGTCATATTTTTTCAGTATAGAGCCATTTACAAACCCTTTACAGCCTCTCAACTTTTTAACAGGTGACTGCTCTAAACCTTGCTACACATGAATACATAATGTGCAGAAAATGCTAATGTTCTAATGGTTTTTTTTTCCAGATTTATCTATGCAAATGACTATTACGACTGTGTGATTCTGACTTAAAATGAAGGCTTCTGTTGGAGAGGTCACTATTTCAAAATAATGTAAATATCACACACGATGTTGCTCATAGATGCAGCAGTTAATGTAATTATTGCCAACGTCATTCAATGAATAAATTATAGTTTTGATTTAAAATGTTTACTTTGTGATTTTTTTTATATAACTGTCCAGCTTGTTTATTAAAAACAAAAGAAGACAGCATTCATTTGGATAGTTTGTGATATAAATAGGCACACTGGAGGTTGCTGAGGTGACACACACTGGGTCTGAGATGATCTACAGTATTGTAGAGTCATGTCTAATATCCACCTTGTCTCAGTATGAATTTGCCACCGACCCTCCAGAGAACATTAATAGACTCCTTCATCATTCATGATAATTAATGTGTTTGTTTTCCACTGCACTGTCCTCCATGTGTGTGGAGGAATGCCTCTACTACAGCATGTGGACTATGGCTGTGGACCTTGCTCCTTCATAACCTCCACTTCTACAAATTAAGATGAAAGTCCAAACATAATTCATAAACAGTTATCTCACTCTTATTTACTTTAATCATAAACATTTTTTATGAATAACTCAAGTTCTCCACAAGCAGCTTATTAACACTGAGTCACAATTGATAATAGGAAACTGAACTCTGAGTGACTTTGCACATGCATGAGTAAATAATGTGGCTCAGAAGTGTCAACAATACTGGTATTTATATTAAAAAGGATTCTACAAGGAGGCAAAGGGAAGCATCTGAGCCTTTGAAATAATTATACATGTTAATTTTTGACTAAGCAGATCTGTGCATGGCTTCTGTATTGTATGTTCCTTTTTTGCCAGCTTTAGTGTAAGACCCCAAACCCTCTTTAACAGCCCAAAAACATTGTTTAATCACCATTATACACACTGATGACTGTCCCCACTCCCAAATACTGGATAAGTCTGAATCTGAATTCTAGACTAATTTTTGTTCATATGTTGTAACCCCCAACCCTAACCCTAACCCTCTGAGGCCTATTGACCCTACACATAACACCACAGTGGACAATAACACATGAGAATAACAATAGGAACATATATGTGTTCATGGATAGGCTTTATGACACAAAATATGAAACACTTCCATAACAATGCTTTATTTTCATTTCTGTATCAGTTCAGTTTGTATCAAAGGAAAGAGTTACCACTTCAATACTTTTCTATAAATTGGCTTTTTATGAGGTTCATAGGAAAAGGAAAACAAATATTCTAGGCAAAAGAATTGAAAAAGTATGAATTCAATGCCAACAAAACACTGGCGTTAATAGTAAAATCAAACATACGTTGGGTGGGGTTGTGATGGTATTTGTAGTGAGGACTAATAAATTACTTTGTGGATGTAGATTTTTCACATGACTGAAAGATTCCACCGCTCACCAAAACGTACCACGCTGCTGCAAGGTCTGAGGTCAATGATAAGAAATAGATGCTCACTTCATCACTTCAAGTTACACAGAACAGATTCATTACTAGCATTTTAAAAGTTGGGTTTTATGTGTTAAATGTGTTGGAAATAAAACAATCATTTAAGCTTTTGGGCAGATTTAAATCTACGTTTTGGTTATTCTTTGGTTTTCTGTGTGTGTGTGTGTGTGTGTGTGTGTGTGTGTGTGTGTGTGTGTGTGTGTGTGTGTGTGTGTGTGTGTGTGTGTGTGTGTGTGTGTGTGTGTGTGTCCTTAGGTATTTTATAATGGTTGGGTTAATGTTGCTGGGATTTACTTTTTACAATAATTGGTATTATATTAGGCATTATTAACTGACCTTTGACCAAGTAGCCCTGTAGGTGCCAATGAAGACTTGCCCTGACCACTGTTTTCTCCCCTCATATCACTGTGCCATGTCAAGCGTAAACTCCAGACTACAACTCCCCCCTCTTCACCCTCCCCTTCCTCCTGCTTTAACCTCAGAAGCAGTTAATTCCATTTTCTTTTTTTCCCTGCATACTCCAGTTTTAATATGCTGAAAACAGACCAGACTAATAAGTAGCCTACTAATTTATGTCAAATCTTGCCAGGGCTCTTTGTTCATCCACAGCCCCTCATCAGGTCACCCTCCAGCTTCTGCTCGGCATTCAATTAAAAGTCCCTCGTCCCATCAGAGCAGATCACATCAGAGCTGCACCTACTGGCTGCTGTGACTGACCAGACCCTGCCTGCCTGCCTGAGTGCTCGTCTGTCTGCTGCCCAGCGCTGCAGTAGACACTGAGGTGGTGGGTGTGCTGTAACCCTCTGTAACCCTAGCAAAGCCTATTACGGTCTAGATAAAGCATCACTCTGTATTTTGCAGAGAGGCTAATGGGTGAACGTTGCATACATAGTACATGATGCCGTCAGCCACTGTCGCAGCCCAGCTCTGCTCCTCACAAGCTGCTGACAGATATCTGAGCAGCGGGTCAAGCCTGCGTTGGTGCAGAGGTTCAAGATTCCACAGGTGTTGACTCATGAACCGGGTAGTGTTGGACAGAGCAGGGGCTCGGCTTGAAATGGGCAGTATAAAACCTGAGAGTGAGCTGACAATCAGGGAGTGCAAACCAAGTGGAGCAGCAGTGAAGGGCACGGAAAGGCCCTGCTTGAGTATTTCTTCTTTTTTCCTTCCTCAGAGAACCACACAGACACCGTTCCCACCATGAGCCGCAGCCCAGAGAGGATCTCTTCCTACCGCCGTCACTTTGAGGACAGCAGCATCTCGTCCTACCAGGTCAGGGTGTCCAGCCCGTCCCCAACCAGGAGAGAGTCCAGGCGTTCATCCGCTGGCTACTCCTGCCGAGCCGGGGCCGGCGGAGGCATGCGTGTTGAGTCAGTGGGACGTAGGACAGTGTCAGCTGCACGCAGGTCTCGCATGACTGGAGCAGGGTAAGCTGTGTCAGCATATAGACAGATGTAAGGTTGAAAGATGAGTATAACGATGATGTGGAGGACTTGTTTCCTAATAGAATGCAGAACTTTGTACCTAATGATAATACATGCAAGAGGAGACAATGTTTAAACTTACAATCAAGATTCCTTAGATGTCAAGTTAAGATTTTAATTCAATTGGTTGCAGTAACATTTTTTTATGAGATGCCATCCACAAATGTGATGTCCGTGGCTTTTGGGTGAATCTGTATTGGTATGTGTCTGCAGTGTGGGAGCAGGAGCCATGGTGTGTGTTGGGCCCAGTGGAGAACCTGCCATGGATCTGGATGTGGCTGCAGCTGAGAACAAGGAATACCGCAGCACCCGCACCAATGAAAGACAGGAGATGGTCGTCCTCAATGACAGACTGGCTGTATACATTGACAAGGTACCACAGCCTTAAGACTAACCATGTTTTATTTCTCCCATGTGCAGATAAATGTGCAGATGAATGTATTTTGTCAGGATCAGCTAAAACTGGGGGCATATTATTCTCACCTCTGTAAGCACATATTGTGGTGTCTGCTTCAGGCACGTTTGAAGTATCTCAGCGGAGGTTTTCTCATCTTTACAGGTTCGATCACTTGAGCAGCAGAACAAGCTACTGGAGACAGAGATCTCGGCCTACCAGAACAAGTTTGAGAAGCCATCAGGTCTGCGCCTCATGTATGAGGAACAGCTGAGGGAGCTGAGAAAGATTGCCGAGCAGATGAGAGTTCAGCGGGTGAGACAGAATCATCCAAGTTGCACATCTCTTCTGCTTCTATTTTTTACATTTCAGATGCTCAACAGAGCATGAAGACTAAAATTCTTTGTTTCCGGCGAGGTTTACACCTCACTGAACTATAGAAGATCTATCCAAGCAACGATACAAGACGTCAACTTGGTGTTTTCAAGGTTCCTCACCTGGTAACAGGCTTATTTCTGGCAGGCAAATGGAGAGGTGCCTCAGCGTGTTAAGCTGTCATAGAGTACAGCTGTCCTCTGCGATGTTTTATGCACACATGAGATGGCTTTATTATGCATTCATACACACACACACACACACACACACACACACACACACACACACACACAGGAATGATGTTAATAGACAACATGCAAAAGAGGCTGATTTTGCCCACACACTTGCACACACCTCTTAATTTATTAGATGACCATATTACTTCTGGCTTTTTGTTTTTTCAGGACATTTCCCTGGCAGCTAAGGAGTCTGCAGCTGCTCAACTGGAGGCCATCAAAATCAGATACGAGGAGGCAGTTGAGCTGAGGAGGAAAGCTGAGGCTGAAATTGAAACCTTCCGTCCAGTACGTTACCTTTAATTACCCGATATCACCTTCTACTTATCAAACGAATCCCTGATACTAAATGATATGAATGGTGTGTGTGTTCTTCAGGATGTGGACAAAGCCACCTCCGAACGCATCGTCCTGGAGAAGAAGCTGGAGCAGCTGGAAGTTGAAATTGAATTCCTTAAACGCGTCCATCAACAGGTGGATAGCATCTTTGTGGAAGGATTATGAAAACACTTTGCCTTTCATTCTGATGATGACTAAAATCCCTTTTTTCTTTCCAGGAAATTGATGAGCTTCTGAAACAGATTTATGCAGCTCATGCCTCAGCAGCGAGCGCCTTCGCCCTTCCTGATCTCTCCGCTGCTATGAAACAAATCCAAACCCAATATGATGACATCGCAGCTAAGAATCTCCAGGTAAGAACTTTGCCTGAAGATGAACTCGAGCAATTAAGCTTTTGGCATTTCAGACTAAATTCATATCAGTGTTTCACATTTTTTAGGAGATGGATTCGTGGTACAAAAATAAATTTGAAGATCTAACCAGCAAGACGACGAGGCACGTGGACAAGGTTCGAAGCGTGAGAGAAGAAATCGCAGGCGCCAAAAAGGATGTGAGTATCAAAAGTAAAAATGAAAGAATGGTGATTTATTAACATTGAATCACTATATTTAACTTTAATGACGCAAAATCTTCCTCCAGATCCAAAACAAAGAACGAGAGTTGGATTCCATGAGGACCAAGAATGAAGCTCTCGAGGCCCGGATCCTAGAGATGAAGGAAAAATATAAGAAGGAACTGGAAGACCTGCAGGTAAAGACACACTTTGCTGTCCCAGGGGTGCACACCTGAAGTACTACCGAGTCAGTCATGAATATATACAATCCCTTTCATGCTTGCAGACACACAGCAACCATGACAGTTCATTCGTATAGTAATTTTATGGCTTTGTTAACCTGAAAAGGCTCGGATTGAGGCCCTGCAGCTCGAGCTGAAATCCACCAAGGAGAAGATCGCGCTGCACCTGCGCGACTACCAGGACCTCCTGAATATCAAGATGTCTCTGGAGATTGAGATCACAACTTACAGGTGAAAGGAAAATCACTGAAAAATAGATGTAGTGTGATGAAATTTATTCAGGCAACTGATTTGTCATTTTTGTGTTTTTTCTTGCAGAAAACTGATCGAAGGAGAGGACCTGCGACTCTCTGATATGATGCACACCATGTCTTTTACCAGCTGTAGCGCCATTGGTTCTGGCATGAGCTTCAGTGGAGGAGGCATGGGTGGCGCAGGTGGAATAGGTGGCGTTGGAGCAATTGCCAGTGGAGCAGGAATGGGTGGGGGCATGGGTGCAGGAGGCCTGGGTTCTGGAGGCCTGGGTTCAGGTTCAGGCAGCGCTGGAGGCAAAAGTGAAGGCGCGGGTGATATTGGAAAGGTTGCTGGCACTGCAGGCAGTAGCGCGGGGCTCAGTGGTGGCAATGGTGGCACAGGTGGAGGAATGGGCAATGGGGGTAAAGATCGTGGAATGGGAGGGGGAATCGGGGGCAGTGAGGCCGTGGGTAGAGATGATGTAGATGTTGCACTGTCCGGTGTTAATGGAGTGGGGAAGACTGGTGGAGGAATGGGTGATGCCAGTGGTGTCGGAACAGGGTCAGATGAACATGGCGGCAACCCTGATTACCCAGAGCAGGCGGTGGAACTGACGGAGAGGAGGACGGTGCTCATTAGGTAAAGGTACCATCGGGTAATGTTTTCCCTTTCTTCTCATTTCAGTATTTATACTACAGAAAATATAATCAGACAAACCTTTGAATAAGAAACAATGACATATTGTCTTAAAATGCTTCATGTTAGGGTTAGGGTCATCATGTAATTGCCTAGAAGTCCAGCCTGTTTAAAAAGTGTAACAACCTTCTTTTCCTCTCCATTTTCCTGTCTCCACTATACAGGACGGTCAAAAACGAAGATGACGTAGTAGAGATGGACCACCAGGAACAAACCTACACCATCACCGGTGCAGCCGATGATTTTGACAACGAATGAAGCAGCATGAATACCCGAGTGACCTTCTCTCGCCCCTAAACCTCCACGCCCCTCTGAGCTTTGCGCTGACCAAACCCCATGTCTGGGCACTGACCTTTACCCTTTGCCCTGGACACGAAGACCATGAATGACCCTTCGCAACAGAGTCAAACCTTCACCCGTGGGGTTTAAATACGACTCACTACAAACACCCAACATGGTCTCTTAACTCTTGTGTACCTTACACCCCACCTCCCCTTCCTTTTTTTTCTATTTGCAAATAAAGCTATCAGCATTCAATTACCTTGTCTTACTTTTATGTGATGTCTTTAATGGGTTGTTGTTTAAAGTGCCTGATGAATAATATCAAGTAGTCCAGTAAAAGGTGTATTTTCCTTTCACTGAGAGAGATGTTGTGTTCATAGCACTGGCTGGGTAAGAATAAAGGGATAAGCAAAGAGAAGTAGTGAGGGATGAGCACAACAGAAAGAGAGATAAAGTCACCTGAGGGTCGAGGCGGACGCCCTGACACCATCTTGAGGGCTACAGAATCCGTCAGTCAAATTTTATCCTGCAGCAAAGTGACGGCACACAGCCGTTTCCTGTCCTCATTCCATCCACATCCACACCTTTTCCTACTGCTGCTGATTGGGAGCGATTGGATCTGGCCAGCAGATGCCAAACACGCTCAGTGTCCCGCTCAGAGGCCGAGAGCAGAAATGTGCACTGCAGCAATCCTCTGACAGAAAGTGCAACAAAGATCGGAAAAGGACAAATGTTATTATGACAGCAATGAGGTTACTGTGCCATTATTATTATTATTATTATTATTATTATTATTATGGGACACATCTGGCTAAACTCAAGACTGAAATCTAATATTATTTCTTTATGAAACACTTCTGCATTATATATATAGTGTAACCTTTAAATGTTCTGCTTTTGTTGCAGATGGAAATTCACAAAGTAATGATAAAAATTGCTGACATTTTAATGTTTATTGCTTCAAATGGACAATTTTAGTGCTGTGATTAAACCGCCTTTTGGAATGCAAGCTATGTAATTTCTTAATAAAAGAATGTTCAGTACAAACAAGAATAGTTCTCCCAAATTGAAAAAGGAAAAAAAAATGGAGAGGATTTTTTTCACACTCTCAATACAAGCACAGCAGCAGACTTGTGACACAGGTCCTAAAATAATGAAAAACAAGCACACTCAATAGAAAAATAAAATACTCACCATGTTGTTGAAGCTACTGAACCGTCTCCAACAGCAGCTTATTCAAAAACCTGTCACAGCTTCATCTATTAGTCAGATTTGTATGCTGATTATAAAGCGGGATTCGTGTTAAAAATAATCAATATTTCTGTCGGACATCATTTCCACCATCATTCAATCGCACCGAACATGCAGGAGACAATTAGTTTGAACTGTCAATCGCAGCTATATAATGAGGAGCCGGCAGACGCTCATATCATTAGATTACATTTTGTTACAGCGAATTATTAATGTGCATCCAACCTGAAGAGTGTATATGAGCTTATTTATTTAGGCTTCAGTTCAATGAGATTTAAAAAATAAAAAAAAACAGTCTCAGCAATATGATGGGATGGAATTTATCATCAATATAATTAATAGGGAAGAAAAAGGGTGCAATCATGTGTTTGTGTATATGTGTGTGTGTGTGTGTGTGTGTGTGTGTGCGTAACGCGGAGCTACCCATTGGCTCCGTCTTGCGTCTTCATATATATACACACACACATTTCCGTAAAACTAAATTGCCTGGAGGAAAAAAAAGTCAATAAAAATATAATTGAGTGTTGTTCCAAATTATTAAATTAATATTATTATTATTACTGCTACTCCTATTACTAAGTATTTCTTTAGTATTAAACGGTAGGAACGCATGCCAAACGTGTTTCAAAAAATATATAAAGCAACATTTCTACAGTTTGAAAAGAAAAGAGGAAAAGCTATAAAATGAGTCAGATATTTGTTCACTCAAGCCAATCAACCGTGACTTGTGCTGAAACAGCTTATTCAAGCACATATAGGCCCGAGTCAAGGTTACATGTCCTCAAACATGCTCTTTGCCTTTAGTTGTGTTTCATTTTGTTTGCTCACACTTTTTAGTTTGCTTGAAACGCGCCACAGCAGCCAACTGGGTCACTAACCTTCATCCTAGAAGTAAAATGCTGTTTTTACTGGGGGCTGAAGGGAAAAAGCTCCTCGTATTCATTGAGAAGGGCAAAAGTTGTGACTTTCTTTGAAACCTGTGATTTTCTGTCACTTTGTGCATATGCTTTGGGTGGCTAAATCCCAATTAGGGTCGGCTGACACGCTGCTCTATTCATGCTCGGCCCTGCCTGCATACATTTGCCTAGGAATGAACTTCTCAAATAGATCTCCTGCTAAATGCGTTGGACAGCAGAGAGAATCGGTCTGAGTGACACTTTCTTTCTGAGGCGGTCGGGTGAGAAAAGGTATGAATTTATAAGGTACACCGAAACATATCAATTCCCGCAACTTCACACGCCTTTATCCGCGTCTCCTCATGCGACACAAAGTGAGTTTAAGTCAGGGAAATGTGGCTGACAAAAAAAAAAAAAAAAAAAAAGCCCGGCGCAAAAACTTTGTAGAGACTTTGAATACAGAAACGGTGCAGCCCACTTGTGAAGGGAAAGAGAAGGCATGCTGAAAGAAATCACGCATGAGCTGCGTTCAATCAGGTGCCGTTTATTCGGCTCCTCTCTAATGCGATTTTGAATATGAGTCTGGGTTAAAATCCCAATCATGTCATCTGGTGGGAGTCCCATACAAGCATAATTACTATTCAAACGCGTCGCTAATGTCCCACCCGCACCAAGGCAGCTGGTCTGTCCTTGGTGCAGCTTGCATCTTTCCCCAGGTTTCTCAGAGAGAGAAAAAAAACACCTTCAATGTGACCGGCTTGGTATAAACAGAGGAAAGAAAAGCGAAGAACAAGATAAACATGCCTGTCTGAAGCTTTTCTCTTTGTTTGAGAGCGGGCTCGAATCTGAAAGGAATAATAATACATTCTGGTTCTTTTGCAGGACTGAGTTCAGGCTGTCCAGAAAACCCATAATCATGAGGATTGAAGGTTTCTTTTTTTTTTAAAGTGAAAGAAGTGTGACCAAATGTATGTGAGAGGTGGACTTACATGTGGAGAAATAAATGATTTCGACAAACAACAAGCGCAAAGTCACTTCTTAAACGTGGGAATCTTTGAGAAATAGGCCGCATTACTAAGTGGGACAATGATTGGGTTCTCTTGAATAGACCCAAACAAAGTTTTATGGGTCGACATAAAAAATGTGTTTTCTTCTGAGCTCAGAGGGGTCTTAAATGGTAGGCCATTGAAACCAGTCCAGGAGAGGTGGTGGTGAACCCTTGGCACCCCTGAAGTATAGTCAAGGCGCATGAATGGAGATCCCTGGTGGGGCATTGCTCTCTGTATTTACCGCGTTGCTTTGCAGACAGGTTGTTCCTCTATATTCATGGCTCATTAATGGCCAACCAGTTAAATCAGAGCCCCACCGTTTAGACAGTTAAAATCTAAAAAAGGCTGGCAAGAGTCAGGCAGAGTCTCCCATAAAAACGTCTCCCTCCTATCAAACCTCCGATTCTTCTCAGGTCGTTATTTAAGTTCATTAAAGAGATGCGGAGTTCATTTAAGAGAATCGCACTTGCGGAATGCTGTTGATTGACTCCGCAATATTGTCCCAGAATAAAGCTCCTACCATGTAATTAATGTGTCTTTTTCTTTCAAAAAGGGAGGAACAATACCGCCGGTCAAACCATTTAATTTCATTTAATTTTCCATCCCATTTGCTCCCAACACTGCTTTCACTCTGTCACCGAGCCTTTTCACTGCTCTGAGGCTCCAGTGCGCACAGTGCAGCGGGGATTCACCCCACAGACTTTTACTAGAAGCTGCCCCGCAAAACAGAAAGGAAACGTCTTCGTCTTCCCTCCCCTCCCTCCCTCCCTCCTCTCCCTCCTCCTCTTCGGAGTATAATTAATTTCACTGTGGAGCAGTGCGGGACTTTAAAGCAGCGCACGGGGTGGATGGGAACCAGCCGCAAATGGCGAGGCGTTAATAAATAACCCCTCCGCACAGCCAGGCGCAAACATTACGTCTATTGATGAGATTGTTCGCGTGTCGTTCAAGCTCTTTGAGAGTGTGGAGGAGAGAGAGAGAGAGAGAGAGAGAGAGAGAGAGAGAGAGAGAGAGAGAGAGAGAGAGAGAGAGAGCAGACAGATCACTGTGCTGTTTATTTTATTACCTGAATATTTTTTTTAAAAGCAAACTCAGCTCTAATTAAATAAACTGAACATTCATTTTTAGTTTAATTGCCATTTTTTGCTAGATTAAAACTAATTTTCGTTATCTCATCATCATATTTAAATATTGCATATCACTTGGATATTTAATGTTATTTATTGAAAATAAATCTTCATCACATTGCAGCTCCTGCGTAGTGCAGTCTGAGTGTGATTTAGACAGCGAGACAGGGTCCGCAGTGGACAGGTCAAAGGTCAACATGTTCACGGTCTGAATTGATCGCCCACAGGTTCTTGTTCTTCTTCTCTGTTCGGACTCATCACCACATTATCAAAGAGATCAAGCTCAGTGTGTTTTGTTGTTGTTTTTTTTTTAAAAACCTGCTGCCACAGAACCACATGTTGGAGCCTCCCTCTCCTCCTCTTACCTCCACTCACATTATTATCACATTATCTCCTGACACTCATGTCATTAATAGCTCTGTGCCTTCAGACCGCTCGACACTTATTGTCAGCACAGTCTGAAGTGATGAAGTGATGAACTCTGTGAAATGTTTCTAATAATGTGATTGTGGTAACAGTTGACCTGATGGATCTATAAATCTACTCATTCAATTATCATTTTTCTTTATTGTTGCTGTCCAGTGAAAAACTATATTTTTGTATGTTTTTATAAAATAAAAACTGAAGCACTCATTGATTTTTTACGTTCTGAGAAAATCTTTCTATTTCTAACGTTGCAGGAGATGCAATGGACGATCTGAAAAATGTCAAAGCTGAAAAAAAAATCTATTTTTCGTGATAAAAAGTTGTAGAGATAAATGCTTTTCACAGGAAATCAATGTTATTTTGTATTATTTATTATTAATATCATTCAATAATGTATTCCCTATAATTCCTATGATCTCTCTGCAATAATGGATTCACAGCAACCACACTCAACTAAATATTGAAATGTTTAATTCTCCTAATAATGTCGACTATTTTCATCCTCTATATTTTATCAATCTGTGTTTAAAAAAAATATTCCTATAGGATGCTGCACAATGAAATCATAAACTGGCTTATTTTCATGGCTTTGTTCAATTTAAAAAAAAAAGAATTTTAAAAATAAATATTTCATTACTAAAATAAATGGCCATAGATGGTAAAATTATGAATTGCCGAAATTTGATAAATTATTTATGTATCCTATTTATGATTTTTTTTCTAGGTTTTGTAAAATAATAAATAAGAATCAACCTGTGCTGAATGAGGAAGACAAGACAAGAAAACCACAAGTGTGTATGTGCGCTGGGAAGATGCTGATGGTTATTTTTAGGGTGTTTTTTTTTTCTTCCCCCTCTCTCTGTCTCTCTCTCTCTCTCTCTTCCTGCTGGTGGTTCTCCCTTTTCAGTACCTGCCTGATCTCAACCCGGCACACGCCGAGAGTCAATAGAAGTTAACAAGTCCTCTAAACTTCCCTGCTCCCTTTGTCAAACTAAGGACACAAAGGAGGAGGAGAAGAAAGCGCTTTGAAGTATATAAAAACCTAAAGAATGCCAGCCAAGTAGATTTAAAGTAGCCACTGATTTCCAAAACCTGGCTTGAAAAGGAAGAATGGAAAAGGGTGAGGATTTATGGAGAAATTATACAGTGGATTTGTCAGTTAAAATATCGGAACTGTCTGGAGGATAAAGCCACATGCTGAGGATTAATGGTCGCTCTGGACCTTTGATTCTGCACCCTCTTTTCTCTGCCCTTGACAAATTGGATTTTGGGGATGGGAAGGTCGCCTGGCCCTTTGTGTCTCTTGACCGTTTTGGAGCAATTCATTATGCGGAGGGGTGAGGGAAAGTCTCCATGTGACCATGCCGGCCCGTTTTCCCTCTCCTCACAGCTGCTGGGAGAGCCCAACTCTCTCACACTCACACACACAAACAGGAGAGCTGCTGCTGCAAACTCAGGACCCCCCCTCTCTCTCCCCCTCCATCCCTCCCTATGCTACCTTATAGCAAAGCATCACCTCTCTGCACCCCCCCCCCTCCCCCCTCCCCTTCCCGTTCACACACACACACACACACACACACTTGCATCCTGAGCTGGAGAGGTCGGAGTGGGGGTGGCTGGAGGGGGAGTGGAGGCTGTGCATGGGGAGGGGAGGGGTGGAGGGGGGCTACCTTGCCTGCACCATCACTAGAAAAGCCAGAGAGCATAACGGCACCGCGTCACTTTGAGGGCGGATATCGGCCGGTCCTCATCCTCTCCTCCACCGCCTCTTCTTCTTCTTCCTCCTCCTTCCCTTGCACTCTCCCACTCGGTCTCCATCAGCCTTCATGGTTCTGATCTCACCCCACGCCATGCAAGCCACCCGGGCGCCCACTACCGTCAGTGTGTTTGCGGACTGCAGCATCCCGGCCGGGCTCCAGATAGGACCGGTACCGGGCATCTTTAAACTGGGGAAGTACGTGTCGGACCGCAAAGAAGTTGGACCTAAGAAAAAGGTGAGTAAAAAAAAAAAGACTGCCGAAACTTTTTAAAAATATATCTTTGAATAAGTTATTGCTTTAGTTTGAAGTTGTATTTTTGGCTGGAGTCGGCTCATTCTGACACATCTGAAGTGATGCAGGTCAATCAGGTGCATTAGAGAGCTTTAAATAAGTGATGCAGCTACAGTAGTCAACTTTTATATCTATATTTAATACTAATTGCATTATTTCAAACCTGAATTAATAGTTAAAAAATCCAAAGAGATATTTTTTAAATATTTTTTATGTGTGAAAAATTTAAACCACAGATTTTTTTTAAAGTCTGCTTTTATACCCTAATCTCTTACATTTAAACAGCTCGAACTGGCTTTTGGATTTTAAAGCTGCACTGTCAAACTCCATCGGGCCTTCTCTTATTAATTGGTTTGGCCCTGTCAAGTTAGAAATAATTGAGCTCTATTAGTGGCCGACTTGTCAGTCTGTGCTGCTACTTAACCGGCCTAATGGGCGACCGGGGGTGCGCTGTGTGGGACTTCAGCCTCACATTTCCCTGCCTGGCGGGCCTGTTATCCCGATGAGCCGTTTAATTTCAATGTAATCCAGCCACACAGAAAAAGATGCCACCGAGGGTCGGGGAAGCAGCCTGGGGGCCAAGAAAAAAAAATCACAATAATAACAGTGAGAAAAGAGAAAAATTAGAGCTACTGCATTTATGTTATTGGATTTGGTTGCTCAGATTAACAGCAGTTTGGTGTTTGATGGGATTTTAAAGGTGCAGGGGAGAAAATTTACTTCTTTACTAAAAGCTGTTAAAACATTAGAAATAGTCAAATAAAAACTTGCAAAACAATAAACAAACAAATAAATTATCCGAGCTGGGTTTTTTTTTACTCAAACAATCATAAACAATTTGCTCCTATAAGTGCATTTCCAGCCGCACCCTGTTATTGTTGCAGCTGTCAACGGTTGTGATTGATGCGTCTAAATGCGTGGCCCCGGGGCCGCCGGCGATCATCAGGTGCAATCTCTGTGTCAAATGTCACGCTTCCATCTTTAATGTCCTTGAACAGTTTAGAAACGCTCTGACACTCCTCAAATTCGTTTCCCATATCAACTCAATTAGGCCCGTGTGTCATTCTCTTTAGTAAATTATCAGCAGAGCGGATAAAGAGGCATTAACGGCGTTTTTGTGTGGATCATGAGTAGAGCCGCGACACCTCCAGGTACAGCAGCCACTAGATATTGGTAGATAATAATCGTTAAATAAATATATCGATTAATAAATAGATCCATGGAAATAATAAATAGGAAATAAAAAACTTGCAGAGGTTGCATTATTTGAAGTATAGGCCTAATGTGTTATTGGTTTATTAATGTGGCATATTTACCTGCATGTTGAAGGGTGTTTAGTGCTCATATTTCCCATCTTTTCATTCATGCTCATGCTTCTCCTGATCGTCTTGTTTGGGTCTTAGGTCCGCTTGGTACGGGGGGAGTTTGTGGATGAATCGGGCTGTCCTGTGCCAGACTGGATTGGATTCATCCGCGCCGCCAGGAACAGTCAAGAGCAAAACCTGGAAGCAGTGTCGGATTTACCTGGAGGACAGGTGAATATTCATCCGCTCACACTTTCAGGGCCTATATTGGAGTTTCTGAAAGTCACTTTTCCCCCCCAATTCCTGGTGGATACTGTATTTTAACTTTACGCTCTCTTTTCCTCTCCTCCTTTTTTTCTGGCATATTTTAAGATTTTCTACCGCGTGCTGAGAGAAATCCCTGCAGGAGAGGAACTCAGTGTTTGGTACTCTAACGCTTTGGCCCAGTGGTACGACATGCCAACCACTGCCACTCCCACACACGACGAGAAAGGTAATTCAGACTGTTTGATCCGGGGGGCGGGGGGGCTGTCAGTGGGAATTGAAATACTGCCTTTTTTCCTCTTTTCTTAATAATTATAATAACAATAAAACCACATCACATTATCTTCGAGTAAAAATACATTCAGGTTTTTATCCATTAAACAACACAATTTACAGACTTGAAATGAGTTTTTAAAGCAACTTATTTAGTCAAGATTGGTGTCAGGGGGGGGGGGCAGTGGGCCTGCACTCAGCTTCAGTCGTGTCTATTAAACCAGATAGGCCTGACAGTGTCATCGACATGTTGAGGGGTCCATCAGTGCACGCTTAAATGGCTGCCAATACCCGTGGCGTCCCTCCTTTATAGCTGAGAGATGGAAATCAATTGCATGTTGTGTTTTTTTTTTCCTCAGGCGGCCTATTTTATTTATTTATTTGTTTACCTTTACACATTTGGTAATTTATCTAATCTAGGATACCAGCAAAATAGTAGACTGTAGTAAAATTACAAGAAAAAAAAAACTATAATAAATATATTAACCATAGCTGTGTTTTCAGAAAAAAAGAAAGGGACACAAATTTAACTTTAAGGCAATTTGTTTTTTCTTGCAGTTTCTAATTATTTAGTTGTTTATTTGTTACTGGAAAGATTTCAGATAAATCACATGAAAAAAAAGCCACAACATTTTTGGATGTAAATATCATATGCAAAAAAAATCTCATTACAAATGAATTAGACTGGCAGCACATAACCTAAAATATGCGCAATTAAGACACTAATCTCCATAATTATTTACAGTGGACATACATGCTTCATTTTCTCCAATTGCTCCGTTTCATAGTTTTTTTTTTTTTTTTTTTTTTTTTTTTGGTGAGTTTTGTCATCTCATCAGTCTGTGTGTGTTTGGGCTGTGATGAGGATTTAGTGTTTGCGCTTGAGGATTAATCTAAATCCTTCTAATCTTGTCAGAACACCAGCTCACCGGAAACTAATCCGTTTAACAACAATTACACACACACACACACAAAAAAAGATTATTTTCAACAGATACTTTTATTAGGAAAATTCCTTTAATAGACGCTGTGTGTTTTGGAGGATTACTTATTATTTATAAAGGATGCTTATTTCCTGCTTGGAGGGCCTTTTATTGAATATATATCAAAGCAAAAAGAAGAAGCTTGAAACGATCTTTAACTTGAGTCCTACATAATTACATTGTGCTTGAAACATAAGATAAAAAAAACGTAATTAAAAGCAGGAATTGACACGTCTCTGTCGGCCATGGAAGAAGAAGAGGCTGGTGATTCAGTGAGGAGACGGAGGTGAACAAATGTCATGGCGTCATTAATATTCATGTATTCAAAAGCAAATAAATTCAAAAACAAGTGCTTCACGGTAAATTAGGTGGGTGCGTTAAGGTATTGTGGTCTAATGAATGCTAACTTTTATGTGGGGTGTATATTGCCCTGATTCTCCGGCCCAACACACCGTGTGCGCTCCTGGACATACGCTCTCTCCCATTATTAGGCGTCAACAGATGGGCCTGCGCCATTGTTTCTGGAGACTTGCGATTTCAAGCAACAGCTGCTGTCACTTCCACGGGAAAGAGCGCAGAGAGGGAAAGTCTAGTATTCAATGCATCGCTTCCATGAGCGCCAGATTGGGCAGGGCGTTTGCTCTTTTGATGGTGATCATAAACAATGGAGGATTACAAAATCATTACATCTATATTAACCTCTGAGTGCTCGTCTGGGGGGTCATTAAGATGGATTCGCTGTGTCTATTACCATTTGGCACCGGATCTTACAAACCGGATTACACACATTAGGCCTAAATTCTAATTTCAGGTAAAATGTTGCAGTGAGTGAGAGAAATGCTGCGCTTTAAAGACACATCTCAACGAGAATATTGAGTTTGTGCAGTGATAATTTAGTGGGACAATCGATTTTTTACTACACACTCCACTCCGTCTCTCTGTGCGTGTGTAATGTGTGTTGATGGTGGCGTGGAGGGGAGAGGGGTTCATTAGTCTGTGCAAGCGCCCACAGGTATTTTCTCTACAGGTTGTCACCTGTTATCAGCATTTTACGCATGGGAATAAATTGTTAATTTGAATGTCACTAATGTTATCTGACTTCATGTTGTGTTGTTTCATTTAATGATCCGCATCCATCTCATCATTCATGTTTTTTTTTATCTTTGTTGTGTCTGCAGGTGAGGAGCGTTACATCTGCTGGTACTGCTGGAGAATATTCAAATACCCGAACACACTCAAGGCCCACATCCACTTCCACTGCGCCCTCAGCAACGGACGGGGGGTCGTGAGCAGCGAGCAGGCCAGAGGTACCGAGACCTTCAGCAGGTCACCAAAGTCTGGAGACATCCCAAACACAGCCACCTCTCCGAGGAGCGGTCACAATAACTCCTCCATCTCAGACTCTGGCAGGCGGACAGTGTCCTCCTCGCCATTTTTAAACAAAACAGGACTGGTAAAGAAAAGCAGCTCTGAGGAGCAGGACAGGGCCCTCGACATGAGCGTCACGACAGCCAGAAACCAAGGACACCTCCTCGGCCTCGGCGCCACATCCTCGGTGCTGAGCAGCATGGGCTTCCACCCGGGAGTGCGCTCTGCTTTCAAACCGACCGGCATCTCCAAAGTCCCGAGCGCAGAGGTTTCCAGAGAGGACGCCAACGGGAAGCTGAGCGGTTTAGGATTCAGCAAACTCATAGGGAACATGAAACCAATCCGCAACGTGGGTGAGACCTTGAACGGAGGAGGGAACCACCCACCGAAGTGCACACCTGCGATTATGGACTCCTCATCTCCAATGGTGCCGTGCACAAACGCTATCCGTGGTTTCCCGCTGCTGCCTCACATGGAGGAGACCTCGGCTTTTAAGCATGTGGACAGCCGGATGCATTCAGGCCTTTCCCCGTCCCGTTACCCCCAGATGCCCCCCGGACTCCATTTTGAACGGTTCTCTCTCCCTCATTTCGATGGTGTCAAAACTTACGGTGGAGACTGTAACATCCCTCTGATGCCCTTCACAGTTTATAACGGGGAGCTCCTGTACAGCTCACCTTACTATCCGCTCAAATTCCACTTCAGCAACCTACTCAAGTACCCAGAGTCCATGTCTTACTTTGGTGCGCCCTCGCTGAGCCAAGACTTGGGCTCGATCACCAACATCGACCGAGAGATCGCCATGCACACGCAACAGCTGTCTGAAATCGCAGCGGAGAAGAACCGGACGCGGATTGAGTCCATACCTGCCGGAAGCACCAGCAACGCCGGCTCTGGCAAACCTAAAAAAGGACACTTGTGTCTCTATTGTGGCAAGTTGTACTCCAGGAAATACGGCCTGAAAATCCACATGAGGACTCACACTGGCTACAAGCCGCTCAAGTGCAAGGTGTGCTTCAGGCCCTTTGGGGACCCCAGCAATCTGAACAAACACATCCGGCTCCACGCAGAGGGGAACACTCCGTACAGGTGCGACTTCTGCGGCAAGGTGCTGGTGAGAAGGAGGGATCTGGAGAGGCACGTTAAGTCCAGACATCCCGGGCAGACCGTCAAGAAAGTAGAGGACAAACCGGGAGGCCTGTTCGAGGACGCGGAGCAAAAGAGCGACAATGACAGCGACGTGGACGTGTGCTTCACTGACGACCAGAGCGACCAAGAGTCGAGCAAAAATAATGACTGAGATGACTTCATGGCCATTTAGAGACTGCTCACTGTGTTAAAATGGTGCAGTGACACAATGAAACATGTCCTTTAGTCTTGTACTGAGTCTTGCGTTTTAATATATTTTTTTGACATTGGGCGTCTGAGCTTTGGATTACAAACTTAATGAAACTGAAACATTTCTTTTTTTCTTTTTTTTTTAACTTAAAGGCAGCATTGGGCAACATTAAGATCACATTTGGACACACACACACACACACACAGCTTATAATAAGGGGCCTGTAACAGTGATGAAATGTTCAGTGTCTTGCTCAAGGACACACGTTTCTACACTAAGTTTCAATCAGCAGCAGTGTTACAGTTCCTTAAAAAAAAAAAAACAAAAAAAAAACACCAAATCTTCATTGTTCTCATTTTTGATACCAGTGGAGAAATCTGTCTTTCTCTGCCATGTCTCAAAAACACTGACATCTCTATAAAACTCTTCCATGAAAGCGATGAGACTACAATGATCCAGCCTCACTCACAGACGTCTCCAGTCGCTTTAAGAAGAAGAAAAACAGTCAAGGCTGAATGTGAGACTAGATGACTTCTTGAGTATATATTTTTTTGCAATGTAAAAAAAAGAAAAAAAGAAGAAGAAGATAACAGGACTGTCTGTTGTTATATGTCTCCCTCTACTTTACTAAAGGCCAATTTTTTTTTAAATATAAAGAGCACTACATTCTATCAGACTAGGAAATTATGAGCTGCAAAAAGAATATGATTCTTTTCGTTTTGTTTTTATTTTTATTGTGAATAAAAATGGGCAACGCATTCACAGTGTTCACACGCTCCCCTCTAAACTGTCAGTTGCACTTTAAAAACAGCAATGGGCATTTCATTTCAACAGGACGGCTGCATAATGATTATTATTATCATTATAATCGAACTTTTTTCCATGATCTCATTAAAGAACTTACTTCCGGCGCCTCATTGAACAACACCCTGGACTTTAATTTGCACTTTCTTGCCGAGGCACGCTGTTCTTAAAGACGCAGCCAGCAGTTTATTTAAGGAATGATTTCTACAGAAAGAAAATGTATTGATTGCAGTTATAAGCCTATGTAAAGAAGTGTAAAGTATGATATTTCACATTTCAGTGGAGAAGTGTTGTATACGTTTGTTTATAAGTGATATTGTCCACGAAGACAATATTTTACTCCTGTCCAATAAGTGGTTGGTTTTTGAATAAATTAAATTTAAAATATCAAAACGTGGTTTGGAGGTGTTCTCTCTCTTTCTTTTGTTTCATCAGTGAGATGAATATTAACAATAAGGATTTAACCCGACAAGGTTTCCATGCAAATTGTTAAATTCCCAAATCTTAGTGTAATTAATGTCATTAATACATCTCCCATACACATATGGCTAAGTTCTGTCAGTATTTGTAAAGTTCTGTCATTATTTGCTATTATATATTGTATATTAATACTGCATTTATTGAACGTATTGTTTGACAAAATCAGTCTCAACTGTCAGGCCTGTTGCCTGCCAGTACAAAATGTCATCGCTGGAAGGAATAGAACATTCCTTCTTCTCCTTGTTTCAATAATAATAACAGCAATAACAATAACAATAATAATCATAATCATAATCATCATCATTATCATTATCATCATCATTTTGTTGGATAAGAGCAGATGCTGATTAATTTCGTCGTTCGTTAAATTGAACACACCACAACCCTTTTCCAGTGTCCAAGTGGAATTGTTTTTCTGCCAATGTAGAGGAAGAACTATTTAAATTCTTTACTGGATTAAATATAGCAGTGTAAAAATACTCAGTTACAAGTACGAATAAATAAATATATGAATACATTTATATATAAATAAATAAAAACCTGCTTTGTTTTTAGACTAGGCTTACTTTAATAAAAGCATGCATGTTTTATTAGCAAATTATATTCAATAGATAGCTAAGAATGCATACAGACCCTTACAGTGTTATACCATTATGATATCATATTTAATATTGATCCTTACACTGTTGTTATTATTATATTATCAGATCAGGTCAAGTTGGAGCTTATTTGAACTATTTCATAAACTGTGAGGATGTTTAATTTAAAACAATGCATATTATTTAATAATACAATCAAATGTTTTGTATATTAAATATTGATTTGTGAAATAAAAAGTATTGCTGTCAAATACCTAAATGGTGGACTACAAAAAAAATCTCTCCTAAAAGTGTTGGAGTATAAAGAGACATAAGAGAACACTTTGAAAGATGTTTGAAGTCTTTAACCAAAACTAAATGTAACACTTGTAGGTCTATTAAACCTGCAAACCTTCAAGGTGATCTGGCAAAAGAGAAACACTTAATCTTTTACCAACAAAGTACATTTACTGCAGCGTGTCCAAATATGTCCTTTTAGTTAGAAAAGACTGCGTAAAAACAACACGACTTTACGCTTTTAAATTGCGCAGTGCCTACGCCAAAATCCAATTTTGCGTACAGGTGATATGTCAATTCAAATACTGCAATGTTAACCTTTTCGGGGTACGGTTGGTTAGATTTAAACATAAAAACTATTTGGATAGTGTTAGTGAAATGTAGTTTGGGTTAAAACAGTAAAATATGGTTAAAAAAATCAATCACTCCTTTTATGGCGCTATTTAAAATGCCCCACCTGATGTTGAGGATGTCCGGTTGGTCTGCTCGAACAATGCTCTCCTACTGCTTCTGCTACTTTCTGCCAACTAATAATTAACTAACCAACAAATTAGGTAAGCAATACTTTTTTTTTAAAACAGCCATCCACCCCAGTCCGCCTTCTTGTTACCTTAAAACGTCCCATTAAAATGACCTCACTTCCCCCGGAAAGGAATCACCTGCGCACGCACCTCAAAAATGTAAAGGTGTGTTATTTGTATGCAGATTAAAGAGACCTGGCTGGAAAAGAAGATGCAGAAGAAATCATATTAGAACATGTCTGCAGCTATTCAAAAATCTATTTAAACAAATTAATACTGAAATTCCAATTGAGTTCAAGGAATTTGTATCCTTTTGAATGCCTGCATGTTTAAAAAAAAAAAAAAAAAAATCTGGATTATTCAAGCTTTTGCAGTTCCTTTAATTATTCATACCGTGAGTTTTGGAATGAGAAAAATAGCTGTCTTTTACTTGGATATGGTGGACTCCAATGAGTGTCATTTCACAGACTTCTACTACTTTGGGGAGAAAACCACTGTATTGTCCATGCATGATGTTGAAGGCACTCATGACAAATCCATAAGTAAATCTGTTGACTTTATTTCAGCTGTTCTACCCCACGTTTGTGCCTTGTTTTGTTCACAATCCCCTAGGTATTGTTGAGACCATACAGAAGCAACAGGAGCATAAAGTCTACAGTGACAGCTGCTGGCAAATGATTACTAAAATTGGTCGCTGGTAAGTAATGATCTTATTTTTCACTTCTTTTAAGATGTAAAGGTGGCAAAATAGGTGTGACCTTGATGAAGCAAACTGAATCCATTTATGGAATTTTGAAAAAACATATCTGTCTATAATGGAGCACTATGTCTAGTCTCTTCTTTCACTGCTACTTATTGTATGTTTCAATACTCTCATGGTGAAATGTAGAAAATCTAACTACAAGGATACATACACATACAGTTTATATTATTACTTTTTCTTTTTGTGGTGTTCAGTCTCTCAAAATCTTATAAAACTGAGCCTAATCACATTGTAATACATTTGATACATTGTTTATCATCTTCGTGACAACTAACACCTTTGATAAATAATAATAAATATATTCCCTTCAAGAAATGTTATATTGAAATATAAAGAGACTTGTCCAAATAGCTAATTGAGACTTCCAGTATACAAGTTCTCTGTCCTGAAAAATCATTGAAATGTGAGGGTTTGTACGGAAGGTCACAGAAATGTCACAGAATGTGAAATTAAATTCTCCCTAAGACTCCATAAACACTGCCATGTTTGGGTGTTATTATAAAGACTAACAATTGGTCTGCCTCCATTGTGTCTGACTCAAATAAAGTGCAGGTCCTCTGTTGTTGTGTGTTACTCCCATGTGAAGCATTTTATTGGTGCTGAGATTCTCTGTGTAGAGTCAGGCATGTGTGAGGTAAACACTGGCATTCTGAAGAGGGTGCACTCTGCCCCCCCCCCCCCCCAACCCCCCTCCCCCCCGGACCTCCACGCTTCAGTTTCTAAGAGTCATAGAGGAAGGATGTGCAAGTACATTACATCTCTGTTTATACTCATGCAAGACACCTTGGCACGGCCCTCCACAATTGGCACACACGTCCCCTTGCTTTCTTTGGTCACTTTGTATAATACGTAAAAGAGAACATGTGCAATAATGACACATGAAATGAATTACAATAGAGAGAACTGAAGTAAAGAAGTAAAGTAGGCCGCGTGTCAACAGCAGTAAACGCTGACATACTGCTAAACATTGCAACTGTGTACTGTAATTGTGGCCAAATCATTACTGAATGTTGTCTAACAACGCCACCTAGGTTTATGAGAGCCTAGGAACTCTCAAGGTTTTTCTAACAGCTAAGCGTCTGGTTTAAACAAGGGAGAGCGGTGTGTAGCAGCACAGGGAATTTATTTTTTCCACAGTTTAGCATTCCCACAAGAGAAAATATATGAAAAGCTAAAAGGAATAAAACATTTTAAAACTTAACCACAAAACCAAGATAATATATTTACACAGAGGGAGCTAAACTATAATAAACACAGCACACAGTTAAAATAATGCCTAGCACCCTAGAATTGGCCCATAGATACCAACGTTGGCTCTGCTCCTTTTCACCCAGTGTATTGTCTGCCTATAGCTTCCCTCCTCTGTCTCGTGTCTTCCTGGCTTACAACCCTCCTCCCAACATGGTTCAGCTCTTAATTGGCTCCAAGGTGTCCTGTGTGCTGTTTCAATAGCCAGTCCTACTGTTCAAGCTCATTAATTATCTGCTCACTTGTGCTTTCCCACAACGGCAGAAGAAAACTAACACACAACACAACTATATAATACAGAACATCTCAAAACAATCCCAAAACTGATTAAGCAAAATAATACAAAATATGGTTGAAATAAATGAACATGCAAAACAAACACAAATGCAGAAACAATATCCTGCAGTGTGACATAATTACTGCTGCTTACCTCCAAATCCAAATTGCTGTCCATTTCTCAGTGTTTGATGGACTGGAAAAGCCATTTGAGCTCCACCAGAAACAGCAGGACCACTTGCACAGCACGCACCTAGTTGTTAAAATTCATAAGTCTGCAACCAAGCACAGTGACAACTTTGACGCAACAACTTGGTGCATGGCATCATTTTTGGCATGTGGACCTTGAGCTAGGGACATTGCATCAAGCATAAAGCTAGCATCACACTGAGGTCACATTAGCTTCACACATCTTCTATTTTGTTATCTGTTAGCAGTGCTTGAACTGGAATTAAAAATGGTGCCAGTGCACAAGATCATCCAGCCTGCATAATAATAATAGTTATTCATTTAAAGGGTGCACATTTCTCGTTTGGAAAAATGAAAATGACTTGAACTCCAAAGCCTCTCATACCCATAACCTACAGAACACATGTAGAAATAGCAAACATGTTGGGTTAACAGGCAGCCAGTCTTTTGAGAGTAGTTAGCGACCATTAACAGCTAGCTTAACATCATCCTCAGAGAAGCTTCATCCAATACTGAACAAGTCAGATGATTCCTGTATGTATTCTCACCAGTTGCGAACATTGGCAAGCTAGCTAAGAGCACACAGTACAACAAGTTTGGAGTTACCAGGAGAAGCTAACCTCCCCATACATCCAGTCACTAAGCCAAGCTAATTTGTACCACAGCTATCCGTCCACTGAACACGTATCAACCTTTCATCAAACTATAAGTCGACTCCTGAATTGTTTACGTATTGTACTGTAGAACGTTTCTGAGATGAGTAACTGTATTTTATACCGAATTTCAAATTGTAATAGTCTTTCTGAAAAAACAACATTTCCGCCAGGCTCTGCACCAACAACTTACGGAGAATTTTGGAGGCAAGTTAGACAACTTCTTGGACCTCACACAGCTGCACAAATTTCCTCTTCTTGTAGCTTGTTCGAGCAAGAAACTGACACATTTTGCCTGGCACTTACAAGTACTACACTCTGAGGACCTACATTTATTATAAAGTGGCAGAGCTGTGTGACAAGTTGGACAAACGTCTGTGCTGGTACTCCAGCTGGTCTGTCAGGCTTCAATAGATTTAAGTGGAGGCTTTGACTCAGTTGCTGAAAAATTTGGCCTTTTCCTTCCAGAAAACAACCGCCTGAAGTGGAGCACTGCAGACATCTTGAGGGTTTCCCATTACTGAAGGTAAAAAGGGTGTTGAGACTGAGTGTGAGTCAGGCACATGTGGTGGCAAAGATAGAACTAAACAACCAACACCAATTTGATTTGCTGGCTGTCTTATGTTCATTTCTGGTCACATGCTTTAGATTGTGTTGAAATAAAAATTTTCAACAAGGTTGCTGAGCCCAATTCTCCTATTTGAGGGGTTTCAAACTGGCTTGAGTGGAAGGAATTATCTGGAGAAAAAGACATAGTGCTTTGCAGTTGAATGTGATGTGATGCATTTACTTTCTTGGTGGGTCAGGTTTATTATCTTGCATATCGTGTTAGACAAAAAGAAGTTCAGTGTGGTCCACATAAGTGTTTACCAAAAATACACCCCAAACATGCATTCTCATTATAATTGGCCACAAATGCACACCATGATTCAACCCACAGGAATGATTCTAATTAACTACAAAGTGCTTTCACTCTTAGCAGGGGAGCGGTTTCAGAGGATGGAGCTGACTGTCCCTTTATGTGTCTGCTCCCTTCACTTTACCCTGTATTATACTCGCTCCTCTATGTACAATGCTCAGCTGTGGGCCCCTGCATCAGTCTGGACCAGATCCAGATGCTGTCGTGTCTAAACCCCCTTGGCTCCCCCACATTAACATCCTGCTTGCTCATCCCCTCCCACCAGCGTTTTCAATCAATTAGCGATGTTCATTAGTGAGGCCATGGAAAAAAAAGAGTTTGATTGAGAGAGTTTGACTCCCAGCTTAGAATTTGTTTTAAAACATATTTCTATTGCCTTTTTAAGCATTCAGAAAAGCCAGACAACAATGTGGAAACAAAACAATGAAGAAAATAAAATAAAATATGCAGATATTAACAAACAGGCACAAAGTAAAGGTCCGTGGCTTATCTCACTATGATGAGCTACAAAGACAGAAATTGGAGGTGGGTGGTTAATGCTTAGCTCTAATGTAATCCATAAGTGCTTTCCAAATTCTCTCAAAGTCACCAGAGGAGCCACATATTGTGACTCTCAATTTGTCAAGTTGAGGTGCTGCATCACCTTCCTCAAGCCACTGAGTCCAGCTTGATGGATGAAGAGTCTTCTAGTCAAGATGGATCAATCACTATTCTAACATTTTAAGTGACACCTTTGATTATCTTGAGTTTAATTCCAGAGAGATTATTATTGTTCTCTCCTACTATGTCAAAAATACGTAATCTGGCTGAACTGTCAATTTGAAAATTTCAATGTAATTTTGAAGATTGAACTCCAATAAATAGATGTATTAGGATATTACCAGAATGAGTGTGCTAGAGAGGCAGGGGAGAGTCTGCATCTACGTCAGGGAACATTTTAGAGAGTTTGGCTATAGAGAAATAAAAGTGATGCAGCACTGCTGTCCAAGCCACCCTCAAAACCCCCTCCCATGCAGACAATAGAATCTCCAGTGATGGGTTTTGTAAATTAGACAAAACATTGTAGATAAAATGTATTGCACCCCTTTTTAAAGGCTCAAAGTAAAACAAAGATTCCATGGGTGATTCATCAGCCAAGCCTAGAGTTTGGTCCAAAACCAGACATCGGTAGGCCAACCACCACACCAAGGCAGACTTGTTTCTAGGCTATGATTTAGTGTCCTGTAAAACCTGGTGCTGGTATCCTTGATCACAGGAATCCTTTTCAGTCTGTTGCCTCAACTCAACAAGCAACGGATGAGAAATGATGTTGATAGAAGATGTTTCAGACTCATTTTGGAATTTTAAACTCCTACATGTGCTATTCACTGCATTGAGGTGCATAAGGTCTCTGGTTATCTGTATGGTTTTTAAGAAATCAATTTGGAACGGTCTTATGGTCTTTAATCACTTCAAAAGAAATGTTTCTTTTGTGGTTTTCTATGCAAAAGTTTGAACACAAAGCTATTCTAAACTGAGTGCCATAACAATAGATAACTCAATCAATCGTTCTTGGCATGTGCACAGAAAAGTATGATTACAGCAAGGACATAAAAACTAATCATAAGAGAAAAACCGCGATGTTGGACTGGATACATTGTAGGAGGGTTAGGGACGAATAGCTGTAGGTCAGCAGTGTGGTGCCATTTATTCACTACTTTATTCTTTTGAAATTAACAGTAAAATATTGCATGCATTGTAACCTCATATGTGAACCACAAAGGCTGTGGGCCCTGTGTAAAGGTGATGTGAATGTTTGATCAAAGAATGTCTTCAACTGAAAATATGAAGATGATATTCAACAAATACATGTCGAGACGGAACAAAAAGATTTGATGTGGAAGAATCAGTGTGACTGCATATATTAGATTCTTAATTAGTCTTTCAGGGAGAGCTCAATTATTAGATGTACTGATGATGAATGACAACTGGAAAAATGGAAATTCTCATTTGTGTATGAAAGCAACTTTTCTTTTCCCAACCCAAAGACTGTAGTGACGTGAGATCATTTAGCCTTTCAGCAGCTTCTGATGTGGTGAAAAGGATGTAAATGCCAAAGAGCATTAAAATAAAGTTGGTATGTCAGCTATAAACATCAGGGCTTAAGGCTTCTCAGTGTGCCTCTGCCCAGATGAAAGTGTATTAAAAATGTTTGTCCAGACAATAAAGTCTGCAGTGATTCTCTGCAATGCCAGTTAACAGATTTGCTTGTAGTTTTTGTTAAAATAGCCCATTTCTATGGCAGCTGGAGAGTTGTTTGTCACAGTAACAGATATTTGTGTATTTCTGTGCTTGAAGGAGAATGAATTCAACGGTGTCCTTTACCAATAAAGACCCAAACCTGGCCTGAGAATAGCTCATGATGTTGAAGGCTCTCATGCAATACATGTCAACTGACACAAGGATGTTCAATACAGGAGCACTGGTAGCAGACATATTCCACAAAAACAACTTACAGAAAAAGTTTTTGTTGCAAAAAATAGCCAGCAGATACAAATCTGTGTGTCCACTATCAAGGTAAAGGGAAAATGTAGTTACAATATTTACTGTAATAAAAATTGCCATGTTTTAACCTTGCAGTGTTGCTATTATGTGTTTTTAACCATGTTGGCAATGTCGCTCTGTGGACTGCAATGTCAGTCAGTTAATCGGTTGGTCCTTCTCTTTTGTCCAGACTGATTTACATGTACATTCACTGTTCAAAAGGTTATCCACTCTTCACCATTTTCAGCCCACTCACAGTTTACATGCACAATCTGTGGCCTTGTAAACAGACAGTGTCAGGATGCCTTGCTCTAATCAAAGGCCATTGTTCAGCTGCCAATCAGACTTCATGGTCCCCTGAGGAGGAATCCTAATGAATTTGGTGATCCTCTCATTTTTCATCATGAGTCACCAATAGGTAAAAAAAAAAAATCCACTTTTCTGATGGATTGGCACTATACAGAAATTCCATAGTTCCCAGACAATGAATCCCTAATGACTTTGGTTATTCCTGATTTTCCTCTCCAGTCACCATGAGGTTGACATTTGCAGTTTTTAGTGAAATATCACTATTGTCCGTGGATGAATTATAATCACTTTGGTGAACCCTTGATTAATAATCTAACTCCATCATGAGGTAAAAATGAGTTTACGGTCTTACGGACACTTATTAAACTCTAAATTGTATTGGGATGGAAGCAGAAATCTGAGAGACAGACATCTCAAATAAAACCACCAGAAATTAACCAAACTGTACAATATATTTTTTGAGTTGTAGTACAAAATTTGCTACACACCTGACCTTGTCAGTTGATTTGGTTTTCTGATGAAGCATGTTTGGTAAAACAAAAACATGTCTTTGACAGATAGGCAGCGAGTGCTTGTCTCCATTTCTCAGCCTGGTTTAAGTCTGACAGAACCAATGTCGAGTGACAGCCCTGCTGCAGGTAGACCAGGAGATGAACGCAGGTAGAATCAATACGCACAGCTGGTCAGACAGAGTTTGAAAGAGATGGAACAAATTGCATCACGCGCACACAACATGCACATAAACACATACACACAGCCATATCATGAGGTAGACATGTGGTCCTCCTGGCGATGAAGAGAGTCTGACTGAGCGGATTTGAAGTGACAGTGCGGCTGCTGGCAGCTTGCTCTCTTGGAGCAGGTAAACCAGGTAGAGTAAACACACAGCTGGTTTCACAGAGCTGCAGAGAGGGGATGAAACACACATGCAGGAAGAAAGCATAAAGGAACATGGTCATGAAAACTATGATGCATGTTGGCATGCACGTATAACACTACAGGGAGTTACACAGGGAGGTAAGGAAGAGGACACAAGTTCAAATCAGATGCAAAGATGAACAGCTGTGCATTTGTATTTACCTTCACTTCCTATATTATTTTCTTTGCTACATCAAATTGTAAAGATCAGAGAGAATGGTTTAGTTTTGTAGGGAAACTTTAAGCGTCACATCATAATTGTGCACATTTTACTGGAATGTATAGAGGTCCTTCCTGTTAAGAGGTACAGACAGATGAATGGGTATGCTGACAGGAAAGACAGTAGCAACAAACAATACCAAAGTAAGCGAGTTTACCTCATATGGACAAACAAGGAGACAAGTTTGCTGCATAGGTAGAGGCCAAAGCCTCGACTTCAGTCAGAGAGAGACTATTCGTCGGGCCCCAGCCTGTCAGTTGTGATAGCAGCAGGTAGAAGGTCGAGACTGTGGCACACCAGCTGTGGCCCACTGGTACCCTCTCTTCCTCCATCCCTCCACCACCTCTGCAACACAAACACATGCTAAACAGGCCAGTGTCTTCACAGCCTCCCACATTCAGCTGCAAATGAGCCTGCTTCGGGCCCCAGCCCTGTTTGATGTCATGAATAATGAGGATGAATTTTCATTTGCGCAGGTTTCTGAAAATTACAATGCCTATTGTTCAGACCCCTCACATCAAGCAGTCAGGTCTGTGAGCTCAGGAGTCTATTCATGTCCAAGTTACAAATGCATACAATTCAAACCCGCACATTAACAGAATGATTTTAACAAAGGTAATAGTCAGTCTGAACGCAGATACTGTGGCTACATTAGACTGCACACTGCTGAGGCCAAAAAACAGTGAACTCCTGAGAATTTGTTGCTTTCAGTATCTCAGTATGTGAAGCATCCATCTCAGGTAGACATGTGGCCCTCCTGGCAGCGACAGACAACTGACAAAGTGGATATGAAGTAGGGGCTCCTTTCCTGGCAGCCCGCTGTCCTGGAGCTGGTAAACCAGGTAGAGAAGACACGCACAGCTGGTCACACAAACACAAGCATGCACACATACCAGAATAACTGAGGATACCCAAACAGCACAAAGTGCATGTTTCAGGTGCAATGAAAACCAACTGTTTCTGTCAGCATTCAGTTACCTAGTTACTGTCTGCAGGGACCCAATTTCTTCAAGGCCATGAAAACAGGAAACCATGTTTTCATAAATAAAGAGTATTGGAGAAACCTGATATCCCCAGTTAGTTTTCAAGTAGGGATTTTCAATCACTGACCTCACAGATTTCAGTTTAATTTTATGAAGGTCAGAGAGAGGCTGATTGGGTCAATATGCCACAAATTATTATTTTATTACAAACAAAACTACATGTTTTTGAGATTTGTTTACCTTCCCCCTCCCTCTGATAAAGATAAAGAGATATATTAGTGAGCTTTGGATGTGCGATATGTGGGCAGAGCTGTTACCCTCTGCTTCCAGTCCTAATACTATGATAATATAATCTTCACTTGGCTGCTTCATATTTGATGCATAGGCATCTCAAACTATGGGAAGTATTTTTGCATTCAAAATGTTTTAATTCAAAGTGACGAAAACTGAAAGATGAAGTATGCATATAGAACTTGCCGGTCATTCTGGCACATGTAAAAGACTTTCAGAAAATATGTAATTTTAACAGGCTAAGCTGTAACATTAGACTAAATTCTTCAGTATCCAGATATGTGGGACAGAGTGAGAGAAACTTGTGTGAGGCAGTAAAAGTAGCAGGTCTAGCTCACATCGACTAACCAGCGGGTTAAAAGTTGGATTTAATTGAAGCCCACAGGCAGCTACAAGCTACTATTGAACGCCAGTCTGTGAGGGACAAACAGTTAACTGGTCAATTTATCCCCCTTGTTGACATTGTTGAGGTTTGACTCATCCGAGACATTCAGACTTCAGTTATTCTGTCATTTGTTTGGTAGGTGACTGCTAGGAAGATGTTATCAGTCCTTAGGATGAATGAGGTCTACTGCTGGAAAAGCTCTTTATCCTTCAGTTGTGTGTGTGTGTGTGTGTGTGTGTGTGTGTGTGTGTGGCTAAAGATGTGTTGAATGTGGCCCATTGATTTCCTCATTAGCCTCAGCCTACTAAACAACCAGGCGACTGCTAATGCACTAGTCATTATCATTCAACTTGCAGCACAAGGTCTCTGAAGGCAAACCTCTCCACCATCTCCAAGGACACACAAAGCCATTTTATTATAAATACCTTTATGTGCTTAAAGTTTACGTTTAAAAAAAAAATCACAGACGAGGTTAAACTTGTATTCAAAGCAACAAACTTGATGATCTTCCTTTAATTTAATTCACTTGAAATTGAGTTGTTATTTCAGTTGGAAAATGTGATTTGAGTTTTAATATTCCCAATGAGTCTTTTGCTATTCATTGCTTTAGTATATCAGCTGCTCCTGTATTGAAGATAACCAGCTGTAAAGACACTTTGCTACTCAGCTATGAAAACATCATTTTTAAGCTGGTAAACACTCGTGGTTGGTGTCAGGACATTAGGCCAGCATGCAACTTTGATAGATTATAATAATGTTCTTTAACTCTTGGTTCACTTTATTTCTGCACCTGTATTAAGCACCAGAGGAGTTTAAGGTAAACTTTTAAGGACTTTTATGAAGTCATGCTTGATGTTGGTCTGCCCACCATTTTGGTATAGGCTGACGATCTCGACAACTATTAGTTACAGACATTAATGTTCCCCATAGGAAGAGCTGCAATGTGATCTCCTGACCTTTTCTCTATAGCCATTATTAGGCAGAATTTCAATTTGTCCAATTCGTTGGTTAATGACTAAATTAATGACATTCTCATCAGCTTCAGTTGTACTTTGCCGTGTTCAGATCATCCCAAACAAATTGGACTAAAGTGGAAAACTAAATTGAGTCTGATAGGTTTGCTCTTACAGGTCAGGTGTACTCTAATATGAAGGTGTAAATGAAAGCGTTAACATGTCTGTCCTTGCTGTATGTGACACAAATACATCTGTGGACATGAGGTCTGTTAAAACGTCTGAGAAAAAACACTGAATTGAATGTATTTTTTAATTTTAGTTATCACTGCTTTGTGTCTGTCCCTCGCAGTGTCATTACCATGTCAGTCTAGACTGTGCTGTACTTGACTGCTAAACTGGGAGAAGTCCTGGATTTTCCCATATAAGCAGCAGCTAGGGGCCAAAAGTCAAAAATGAGGACACACTAGTAAGTCTATATTTTTTGATGTGAGCCAAAAAAGGATCCACAAGGCCATAATGAACTGTATTCTTGTATTTCTTCTCTATAATCAAATACAACTGATATAAAGTATAGGCACACAGTACATCTATTTAATACAAAATATGTGAACTCTATTACACACCTATTCGTCTTCCTCTTGATGTGGGCAAGGGTGTGTGTGCTTAAAGGAGCACTTTTTTTCTCCCTCCAGCCTGTTTTTCACATCCTCAGAGGACAATCATTACCAAACATTACAAAGGCAAACTATTTAAACCCTTGCTCCTATTGAAAGCCAATTCATACTGAGTGAAGAAGAGAAGTTAAAAAAGAAAGAAAGGGAGGAAAAAAAGGAAACAAAAGCTGAGATAGACTCTGAGAGAACGTGGAGTAGAGAAAGAGGACGTTAAAGACAGAGAGAGGGAGAGACGGAAAGAGCGAGATACGTAGAGAGAGAGATGGAGAAGAGGAGACTCTTTTGGGGTGCAGTGGGCTGTGAGACAGGTCCATTCACTCTGATCTAAACACTGTGTCCCACTGCGCATCAGCGCTCTCACCCAGGCAGCCAACACTGGCCACAGACTCAAAGTTAACCAGTCAACTCCATTACAGTGCAGGGGGCGTGTACAGACCTGCCACACCAAAGGGATCACGCCGGCCAGCCAAGAATATTAATTGCTTTTAAATGAAGTGGAAGTCTCTTTATTGGGTGTCTGGTGTTGGTTTGTTATCTGTGAGGCTGAAAAGGCCCCACTGCTCTTTGGTCTCGCCGCCTTTGAAAGAGAAACTGACTCTGGATGAGGTCATTGATCAGCGGGGGCTGTATACTCCCAGTGGGTTTTTGTGTGTCCTGCCCCTTTAACTACCCCTATTGTCCTTTGCTCATTCAATCCTCAATGCACTGTGGTCAATAAACATATTTGTTAATGATGGTTCCTCACATTTGTAGATTCAGTCCAAAGCATGTTTACTGACAGTGGAGTAGGATGTACATTAAAGGGGACCTATCATGCTTTTCCTTATTTTCAGTCATAATGTTACAATGTTGCATATTCATATTAGACATGGCCAAAGTGTCAAATAATGAAGCAAACATACATAGAGTAATTATTTTGAGCAAAAAGTACTGGCTTCAGACTACTCTGAACAGTTTTTTCTTCTCTCAGTCTGAGCTGATGCCAGCTTGTGACTAATTTCTTTATATGGTCGTCTGCTCCACTCCACTAATATTATGGTATTTTTACATTGTTTTGGGGATTATTCACTCCAAGCCATGACTCGTGTTGAGCTGGCATGCTGTGACTGTTTTTCCATCACACATCTGCAGCGCTTCATCAAACATCATCACTGTGATTGTTTCTGCTTGTACTATTCCTACCTGCAATATGTCTTAATGTCTACTGAACAAAGAGCTCCAAATATTTCCATGTCTGTGTTGTGTCAAACACTTTTAACCACCACTCATGAGGCTCCACTAATTCGAAACATGTTTCATGCACAGTTAATTCTTCACAATAAGAGTCTCGCCTTATGTTGCCTTTTAAAAACTTGTGGGCTCACTGAAAGGGGAAAGAGAGAAAGAGACAGTAGCCAAAACTGCCTGTTAGGAGACAGAGGCTGAACTGAGGGGTTTCATAAAGAACCAGTATAAGATAAATAAGGAGTTTTTTTTAACTGTGAATCATGCAAAACTACTCTGGTGGACAACTTTTAACAAAAAGAACTATATAGACTGCAATTTTGTAAGATACCGGCTTGATTTAGCTAACTGCAAAGCCCTCATATTAGCTTCAAATGAACTTTTGCACAGAATGAGGGAAGTGGATTTTGTCCCTTGTTTCTTACAGTGTAATTGCCTTGTGAGGAAATAGTTTCAGGGCCAGTGTGGATAGGGACTGTTACAGCAACTCAAGACCCATTCCCACATTTACAGTATATGGGTACTTCAGTATTGTAATAGACCGACTCAAACATCTCCTTTAGTTAGCTATTTATGGTAAGTAACTACCTCAAAAACTAGGATGTCGGCTAGTAATAACTACAATGTCTAGCTTTTTTTAACAGGTTTTACAGGAGATAATGTGACGTGCTGTGCTGAGAACAAAAGAAAACTAACTAGCAGTTCATTAAAAAGAATTCATTTTGCTGTTGAGCAGCTTTCAATGACTAATATGAGTGATCCAGTTTTATAAACTGAATGAGTTATTATCTAAAATGTTCATGTCAACATCGTCCCATCACATCAGATATTGTATTGAAACAAATGTGAGTGGCGTGTACCACACGCAAGGGTTTATTATTTTGCCTCATAGGTAATTCCTCATAGTCTGGCTGTGACTGAATGTGCTTCCACCTGTGAGCCCTGTCGTGACTACAATGGCTGCTGTAGCTGAAATCATGTACAGTGTGTCCACCTCTCTGGGCCCCACTGAGCTCTGTGTCTGAGGCCTAGCAGGCTAGCAGGGGGAGAGGATAGAGGACATTATCTATAATTCCCTACGCTGTCTCTCTCAAAAGGGGCCCCGGTACCAAACAAAGCCGTGCTGCTAGACAGCTCTGGAGATGAAGACGAAACTGAGGTTTCACATCCCCATGAATAAGGTTAGATATTAATCCAGCTAAGAGAAGAAAAAACATGCTACAGGTTGCTTTCTAAGCTTCCTTTGTGGGAGTATTTCTTTGTGTTGCTGTCTGTCTGGCTTGTGAATAGGACCCCCCTCCTTTCTCACTATGTCCATTGAAAAATTGGCTTCTAAATACAAGCTATTAGAATATTTGTGTAGATAAGTAATAAGTTATTAGTTGCAATTACTGGTCATCTATTAGTCTGGTATAATAGACTGATTAGGCAGTGGGCCTTTTAACTTCTGAAGAAGTAATTTGGAAGACAGCCTACCTTTGACAAAGCAAAGAAAGGCTGCCTTTATTCAGGCCATATCTGGCTATTGTACTAACAGACATGTTATAATGGGATTACTAGCAACTACACTGGACTGATAAAATCAATGGCGAACGCATCATTTTGTATAATTCACAGGTACTGGAGATGAGAAGAGATCTTGGCTAGTGAGAGGGCACTTCAAACAGGATGAATAGGAGTGGAATATGCATTACACAACCTATATTTAATGTAATTTACTGCATATGAGAAATGATGATGGTGGGATTTTTTTCTTTTCCACTCAATGATTCAAGATATTTAAAGTGACACATTTTGACTTTTGGAGTTTTCGGATCCGTGCATGCCTCAAAATGTTACATCTAGGCCTGTTTGAGGGTGACCTGTGTTTGACCTCAGAGAAATTGGAAGCATAGCTTCCTCTGTACAGGTAGGTACTGGCCCTTTGTCAAAGATGATGACAAAACCACCATTCACATTCTGTCTGAGTTTTCCCAAGGACAGCTTATTGTCATTAAACACATCCCTGTCCTGAAATCTTTCATTATGAAGAGGAATGGCAGCTCTTGTGGTCGTTGGACTTCTGTCTTCATCTCTGTTTCGCTTCAATATGAGGAGACACTGGCGCTGTATTATCCAAATGTTGCATCCAAACGTGAAGGTTGCTCTGTGAGGAACAGCTGAAGTAACATGAAGCACCATAAGCTTGAGCTTCCTCAATGTAATGATAAATACAGAATGAGGGTTATCCCTGAATGTGGCAGACCGGTTCCTGCAGTTGAAGGTTTAGTGTAAATGCTGTGTACCTCACACATGAACACAGCAGGTTCTTGATGCCCCACCACCCTTCAGTTACTGGCTCAAGTTGTGCTTCATGCCTCCTCATTCACCAGCGGCCACAGATGGAGCACAGTGTTGACACAGGGCCAAATAACCAAGAACAATCATCTTTCCATTGGTGGCAGACAAGACAAATGTATTGCTGTTTTTCCTACCCACTCGTCTCCTCTCTTTATACCTCCGCTTCTTCCTTGCCTGTTGTTTATTCTAATGTGGTCTGGATGGAGCAGCTGGTGGTGACATGGGGTTGATTATGCTGTTCCCACAGTGACATATTCAAAGGCGGCGGAGGAAGACGCCATTGTTGCCTCTGATCTGTGGATGACAGCCCTGCCTGTTGCACCAGCTCCACACTGGCGGTCTCATGGTGAGAGAGGAGCAGGGCTAGCGTGCAGTGACATGTACAGTACATGCCGACCGATATTAGCTTCAGATTACCTACAAGACCTATCCAATGAGAAGAAAACATTATTACTTTTGATGATTAAGTTTCATCTCATCTCCAGTACACCATGCTTTATTCCCTATATCTTGTCTTCATCCAAGTGGTATCTAAGGTTGTTTCCTTTTATCCCCTTTTTTTACAATATGTCAAGTGGTCATGTTACTTATAAACTAATAATACTACTATTAATAATACTACTACTAATAATAGATAAAAAGATTTAGAATAAAAATATATATTCCCATAAATGCAAGATACACAACATAACAACCAACTTATATGCAAAAATACAATATTTTATCCAGACACTTCAATAATTACAGGTTGAGTCATTATTGAATAGGTGTTCTTGAGCCCTTCAAGGACTCAAAAACATGATAACGTGATAACACCAGTGCAGTCAGTGGTTGTTAAATCTGATTTTTTTGTTGATAAACTAGCAAATTTCACATTTTTTTTCAGAACACAATATGAAATTTCCCTTTTCTCTGAGGACTTGAGAATAACCCAAACTAATTTGACAGAAATAGTCGAGCCAGTCCAGTAGCTTAGGAATTACATCTGTACTGGAGGATTCCACTCCTTGCAATAGACCTCCAATGCCAATGTTCAGTGTCAGTGCAGAAAGTTGAGGTAAAGGGTTAACACAGGTCTCACCATAGTGTAGCCCACACAAGGTGAATTTATTGTACATTATATTCATGGGGATGAATGAACAGTATTGTACATTGTATCATGCTTTGAATACAAAACTCAACAGTTACTGTTTCAACTTTGTTACATAGAAATTCACTAATATAACTGGACATTCAACTTCTAGTCCACAATTTCTCAGCACTGAATACAAATAATTGTGTTTACAGTATATCCATTCATTGTGACAGAGGGCAGAGGTCATGGCAGTGGTCTAGAGTGGAAGTGGTTTTGCTGTTATTGAAAAGAAGACTGCTGAGCATTTGTTCAGCCTCCTCAACATTGTCTCTACTATCAGCAATCTCCATCGGTACAATCTCATAAATTTGTAGGAAAAAACACAAGCTGGACAATAACAGTTGTCTCCACATTGGTATCATCACTGTAGCCAAGCCCAAGGCTGACTTTCATGCAGAAGACCTGAGTTTGTGGCCTTTCACAGACTTGCAGTCGACCTTCACCTCCATAACCTCAAATCTTTTTCTAACCATGGTTTCTATGTGCAAATAGAAAGTGAAAGGTACAAAGTGGTGTTGGCCTTTGCAGAATTGTCCAACATTGACATTTTTGTCTGGTTAACAGGTTTGTATCTAACTCAATTTCCCACCTCCAGCTAAAATAAATGTTACCATCTACTCCTAAAATCAAATCTGGTTCCTTTTTATAACCTTCAGGGTAAAATTCCTCAATTTATTGTAAAAACTCAAAATTTCATCTTTTTAAAAGCAGCTTCTCTAAATCTCTCTGTCTATTTAATAAAGATAACTTTTCAGTTCCTATCCATGAAGGAGGAGTGGGCGGGTTAAGAGTTAATTTCCATTAAGTGCTTTTTTACACTGTCTAGTACTTTCACAAGTGCTCTTGTTGCTTTTCCTTCATCTCCCTTTTCACTTGTGCATATTAACAAATACATCCCACACCTTGAAACATACAAACAATTAACATGCAGCATAGATTTTACAATGCCGTCACATTTCTGTCACAGTGGACCCTCAGTTGCTTATTAGACTAGTCACTATAGCATAACTAGTCCATGCAAAGTATGCACACATATACTCACACTCACCCAGCAGCCCTACTCTGTTTAAAAGCATATAGGACAACACTGTGCGCACAAGCAAAGAAGAATAGTGGCGCTAGTCACTCAGTCAGTCCAGCTACTTCATCACAGGGCCCAGTTTGGATCATTTGGTCGGTAATTGCTGCCCACAAGTGAGCCACTCCACATGAATGGAAGTGCAGTAAAGCATCAGTGGCCATGATCAGTGTCTGCTTCCAGGTAATAGCACCCCATCCCTCCCCTCTTCCATCCCTGCTTTACTCTCCCAGGCTGCTTCTCCTGTTGAATGAGGGGATAAAAGTAGTGAGGGTGAGGTAGAGGGCTTTGCAGAGAGGGGAGGGTGGAGGGGGCAATATAGGCAATCCATAATTACCTGTAATGAGACTTTTGTCTTGGAGCATTATAGGGATGTTCTTGAAGTCACCCCGGAGGTGGTTTTCAGATGGAGCAAGAGCCACGCACGCCTCAAGGCCTCTCATCGCCCATCTCATCCATATGTGCAGTAATAAGTAATTACTGAAGTCTCATTGAAGTCCATATAGAGTATTCTTCCTCTCTCCCTCTCTATCTCTCTCGAGGCAGATGAATACCCGCCACTCACCTATTACACAAAGTGACACTCCTGGAGATCCGACGTGTCATCTCAATCTTCCTCTTCAGCCCTACTCCCCCCCTCCCTCAGTTTGAGAAAACAGCTGGCACCCTTTGATGTCTGACTGGCCTCGCACTGGGTCATCTCCACTGCTGCATTTGACAGGGTATCTATTCATGCTGTTCTCAGGGCGTTGAAATCATTTTCTATATAGCACCATGCTAGAAATAAGTATCATGGGTTTCCTGCATTGCTTCCTGACACCTAGATTTGAAAAGCTCTCACCCTGGGATCAAAAAGGACAGAACTGCTTTAACTGTTTGGTCCATTGGACACCTTATTCTGTATCTGCTGGAAGGATCCACTTATCACTTTAGAGGAAGTAAAAAAAATGATCTGCCAAAATCAATCAAATATCTCTCTGTTGTCTGCCATTAAGAATTCTGATTGTCTGATTACTGTAGCTTTGTGTATCCTTTGTACTGGCTAGGATAATATGCAAATTATAACTGAACAATCATGTCTGATTGAGAACTAAGAATTAAGAACCAAGTACTCACATGATCAGATATGTTTTAGGCAGTTTAGCCAGTGTGTCTGCACCAGTAGTCTCCAACCACTGGGTCACACATTAGTACCAAGCCTCAGAACCCTGGCTGCCATGCTGTGAGGAAATATTATGAAAAAAGTAAAAAAGCAATTACCTTGAACATGGTCTGTCTAGACTACGTCTGTCTCCATCACTCTCATAGGTATTCGATCCATATGTGCTGTGTCCTTGTTGCTTTTGCTACCAGGCAGCTGACAAATGAAAATGAAAGGAAATGTTGTACAAAAGTTTGTAAATTTGAATCAGGTAGGAAAGCTGAAAGGCTAAATATCTGATATCATTTCCAAACTTCTGATCTTCCAATGGCTTAACCTTTGGTCATGATAGTCTGAATGAACATTCAGCATGTTCATATGCACAGACCAGATCAATATTTACTATTTAGGTAGTCAGAGGACCCATTTACAGTAGTTATCTGGTTAATGAAATGTTTAAACCCTGCAGTAATCAAATGTCTTCCCTACCCTGACCTTATCATAGATCACTGTTGTTTCTTTTTTGAAACAACCGTGATCAGAGACTTTGTGTCTGTCCTGAGGTGCTGACAATCTCGAAATTTGATTGTATATTTTGTAGCAAACTGACGGTGCAGAGAGAATTTGTTTCAACAGTGGAAACAAATTCATTTGCACCTCTGATGGCCACTTTGTGATAGTTTCAGGTTCAGTCGGACTTTGGAATGGATGGAATCATTTTAAAAACAAGAATGGATTATTTGTAACAATCTCTCCTTTGATACATTATGTACTATGTGGTTACGTTCCCTGTCTGAAGTCCTTGACGATGTCCACACTAATACATTTTCGTGTCTCCATCCACACAAGCATTTTAAAACTATTTTAGAAATAATCTCCATCCATAGTAACATGCCTGAAAATGACTATCACATGACACACAGAAGGATTTGTCCCAAATCACTTGAATAACATATTGCCTCCTGTGCATGCAGGCAGTCGTCACATTCCCAATCAGGAAGCAATTCATCATTTCAAATCATCGATCATCATTTTCAAAAGAGTCATTTTCCACCCATCCAGACCAACATTGTGCTGAGCAGTGGGTGGAATGGTGAGACTGAACCAAAATGGTTAAAGTTGTAGGCCATAAGACCAAAACAATAAGCTGAAAAGTGGAGGCTAAAACTCTCAGCAGAGTTATGCATTAGTGCAGCGTTTAGTAATATGACACGCATTTCAGTAACATACAGTTTTTGGTCTGCTACACCTGTATGTTAAATTTCAAGATGGCAGATCAAAAATGTACTGAAAGTATATCGGAATATAAAGACTTTATATTTCCATAACAAGTACTGAACTACACACACAGAAAAATACTGCATGCTGTTTCTAGCTCATTTCTTCTCATGTAAATATGCATGTGTGCATTCACGCTCAACTCATCAATTTCTTTTCAAGGCCCCGGGTTCTTAAATTGACCATGAACACGGTCATTCAATCAATGCCGCACAAAATTATAATAAGAGAAATTGTAACATTCTGAATACTGTATGAAGAATAGCACAATTTAACCTGGTAGGAAAGACACACACTTGATATTTATATCAACTTGAATATCAACCTGAAGGGCTAAAGCTTGAACCAATAAAAATATATTTATCTGCCATCTTACTGCTGCGGTGGTCAAAAAGCATGAGAGGTAATTGAAAAGAAAAAAAAAAGCCCCAAACACACAAACAAGAGAATGAGGAGGTCACCTGAAGGTACTCTAGTTAGTGCTCAGGTGGGGTTTCACAATGAAGTGCTTTGATTGTGTGTCTCCGTGTATGTGTGTGTGTGTGTGTGTGTGTGTGTGGTTTGAGTTCTTATGACTTCTACTGGAGTTCTTCTTGTCATAGTGAAAAAAAGACCCTGAAAATGACCTTTAACACACACACACACACACACACACACACACACACACACACACACACACACAGACACACACACACACACACACACAAAAACAAAACAGCTGTGCGGGTGGGCCTTGTCATTAGTCCTGCTTGTTTTTCTTTTGATTGAGGGAAGTTGCATTGCGGTGCAACTCTCAATGCGTGTTTGAGAGTGAGTGTGTGTGCCATGTGGATCCGTTCTCAGTGTCCACTCGGCACTGAGACTAATTTGCATTCCTTTGTGTATGAATAAAGGACACCTATTCTGAGGACAGAGTTTACCAGCTGCTATCCAGAACTAGTCCTTATTAGAGCCCTGCTGTTCCTCTGAGAACGCCAGCACATGTTCAACACGTGCTGCCGCTCACACACGGGCACACAGCCTACACACACACACACACACACACACACACACACACTCAAGGACACGTGCACCCCCACAGCCATAATCTATTCATACACAAAACACACTAACACAGATGCACAAAAAGAAAGAGACACACACTTTACACAGAGACACTTGCAGAGGTTCCAAGCAATGATTACCAACACCAGTGCTAATTTTCTGCAAGTATCAATGGAAGGGCAAAGGTGACCGTCTCACACACGTCAATGTTTTCTCAGACCAGTTCCATGTTTACACATTAAGTTTTTACTGTTTGCACAGACTCAGATTTCCATGGAGTCAAAAATGATGGTTGCAGGCAGTAGTCACTTATTTTTCCTAATGGCCTCATCATTACATTTCTCTGAATTAGGTAGGTAACCTGCTGTTGCTCAGTCAGAATAACAGGAATAACACAGAGTAGAGCCAGTAAACAGGGTTACTCTGTGAATGTAGCTGTTGACAGTGACTAACTATATTGTCTCGGGCCAACATTTTTTACAATCCTCATAGAAAGTCTCAAAATCTAATTCTAAATACCATACAATTCCATCTATAGTGTTTAGTGTTCTATAACTAAACTAAATCCATGGTCATGTCCATGGTCATTTTGTCTGTTATTCATTACACATATCATTATGTGGGTTTATTATGTTTTGACATTCTATTTTAATATTTTAACATTATGTTCTAAATAAAAAAAATCAAGTACAGTCACGTTGGCATATGATTTAAAATAACACCTTGAAATAAAATAAACTTGTGTGTGCATGTGTGAGGAAGATATTTGAACACAGGGTCCAGATTAGGACTTCAGGCACTAACATGCATCTGTTCAGAGGGAAGCATCAGTGATTCTTGATTTTATCAAACAGCAGACATTTAGAGATACACTGAAAAAATAACATAAGTGATGATTTACTATAACAGCACACAGATGTGAAAAAAAAAACAGTACACGACAGTTACAGCGTTATCTGGTACATGATGATGGTTGCCAGTTTTGTTGAAGGTGCTACAGAGTAGTTTGGTTACGTTTTTATTTGCAAAAGTTATGAGTAAACCTCACAAGGGCTCACTGATATTGTAAAACAGTATTCACAATCTCACATGCACTGTATATTAACAGTAACAGTATTACATACATTTACATTATTTATTAGATCAAACAATAGATTAGTTTTCAGGTTATCTGTGTTTCTTCATGTTAAAAAGGAAGTTTGTCATTATTTGTTCAAAGAATGGTCATTAAATCAGCATGATTGTCCTGTGTTTGAAAATCATTTGTATTCATAAAAAAAAGTGTACCAAACAGTAGCGAAAAACAGTGTCTCTAGGATCAAGAAACTCAACTTATAATATGCTAAAAAAAAAAAGAAGTAAAATGCAAATTCAATACATACTTTTAAGAGTTTGCATACCAAATGTATTGTATTTGTGAGTGATTATGAACTGCAATGAAATCCACAATGGAAATTGAGGTACGTTTAACAGTTGGAAAAAAATATCAAATTATAAAATATGTTGAAAACATTTTCTTTTTCTTTTTTCTCCAATTTTCAACGTTGAAAGTGGCAAAGCAGCTGGATTGCGATTTGGTGCACACTTTTCTTTTAGTACAAAACAGTGTACAGTACATTTCTTACATTCTTCCTGTCGAATAGTATATATTATTTATAATTAATAGTATTAATAGGGACAGGGTGTGGAAATGGGGACAGGTTTACACCCTCTTTGCAACAGAAAATAACAGTTTTTATTGGAAATGCAGTAATCTGTAAAATAAATAAATAAAGCACTACACAAGGCACCTTTAACTCTTAATTGCCTAGGGAGCATGAGTAGCATTTTGTGATTTCATTTCAATGTGCTTGTGTAATGAAGTGCTGCAGTAGGAGGTCTATCAGTGTCACTTGCTCTCACTCCTCTGGATGTAAATGACTATTAAATTAGAGGATGATTTGGGGTTCAAAAGGAGAAACAAATTGTTCAATTTGGGGTAATTAGAGCACAAGATGTAGACACTGACCATGGTGGCCTTGGCTTGAATACCTAATTATAGAGTGGAAAAATTATCCGGCTCTCTCTTCAAAATGATGGTCAGTTTTAATAAACACAGCGCTCTCACCAACATTTGAGCAGACTATTAATTTGTATATTTGATGTTGCTGATATAAAGCATACACTTCAATGCTGCCTGTGCTCATGTATGTGTGCGTGTAAGAAGTGCTAGCTGATATTGCGACCCATGTAATGTGTTTTTCAGCCCATATCATCCCACTATTGTCCTGCTTTTCTTTATGCCTTTCTTTTCACCAGTTCTCTTTTATGTATTTTGCATTAATTGTACCTCTCTTAATTGTTCATCTGTTAAATAGGGAGTTAGCATGGTGCACAACAAGTGAGGGAATAACAATGGCACTTGAGAAATGTTGCACACAAGCTAACGCTCAAGTACACTTCAGCACGGTGACAAAGTGCAGTTTTTAGTGCTTAATTAAAAAATCATTTTAAAAATAAAAGATATGCTAATTATGTTGTTATTGCATGCTAAACAGTTGGTTTAGACATGCTGGTCGCTGCAAAAGGGGAAGATAGAGTATAAGCGAGTAAGAGGAACCATGAGATAGAGAAGAAGTAAAAAATGTACATTTAAATTGTCTCTGGATTGCCACAGTGTCAGGAGTTGGGGTCCTATTTTTTGGTTTTCTTGTTTTTATTTTTCAGAAGACTTTGAGGTTGTGAAGAAGGCTAGATGTGGGTGAACCACTGAGCAGTGTAGTCAAGAAAGGGTTTTTATATCTGATTAGGAGGTGGGCGGATGGGTGGATGGTTAGATAGTTAAGATAGTTAGGCAGCAAAAAGTGGACTTAGCTGCAGGCATAGTATTCTCCAATGACTCGGTCTGGAGTGCAGGTACAATCAACCTATGTGGTTGTTTAATTATAAGGGTGTCTTGCTATAGTGCAACATCTCTAAAAGTCAAGAGGTCTGCAGATGCAGACAGGCTTCGCCCATGTTTTTTGACAGAAAAGTGAGTTTTTCTGTCTTGTTTACACAGAACTAATAAGGACTTATGTGAGAACTTTACTCATTGTGTTACTGAAGGCTTTTTCTCATGAAATTGGCTTTCCCAGAGTGCTCCGGTCACAGGTCACAACATAAATGGATACCAGTGCTGCTTGAAGTTTTTCTTGTGTTATTGAATATAAACCATCAAATAAAAAGATTCAGAAATTTGTCTTGACAGGAGGAATCAGGAAAGAGAATAATACCTTATGGTAACACCAATGCTGCAAAAGAATAATTGGAATCCCTCACTCCAATCATTTAATTAAAAATGATCTTTGAACTGCCACTGAGATGATAGAAATGAAAAGTAGTCATTGAACTAAACCTAGTCTTCTATTCATGAGCTGAAGGTGGAATGGAACTGCACGGTAAATAGGCTGTTTCCTCTGCTGTGATTTTTTTTTTCACCATTACTCCGATTGTGGGATACTCATAGCTGAGAGAGGGGCTATGTGATAGAGTATGACCGCTGTCACAATACAGACAACAAAAAGGCTTGGTGAAAAATGTAATTTCCCCTCTTCTGTGGAGCCGCAGCAAAAGAAGGAGGGGGGGTGAACCCGGCAGAATTATTTGCCTGCAACTACTAGAGCTTGTGGTAATTACTATAATGATGTCTCCAAGTCAAGGCAGAGCCAGTGCCGCGATCACACAGAAGCTGATCAGAAAATAAAATTTCAGGGGGCACACAAGGCAGCCAGTCATCTCATTAAAACATGCTAAATACGGTGAAATGACAGAAAGATCCGGTGTGGCCTTTCACAAATATGAAGCCAGGTAGACAGCTTTGTTATTGTAAATATTCTTAAAATTAATATTGAGACTTTTAGGTTACATATTCAAAAAATCATTTGATATCTTATTCAAATAAAATCACTTGTATGATTGATAATATAATTACAGTGCAGTAGGGCTATAGCCAGGATTATTGGGGTCATGTCTTGTGAATTGTTTCAGGGTATTGGGCTGGCCTGAAAAAAAAAACATCTCTCATGATGAAAACATAATCATGAACGATGTTTTCATTCAACAATTGCATATATATTACGGTTAGGGTTCTTACATCTATTTAGATTCAGTTGCTATGAATTTTGACTGTTTTAGGCACGAACATTGAAAATTAATTAATTTGACTAAATAAAAACTTAATGTCTATCACTGTCAAAAAATATTTTGACACAGCATAGCCCATCAAATTAGAAGAAACATAAAACCCATAAAATATAGAAAACAATAAATATTACGTGAGTTTAAATTTGACTAGTTATTGAACCAGCAACATAAATATAAAATAGCTGAAACATTCAAATTTACCCCACAAAAATGGTATTACTAAAATGTGTTATATGTCAGCTGGGGATAACTGTTAGCTAACGTCGTGTGAAAATTGAAAGTACCCTATGTTATTTCAGCAAACTGTTGGCAGGTCATCAGAAAGCACATGTATAGTGTACAGTAATGTAGAAATGGCTCCAAGAATCTCATTTCCCAGTTTTGATTTCAAGTCAGGGATGTGGCTAGACTGTTAACCATCATGGGCTGAACCTGAAAATGAGCGTATTATACTTACTACCATTATTACCAGACCTATATGATGGAAAATCCTCAAAACCCATAACACAATGGTACTTTCACAAATGAGAGTTGAAAACAGAAAAGCTGTGGTAACTTGATCAGAAAAAATGTTGGATTGGTCATAAACCTCGCCTTGGTTGTTATCATTGTTTGTAGGACTACCAGACTGATAAAATATTAAACTTTTTGGCTATCTAACATGAGCCTAGGCTAGTTTGGTGTCGCTAGCCAAGGGGAGGCACAACTAAGCTATCATTGCTAACGGTTTAGCTTGATACAGTCAAATGCAAAACACGTTAGCAACATATAATTTATGCTCTGTTCATATCCTGTTCATGAATTTTGAGAGTAGACATTTATACACCTTGTTTTGTTGGTTCAGCATGAGAGGATGTATGTGAAACTGCTTCAGCTTCAGCCACTTTACCCGTGAAAAATAAATAAATATATACAAATGTACACTGACTGAATATGTGAACTAGCATTTGGCACATTAACCCCATCAACTGAAGAATTTACCTGTCAGCCAAAAAGACACAAGTATTTCCACCTGTTTTACTGGGCTTGCCTCTGTTCCATTCACTGAAGATACAAAACTAAAGTATTGCCAGCTAACAGTAGCTATACATGTTAGGTGGATGCTAATTGGGTTATGTCTAATTTTACTAATGTTACATGAATAATGTTAGTCTATTAAAAATACATATATATTAAATTAGCAAAATGACATGTAGGCCTACTAAGGCTGCTTAAAAACATATATACAGCTTATAAAATTCTAGCTGATTGTGTGTAAACAAACACCTGGCTACATAACTATTAGTCAGAGGCTGACAAAACTGTAACTTTTTACTTAATAAATGTGACTCAGTTTTCTTTGTATATGTTTTTTTTTGACTGGCAGAGGAATGTTGCCTTTGTACAACTACCAATTTCTCATTTACCAAACAACCCTACGACAACAATCATTTTTCACAGCAGGTTAGTCATTATTAAAAAAGCTATGAAAAAAAACTGTAAGTCCTCACATGGATAAATCTTTGGCATTTCTTCCTCAACAGTTAAATGCTCATCAACATTTTTTTTGAGAATTTTGTATTTTAATGTTGATCTATTTGCATTTCATTTATTTATGAGCTGCCTGTACCTGAGTTTACCATTACCATTTATGTGTGTTATCGTTGTAACTTACTCTGTTGCTCTTTTAGTGTTTAAATGACTTAAATAAAAAATTTTGTAAGGCATATGAATTATTAGTAGTGTAATTATCATTAAATCCAATGAAGCAATTTTTCTCTGATCTAAAAGAGCCTTCAAGTGCTTTTAGAGAACCCTCTTAAAACAAAAGGGTTCTCAAAAGAATAGTTTTTAGAGTGAGCACAAGGACACTTGGGAGTGTGCAGATATAGAAGATGTAACAGGCAGAAACTAGGCTTCTCTGTAGAAGACAGCAATCAGAAAACAAGCCTTGGTGAGCAAAAGTAATTTCTTTTTGACTATGCGACTGGCCCAAGAAGACATGGTGGACATGCAAGACCGTAGGCTGCTGATATGCACAGATGTTCCCCCTCATATCCACAAGCGTGTGACCACAGTCACTGGTTCAGCCTTGCCTGGCGCCCGCTTACGCAGATTGCCTCTTGGTCCCTCCACATTACACACGGCCCTGTTTGATTCTGATGGGTCCTGAAAGCCAGGAGACATACGTAGCTGTAACAACATCAATGCGCTTCGCCAGGTTTTCAAGTCAGGGACATGTCTTATTATAATTACTACCCATGTATTATTTATTTTGCTCTAGAGAGACAAATCGTCATGGTGCTCTCTGAACAGTTTCATGTTTTCCTCTCCTTCCTCCCTCCCTCCTTCTTGTCCTCTTTTCCAGTCCCGGGAGTGAGGAGAAGACCACAGTTTGGGAAAAGGGACAGGGTGAAGGCGGGGGGGGGGAGAATGGTGGGGGCAGCAGTGATCTGCAAATCATTTATTTACGTTTGGCATCTGCATAATGAGGCAAGGAGCCAATGGCAGCCCTGGCTTGCTGGAGACAGGGTGGCATGCCTTCAGTTTTAATGGGCACACTGAGGAAACTTCCAATCCTTCTTGACATTTCTCATAGCGAAATAAACGTGCTCTGGGTCAGAGTGTCTATTAGGAAGATAAGAGACGAACAAGTCAATTATACTTCAATGACTGCATAGCCAGGGGACCTCATTAACATGATCAGGGAGGTCCATGCTGCAGCAGCCCTCTCCTGTGTGTAGCTCCTGATTAAGTTGTGGAAGAATGACATGGCCCTTTTTTTCCTCCTGCTTTATGTATAAAAAGACAGAAAAAAAAGCACACAGACATAAATATATTCAAACATATATAAGCAAGTATAAACATACACCCATAGACAGATATACATATACACAGAGTGGCACCCACACACACACACATACACACACTTACACACACACACAGCAGACATCGCCAGGACACAGTGTCTAGCCAGCCAGCCAGAAATTGTTGACACATTCAAAAAAGTGAGAGGCACACTCCATCAGGGGTTGTGGGGAGGTTTTATCTGCTGATAGGGTCATGGAAGTGGATGCTCTGGGAAAACATTTGTGGCAGGGGATGTTGCGAGCTGTCATGCACAGCCTGGACGCATGGCCTTGGGTTGCAAGTGGAGGGTGGGTTGTGTGTGTGTGTGTGTGTGTGTGTGTGTGTGGAGGGGGGGCGGGGGGGGGGTAGCGAGCGGGCGGGGCACAGGCTGAGGCGGAGGCGCGGGTTAAAAAAAGCAGAGCCTGGGGTTTGGTGGGCGGAGTGGTGCATGTTTTTTTCCCCCTTTTCCTCTTTGCTGGCTTGTTTTCTCAGTAAGGACACTGCGATCTGTTGACGTTGATGGGATGAGTGCAGACAGGGTACAGGGAGCACGGCTTGTCTTTTCTAGTGCTTGCATAGTGTGCATCATATCCAGCCGCAGTTTGGCTAAGGCTCTAATTAATTAATTTGATCGCCTATCTGGACCAGTGGGAATTGATCAGCAGTCATCTTATCAGTGACAAAAGTGTTAACTACTTTTCACTAGGAGAAAAACATTCATCCATCCAACAATTTCAGCTCCACATGCAGTCAAACATGATTTCAGCTGCTACATTACTGCCAGAAAACAGATTACAAACATGGTTTGTAGGTAGTTTTTAGCTTTCATAAATGTATTTGAAAGTCTATATAAAATTAAAAGTAGTACAATATTCTTGTTGAATACTTGTTGACAATTTCTGTCACAGAGTTACTGAATGTCAACATTAGCTGAGAAACGTCCCCTGAGTCTTGAAAATGCTTTGGCTTGTTGTTTTGACAGAGAAGTATTGAAATTCTGTTACACAAATTGTCCTCTGATACTAGAAGTACTCAGAAATGGATCTAATGGGGCTGTAAAGATGGATCAAATTTTGATCAAACAGCCATTTGGCATTCTCATCGGAATCAAGCTTGTTTGCTGTAATTTCGGATTATCTCCTTTGGTTTGAATGCCTTCATGTGTGATCGTGAAGAAAAGAGGAGAGGAGACAGTAACAAGCCTTTGTCCACAGGCAGACCAAGCACACACAAAGGCATCCCACTAGGAAAGGTCCCGGACATATCTGTTCACATACCTCCATTATTGCTCTCTGAAACATGAATGATTTGATTATTTGATGACAGCTTATTTCTTAAATCTGTTTCGGCACCATATGTGTCTAATATGCAGTTTGCCCGCCATATGAATGCCTTGCCCTGGGGTCTGTGAGAGGCCAGTGCAGTTTTCAAACCTGGAGGGAGGATTGGCTTGTGAACTCAGACAGGCATGCCGCACTGTGCAAAAGCGCAGCGGACTGAATTGAAGTGCATGTTCAAGGAACAAGCTTCCTATTGCTATGCATCTCGTGTTCTCTCTGTCTCTCTTTTTTTTATTATGAATTAATAATCCTGCTTAAGGCTATACGTGCTGTTTTTAAATATCTTGGGCTCATCCAAACCAACCAAATCAAGCAGAATAAAGCTATGGAAAGACTCTTTCATTATTTCCATTGCCTTCCTGAGGAAGTATTCTTGTTATCATAATTGGTTCCCCAGTTTTTTTTTCCTTGCAGGAATTTTAAAACATGAGAATGCTTCACAACTCAAACTAAGTTTAACCAGCTTTGCAACCTGTGTCTCATCACTCTAATTGGCTCTTTAGTTGATCTGACTGGATGACAGTGATGCCCTGCATGACAGACCTTGTCCATTATAATGTTCACAGACTCCAAATTAATTTGATTAATTTCTACTTCTTACAAAATGTAATAATTATTCCAAACCAAGGAGTTTGACTTTTATTTGTTTATTAGTTCTCATGCAGCAAATGCATAACACTTTGGTGATTGGATATGTTCATGTTTCATATTTTATTTCATTTTTTATTTTTTGTGTGCATTTTTTATGCATTTAGTCTGGTTTTCAGTGAAGAGCTGTTATATATTATGAACATTTCAATAAATAATGAATGCCAGGCAAATTCTGAATTTTCTGCCACAGTGTTCTGTAACAGAGGTATAGTTTTATAAAGGTCTGACATGTTTTCATACAAGTACACCATAACAAGTGTTCATCATCCCTATACAAAAAAACAATTGGAAGATTGAACCTTTAAAAGTGTCATGGTTTCACTCATACAGAGATTTGTAACTGTGAGGAGCACCAGAAAGTCAAATAATATTTAAATAATGTAATTCATCCAATAATAAATTGTGATTTTATGTACTTGAGTGTTTGGTGGATTTTACATTGCCTTTTGGCCTTGAAGAGTCACTGCCGATGAATGCAGCAGTGCAGCTGAAGGTCATGGAGGTCAGAACATCGAGGCCGCAGTGAGTCCCTGCATAAGAAGTGTCCGTCACTGCATCTCATTCACACCTCGTATAAGTAGGAACCTGACAGCTCACCATTAGAAATCACTCGACTGGAGGGATATCAAATGACTTGTCAAAAGAAATACAGAATCCCACTGAACTGGAAACTGAAAGGATTGGCTCTAAGTAATGCAAATGACCTCAGGAGCAGTCAGAGTCATGTAAACACATTCATCCCTATTGAAGTGTGCCATACAGTAGAAGGAATTGTATAGCGGTATGGACAGATTGCCTCAATAATTAAGAAATTGCAAGGCAAATGGGCTATTTTGATTATTTTTCTGCTCTCTCAAAGAACTTTTCCAACAACTGAAAGATACTGGCCTTGCTAATTCTCCACTTTTGAATAAAATCAATTTGTGAGCTATGAAGGATGTCATACTGTGGTCTTGGGATACAAGTCTTCCTTTATCTAACTGCAAATAAGGTGCACTACCGCTTCAAGGTTGTGCCACAACAAAATTTCCAGTGGAGAAAACTACAAGGGCACATTCACATACTTTTTTTTTGAGAATATTTTAAAAATTATCTTTTAAAACATAACTAGACAGGGGGCAAAGAAAAAAAGGGAGTTTAAAAGTAAAACAAATACAATAGGGCATGAACCATATCATATTATCACCTGTAAACCCACCCACACCAACACTTACCTCACACTCGGCCGGGCAAAACAATACAAACTGCTGGTAACAAATAGTAAGAATTCATAGTACACAGAAACATACACATATATACAAACATATATGCATACACATGTTAACTCTAACTAAAAATACAATATATCTTAAGGTGAAGGCCTGCTCACTTTTCTATATTTAGTTTAGTCCTGTAAGTGAGAGCTGGGAGAAGTCCACATAAACATGTATATGTGTGTGGTTGTGAGGGGTTCAGGTTTGCTCTCTTACATTCTTCCTGGTCATTTAGCCCTGTTAATAACCTGCCATGCCAAATCACCCTTCTCTCCAAATATTTAGACCTGCACTCCCAACATCCCCTCAAACGACAGAACATGCTCTTTAATTGATATACTGTGCATCCCCAAACCTTTGAGTGTGAGGAGGGAGGAAACTGGTAAACTGGTGTAAATAGAAGAACAAAAGGCTGCAGCATTTATCTTCTTCTCTGCGTTGCTGGTGTCATACTGAATGTCCCTGCTTCCTTAGATCTCTGCTAAACAGACAGTGTTGGCTGTGCCCTAACAAGACGTACAGTTATGGTTGACTTCATTCCTCTCAGGTCTTCTTAGCAAGGCGGAAGACAAAGACAGAATTAATTTCTTTATTTATTTGCGAGGTGCCTCACTTTAGATGTGATGAGGAAACACGATGAGCACTTTATCGGTCGGGTTGCTCATCTGACGTGTAAGAAATAAACATGCAGCCAAAGAAAAACTCAGATGTGCACAAGACCAAAATCACCAGCAGGAATTAATACGCTGCTTTTTTTGACACAGACTTTCATTTGGATCATCGGCTTGTCTGTGACTGTTTCACATTGCTTATTACTGTGAGGAAGTGAAGCGTGTAAATTCATCCCTTCAATAACCTCTGAGCCATACGAAAGCTGTTATGTTTGGAACAGAGCACAGCACGAGCGCCACTATGCTCTCTCACGGCAGGTTACTCTGCTGCTCCAGCATCGTCCAGCATAACTAGATAATACGTTGATATACATTTAGAGTATTTTAAAGCTCTGAAAAGGTGACAGGTTGTGGGTGACAGCAATTGATTAGTGAGAAGTCATGTTAAAGATGGCGCACCTCCCCAAGTACTCAAAAGGCACAGCTTTTATTAACTGTAACACTACTTTGTTGTAATTTCCATGAAATTGGTTGAATACTTTTGGAAGTGTGGTGGTGTAATGTATATAGTTTTAATGTTGGCTTGATCAACCTCCTCCCCCCTCCCCCCACATTTGTGCAGGATGCCTTTTGAGTATTTGAATTCTGCTGTCACCCACCTGCATTCACTCATTAATCAGGATTGGAAGACATCCACTACAAAGTTTATACAATATTTGCTTCATCCATTGAACCTTGATGAACCAGTTGTTTTTTACTGAAATTAACCACGTTTTTGAATAAAGGCTTTTTAAAAGTAATCCTTATGTTATTTTTTATTCCTGTTCCACACGAGTGCCTGAAGTTTATTTTTCCCTCCATGTGATACCCTCTTCTTCAAGAGCACCTGTGTTTTTCTCGGTTTTTATATAATAAAGACAGTCCTTGAGCACACCACTACCCTTTTTCACGAGTTTCAAAAATGATAGTACTTTAAGAGGAATATGCCTTTTAATTATATATAATATTAACATCTAGCTTTTCTGTTCATGATGTGAAACTGGCCAGAAAAGGCAAATGCAAAATACAGAATTAAAACATGGCTTCTGTTAATTGCATGTCGACTTATTTGCTCTTTTTTGAAACAGTCTATACAGCTGTAAGTTGAAATGACCCTGCTCTTGTAGTGTGGAGTATGGGGCATGCCATACATTTCAGTCAGTCATATATAGAGCACATTAGATCCACTTCAAGATAGACTACCCCTTCAAGGTTATTCTATTATTTTCTTCATGATTACCAAGGTTCCATGAGTCTTACAATAGGGCGAATCTTCCTCTAAGACTTTCCCTTTATCTTACCATTAGACTCTAAAAGTACAAATTCATGCTGTAGCAACACCTTGTTCACAGAGCTTAATGATCAGTCCCTTACAGATACCAAATATGTCAGGCTGGATTTTGGGTAGATTTCTGCACCTATGTCAGAGGTTTTATAACTTTGTTAAGCAGCTGAATGCAAGCCTGCTAACATGTGCACAGTTATAATAATAGCATGCTGATGTATGATATGTTTAGCAGGTATATTTACTGTATTCACCATATCAGTTTTGTGAATTAGCATGTGGAATATCCTACTTGGTACTAAACACAGGCTGATTGGACAAGTACAGATATTTAGTTAAACAATTGAATTAAATTTTTGAGCTGATGGTGGCACTAAAGGAAAAGTCATGGGGTCACCAAAGTCATTGCAATTCATCCTGAGGGGGACATGAGTGCAATTTCATGGCAATCTTCAAAAATATACATTTCAGCCTCATGATGATGCTAAAGAAAAAATCAGAGGATCACCAAAGTTATTCAAATTTATCCTAAATATTATGTCAATCAATTAAGTAGATATTAGAATATTTCACCAGATAAGAGAAAGCTTTGATGAGCTGATGATGCTGAATGAAAAGTCATTAGTATTCATCATCAGGGCACAATGAATGTCTTTTAAATTTCACAGCAATATATCCAATAGTTGTTGAGATATTTTATTCTGAACCCAAGTAGTAGACCGGCACTGCCACATCTAGAGCCTCACTGTGGCTGTAAAGAGGAAAGCTATAAGTAAAGGAGATACATTTCATGAAAGATTAAATTAAAGATTAAATTAAATTAAATGAAGTTTTCACAGTATTTAGATTTTTTTTACATTAGATTTTTTTTTCAGTACCACGGTTTCAGTTGTCTCTTTTAAATATCACATCTGTCAGATCTTCCTGGCTCTCACTTGTATTTAACATGTAACCTTAACATATAGGTTTCAAAATGGCTTGACAATTTCCATTTTTTGTAGTTCTGCATTTAGAGTGAGTTAAAGGTGTTTAATTTCCAATGCATTTAAGTGTGTTTATTGTGAGATGGTGAGCAGTATGCCTCCACATTATAGACTGCTCCTAAACATTTATTTGCCCCCTAAAGGCAAAAACAGGTCACAGTGTCAAAATGCTCATTTGGGGCTAAAGGCCTGTTATTATTTTCACACTTCCACACGTGCTGGTTAATTGACCATAATTGCCAAATTAGCTGGTCAGTAATTTAAGTTTAATTATTCATGTTTTTTTCCTCTTCTCGTTCCTTCACTTCCTTCCATATTGTTAGATATAAAGACAGGGCCTGTTAGGAGTGTCATGTTCAATGAAGAGGACTGAGATGGGACCCAATTAATATCATGAGCTGAACCCTCAAAGAGAAGAGAAAAAAAAGTGAGCCTAACGGGGACATTTCCTCAGGACATAATTGAATCTGATTACATCAGTTTTAATTTGAGCACGCTGCCCTGAGGCTATAAGTTTGTCTTGAAGGTGAATGTCCTGAATTAGTGAACATGCCCTCATCCTTAATTACTCACCTGCAAATGTCTATCATAGAATAGTGTTTGCTCACTACAACTGCAACAATACACTGAGTTAGTGACAGACAGTTGAAAATCATGGATGCACTCACAAAAGTTGGTGATACCCTGAAATATTACAATATTCATTCATTTGACCCATTTTAGGAGCAGAGACTTTTGAACCAATGAGATCATCTTAAAACTATAGTGCACTGAAATACTGTAACACTCAATATTTAAAAATGTTCACACAATTCTAAAAACAAAGCAACATTTCAAATACTAACATTTTTCTGGTTTTATTTGTCAGTGTTTTGGGACTTGTGCTGCCAGAGGCATCTGCCATCTGTGGACTATTCTGAGTAATGCTGCAGAATAATACATTACAAATACACATTTCCATGCATCTATGTTGTACTGGTGAAGACTCATGATGGACATTTCAAAATCCTGACTAATAAAACAAAAACTATGGATGGATATGGATGAATACCTCCAAAGATAATTGAAAAAATTGTTTTTTAAATCTTGAGCTTCTAAAAATATTCTGGACATACAGTATGAGAGTTTTAAAGTCAAACATTTTATAGATGTTCCTGTGAATGCTCATAATATTCAGTCCTTCATCTATGTGTGTCAGTGGTAGCTGGAGCCTATCCCATCATGCACTGCAAACACTGCACATATTACAGTATCCCCGTGATCTCCTTCACACCTGAAGCACTCAGAGGAAACGTTACTGACACAAACACAGGTGAGAACACACAAACTCCACACTCACTGGATACAGACTCAGAGCAATGATCTTCTTTTGTATTTATAAATCTAAAAGTATTACTTAAACCCTTGCACATGCACCACCAAACACCCTGAAGAGTTCTCATAAAAACCCACGTGGATACAGTGAATCATCAGTCCAGCAGTATGAAGTTTGTATAAATGCTTTTCTACTGGAGAGCCCTCTTATCTCCTCACCCTCCCATCTCTCACTCTGTCTGTCACTCAGATAGACTAATAGCTCTTCTCTTCCCTGGTAGTCTACAAGGATCTCTGCACCGTGGACCTTCGGTTCACATTACCCATAGCTAGTCCAGACTATTGAAATTGTAACCTTATGATCCTCCAGGCCAAACTTAATGGGACACCAGAGTCCCAACCCGCCCCAACCAGCCCACTGGATTAGTGCTACTCGGATCCGATCACATCCAGGCCCGTCACAGAGGCCCTTCAGACCAACTAACTGCAAATCTGAGGCGGCACCTCTGGGCCCAGGACCTGCCTGAGTTTACCCATAGCCTCAGGTCATGTGGCCTTACTGACCAGCCTTGGTGCCCTCAGGGAAGTGAAAGAGCAGCAGCAGAGAGGCAGAGAGTGGTTGACCGACCCAGAAAGACCAGCATGGTCAGACACATGATGGTCACATGATGACCCCTCCCTGTTTTCAGTGGACTAAGATCCTGACTAAAGAACATCTGGAGGGCATCGCTGCAAGCAGTAAGGGGAGGGTCTTTGCTTCAAGTAGGGCTAGTGAACAGAGGAAGAGGACAGAGGACAAGGAGATAAGAAGAGAGGAAGAGAGAGAGAGAACAGGACAAATAAAAAGAGATAGATATGTGTATATGTGTTCCAGTTGAGGGAATCTCAATTGCTACTTTTTCTACACATTTCTATTTTTCTACTCTGCTTCCATCAGTTTTACTTACCATTGCTACGCCAAGCTGTGTCAAGCTTTCCGTTCTAGCACAGTACATGTGGATCCTTGATTTCAGAGCCACAGTCGGCAAAAGCAGGCTTATACATTCTGGATGGCGACTGAGGATTTTGCCAGTTGTAATGACAACTGTCACAGGCATACTTCATCATAGCCGGTTAGCTAACAAATAATCGTTCATGAGCTTCATGAGTCAGTTGAAAAGTCTGTGTCAGGCTGACTTGTTTTAAAATGATAACCCCGTGTGACATGATTATGCTGAGAGACCCGAGGTTAAAGCTACATGTCTCAGGCGAAAAGTAAGCTGATGATTCCTATAGGAGACATAGGATTAAAGGTGCAGCATTGATTTTGTACTGCAGTAAAGTCATTCAATAGGCAGTATGAGGAGGAACAATTTAAATTCTCTGGATTATTTCATTCTGATATAACCCTGTTGTGATGCTTACCTTACAGGAAATCTTTCGTTCATATTTTGCAACTGCCTTTAACATTATGAGAGTGCTGGGGTTGCTAGAGTGTAATCTAACAAATTAAAATGTAACCATATAAAATATATAATAATATAAACTGATCGTATACTGCTTAGCTTTGATAGAAAACTTTGGACATGGCAATATCTGCCGCTTACGTTAAAGCAGAAAAAAGGCACCACACCACTTCTGACACTGTTGCTCTGCTGTTTTTAGTATTTGAAAGATTAAAAAAGACATAAGGCTCTAACATCTGCTTAATTTCACTAAAGCCTTACATTCACTTTCACTCTCACTGCTTGAGCATCCAAAGTTTGGCATGAGACAGTTCAATATCTGTCCATTTCACTAGCCTTCAAGACGACCTGTCTGTAAAGCTGAGCAACAGCATCCATGAGCCATGTGATACCATAAATAACCAGTCTATGGTTTTGAACACAGGCTCATTGTACAAACAAGGACAAATCACAATAAGCATAGGATCCACTTGGTGAGAAAGAAAAAAGATATATGGATAGAGTATGGAGACGGAGAAGAAGAGAGAGACAGAAGGAGACACAACTGAGGCTTTTCATTGCGCATGAGAGGCAACAGAGGCAGATATCTGAGCCTAATCGCAAAACCCACTTAAAGAACAGCGTCAAAAGAATTAGGCCCATAACATCAGAGCTCAGCGTAATGGAAGCCAACAAGTTGACAGGGAACTAGTGAATTTGTGGTGGGCACACAGCGGCTGAGATATCCGGCAAAACTTGTATGTTGACTAGTCTTTTATCTGATTGGATTACTGTTACTTAGCCCATACACAGTCAAGCATGAGTAATGCAAAGCTCTTTTTTTAGATAGATGCCCGCCCTCTCTCTTGTTTTGTTTAAGACCCTGGTGGACGGAGGTGATGGATGGATGTAGACTTAGTGACCTATATGAAGAACATTTCCACACTCATCATTTAAAGGATGTATAGGCCTCATTTGGAACATACAGGACTATTATATCTCTGATTTCAGTGCCTTGAGGCTGATGTGAGGGCCACATTGGTACCAATCAACATGAGGGTTAAATGCATTAGTGAGGTGATGCGTAACATTTTAAAAGCTACTCTAGCAGATCAATGTTGTGCGTCATCTGAGTCATGCTGGCTAACATGTTTATTCACGAGTGTACAGTCAGTAGTCTGAAGTTAGTGGTTTCATTATTTTTAGGGTATCCAAAAAACATCCACTCGGAAAACAAATATTGATGAGAGCACCTGCAATTTGAGAACCAGTTGAAAATAAATACATTTTTAAAAAACAGTCATGTTTGAGACTACACTCGATACGTTCACTGCTGCAACCTTTCATTTGGAACACACTCCCACCTTTCAACAGATAAAGCTTTTCTTTTTAAAAGCCCACCTCCCTATTCATTCTCTTTGTCATTGTGAGACAACATGGTGATGCTAGACTGTGTTTTCAATTAGGTTGCTCGCTGTTTACAGGTATTGTGCTTGGGGCTGTTGGGCAAGCGTAGCCTGGCCTCCAGGCCATTGTGCCTGCTGACAATAGATAATGAGCTATCCACCCATATGCAGACAGCAGAAGACGGGCACACTTATACACATACACACACACACGCATGCACACACAGAATATGATTTTACTAAGACAGGGAAACAAATACTCGGACAGTGTTGGCCTCAGTTGTTGATTTATTCTGTTTGTCTAATTACTATACATTTATCATAAAATACTCAAATTAATGGGATAATATTGTAGTGTTCAAAACATCCTGTAGAGGGCGCTAGGTTCCTGCACGAAGGGTCCATATTCAGCTAAAGTCAAAGGGACAAATAACAAAAGGTAAAAAGCGAGAAATGATTTATTTTTTATAGATATTTGTAAAACTTTCTTTGAGCTGAGTAACGTGATTTAAAAATCTGTGACATCATCACAATGTAAAATCTATGGGGCCAATGGGCGAAACACTACTGCACATATTCAGTGTTCTGCATACTCTTGGAATTAAACCTGAAAGATTTTTTTTTTTGGCTAAAAAGCCTGGCAAGCGATTCTTATTGGACTGAATAGATGCCATTTTCAGTCCAGTATCCCACTGTTGTAAAATTTCAACGATAAAAACAAGCAAAATCTGGTATGCCAATTTAAAAAGTCCCGCCCTACTCTGCCTCTGATTGGCTAGTACTTCATTGGTTGGGTTGGTCAGGTTTAGGAATGAGGAGTGAGACTGGTAATGGTCATGACTTCACTATCCTAGGAAAAAAGTTAATATTAAAGCCATTCAAGACAGAGGTACCGTGGTTTGATTCTTTGTTGTTTTAACAAACTTTGAATTTGATGCGTTTTGATGATTATTTTCACAAGGCACAGGGGAGGAACTGCTCCATGGGTTTGGATGCAACAGATTATCTATATTTAGTTAACAGATAAAAATGTATTGACTTGACTGAACTGAACTGAACTTAAATAAAAATTAATCTTGCATCCGAAGAAGAAATGAATAAGGACAAAAGAAAATGAACTGAAATTTTTGGTGGATTTTCGTTTTATTCTGTCTATTATCACAAAGTAGTATCTGTGTCTCACTTATCATCTTCCATCTAGGGTGTAGACTGACTTAAAGGCACACTATGCAGGATTTGTCAGCGGGCGTTTGTAAAACACAGCATTGAGAGCTGGTCCCTCCTCTCTGACTCGACACCAGAGCGAGACAGAAGAAGAGATCGAGCTACAGAGTAAATGAAGAGAGGGAACGACGCTAGCGAGAACACAGCAGTGAATCAGATAAATAAGAACCATCCAGAACAGGGCACACACTTCTAGTGGGTCATAAGTGATGATTGAGAGATTACTATTGTATGAGTCTTTACATTGTATATTCTTTTTTAGGAAAATCCTGCAGAGTATGCCTTTAACATACTTGTGTATAATTATTAAATTGGTTTTTGACCTATTTCACTATAACAAGCACTCGCACTTACATCTTTTTTTCCCCGTGAAATACTGACCTGAGCTACTTCGTCTGAGCGTTTGTGTGGGATTTGGGTTTGGAGAGGAGGAAAGCATGGAGCATTCAACACAAGGTCAAGAGCCTGATCAGGTGCTCTTAACAGGCCTGTGAGACATTCAATGACAAATACAACAGATGAGTATTTTAAACAACTTCTGCAGTTATTCCAGACTGTATATTTTCAAGTAATATTTAATTTATTAGATAGAGATACAGTAGCAGCATCACAGATATTGGTACAACAATGTTGGGCTACACAATGGTGGTCTACTGGAGAGTTTCTATCTTCTGGCCACTTTGGGGCAATGGAAATAACATTGATATATTATCACTTTTTTTTTTTTTTAAGTATATTTTTGGGGGGTTTTTTGCCTTTAATTTTCAGGACAGTGTAGAGAGACAGGAAACAGGAGGCAGAGAGAGGGGAATGACACGCAGGATAAGACCACTCAGCTCGGGATTCGAACCGGGGTCACCTGCAACGAGGACTATAGCCTCAACACATGGGGCGGGTGCGCTACCCGCTGAGCTATGCTCAACCCATATTATCACTTTTTAAAGGGAAACTTTCAACCTGCACCCCATTTTCCAGTCTTTTATATCTAAGTGATTTGGGACAATAAACTCTTTCTCTTGAGCCTGTCTGTTAATTATTGCATCTAACTAAGTCTTGCTCAAGGAGACGACTTGTTCTTGTTGAAAGTTGAGTTGTTAAAATCAGCAAAATATTAATATATGACAGAGTGTTGGAGTACAGAAAGTGTAGCTCAGTATTATCATTATCTAAAAGATGTTCAATGTCATGAATGAATATTTACCAGATTTCGATAATAAATCAACTTTAATAAGGTCCAGGTTGAAAAAATACAGAAGTTTCCCTTGAAGCTGATAGAGATGATATAGAGATAGAATCATACTGTATTTCTGTCTGCCTGATGAATGTTGCTTAGCTTTGTTTTGGTTTCCACTAACTATTGAGGGAAATATTTGTTATTTAGCTGCTAAACACTTCATTATGTTCACCAGCTAGATGCTCTGCCTGTCTGCAGTTTCGTGATGGGCATTTCACACGTAGTATGTGTTTGATCTTTTTGTGACAGAGGTCACTCCTTGTGACCACACGTCATAACCTGTTAGAGTTGCATTATGGTAAATCTAGTGTCCAGTCTTTACTTGTAAGACTAAACATTAAGATATCTCAGCCTCTGCTGCTTTGATTTTGATGATTGGGAGTCTATCTAATACTAAATCACCAGAATGCCCCTTTAATATGTAACCATTAATCGTTTACCAAAAAAGAGAAACTGGCCTCAAACCCCAGGCATTCAACATTTGTCATTTAAAGTAGACACAATGTTTCCAGCATTCATTCTGTGCAACCTTTACAGGAGACTGTCACTGTGCATGGTACTGGGATGCTTCAGAGCACCACAACATATTGATCAAAAAGAAAAAATACACTCTTTAATCTGTCCGTCAGGTGGACAAACCCAGACAGACCCTTGAGCGGTTAAGGAGATAACACAGCAAGCGGATTTACATGCCGCAACTGATGGAAAAAAAGGGGCCACCTCGCTCATCGGGTCCACATGAAAGGGAACCTGGTTATTAATGGACAAGGAGAGCACTGGAGGCTGCATTACCATCACATGCACCTCACTGTCCTCATTTATAATCAGCAACACACACATTGAACATACGTACGGCAGCACGGACATGCACCATAGCCACACAAGCTAAGAGGGACAAACTACTTTCTATACCCATAACAACCAGAAGCTGTTGTTGCCTCTCACAATTAATTAGGCAACTTATTGAGCTCAAGATGCAATATGCATGTTAATTTAATGGGTTATGTCTGGTTTCAGAAAAAAGGGAAAATGCTTTGATGTTCATAAAACTTGGCAGGAAATCACTGGCGGCAAACAATTACAGAATTAATGAAGATCCAGAAAACAATAGCAGAGGCTATTGTTGTGAATACATGCATGTTAAATGTGATTTCAGCCAACAGTGTGCCTCTGAGTATATTCAGGCTTATTATCAGTGCTCTCTTACTGGTCTCAAGTGCATCAAGTGTCATGGTGGGCTTACCAGTCTTTGTCAATCAATCGGTTCAATTTCTGTTTAGACTACTTGTTAAAGATGTATGTAAAATGCTGAACCATACATAAATCAAATAATACATTTTAACAATGTATTAATTAGAGTGCTATTATTCAACTAAACTGCACATACAATTATAAATAACTTCAATCCCTGACATGTAGGTACATTTAGTCCAATCAGCATACAGCACAGTGTAACCCAAGTCACAAAGAGTGAGACACAGAAATGACTCAGCCAATCAGGCACAGTAGTCAGGGTAGGCCATAATACATCCATGGGCTAGACAGTTTTACTCTGATACTCTGATACTCTGATACTGGGTGACACAGCCAATATTTTACTGTAAACTCTCGATTTGTGCTGCTCACTGACACCTGCTGAGTGAAGGAGAGGAAGTCCTGCATTGGTGACCAAAGTAGTACCAAATCACAACAACATCTCAAGACACTTCACATAGAGCAGATCCAGAACGTACTCTTTAATCTAATTCAAAGAGCCCCAACATTACCCCATTACACAACTTTGCTCCATAGTGCTGTCCTTATTTATTATTATTATTAGTTATTTATTCCTTGTGCTATGATTACATAAATAAAGTAGTCAATATAGAATGTATTTATGCTTACATTCAGTTTGTTTTACTATCCACTTTATGCAAGGAAGAGCACTTACTAAATGTTTAAATTGCACAGATATACTAAAGTTGGTTAAAACTACATAATAATAATAATAATAATAATGCATTTTATATAAAGGCGCCTTTCAAAGCACTCAAGGTCACCTTACAAGGCACATATAACACAACAACAGTACATCAAACAATACAAATCAGGTAACATTTAGTGCAAAGATAAAGAATAAAGAAGAATAAATATGAACGAGACGTCAAAGTGCATTAATATAATAAATAAACAAGAATGAAGATTGCATAGTTAATGGGAGACAGAGTAGGCCACTCTGAATAGGTGTGTATTCAGGCGGGATTTGAAGGTGGAGACATTGTTACCTGGTCTAACCACTGGTGGTTATGTTTGACGCCAGTAAATAGCCATGGCCATCAAATAGCCATGGCCATCAAATAGGATGAACTCAATTAGCTTTATAACTTACTTGAAAGTAAAACTGTATATTGTCTAAAACAGCTGACAGAAATACAATTCGATCATAACAAAAACGTAAAGTAAACTAAAGCATACAGAAAACAAGACGCATGTCATACAACAATTTAAACAATGCTCACTTCACTTAGTCTTGTTGACACACCAAACATCTGGTGTACACTAAAAAAACGCCCACATACCGCTTCAAACCTCACTTACCTGCAGTTAAATTCTCACTTTTTATGGTGACATTAAATCCCAAGTCACTGTTATTTCTCCCACTGAGCATCAGTCTGGAGCATCTGCAACTCCATTACTACAGTTAGGACACGTTACGCATGCCCTCAGTTCAAAGGTCATCATATGACTGGCAGCCAGGTCATTTTATTTATAGCTAAATGATTTGTTTAATGTTTGTCTTGAAGGTCCATTGGTAGGCCTTCTCAAAATCAAAAAAAAAAGTCTTGTCAAAAGGGCAAGTGCACCCACTGCCCTGCCTCTGCATGACCCTAGGCTATCTATTCATTTGATAGTGTATTATGTGCTATATTATTTACAGTCATTTTGTTATTGCTGATACTGTAAATAGGGAACTGTTGTTGGGATAAGGAATAGCAAGAATATTTTCAACAGCTCTTTGTCACACATGGTCATTAAAAAGCCTTTTCTGCCTCCTGTTCCAGTCTAACATCTGAATATGGTTCTGTGTAATTGTAATCTTTACTAACTCTAAATGTTATTAATTATTATAAGTATTCATCTATTGTGTTACCTCCACTAGCAGCAGTATCAGGAGCCATGTGCTACAAAACACTAAAGAAATTTAACAAAAACATTTCTTTTTTTTTAAATTTCCAACTGAAAAGATGAACCATGCATTCTTCTGAGTCCACATGTAACTACATTTGAAATTACAGGTCAAATCAGTGTCAAGAATGGGAAAATAGATGATATCGTACAAATCTTTCAATCCAGGGTCATTAAATGATGTCTTTGGAATGACTTGTTTGCACGGTGGAGCAGAAGTGAAGGATTTAGGTCAGATGCAAATGTCTTGCTTGTAATATTTTCAGCATGTGTTGATCCATCTGGAGCTTGCAGCAGAATAATAAGCACAAGCCTGGCCAGCATGTGCCGACATTCAAAAGGCGGCAAAGACATGCTCAACAGCTAAAGGCAACGTAGTGGGTAGCTTAACTAAACCAGAATAAAACATGTCAAATGTTCCCTTTTCTGAATGATTAGTTTCAGTAGGTGCACAGAACATAAATGTAGACCTATCACTTGTTGATTTTTGCTTAAAACACAGCTTCAAATCAGAAAACCTTCATCTGATTGCTCACAAATGCTACAAAGTGGCCTATTTTAGTTGTTTTTTTTTTTAGTGCAGGGAGCTTCAGGGAATGATGTCTGTGTTCTCTGTGTTTCAACAGAAATTAATTAAGCACGACTTTGGGTCGTGATCACACATGTCACTTTAGATTTCAGTGCAAGAATCCCACACTGAGCGCAAGGCCTCATCTAATTATGGAAAAGTTGTCAAGGCGTTGGCGCTCCTGCTTGGTATCTGCGCGTGGTACCCGCCCGAGAAACAACAGGCTGTCTGAAACCTGCGCCCACCACTGCCTCTCAGGCTAAAACCTGTGCGACGTGCAGGCTTCACGAACTGACTGAGAAACAGGGACGTCTCTCTAAATTACTCACAGGATCATACACGAGAACAGCAGAACGGTATGAAGCTGCTGAGCAGAGGTGGTTTTGTGAGAATAGTCCTCATTCAGTCCACCACCAGCCAGGCAGGAGGCTGAATTTGCTGAGACAAGAAAGAGCGCTTGGTTTAGCAACATGAAAGTATCAAAGTGCCACAAAAGCTTGTGTATTTCTCAAAACAAAGAAAAAGTAGGGCGGTCAGAGGTTAGGGTTGTAGCTGATGATGATGTGCTGTTCAGACACACTTCACATACAAGTGTAGTGTTTTTAAATGGAAGTAAGCAACCTCACCATGCTACCCTAAATACTCAAGCAATCTTTCAGTCAAAGCAGAGATTTTAAGCCTGTAATGGGTGTCAAGGCAAACATCCAGTTATAAAAAAGAATTTAAACTCAGGTTCAGGAATGAATGTTTCAGTGTTTCATGTTTTCTCTCCCTTTAGGTTGTAAAGCTAGCTGCACAGATGAACTGGGAAAGCAATTCACAAACACAATGTCTAATCTGATATAGAGCTGGCATGAAAGGCACATTAAGTGGTAAAAGAAGACTGCATTATAATATCAAATCTTACATTTAAAACAACAGACCTTTTTTTTTTAGAAGACTCACCTATGAATATTCTGACTGTCAAATAACCACCCTGTTTCAATTTTTAAACTACAAATTATGATACAAATTGAGCTGATGTCTAAAACAGTTTCATTAATGCTCTAAGATGTGATATGGCTGCACAGAAGGGACTCAAAGGAGGGTTTATAATTTACAATAATCCAGACATATAATAGAAGCACTGTAAAATGAGCTGACTATACTGTGTCATTTCCATGCAATATAGACAAGATGCATAGGAGTTATGGATTTCAATCATGTCTGCTCATTCAAAACTCTGCTTTACTGACACAGTGGCTATTGTAAAACTTTGATTTTTGTTGGCCAAGTTGTGAGTTGTATGTATTCATTAGACCAAAGCTTCAGTTAGAGTGAATAAAACATTCATGAAAAGTGAACGCAAGGGATACTAGTGTATTCTTTCAGGGAGCTTTTGTACACTGATCTTTGTACTCTAGCTTACAGCCAGCCATCATGAATAAAATTATTTCAAAAGGAATAGAAAAGTTGCATGTTGGTTGCATGCTATTCATTTTTACTGGTCGTATTCTACAATCAATACGTTTCTACTTTCCATGCACCCACCTTCAGCACAGATACACATTGTTATGAGTGTGCATAAAATCCTTGAGGTGTAAAACTGTTGACAATTCAAGAAGCAGATGTTAGACAATAGACACACTTACAAAGCACTTCCACTCCCTTTATTCATTGCAATTTATTCTTATGTAGTGTATTTGCCAATAAGTTATACTGGTATACTAACAGTTGCTTCAAGGTTTTTCTAACAGTAAAAACCATATGGGGCACTATCATTGATGGTTGTAATTGTTAATATAAAAAAAGTCACTATAAGGCAAAAAAAAAGAAAAAAGAAAAACGGGGTGGTGGTGGTGGTGGGGTTGTTCTAAGCTACTGGGTTATTAAATGTAGTTAAATAGCTCCCAGAGTTTGTTGTTTGTGTGATCTTTGTTCCTGACATTAAGTCGGTATCTTAACAGACTAATGCCTATAGCAGCCCTATAGCAGAGAGATGCCCTTTAGCAGATATGGGAAATATAATGTATACCACTCATCATGATACAGGTTGATGGTCTACCTGCACCTCCTCTGGTGCCTTTTACGTAGCTCTGCTCCTAAGAACACCTCTGACATTTATTCCATTTAGCCTATTACAGATAATTATGTTCCACGTATAGAGTTCAGTTCTTGTCATCACCATTCACTGGCCCTATCATAGAAATAGTATATAATAAACTATTATATGAAATAATAGCTGGTGAAATGAGCCCAGAGAAAATGCAGTGATTCACATATAGGGATATTATTAGATTAATAGTATCTATTATTTTGTGTCATTATATTGGTTCATTAGCAAGGCAACTTTCCTTATAGGAAATGATAGAAGAAAATGTGCTGGAAAAAGGGGGATGATGATGGTTGACAAATGTGTGCATTCAGTTCATTATTGTCACAAATGTTGCACTGGTGCCCTTTCAGGCCTTTTAAGATCTCAATCTGTATATTAGAGCACCCTCTGCTGGTCATCTGCTCTGAGGTTGCTCTTCTGCACAGACCTGCACATTTCAGTTTAACTATCAAATAAGAGGAGCATCAAGTAAGGGAGTCAAAGTGCACAGATGTTTGAAATATATTTACAAAGAAGATATTGAGACCGTGTCAAAGACAATCATTTCTTAAGTCTTGAAAATAAAAGGATAAGTAGCAAATAAGGTTTTGTGAAATCGTGAAAGCAAATCTAAACAAAAGAGACAAATTGTGGGTCCTGAGAGGGCTGAAAGTGCTGCTGTCTGACCCGTGCTGTAGTTACAGGATTCAAGCAGGACAAGCTGTGTTTAGGTTGGTGGTCAGGCAGATGGGAGAGGGTTTTTTTTTAATGTCAGACAGGCAAAGGGGAGGATGGGTTAACAGACTCTCACAGGCGACATTCCCTTGGGGGCTTTACTGATTGGCATTGCTCACAAGGTCTCAGCAAGGTGCCATTTAATGCGAGTCTGTAAACAAGGTCAGAACCATGTCGAGTTACAGCTGCCAGTCACCCCAGCCTGTCTGTGACTAGCAAGGTGCCACCACGGGCTTCAGGGTGAGGACAGAAATCTAGGTAGAAGATGAGAATTCAAATGTCATCTGCAGTCTTAACCAAAAGCCAGTGTTTAAAAAAAGGAGCACACATTATTGGTGACATGTAACACAAAAATCTGAGATATGATTTCAATTCAGTATGACAACCTCTCCCCACAAATCCTTCCTGTGTCTCTTAGACTGTCCACTAAAGCAGACACATCTCTAAAACATGCTGTTAAATTCATACACGCATACACAACTTGAAATAAGATCAGTTACTGTCTACATGTTTTGTAATACAGATAATACCATTTACAGCTGATGGCTATAGCTAACTGACAACTGGATGGTGCTGACATTGAGACATATTGATCTTCATGTCCGAGCAGTGGTTGCCCAGGGCTGTTTTTTTGGGCGATTTAAAAGGGGGCGTGAGGCGAGGGAAAGTGAGGGAAAACAAATGTTTGTCTCTCAGAGTCCCGCCTGGGGTGTGACGCTGAACGCTGAACTCTGACTGGTCCGGTTTCTTCTCTATTGATTTTAGACTGGGATGGGTAGCGGGCCCGCCGAGGCCTCTGGTACTGACTGTCTGGACAGTGATCGATTCATTAAATCATCCTCAGTCTAATAGACAGCACCAGACAGACGAAAAAACATATACTGTTGGAATGTACTTGATTCACCTGCTGCTTGTTTTAGTATGTATATTGCATGAAAATGAAAATTGTGTTATAGTTTATATTGATCAGATCTCTCAAGGTCTTGGTTTAAAGGCCCAATTTCTCTGTGCTTTTGTAACTGAGCCACCTTTGAATCATAATCTAATGACAGTCGGCATGTCAGTGACAGTTTGGTCACTACCAATTAAATGTGATGAACCACACCCAAACAGTACTGATGAAACTGATTATCTGCAAGTGTTAATACATTTTAACCTTGAATTGTTGCTTATTTGGTGTTTTATGTAGCAGAGAAATACTTTTTGGGTTTTAAATTTTGAAATTTGGTGATAAAAATAAACTGTCTAAAAGTTTTAAAATAACACAAATGTGCACACTTGCAGAGTTTATAAGGCCACATGCTAAGCATTGTTAATTGGATTGCAGTTACATATGTTGACCTGCTGAGGGAGCCAGAGTACCATTTGATACATTTCAGACACCAGGCTTCTGGTTTGTTTTTCCCACTAACTGATATGAATTTTATCAAGGCAAATGGTCACTTGGAAATTAAACATTTTCTCACACAGATGACAAAAAACAACACTTAGATACCATCAGCGAGAGAAACATTTGCACAAGAGAGACACATATCTTCATCCAATATTCCAATACTTACTGCACCCTTTCTCTGTCAGTAGGTTACAAATAATCACACATGGAAAACATTAATCAAAAACATTTTTATTCCACAATGAGTTGTTGGATATTCTCTGACACAGTCATAAAGTAACTTCCTATTACAGTACAATCAAAAGTAACCTGTGAAGGATTTCCTCTATATATATTATTGCAACGTGTCATGTGATAACAGCCATTAGTGCAATATTTCATAAACTGCTATCTGTTTCACATCTCATTAACATCCCTTTGGCCTGTACTTTATATATTATGAAATATTGAATAACTTCATATTGTGGAGTACATTCTATTCTTGCTATTATTTGGGGCAGAGGAGTAATTACGAGAAATAAAGCTCAATATGTCTTTCGTGAGGCCCACCAGAAGCACGAAACATCACTGGTGAACACTGTTGGCTCTTTTGCTTCCAGTATAATGTGTTGTCATCATTAATTTCACAGTAATATATTAAAGAGAAAATTCTACACACATCCTCTTTCATATGTCAACATCACGTCTAGTGGTGATATTGGACCTCAGTAGTTATCTGGCCCCTTGAGGGCACGTTCTGTCTCTGTCAAGTGGATTAAAGTTTGCATGACTGGATTGTCATGCTTTCCTCTGGCCAGCGGTACGAGTCAACAGAAAACTCATCGTAGTCAGTGCCGTAAGAGAGTGAGCGTACGTATGCTTCTTTGTCGGACGGTTCTGGTTGAAGTGTCGCCATGTTGTGCTCATAGGCATACTCCATGATCTGTAACGCACAGGTTTGGACAATACCAAGTGTTTTTTTTACAGCCTTTTTGGTGAAATATTTGTAAACTAATGGATTTGAATTAAAGTGATGGAGATAATCTAATGTTCAGTGTGTGTGTGTGTGTTTGTGTGTGCTGAGCTCTCACCCTGACTGCCAGTTTGAGAGAGACCTCCCTGATAGAGCTGAGAGGAGGATACAGTCTTCCCTCGGTGAGGTCCTTGTCTGTCACCAGTTGAGCGAGAGCCTGTGGAACAGTACACACACAGGTAACGATTGAGCACATGTCACATTACTCTCAGCTTTATTTATGGACTGATGCAGTGAGGCTGGTGGTCTGAATGAGAATTTCTAGTCACATTTTGGCTAAGAGCAATGAAGGGTTATAGGTGAAGCAAAATGGGGAAATATGATTGTGCAGGTTCAAATATGGTGGAGGAGATTATAACATAACAAGCTTCAGGTATGATCTCAGAGATCATCCTCACAGTGGCATTAGTAATAGTAAATACCTCAGTTCAATGACACATTAAGAATATGTTTAGAAATTTAAACTGACAGTCTGTGGTTGCGGCAACATGATGTAACATTAGTTTTAAACAGTGCTGAATTTATTTATATCTATTTATTGTTTTTATACCCGCTTACAAAATAACAAGTCATCAATAATATACCCTGAAAGCCTCAAGGCACACAAGCTTTTCATTATATTATAGAGAATTTGGCTGACAGCATTAGTGATCAATAACACAACTCATGTAGTGTTCATCCATCCATGGTGTTAAAGCCAATGCGTTACCTCTGCTGCAGTAAGGAATATCTCTTCAGTAATACATCGGATGGTGCAAGCAGTGACACCGAGGCCCACACCAGGGAAGATATAAGCGTTGTTCCCCTGACCGGGGTAGAATGTCCTCCCATCAGGCAGTGTCACAGAGTCAAATGGACTGCCACTGGCAAAGATGCCCCTGCCCTGCAGCACAAGTGGTACAGTAATGTTTAAAGGTATTCATCCATTTTTCAAGAGAGATGAATGACAGGATGTGTCCATAGCCAAGTATGGTGATAAAACAACACGTCTGAGTCTTCTGAATACCTCTGTTAGTGTGTAACACTGCTCAGCAGTGCATTCGGCTTTGCTTGTAGGGTTGCTGAGAGCGAAGATGATTGGGCGTTCGTTGAAAGATGCCATGTCCATGATGATCTGCTCAGAGAAAGCTCCAGCAACAGCTGCCACACCTGAGACAGAAAGCCAACAATATGCAATATATTCCATTATTTACTTCATTTCTATTCCAACTTTTCAAACTGGATCTTATGATCATATGAATGCTTGATAGTTTACCAATGATAGCTGTGGGTTTCAGTTTCCGAACCACATCCTCCAGTTTCTTCATCTCGGGGTGCTCATGAGCAAACCTCTCCTTCTCATGAGTCAGGTGGTCTCGACCCTAAGGATTTAGACAGAGCAGAGGAGGAAGAGGAGGACATTAAAGAGCATGTGTGGAGACATCAGACACTGAAGAAATATGGTTGAGTTCAAGATGTAGAGTCCATGGTTTTGCTCAATTACATTTAGCACTGACATTTCTTGTTCATACTAGCTCATAGATCATCAAAGTGACATTGGAGGACTTTGAAAGAGGTGGAGGAGAGATAAGGAGAGTGAAGAGGAGGATTTAGGGATGAGAAAGACAGGTGATGCTTGAATAACATGGATAATGTGAACAAAGCAAAGTTATAACAGATGCTAATGTTCACCCTCTGGAGAGCCTTTTGCAGTGATTCCAAGGAAGGACATCTGTCATATAAGTTAATGAACCATGGGAAAGTAGTTCTGAAGGCGAAACTCTGAGGGGAATCCACCCTCAGATATTCCTAATCTAACTGATCTGCATGTCAGGACTTATTTTTATGGTTACATGTTTTTCTATCAGTCTTATCTAGTTCCTGGAACTTTTTTTTGAAGATTCAATGATACATAACACAAATCCAGCATTATCAGATGGTTTATTCTGGTCAGATCACATTAGTGGTTTACTTGAGCATGTGAAAGTGTTTGTACGTGTGTGTTTGCTTTATTTCATTAAGGCACCTTGACAATGAGGCCCTTGGAATCAACCATCCAGATCCTTTTCATACAGTCCTCCTTGGCGAGTCCCTCCTTCTCCATCGCCATGGTGATCAGATCAGCGATCCCCATCGCTGCCTGGGAGAGAGAAGATAAGATGTTCATGAGGATTCCACACCAGCTTTGACAGCTTTAGCATGCCAGTTACAATCACAAGCATCACAAGGGATGTGATCCTAAATTACAATATTTTTTATTTTTTTATATGTTTGCTAATCCACACATCTTAAAGAAAGCCTTGAATAATGACACTACAATAAATGTAATGTTATTATAAACTGAAATCATTCCACTGCACACAAATCACATGTGGTAAAACTGACCATTAATGGTCTGACTGTCTTGTTTAAAGAGAGAGCATGTAGCTTTTGATGGAAGAACAAAACAGGCTCATAAAAAACATAATATAAACACACCCTCACTCAGCTCAATACACTGAGGTGTTTCACCGCTTTAACCTTACTTGGTCTGGTATGACCAGTAGCTTAATATTAGCAAACAGTTAACAAACTTAATATGGACCTGTTGGGTAACTAAAATAGCTGAGACAGTACATTGACTTAAACTATTGCTGCCCATCTGGATACACAACACTTCACCAGGGGACATGTTTTTCCTGCTCTGGTTTTGCCCTAATGATGATGCCTTTTGTGGCATTTTTGCCTTTATTATGTACAGTAGCTATAATATAGAGAAGGAAATGAGGGGACAGAACATTTTGACAACACTGTGGTTTTAAAATCTTCGTCCACCTGGTTGAAGTCATACAAGCAACAGACTCAAAAGAGTTGCCATTATGCTACTAGCTAAAGTTATAAAGTCTCCCTTTTATTTTTTAAGATTTTTTCAGCACAGACGCCTTTATTTAACTGTAGATAGACAGGAAACAGGAGAGAGAGAGGACGACGCAGCAATGGACCTCCGGCCGGGATTCAAACCGGGGTCGGCTGCGTATGTGGCATGCGCTCTAACCACTGGACTACCTGCATGCCATAAAGTCTCCCTTTTAAGTGTTCTACACCTACCTCTCCTGCACCTTGGAACACTATAGTATGGTCGCACATTTTGCTCTTGGTGATGCGGAGGGCAGCCAGGAGTCCAGCTACAGCCACTGCAGCAGTACCTGAAGGAGATTATAGAGCAACATCAAATGACAATTTTCAGTAGCACAATTTGAGTTTTTCCTCTGTAAGTGTTCAGAGGGAACAGACCTAATTTTGTCCTGCATGAGGTAAGTGGTGCATTTGTGTACCTTGTGTAATTGTTGGAGCTGTGTCACTTACAGCCCTCTCTCCATACAATGTTTTATTATATAATGAACTGATAAACTTCAGACTGCTTTGTTTTTCAGCTTGGTAGTGTCAGCTCTAGCCAAGGTAGTGCTATTGAAAATGCACCACACCCACTCCATTACCTCCAATATGTTGTAATAGTACTCACAATAGCAGTTGGAGTGTTGGAGTGAACTTCATTAACAGCCTAATAGCCAAACAAATAACCAACAACATCTGCGCTGCTCCACTTATTCTCTTTGACTCATTAAAAGCAGCAAACAATTTAATGAGCCATCAGGAGAGAGCAGGAACACTCTTCTAGTGGAAACTGTTCTCCTCCAAAAATATACAGAGCCCCAAATATTAATATACAGCAGTATATTAGTATCTGGGACTTCAAACTTCAAATATTAATGATTATTTTAAATAAATAAATGTCAAATTTATACCAATCATGTGGTTCTATGAAAGGGAAATGAGACAGAAGATGTTCATGTATGTGTGCTGAGTTACCTTGGATGTCATCATTGAAGGTGCAGTACTTGTTGCGGTACTTGCTCAGCAGACGGAAAGCATTAATGTTTGCAAAGTCTTCAAACTGGATCAGACAGTCCATGCTGTACCTGTCAACAGAAGAGTTGTATTTAATCTTTCTGAAGCAACAGAGAGCTTAAAAAGACTTTAAAGACAAAGGAGATAATAAGCCCAATCATCTTAAAAATGACTGAATGAATTTGATCAATTTTAGTGTACAAATTGACAGCTTCTGCTTTCAGAGTACTTATTTAAGTCCTGAGGAGGGCGCTCTTCCACTGTACTATGCAGCACAGGATGAGAAATGAATTGAGGTGAAGCTGGCTTGTCTGTGTACATAATGCAGTTTCAAATGAAATAGAAAACAAAACACTCTTTGGTTTGAAGTGAAAATTAAAGCCACAGACTGTTGCACACAGTTCTGTTTAATAGACATTTGACAAGCTGACACCTGTTCCCCAGCTTTATGACAGCACCTCACAATGCAGCACCAGTGAGAGAGGTCAAACCCTAACAAAGGAGAAGAAACACAAAAACTCAAAATTTGAAGGAAAGAACACAGAGGCCACCCAGTCTCCCAGTAAACCAGCAGTGCTCAATTTTACAAGATGTTGCTAAGACCACCCATCACATCTAGTCAATACAACAACACAGGAGCCTGTGCCAATGACGCCCTTACAAAAACATCATACAACCAAAATAAGCTTGGCGTTATGAGTCTGTAAATTAGATTTAGCAGCAACAAGGATGAATCCCAAGTTCCCATGGCTTTCAACAGATGGAACTTTTGTTCAGGAATTTATTAGATGTTTGCAGAGCGACTGCTTCTCTATCTCCAAGATTAGAGTGTGGTGTTCAGCAGCAGGAAAGGAAGGAATGATCTGGAGAAGGTGTGCAGGATGGCATTCTGTCTGAAAAGTTAATGACAAAGAGATGCAAGAAAAATACTGTATATCAAGCTAATGGATATTTTTTTTAATCATTGGCCATTATACAGTACCAGCCAAAAGTTCGGTGCTTCTCACTTAGTCATTTTATAGTATTCAGTATTAAAATCTAATCTGAAACTAAACTCCAGTGACATTACAGAAACATTACTTTTCTTAACATAATTGGCAGTTTGCTAAGCCTCCCCTCTCTCACTGTTACTGTTATTGTTACTATGCGTGTCAAATTTGAATGCAGTTTACAATGGTAGATTTACCATTTCAAACTTCTTAGTAATTTTGGAAAAAATGGTTCATTGATTTCAAACAGATGTTGACAAAAGCAGTCCTCTCATTTCTAACCAGTGACTGAAGATTTGACCAGCTAAAATGAACAGTTTTCACACCTGAGTAGTCTTCGTGACAGGTGCGTTGGTGAAGTAGCAATGTAGCTACATAGCTAGGTATATGACATGTACTATAGCTGAGGTAGGTCTTTGACTGAAATATGGTATATATTAAAGTGTCTTTATTGAGAAAGTGAAGACAGTGTGCGTGTCCCTTCTTTTTGGTACCAGCTAAAATGATCAAAAACACTGGTTCCTGGCTGATTCCAATGAAAAAGAGAATCACAAACATTCAATTGATATTCACATGATATCATGCTAGATGTATTTCCCAGGACAAAAAAAAAAGAAGGAAATCAGCATTTTCACTGGCTGATGATTCATGTGGAAGGCGTTTAAATGGAAAAACAGCTTTGTTCTTGTATTGCAGTACAGAGCTGGGTAGACCTAATGTTACAAGTATGATAAGAAATAATATCAGATCAGTCTTCTTGTTTTAATGTAATGTAGCCCTATTTGGCTGCATAGCTTACATACTTGGACAAGAAAGACAGAGGTCAGATTTCTTCATCGTTCGCAAGAGAACTTACAACTATTATAAAAGAGAAAAGACTTTTAGGGGTCGACTAGTGTGTTTGGCAAGCATAACGCTATCTCGGGCACTGAGTTTAGCATGGGTTGCTGGAGTGTAAACGTCTCCAAATCCAATAAAGATTGAGGCAAGACACAGTTTAATCCATTCCTTACAATTTTGTTGTTTTAGTTTTGGAGGGTCTTAAAAAGACACTACCCATCAGACTCTTTATATTGTCTGGTACTACTGCCCCATTCATAGGACTTCAGCATGTAGAGAAATTTAAAGTGTACCTGTTGTGCCTAGTTACTGTTGCTAAGATGTGATTGGATAATTTCAGTTTTTTTTGGGGGGGGGGCTTTTAACTCATGCTCGACTGAAGAGAGAGAAAATTTGTGTATATTTTGCATTAAAAGTAAGATTAAAGACTACATGTGGGATGACAGTGTTGATGTTTCTTGGATGATGTGACACTACAGATACCAGATACTTGAGCAGTATTCATTTATGAAGTTTTTTTCTCAGCAACAAAAAATGGGAGGGGGGCAAGGTTTGCCCAAACCTGTATTAAAAACACCGGAGCTCATGTTGCAGTGAGTTACTGACAAAGGAAGTTAGGCTCAGTATACACAGCAAGCTGTCCCAAAACCCCCAAACACCTGCAGCCCTGTCAGTTAACTGAACAGAGAGAGGTAAAATCCTTCCTCATAACATTTGTTTTTCTCTCCTTTTATTCTTTTCTTCAGCTCACTGTCATTTATGTGGAACTTACTCTTTCTCTACTTTTTAGGTCTTTTAATAAAACCCCACGTCATTCCTCATAGGGAAAAGGATCTTTGATTGCACTGTTATTGTACAACTCTCCAAAGTGGTTTCCCACTTGTTACAGTGGCTGCTAAACTGCTTAAATTTTCAGCTACAGGACAATGAAGATGAGAGGAAGTGAGGAAAAGCAAAAAGAAAAGAAATGCAGGATGAGAAAAGTGACCAGAGTTCAACTGTAATAAAACTTAATGTCCTGATGAGAGAGTGCCATCACTGGGTCAGTGTTTATCCTTCCTCTGCCACACTGCAAGACATTGATGTTGCATACAGAGACTGACAGCCTGGCTGACTTACTGCCAACACAGCAGTAGTGTTGAGGGGAGAAATGTGTTTTCTATCAAGCAGAGAGCAGTACGAAAGCACTGGGAGCCTGGGCGAAGAGGAGGAATAATGAGGCAAAGAAGGGAGCTATAAACTTTTCATTGTGTTGGGGCTTTAGGAGATGGAGACAGGCGAGGATAGATGTGGCCTTGCCCTATTGCCAGTACAGCGCTCTCTGGTATGGTTTGGTGTTTCTTGCAACTGCAGAGGTCACACCAGTTCAGCAGGACTAACGTCCTCATGCCGGACGTCCAAGGATGTGGATTTGGGAGTCCATGAGAGTACAAGAGTCATGCTCACACGCTGCAACTATTCTCATACAGTAAAGCCAGGATTACAGAATGAGGATTGTCAGACACTGAATTCATAGGTTTTCTTTATAAAAAAATGACAGATGAGAAAGATCAGAGACTTTCTACATGGCTCTGAGAATGACTGAGCTGTGAATACAAGCATATTTATGGGCATGCACTGACCATAAACTACAGAGTGACTATGTGTGGTTGTGGGGTTGCAAAAAGAAAGGAGCATCTTCCCAAAGCAGAAAGCTCTTTGGTCCTTGGTCTGAGCCAATAAAGATAGGGGGAGTGTTTTTGACAGTGTGTGTGCGTGCATTGCCTAGAACAAAGCTAGTCTTGGAGGCCATTTGTGTTCATCGTCCATTATTCTGCCTGAAAGTCTATTGTCTTTCCTTGACGACCTTCTGAATGGAACGCCAAAATCCCACAAAGCACCTCTTTTTTGCCAGCTAGATAGAAAAAAATACCCTGTCCAAAGAAGCAGGATTTGCTTTTGTATCTAAGCTAAAGTATCAAGGGCAGTAACCTAAGCAAAACTGGGCACACCCAAAAGATGAAAAACAGACCTTGTTCCTCACTATGCTGTTAGAAATCCATTAATATCTGAACAGTGGAGGAGAAAGACAGGCTCAGAGGAAATGTGAATGAATGACTGGGAGAGTGATTCTACTTACATAAAATATACCATAGTTTGCAATCAGCAAAATGAATATAATGTTTTATTTTAGTGCATTTTATTTAATATTTTACTTGATACAGTAAAGGATCACAGTAGAATAGATAGATTAAACTGGGGCTAATATTATGAGTACATATGCCATAGGGTGGATAGGTGGACTGTAAGTAAATTATTAATCCAAGTTTGTTTATTCATTACTATCACAAATGATACATTCTTAGAAGTTTGAATTTAATGTCAATTTTACCTTCAAGTGCAAGTGCATTATGATTTCAGACTATAAACCAAAGTTCAGGAGTGGTTGGGACTCCACTGCCAAGACTTCAGACTTGTAACTGTAAAACAGTGATATTGTCCCACATTTCAGGGCTGTTATGGAAAAAGAAATGAAACTCTCTAACCCTCCTGTCTAGATTTGGCAGTGAGATCACTTTCCGTCTCTTTGTCCAGTGCTTTGTCAACAGTAGTGTCTGTTCGGTGAGCTTGGCGACCGAAAGGGGCCTGGTGGGAAAGCACTCGTATCTGTCACTGGAATGAGAGAACAGGGAAGAAATATTCTCCCGACACCTGCTTAAATATGTAAAACAGTGACAGTGAAAACCCAGTGAAAACTTTGATTGAGCCAGTCAGGTTTCCCAGTATCAGGGAACAAAATAAATGAGAGAAAAAATACATAATGATATTAGATTAGATTTCCTCTGAGACCACAGGTTAGAGTAGGGACTTTAAAGATGTATCCCCTTGTGAAATGAAATCATTTTATCCTTTCAGAGTTTTAAACAAGCTTGAAATTAATGAAAGAGGTCTGAGGTTGTGGAAAGCAGACTGTGAACTGGAGCAGGCATGGACTGTGGTATAGCTAATGACGTACACGATGGTATCGTCAGCATAAAACCGCACACTGTAATGCTCAGTTGGGAAATATTTATTTATACAATAAATAGCAGGAGACCAAATGTTGATCCTTGTGGGACACCTTCATCAACCATCTGGACACTTCATTCAAAACCACCAGCAACAACAGTCTGAACTTTAAGCCAGCTGTGAGTAGAATAATCAGGCAGCTCATTTAAATGCTTGTTAATTCATTTTCTGATAGTAAACCTTTTTGTTTCACATTGGGAAGCATGGTGAAATTCAGTGCCACATATAAATCACTGCGACTCTACACAAAACCTCATATCTATAATACTGTTTCTCCTTGAGTTCTTCATTTGCATTTCATCAACTCTTCAGTATGAGCTCCACTTTCTCCCCTATGAACACATACCATCGTGTACACTAATGCAACACTCACTTCTTCTACAGTAACAGTTTCCACCATTGACTGTAAATAAATATGGATGTCAACAGCTCAAGCTCCCCCTGGTGGCTGGCTGCAGTAGAGGTCATAAATGCTGCCCTTCACATGTCAGCAGATGGGACATGAGCCACAAATGAGATATTCTGACTTCATTTTTGAACAGCAGTAGGAAGTGGAGTCCATATTCATATACAGTCAGTGGTTTCCACATAACTTTATTCATTACGTCAGATGATCTTATAACAGCAGGTGTTCCAATGGACTGATTTGCACACCTGAAAGTTCTGGAAACAGAAAACAACCAGACAGGCAGACAAGACACTGGTTGAACCTTTTCTGCCATGGTGCTGTTAAAACTATCTGAGCAACAAATCCAAAACAACACAGAGCTCCTTTGTGCTTGAAATTGTTATTTTGCTGTGATTTATGACTTGTCACAATAATACGGGTAGTAGAATGAAAGAAAAATACTTAGACTCATTGTTTCATGGAGCTGTACTTAACCATTTTTTTCAGTGCTTGCTGCCAAACCAGTCCAATATATTGAGTGTAAACGCTTGTGACATTATTATTAATGTTTGATAGTATGAGAAAGAGTGAGACGACAAGCGCTGTCCCATGTGGTGAATTACTCAGACATTTGGTATTATGTCTGGGCCAATCTGTAGGACGAGGGAGTTAACGAGTGACCCAGCTCCTTCAGGAAACATAATCGCTTCATCTGAGACTTGATGAAATCTGAATATCCAGCTAATAGGAAGTAGGCGGATATCATATAGACTTCCAGCACTGAGGGGGGAGACTAGACGCAGAGGAGAAGGAGCAGAGTGGTGTGCTTTTAGTTGGAGTGCATTCATGAGGACCACAGCAAGCCAGGGAGGACCTCTGCAAAGAAGGTCACAGACAAGGGTCCTCTGTCCAAACACAGCTGTCGAGCCTGTGTGCACATACGTGTTTGTGTACACATACAGGCTGTCTGTTAACCACCATCCCCACAGGGCTGAGGCCTTAATAAATCCCTAGCTCCCTCTCGTTCTCCAGAGGGCCGGCATCTCTCAGCACACATTATTTCTCAAATCCCTCAGCTGTCATTAATGACAAAAACGCATTCTGCATTCTTTCTCCTTTCCTCTGTTGGTCTGTTCCTCACTCTCTCAGTGCCAAGAGTTTAAAATAGTTGATGGCATTCTTGTAGTTCTTGCATGCTCCTCAAGATTTGTATGGGCGAACACCCTTTCTGTCAAATAGGCCTACTGTAAAACTATTTATGATATTAACAGTTGTGACAGTTTTGAAAGTGACTAAACTGTGCTTCAACTAGAACATAAAGCACATTTATGCTGCCAAAAGCAATATTTTTGATGAACCCATCAACGTAAGGTCAACAAATACAATGCAGTGTAATGGTAAGTATAATAATGATGACAATGTTATCTAACCACAAATGGCTAACAAACCACTAACAACTATTGTTCTTGTAGTCAGACCCTGATATTGCTTATCTTTCTGTGCCATAAAGCCCCACTGCCACACTGGATGACATGTGGCACTGGATGACATGTTGCTTCATTACAATGAGCATGGTCACTGTTTATTTTGAGCCAGTGCCACACACATTACACCATCTTATTGCTGTAAATACTCAGCAAAGCATCAAATGTGTATTAATCTGCAGCTCCACAAATGCTCTACATCCTCTGTAGTGTACTATTTAGTGTTTGCTGAAACCCACAGCCCCAAGCTTTTATTACTCAATCTTTTTTTAACAATGAAAATATGTACAGTATTTCTGACTCGTTTTTTCCACAATTATATACTCGGTAGAGGAAAATACACTTGGGGCTCAGTGGCACAGCCAGGGTAGGGAAGTCAGAAAGTAGAGAGATGACAAACACACTGTTGGTTTTCATTAAATTTGTTGACAATAAGAACAATACAAAATAAAGTCTTATGTTTTAAAGGAATAGTTCAACATTTTTGGGAAATACTTTCTTTGTGAGATTTAGATGAGATGACTGATGCAAGCAGCCACAGGTACTAAGATCCCGCAGGTTGATTGGCAACCTCATTGTGACCAGAATTTATCCAACAAACAACAACATATACAACAAATTACCCCCTGTAAAACCACACATTTATTGATATATCATGTTAATTTATTAGCTGTAGAGGAGCTGGAGAGCAAATGATGTCACATTTGGACTGAGCAAGACTATTTGTTTTCTCTGCTTCCAGTCTGTGTGCTAAGCTACGCTAACTGGCTGGTACTGGCTGTTACCCATATTTTAACAGCTCATGAGTGGTGGTATAGTCTTCTCATCTAACTCTCTGCAAGAAAGGCATATACACATTCTTCACAAAATATGGAACTATTCCTTTAACATGTATATTTTTGGGAACATTCAGCTGGAGATGAAAAGTTAGGCAAGTGTCACTGGAAAGTTATTGGTTTAAATTCCAGACCAGCTAGGAAAATTCTGCAACAAAAACTGGGAAAGTGCACACATGTGTTAAAGCATAAAGGTAACTGAGGCATTTAAAAACTGCCTGCTCCTATCTGTGTCAGCCATATTGGAGACAGAGGAGCATTTAGAATAAAAAAAAGCTAATGTGTTATTGCTGTGTGACTTGAAGCACCTCTTCTCTCTAAATTATTGCTTGTGTGGAGATTTCAGTTCCAGCACATCCCTCCAGTCACACATTATCACCTTTGCAGACAAATCCAACTAAATTTCACTTTGGAATTAAATGTAATGAAATGTGACAAAATGTTAAGCCTTGGTTCATCCTTTTTAAAAGTGTCTTGGGTGTTTTGTGGAGCTTTAAAGATTATGAGGTAATTCTTTTCTGTCTGAAGATAAAATCAGCAGACTTCACCTATTGACTGTTCCTTACTGGAGAATGGGCCCTGGCCTGAAATCAAACACTCAGTTGCATCACTAACCATTCTGCTTCAGCTAAAAGGTTATTCTTAAATGATGGATTAAAAAAAAAGGCTTCCAGACTTCTACTCGTTGATGATGAGTCAATCTGGAGTATTTGAGTTCATGTTTAGTTTCTTAGAAAACCAAACGCGAATATTACTTAAAAGACTGTAGAGCTGTAATCATTCATTCAATCTCTGAGCCCATAATTATTCATTTTCCGCCAATCTGGCTCCTTTGGGGAAAAAGCATCGCTGTTCCCTGTAGTTGAGAAGCCACCCGGTTATTAGAGTCAAGGCATCCTTATTGCCAGCTGGAGGGGGCCCAGACCCAGGCCTCTCCCTCTGGACTCCGGTCTTTCCGGGTTAGGCTGAGGCTTAACCAGGCCCATGTGTGTGGCTGTGAAGGTTCCATGGCACAGAAGGACACAAAGACATGTCGGCACGCGAGAAAGTCAAAGGTATGAACAAGTTTTGTCAGGGTCAGGATTGTAATAAACACATAAGATACTAGCCCTCAGGGACAGGACAGTCAGTAAATGACTCATCTAATTTCATCCCAGACAGGGAAACGATAATCAGTGTATACAAACTAAATGAGAGACAATATAGAATATTACACACTTGAATACCTTGTTGTGGAAAGTATAGGCCAGGTTAGGATAGGAGAGAGGGGAGGAAATGTGGAGAGAGAAGCTAACCTCTCACTGTGATTCAGTGTTTAGCATGTCAACATGACATCACAAGTCTGAATTATGCATCCTCTGGTCTTGGGGACTGGGACCACTGGAGTCACTGGAAACAGATTCTTCCACAAACAACGACTCCCCAGCTATTCCTCTGAGTGTCTCAATTTACACAGTCCTATTCTCAAAGCTTGATAGAGCATCCCTAAATATCCTGTTTGCAACAAATAGAGAAGCAAATACTCTCATCCCTGAAGAATGTTAACGTCTGTGAGCCAATAAACAAGCCAGATCATTGTTAGACTATCGTTGACAAATTCAGAATAGGTGAATTTAGCCAAGTGTCAAACTCATAGAGCTCTTGACAGTTCAGTCTTCTGCATAGCTGGTTAACGATCCTCAAACATCTGCCGTGAGAGTTTCAAGCCAGTGAAATCAATAGCTCTGATGGTTACCAAGACACTGATCACTTTTCAATGAGCTGTTGTTGCCATGAAACTATTTCAGCTGGGAAGCAGAGTTTTGACTTACCCTGCTTCAAATGAAGATAAAACTGAATCATCGATGACTTAATTTCCAGACCCCTGAAGTCCACAAGATTTGCATCATACCGCATTCACAACAATGCTAAACTGCTTAACATGTTTCTTTTAAGAGCTCCGTGTGCTGCGTGCACTGAAATTGCAATAACAGACCGCCTAAAGGAAGCGGGCAAATGATGAATTGGAAGCCGATATGATTATACCTGTCTGACACAGCCTTCATGAATTCATCCAGCAGGTCGTCGTAGGCCTGGCCTCTCATTCTCTTGTGCCTCAGTCCAATGTAGAGAGGATCCTTCAGCAGCGCCTGGAAAAGCACACAGGGGTAGAGAGAAGATCAACAGATGTGAGACTCCATGTTTCTACAAGAAGAAAGTCTGTAATGTAATGCAAGTGGACTGCAAACAGTAAATTTACCAAACTGTGCTTCTTTTGCATAGTTTCTCTCTTGCATGTCAACTGCATTGTAAAGCATTTTATGGAACCTCAAGTGAACAAGAACAAAATAAAGACTTATATATAAAGACGTTTATTACACTTCCGTAAAGTTGTGGGACTGCTAGAGATCCAAAACCACTGTCTCTTACTTCCAATAAAGCACCTCTTTGTAAAATCCTTCCTGCATGGTAAAGCACCAGAGCCCTTTTCACTAAATTTGCTAAATGCAAGCTGTGATTTCCAATGTGACACATTTACTCTCATGTTCATTCTAACACATTTAAGTATGACCCTTACAGGAGCATTGAATAGGACTGTAGGACCTTATTTTTCCTTACTCAAGGATTCTTTAGCAGCTGGGTTACAAAAACATTTGAAACAGGTTTAGTTTTTTAGGTCTATATTCTGAAACAACGTTGCTAGCCTCATTCTGGGAGAAAGGTCAAAGTTCAGTCACTCTATCCTTAAGATTCATTTAGACCTGCCCTCTCCCATCCCATTCAGTTTACAGGCCGACTACATCAGATTATTTAATGGGAAAAGCTATATTCTAAAGTCAGATACATCAATGATCAATCAATTTATTTTAAAAAAAGGTGTGTACTTGTAAATCTCCTGCATGCTCATTTAGAAAAGAAACCCTTCTGTACCAGGAGAGACACAAGAACTCTATGTCTGTGTCTGTGCTTTGTGTCCAGTCTTGACATTTGCTGGATGTGAAAATTAAAGAGAGAGGAGAGATATATACAGTATGTGAGTTGGCACACACACACACCTGTGTCTCTGCAGACCTTAGACCTTGGTTATAATGTGAACCCCATGTGTGATCGGACTGCCCCTGTCAGTTCATACACAATCTGTAGAGACGAAATTATTGCACTGCTGCAAATGTTGTCTTTTTAGCTGTTATGTCAATCACTTTCACATGCTTTAAAGGGGAATTCACCATTACACCGGATGTCTGGATTACCACGTCTCTGATAGTAATGAACAATCACTACTAAGTATAATTTCAAAGCACACACATTCCAAGAAAACAAGACATTTTCTTTATTCAAAAAAACGTCTCAATTCTCGATCATTTCTGACACTCCATCGGCCAAAATACAAAGAAAGTTCATGGAGTTCCTACAGGTGGGTGAATGAAAATGAGGAATGTAAATATGTGACTAGAGACTGTGAGAAACAAGACTGTTTTTTACATTTACATCAACAAAGCAGTCCTTCAAAGGGCGAACTAACACTCAGCTTGAAGGGAATGAAGGAGGAGCTGCAGTGACCTTTGACCTGTGCACCGCAGTATCTTGAAGAACGAGAAGGATGCAACAGGGAAGTGAGAAAATTAAGAGCAGAGGTCCATGGGAAAGTGTGTGTGTGTGTGTGTGTGTGTGTGTGTGTGTGGCAGAGATGAAGAAAGATGATGAATCAGATGGAAGTTAACGCCCCCTAAGCATTGATTAACTGCTTGCAGATTTTGCTTTAAACTGCCTGTACATATTTCATCAAATGTTTGACATGGTGCACCTGCCTGACATAACCTCAACCATACAACAAAGCAGCTGATTCCTACATAGATTTTAGTAGATTGACTCATAATCTCTGCAAACTTTGGCTTCTGAGGAATTTCGGTAGAAGGGTGGAGAGCTGTTGTCATGCCTCGCTGAGACAGGCGACCTTTTTACTTCCCACTGATGTTGATGATGGATAATTACAGGGTGACACCGAGATGAGCGCGGCTTGGGGAAGGCAGCAGCCACCTTTCCGTGCCAGGGTCAAGAGCTGCCATGTCCAAGAACGGCTCAAAATGTTTATTTCAAGCGATATTTATTTGAAGCTCAAGTCTCATTTCCTGGCAGACCTTCAGTAGACAGTAATAGGCAGGAGGTGGCTAAATTAAACTCTAACAAAAACAAGCAAAACTGTTTAATTTGATCCCACAAGAAAGGGGACTGATATCAGAGAGAGAAGGCTCAGTGGGACTTTCATAAAATGATGCAACAACATGCAAGAAAGAGAAAGATCAAAACCTCTATTAGAGTCATGAGAAGTCACTCAGTACTGTGAGTGGAGTTTGGTCGCCTGCTGCTCTTCTTTCGGAAACTGTGGGACTATACTGCCTTTGGAGCTGCGCGGTAAGCGACTTGGTCGTTCATGAGAGAGATTCGAATGGGCTGACCTCGTTGACACTGTGCTGAACTGTTGACATGAGTTGTCGTTCTGTCCCAGATTATCTACTGTTGATTGGATAAGCTGTCCTTTGTGTTGTACAGCCCCTTTTCTCTCAGAAGGGATTAGTCCTCGTGTATGGCTTCACAGTTCATGGCTGCTGGAGACACCGAAGCTCCGTTTTCACCTTCCAGTTGAATCTTTTTTTCCCCAAACTAATGACTGTTAAAGTTCAGGAAAGTCATATAAAAACAGTTTGTGGTGCTAGACTTTGGATGGTAAGAATATATAACTGCAACCTTTTTTGAAAATTGAATTCAAGAAGCAGTGGAACGAGGCAAGAAATCAAGACTAGTCTGGATCTGTGAAAGCCTACCCTGAACACACACACACACACACACATGCACATACACACACACACACACACACACACACAAACAGCATATTGTCAAGGATGACATCACTGGCTCTTATTTCAGCATGAGTAAGTGTGTGTGTTGAGGTTAGTCCAGGTGACATCAGGCCCAGGGACACAAAGATAGATACAGTCCAGGGAGATAACAGGATGATGCAGTAAAAACTGGACACCCTGCTAACTTGTTTGAAGAAGAATGTTTTTCTCCATGCTGTGTCTCCCCACGGATACGTCTATATCTTTTGTCTGCGCTATATGTGAAGAAGAGATAACAGCTGTCCAGGTAGTCAAAGTTTATTGCTGGTTCTCACATGAGATTACACAGCTAACGCATTCCTCCGCAGAAAAAAATAACACCTACGCAGTCGCTAGCTTCCTAAACGTCTCGAGCCAGGCAGACATTTCACAGGCGTTCAGACTCCTAGATTAATGGAATACTTTGACATTTTGAAGACTGTTTCCTTTCTTGCAGAGATTTACATGAGAAGATTGATACCAGTCCCATGTCTGTGCAATAAATATAATGATGGAAACAGGCACATGAGCGCCCATAAAACCACCAACTGTTGTTTCAACACTTCTTACTTATGACTTTTGTAGGGGATGAAACAAATAAAATATAATGTGTTAATTAGAGAGATTTAGATGTAAGCTGACTGACTGCTAGCTCCAGCTACATACTCACTGCACAGACATGAGAGTGGTATACCATGAAAATAAACAGTACATTTCCCAAAACTATACAATTTACAATAAAAACTGCATATTCCTGACAGTTTTTCATATTTCAGATACAAAAAACAGACTACAGCTCCTTACAGACCATAATTTGATTAAATACACTATCTTATATGAATGATGCAGGTACCTAAATAACCACTATTACCTAGTAATGATCGCTAATCTAATCTCGGTTGTGGGGTCTGCCTCCTTTACTGTTTGGATATCTGCCTGCCCGCCTTTCTATCTACCCCCATATCCACTCAAGGACAAATATAATCCCATAATAGCAGTCATTTTAATAATTATCTTGAAGTACTACTACCTCCTAATAGAATCCCACTCCCATCTGCTCCTATCATGCCTTCACAGTCGGGGCTGCAGAATGAGGCGGGATACCAATGAGCAGCTTCTAGTCTACCTCCCATATGAAGCCAGTCACTCCGCATGGCTTAAGACACATACACACACAGCCGGTCCATTTATCCCATTACATCTCATTTAGCCTGTCATCTCTTTAGAATAATAGAAAAATGGAAAAAGTCAGCAACAGCCAGGCAGGACTACTGTAAAATCTCTTATAGAGCTACTTCCTTTTAAAGTAGCAAAAGCAGCAATAGCACACATGCAAGTGTGTGTGCTTGCAGGAAAGTTTGCCCCTGTGCATGTATAATTAATTTAAAATAAGTCTTTTATCTTTTCAGCTGTCCTCGCCATTTTACGATATGCATTACGAAACAGCAAAAGGCATTTCCGGCAATTGGCTTGGCTGAAAAAGGGGCTTTCCTAGCATGCCGCAGGCCATATTCTAGCCTTTGTCGTGGCTCAAACACTTACATCCACAGAAAGGTTTGGTCTCATCTTGACGTGGAGCATCTGCTGATTAATTCCATGACCAATGAAATGAAATGAAATGAATAAATTCTTGTTTTTGTTAGCTTCACTAGCATCTTGACTGTATAGGCCTTGCAGAGGTCTGCACTATACTGAGTGTACTTTTCTAGTTTTAAAGTTTAATTCAACAAGTAGTGCATCACTGTCAGAGATGTGATGTGAGAGCTCAAGCCTCATCTTTCCTCATCTGGACACAAAAGAGATGTGATCATAAACAACAAAATAAAAGGTAAATGCTAATATAACAGCCACAATTAAATCCCTCAACAGCAAGACATGAGATTACTTTTAATGTCATTCTTGCAAGTCACTGCTGCGTGCTGCTCTACACGTAGCATGCAGCAAACTTCAATACTGAGTAGAAAATAATGACAACATGCTTTCATAAAAATAAATGGGCTACAGTACATTAAGACATCAGTCAGCTTTGATGATGGGCTTCTGATTTCTGTTTATGCATTCCTGTTAAGGGGTCATCTGCAGCGTGTCTCCCCTTTTTTACCAATGTCTCTGCAAATGTCTGAGCAAAGGAAAGGAGGCAAACCCTTGCCCATTTACTGCAACATGTAGCCTAGAAGCCATGTCATCTCTATTGGCACACAAGGGCGAGTGCTGACAGTGCATTTCTGATTTTATTGTTATTTCTCAATTTGCAGTGCTTTGGTCCCCACTGGGGATAATAATAAGTCAGCAGAGGAATGGATATATAGACCACAAAGGGGGAAATCCCCTCAACCACCCCTCGTAATCCCACCACACATACACGCCTGTGCAGCATTTCCAGCTACAGTATAATGAATCACATCTAAAACCACAAATTGTAATTTACATTTATACAACATGTTAACAATTGAACTTTAGATGTGTTGGTTATTGTATTTCTGAAGACAGCCAGACTAGCTGTTTCTGCCTGCTTCCAATCGTGATGCAAAGCTAGGCTTAATCACCTTCTGCCAGCTCTGCACTGAACACACAGAACACGACACGACAGTGGATAAGCATATTTCCCAAAATGCTTAACTATTCCTTTAAAATTCCAACATATTGAAAGTTCCTCCTCCTTTTGGCAGCAGGTATAACGCAGATTGAGGACACAGGCACAAGTATGGATCAAAGACTCTGAGGCAGATTGTTAAAGTTGTATTGTGATGTCCATAAATGTCTAAGAGTGCTGTCATCCACCCAAGAATCCAATCTGCCTCTCTGCAGATATTATCACCCTAGACCAGACTCATTCAAACAGAGCATTAGACTCAGTATGGAAACTTAAAATGCTTAGAGATGCCAGTACAGGAAGAGGTCAAAAGGTAGTGCTGCAGTAAGTATGCCTTTAAAGATAAAAAGCTGAGGTGGAGGACTTGGCGGAGTGAGAGATGATTTTGCTCTCTAAATCCAGTTCCATGAAGAGGAGGGCTAATGTAATGTCTTTTATGGGCTTTCTGGGAAGAGTGTTTCTGTAGTTATACTGCAGGAGATTTCTGCTATGAGCCCCGAGAACTTTGATGAAGTGTGTAATGGGTAAGTGCTGTCAGAGTGACCTCAGGCCGTCCAGGATGCCACCACGGGCACAAACCTAATAAAAGAAAGCCAGAAATGTAAGGTGCAGAAATAATATGGAGGAGTAGTTAGATAGGGAAAACTCATCCAACCACAGAAACATCCCTCATCCTTAATCCACTTGGGACATGCCTTGGATTGAAACTGAACTCCAGAGTCTGAGTCATCTGAAGACCGTCTTGGAAAATAAGGGACAGCTTCTGACAGGCTTAGCTTAGCTGTGCCCGGCGCACAGGCATCTGAGGGCTGCCACGCCCTTGGCCGAGGCCGACAAGACATGGATACAGTACACAGAGGGTTGTATATAGAAGCGCGCACAGTCTATTCTTAGTCTGTTTAAGGCTGGAGACACACGTGCTGCCCTGCCCACAGTTTGGATCATCTTTCCGAAACACAGAGAACAAGGAGCCATAGGTAGGTAACTACGGCTCTGTTGGCTGCTGCTCTCACATACTGGCAGAGCGGAGAGGTGCTTTCCCAGCTGGCATCCATCGACGGAGCTGCTTACCTCACTCATGTAAAGGGTGTTTCCTGGTTGTAAAGTGTGAGATTTGTTTTCTTTTTTTATTCGTTGATTTCTGTGGCAAGGCCTACCTGGCTATATTGGATAAAGAGCAGTTCCCAGCTGGCATATCATGTACTCGTGGCATGTTAATTTGCAAGAGCAATATTTTGAGTTTCAGGGTCTGAGGTAGTAAAGTTGAGTGGTGAATATAAGACAAAGCAAACTTGACCATCACTACTTGGGTTAATAATGAGCCAGTTGCCCTACAGGTATGTAATCCATAGTGTGCTGAGCAAGATATTTTCATAGTTCCAGCTTCTCTATAGTAATTACTCCACCTCTGATCTCGCTGTGGAAGGTAAGCAAGAAAAAAGTAAAGCAAACACAAAATAATACAAGAAAATATCCAATGTGCTACTTACCAGACTAACAAAAACTCTATTAAGAATAAAAGTCCTACAGTCCAACTTGAAGTTTCTACAGTTTGGAAAAATACACTTTCATGCCGAAAATATACAATGAGAAGACTGCTGCTCTCTCATGTCTGAACAGTAAAAATAAAGCTACAGCCGGCAGCCAATTTGCTTAACTTAGCATAAAGACTGAAAATAGAGGGGAAACAGCTAGCCTGGCTCTGTCCAAAGATAATAAAACCTGCCTAACAGCACCTATAAAGGCTCACTGATTAACACATTCTATAAAAACCCATGTGTAAAAATGACAAATTGCAGTTTTATGGTGGATCATGTAGCAGACCATTTCTTGGCCAGGTACATAATTTAATTAAGTCACTTTGTGTACATGATCAACAAATAAAAGTATAATGTGTTAGTTAGTGAGCTTTAGAGGAGAGAAGTTGTTTAAAGGACCGGTTCACAATTTTTGAGGTACCCAGGTTGTTTTAAGACTTGAAAAATGATGCACTAATCCTTTAAAGTTCTGCAAGTAGTTGATGCTTATTTAGCCCTCAGTGCTTACCTCATTGTCTGTGCCCACATCCAGCATGACAGGCAGGCACTGCTGCGGTGGCATACCTCCGCAGGCTGTGTAGAGGGCCAGCTTGCCCACTGGGATGCCCATGCCATAGCAGCCCAGGTCTCCCAGTCCCAAGATCCTCTCTCCATCCGTCACACACACAGCCTGTCAATCAACAAAAGGGTCAGCTATAAAGTTCAGAACAACATCAACAACCTGAGTCAGCAATTGACTGTAAATCTGTGTCATAATGATTAGCAGAAGCAATTCTTTGGATATTATATTTCTAATAATTAGATTAAATCAATTTAAACATAAGCTAAATAAAAAAGCAGTCCAGCACTTATTAACTCCAAACTTTACCGAAACAAGTCCACCCTAATACCCCGAAACATGTTTTTTCCCTCAGAGTAAGCCAGGCCCTCCTACACACTCCTGGATTTTCACTCTCTCCAACAGCATGAAACAAATCAATTGTGCAACACTTAATATCGCCAGCAGAAGTGTTTGATTTGAATTTGTTTTTCCACAATCAGGGTGACGCAAATAGCTCTGGCTCAATAGATTTACAGCCTTGTTCCTCCCACAATCTAAGGAGGTTTACAGAGTATCATTAGTTTCCCCACAAGAATGTTTAAAATGCATAATGACCATAATTTAACCCAATTAGCAGCTTTTTTAAAAAACTATGACTCTGTTAATTTGTGACAGAACGGTTGCCAAAACTTATCATCGGATGACTACCTTGGCTCCCATTTGCCCTCTCTCTATTGAAATGTTTAAAGTAGGGCATATTAGGTGAGTTTACGATAAGACCACCCTGACAATGAGAGGCGGCATGTCAGCGCTCAGGTAAATGCCCTGCTGTTGACAGCTGTGAACAGGTGGCTGAGGCTGCAGGTATATTTGACATGCCAGGAATGCCTGCTGGTTTCGTCATTCTGCATATGACCTAATTATGCCCTGCACATACAGTAGTGGCTCTATACGCAAGATTAAAGGAATATTTTAGGATTTTGGGAAATTGGCCAATACATCAGGTCAATTTACGAGTGATGAGAACCAATTCCAACCTCATTCACATGTCGCCATGAGATCACTGGTACATTAATTATTGTGAATGACAGTCTGTTGTAAGGTGACTGAGCTTTTGTGCTTTTTATCAACACTGAATATAAACTCACAAAGCTAGCCAGGGTTATGCTTTTATCATAAAGTGTTCAACTACCTTCAGTTCACTGTGTAACTAGTAAAGAACTGATAGTTTGAACAGAATTCTTAGTCATTTTAGATAACTATCTTCAGTAGGCTACTTGTTTAGCTAGCTAGCAAAATGGCTCTAGCAACAGCAATGCCAGTTGGAGTGAAATATCAACAATTACCTCCATTATCGGGGTGCAATTTAAATCTGTCGTATAACTTCGATATGACCAAATATCTATAATGACCATTAGCCTCAGCTGTATTTTGTGTTTAGCACTAATTAGCAAATGTTAGCATTCTTGTTGTATAGCATACCGACATTAGCATTTAGCTAAGTACAGCCTGTGATGTGAGAGCAGATTTTATGTAGCATTCATCTGTATGCAGAACTGGGCTGGACACATCCACCTCTAGGTGTGAACTGACCTGCCTCAAATTACAGACATCAGCAGGGGCTATTAAGTACCAAGATACGTTTCACAAAATCTGAATGTAAAATCAATTAATCATGCTCTCAAACTGAGAGACCATGCTCTGGATTTAGAGAGCTCCAGTGTTTTTTTTGTGAGAGGGATTAGGACTGACCTCTCACTCTGGAAATATAAAAATATTGTTGGAAAACACTTTGCCTCTATGAACTCCATTAACATCATAGTAATGTGTTGTTTCTGGATGTGTTGTGTAATTCTAATGCTTCTCTTTTCAATTATATTTAAGTGTTATATTATTATTCAACAGTTTGAGTGATTTACCCTGATGTCCTTTTCTGGCCAGTTCTGGAGCAGAGAGGCGATGTGGCCACGGTCATGAATAGAGATGAACAGTCCCCTGGAACATAGAGTGACAAATAGAAAAAGTTAGTAAGGGTGCATACTGGTGGCCCAATGGTTAAGGTGCATGTAACTGCAATGTCCACAGCTTGAATCCTGGCTGGAGGACCCCTGTTGCATGTCACACCCCTCTCTCCCTCCTTGCTTCCTGTCTCACTGCACTGACTCTCAAATAAAAGCAAATCATTTAGACAACACATTTTACATATTTAAAAGGTTTCCTGTCATGCTCTATTATCACAGCTATCCAACAGAGCAACATGTCACTTAAGTAATCTTAGCAAAATCAATGGCAACACAAGAATTCAACTTATGAACACCTACTAACTTTAAAAAAAACCTGCTTATCTAGGATTTGAAGGGAAAACAGCCTTTAAGCTCCATCTCAGAGGCTGTTTGAAGTTAAGCTGCCATTTCTTTGTCTGCCTTCTACTAACCAGGACTTGATTGAATACTGATGGAACCTGGGATTTTAATGTTGAGCTCAGAGCCCAGGGCCCCAGCAAAGAGTTTGCTTAGGACCCTAGAAGCTCCACAACTATTCATTGATCTTACTATCACCCCCTTACATTTATCCTTTTCTTACCCCCTGTCATCAATGTCCTTTGCTTCAGGACAATCCAAGGATAAAAAGATCATCTCTATGCGTGGGGTCCAGCTGCAGCGTCTTTCCTTACCAGCAAACCCATCTGGTTATAGTATGAGGGCAGCACGAGTGCCAGCGACAGTAAAAATATCTCTACTTGCAAGAATCAGTTCATAAAGTAAAAACTGACCCCAGGTTGATACCAGAGGAAGAAACGTCAAATGCAAACAGTATGAAACATGGTTCGAAGTGTGAGGAAGACAAAGTGTGCTGAAGATAAGGACATAAAAGCATCATATAAAAATGCTTTGATAATTCATGGATGAGGTGGGGTACACTGTCTGCATAGGTTTCCATTTAACACCAGTAACCACAGTAGAAAAAAGTATAAAATTCACATGTGGACATCTAACATTTATACATCAGACAGCCACATAACACTAGAAGAAATACTGAACAATGATCCAAAGAGAGCAAAGAGACATTTTGAAAATATGAAACATTAAGCTCTACAGTCTTTAGGTTTAGAAGAGATATGAGATATTTCTCACAAATACACTCAGCATGTGGGAAATACAGACTATTTTGGTTGAGGCGTGTGCACATGCATGAATGTGTGTGACTGTGTGAGAGCACAGTTGATGGGCAGTCGGTGAGTGTTTTGTCCACATGACTCCAGTTAGATGACGGAGGAGTTCACACATGGCAGACCAGTGGTCCCGGGGCTCTGCATGTTTGCTTTCCAAAGGTAAACACTGTATCCTGTCTGATCTCTAATCAATTAGACTGGGCTCACACACTTTTATGAACTTATGAAGTCTTACTCAGCCATTTTATCATTTATAGGCACCATGTTGGGGTTTCAGTTAGCGCAAATCTTAACTTTGGCTATTCTGTACTTTCCTATTTCTATATTTTACTCATTACACCTTACTACCAATGATCACAGTAGTGCCTGCATAGTCCAAAACACATCAACGCAACAAGACACATACTTTTAGAAGACTTTTAAAAGACTTTAAGAATGGATTTGAATATTCCAAAGAAGAGAAAGAATGTGTAGGAGGGGATAGAAAGAAGAGACAGAAATGGAATGACTCATCAAAAACAATGACTGTTGTGAAGCTATTAAAAGTGACACATTTCTGCCTGCTCTGCAGATTGCATAGAGCTGGCTAAGCCAAAGACATCTGGCATCTGTCATTTTAAAACACCTTTTAACTTTTTTGGCAGTATAACGACACACATCTGCAAACATCTCATCTGTTCACACAAATACGAGCTGCTTGAGATGCACCATTGTCAGCAGGGCTCTGCAATGTGAGCATTTTGCAAATCCTGTTGACAATGGAGTGTGTAAATGTGAAAACTTGTTAATAAATGCTGATTCTGTGAGTGGATGACAGGCTACAAAAAAAAACTTTGCTGAAGTCAGGTTAGTGTTTTATCTGCAGGCTGATGTCTGATCTTTGCCAAAGATTCAACCAAATAGTGATAGTGTAGCTCCAACACATCCCAAAGAGTGATAAGTCTTTCAGGAGTTAGAAACTTCCAGTTGTATTTCATAAATTCAAAACTATAATTCATATCATATCAGTAATGTAATGCAATCAGCTTAGTAGCTTTGGACTAGGACCTCAGCTATTTGGAGTAAGTAAGCTCATGATAAATAGGATGTGATTAATTTCTTTTACATCGTTGAGATATGAAGTCATTTTGGTCTGTTTACACTTCTTCAAGGGGGTACAGGTAGTTGAAGGTTAGGATTTGAGTGAAGGATTAAAGGAAACCTGCCTCTTAAGACTTTCAGGTATGTTAAATTACAAAAAAACAAAACCACAACATTTACTGATTAACTTATAATGTATAGACTGCTGTCAATAGAGAAACTGACATTTCTTCTTCTTCTACAGCAGCAACCTCCTTTGTCAGAAGTTATATCTAAACTGCTAAAACCATTTATCCAACTTTTAACTAATTATTTCACTTATTTATTACCCATTACTTTAAACTGACTATTTGAACTGAATACTGATGACATCTGGGATTTTAATGTTGAATCCAAAGCCCAGGGCCTCAGCAGGGAGCCTTGAAGCGCCACAAATATTCATCATTCATATTCAATAATATTCATCCTACTATCACCACCCTACATTTTTCCTTTTCTTACTCCCTGTCATCAATGTCCTTTGCTTCAGGACAATCCAAGGATAATAGATAATCTGTATGCATGGGGTCCAGCTGCAGCGTCTTTCCTTACCAGCAAACCCATCTGGTTATAGTATGAGGGCAGCATGAGTGCCAGCGACAGTAAAAATATCACTATTGCAAGAATCAGTTCATAAAGTAAAAACTGACCCCAGGTTGATACCACATGAAGAAAACAGTGGGGAAATGTCAAATGCAAATAGTATGAAACATTGTTCAAAGTGTGAAAGACATAAAAGCATCATATAAAAATGCTTTGATAATTCATGGATGAGGTGGGGTACACTGTCTGCATAGGTTTCCATTTAACACCAGTAACCACAGTAGAAAAATATTATAATATTCTTATGTGGACATCTAACATTTATGCATCAGACAGCCACGTAACACTAGAAGAAATACCGAACAATGATCCAAAGAGAGCAAAGAGACAATTTGAAAAGAAAATATGAAACATTAAGATGTGATATTCCTCCTGAATACAAACACTTAGCATTTGGGGGGAAAAAACTGTCTAGGTTGAAGTGTGTGTGCATGTGTGTGTTTGAGGTGAGCACAGTTGATGGCCAGTCAGTGAGTGTTTTGTCCACATGACTCCAGTTAGATGATGGAGGAGTTCACACATGGCAGACCAGTGGTCCTGGGGTTCTGCAGGTTTGCTTTCCAAAGGTAAACACTGTGTCCTCTCTGATCTCTAATCAATTAGACTGGGCTCACACACTTTTATGAACTTATGAACTCCTTTTTAGCCATTTTATCACATATAGGTACCATGCTGGGGTTTCAGTTTGAACAAGTCTTAAACTTTGGCTGTCTTGTTATAACACCACATACACACTGAGCTACATTGCATTGCTGCTGTTATGCCTCGGGTATGTGAAGATTTTTTTCACTGCTCACTTGACCTCTATTTTAAGCTGTTCTTATTTTATTTCATTTATTATCATAGATGTTCTTTATTTGATATGTTTATATGTATATTAATATATGTGTATGTGTATAGTATATTCATGTCGATGTGTATATATGGATCACCAGGACCTGAGGACTGTATTTCATTCTTTCATGTAACTACAAGGCTGAATGACAAGTAAAATCTCCCATAGCAACAAGAGTGATGTCACACTCATTGCACAGACCACAGTAAAAAACCTTGCTGTTGTCAGGTTGCAAGCTGCATGTGATAAGTCTTTGTCATGTCAGTTTCAGGAGACAAAAATCTCCCAGTTGTAATTCATATATTCATAACTGTAATTCATATATAATAATGTAAGCCAATCAGTCTACTTAACAAACAGATTTCAACTGAATCTTTTGAGTTTTAGTTCTTTTACATTTCACTTTCTTTTAAAAGTAGCGTGTTAAACATAAATCGATTCAATAATGGATTTGGTGCTGGATTCGGATGGGATGAAAGCACAACAGTACTTGTAAAGCCTCAGTAGAATTAACAGGCTCTATGATGTTTAAAAAGGGACCCATTGGTGAAGCACAATACACCCCTGTTAGTTTTGGCTACGTCCAGAGCGCCTACTAGGTTTCTAAATTCTTCAGTAATCTCTTAGTTAACCCAGTTTGCCCCTCAATATCATACATGCTTTCTGTTCAATCTAAAAAAAGATGCATTAGTGCTGTAAAAGAAAATAACTGTTCCTAACTTTTTTAACGTAATGTGTGGCCTGCTGTGTGTGTTTATTTGGAGCCAGCAGGACATGAGCCTCTGCCAGCAACAGCATTACACAGGATTTTGGGAGAAAAAAGCGACAATGGGATTGAAAGACTGACCCCACAATATCTCCGCTGCAAAACAACTTCATGAGATGGATCAAAGCAGACAGGCAGGCTGGCGCTAATTCCTAATCTTGCTCAACTTCAATGTTACCAAAAACATTTCAGGTTGAGCTTGCTGTTTCTCCCTCTCCTCCTACCAATCCTCATTTTCTGCCACTGTGGGCATTCGGTGGATCTGTCGACTTCATGACCTTTGACCCTGTCAAGTACAATGAAGTAGAGCTGCGGGTGTTTTAAAGCCAAAAAATACACACATAAACCAACTCCTCACATAAATTACCACATGTGTAGAGTACCCAGAAAAGCTAAGAGCTAATGTAAGGTAAATCATGATGTCAGGAGTCATGCTGTTTTAAATCAGTCATCACTGTCTGTAAGATAATGGTGAAATGATAGTTTCAGGAGAATTATGACATAGCTAAGAAATATCTGCATGGTTCGTTGACAGTATATAGCAGCTGTCAGTGGTATGTGTATTATATGAAAGCTTTTAGTCCACGATCCACGAAGATAGCACTACCCTGTGTGTGAGACAGGGGGAAAAAAAAGAGAAATTAAATATGGGGGGGGGGGGGGGGGGGGGGTGCTTTACATATTTTCTGTGAGAACATTGTGGAGATATGAAGTCATTTTGGTCTGTCTACATTTCTTCAAGGGGTTACAGATAGTTGAGGGTTAGGTATTTGAGGTAAGGGTTAAAGGAAAAATCTGCCTCATGAGACTTTTAGGTTTGTCAGATTACAAAAAAGCTAAACCTCAACATGCACTGCATAACTTCTGGTCTATAGTCTGCTGTCAATGGAAATACTGACATTTCATCATGTTCTACAGCAGCAACCTCTTATATCTACAATGCCATTACCATTTATCTTACCTTTAGCTTATTATTTCAATCATTTATCCATTCATTTTATCACACAGTTATCTGTTTTAACCATATAACCATGACTTTAGTTAACTATTTTGAGTCTTTTTTTCTGTTTGTTTCTGTTTTTATGAATCTTCTCTCAACATATTATCAGTCCCTCAAGGAAATTGCAATTTTGTGATGACAATAATCAATGCAAATCCAATATACTTCCAACTTTCCTAAATTATCGTAACTTTTATGCATGAAATGGCTTCAGATCTGGACCAATCGTTGCTTTTCGTGTTAGTCATCGCATTCAGGCACGTTCAGATGCGTTCAGATGGAAAATGGACAAATCTCACCTGCCAATAAAAATTACAACCATAGACCGTGCAAAACTATTCCCAAATGTTCCAAACTGAGATTTCCATTCAGTTAGTAAGAAGAACATATGTTGATAAGTTGTTCAGACAACAAATATAATCGACCTCAAACATAAAAATTTGGCACTTTGTAAATGTATATTTTAGTTAACTTAGTTTACTTAATAAAAGGTTAATACGTGTAACTTACATACAGCATTTTCTTTGTCATGTAACTTTGAGCTGATGTTTATAATATTTGGAATATAAATAAAATATTAGTACTAAAGTATAGTTATTCATCTGATATGCAGTATGTTTTTTTATTAAAAGAAGTGATTACATATGACTGTTTATTGATAGTTTTTAAAAATCACAGTATTTTCCTTTGCTTGCAATTTTTCCCCAATTCATTCAATTCCATCGCTTAGTGTACATAAAATATTACAAACTGTATAACAATTTTTGAGAAAAGATTCAAGCAAGGTGTAACTGCTAAGTCAATATGTGGATATAATTTTTTTCAAATTAGTTGAGCAACTTTAGAAGTTTCCCATGTTAGGAATCATTGTACTACCAGATATTTCCCCATATATTGATGCTTTCAATAGGTGAAATGCGTGTGTGTGTGTGTATGTGTGTGTGTGTGTGTGTGTGTCAGACTGCTGCTCATGAAATAACAACATTGACCAGCAGTCGCCTCGTTTTCTAGATGAGAGGACGACCACAAAGCGTTGAGCAGCCATGTCTGGCTCCTCCTGTATGAGAGTGTGGCAAGAACAGAGAGGGTAAAGAAAACAACCTGGTGGCCTGATTCAGCACCACCGCTGACCTGCAGCCCAACACAAAACACACCCCAGAGACTGTGGAAAGGCTGCGGGGGCCGGCAGGAGGAAAGGCTGCTTTCCACACCGTGACCCCAAAACACAGTTTGAGCCCCATGAGGAAGGCAGCTTCCAACCGTTGACCCGTGTCCACACAAAACACCACCAATCACCAATTCTTCACCCCTCATCACATAAACTTAATCTTCACTGTGCCGGACACCCTCATTTAGCAAGCCACATAAGGTTCAACTGACACAATGGACACAAATCACTGAGAAAAGACTGTGAAAATAGTGTTGGAGGTCACTGTCACGCTCTGTGAGATTTCTCCAACTAATTAAGACTCAAATCTGCCACAACAGACAAGTTTTTATTGTTAGTGTGTGTCCCCTGAGAAAAATTATGCCAGGGCATTTTCTCCTAGATTTTCTAAATTTGGAAGGGCCTGATTGGAGCTGAACGGAGCCAACATTTTGCAGTGTGAGTCTGCCCAGAGGGAGGAGGTAAATGTCAGCTATGTTCATAGACAATTTCTGTTTTGTTGCTATAAGTAACTTGAACTTTTTCACTTGATATGGGCCTACCAATGCCTGATATTTTGGAAACACTTCAGAAATGTCACAGAGAGCAAATTTAATTGTTTAGAAGCAAAGCCAAAGTTCCAATTCAATTTGAAATTCAATTGAATTTTATTTATGTAGCGCCAAATCAAAACAGAAGTTATCTCAGGGCACTTTTCAAATGGAGCAGGTCTAGACTGTACTGTTTAATTTACAGAGACCCAACTTTCCCCCCATGAGCAAGCACTTGGCGACAGCGGCGAGGAAAAACTCCCCTTTAACGGGAAGAAACATCAAGCTGAGCCAGGCTCTAGGTGGGCGGCCATCTGCCATTTCTAATCGGTTGGGAGAGAATGGTGGGGGAGGCAGACACGGAGAAGCACAGCAACAATAATAATAATCATAGATATATGACTATCCCGACAATGGGTTGCATTAAAGTCACGTCTTCCCCAAGTAGCAACTTCCAGGTCTGAAAAGTGAAGTCAGCGCTCTAGTGCCAAAAACAGCAGTTCATCAAATGGCCACTTGAGGCTGGCTCCAAAATTGATTCAATCCCCATAGACCACCATGTTAAAATGCCTGACTTTACAGCAGAAATAAACATGTCTACAGCCTAGTACATCCATTATCTTTTACAGTCTTTGGTCTTCCAATGCTTTTATATTGATATGGTATTTTTCCACTATCAAGAAAGTACAAAAAAAATGAAACATGTTTTTTTAGGAGGTTAACTTGTCACTTACCCAACATATGATGCACACAACATCAAGCCCTATTAACCTGCAGATGCCAGGCCAATGCTGAGCCAAACAGTCTTTATGCATATTTCCTCTCTGGCGCCTTTTTTTTTTTTTTGCTTTCTGTGCCTGTGGAAGGATGAGGCGCATCTGAGGCTATGTTTTTGCAGATTAGGCGGTGCTCATTTTGGCATGATATTGATTTTGCGATAAAACCTACTCAGACCATCTCTTATCACACACGCAGAGCAATTCTTCTGGCTTCTTTTGGCAGAGGTGCATGGACACAGCCATCTCCAAAACAGCAAAACACATTCCATTTATGGTAAGTTTTGCGCCTTTTAATTTTCTGCATGTTTTTTCATTTACTTCAGATTGGACTTGAAAATCAAAACACTATTTTCTGGAAGATTCTTACCAATAATATCATCCATATGATAGTAATCCAGTGACCCGGGGTTCAGAAACACAGTCTGTTGGATGAGTGTGTTTTCCACAACAACTTGTAGAGTGTCAAATCTTTTCCATGTTTACTAAACAGCTGTAGTCATTACACAGCAGCGGATATGATATATGTGATTCATCTACACTCTTTGATTTGCGAGAGGAGCTGTGCATCATTTTAGATATTAATATCACAGCAGAGGAAACTTCAATAACTATTTAAATCTTCCCACATGGTGATAGGATCAGTCAGGATCAACGGTAATTAATGTTCTGTCTTCTCTAAACATCAGACTGGAAAGCTGTTACTCACAGATTCCAACTTCAACAATGTAATAATCTGATGTAATGTAAAGGTAACAACCTGCAGTCAAGTCTAATAATATTTACAGTGGTCTGTTCTGAGCATGGATGGTCCAGTGCTGTGCTACAGTGCAGTGAACAAATAGTTTAAACAAAATCCTGTTCACTTTATGCACAGCTGGCATCTTTTTTATCATATCAATATTTGATTAAGGTGATGGATTTTTTTTTTTGAAATTTTTTTAAAACACTAACTAGATCATTTCCAAAAACGATTTTGCACATTGTATATTCTTAAACTGGTATTCTACGTTTCGTTTTCTTTGTCGGCATCATATGGAGATAAGCGGTAATTGCAGGGGTGTCTTCTGGGATTATAACATTAATAAATTACTCTTATTGTCTTTTTATTTGCCAAGCTTTGATTGAACAGTTACATAACAAGTGTAATTGTCATCGGCTCAATCTCCTCTCCTTTGCTGTGTGTGCAGTACACACACACACACAGAGCCCTAAAACACAACAGAGCAGAGGAGAGGCAAAGATGTAGTGCGACCATAAATGACAGCAAAATGCTGTTTCATTTCAGCTCAGTATGAAAGTCTTCACTGGGTCTTCCTGTCTGGATTTCCTGAATGTATTTTGGAACTTGTGGTGGTTCACAGATGTGAACTCTTCCTTCTCTCTATTGTTGCATTTAAAGGTGATGAGAAGCTTGTGTTCGGTCATTACTAAAGCTCACACCAACTCCACCTGCTCATTCTGTATTCTTTCCACTAATAATGTCTTCAGTCTCTTTTCACGCTTTTGCCTGGCTGAACCCATAGTACACCAGTGCTGACGATCAGGAAAAATGTGTTGGTCACACCCTCATGCACCACTCGCCAGGAATTAAAACTTGAATCTCCACCTACGCCCTATTCCAGGGAAATAAGGCCCATCATCTCTTAACACTATTCGGTTTCCAGCCTGTTTGGCTTGTGAGTGCACTTGTGACCCTTCAACTTGTGCTCATGACATTGTGGGAAATGTGCTGATTTGCTTCCTTGGTAAGAATAAGATGAGAAGATCTATGCCACTCTCATGTCCACATGATAAAAAGCTACCACCAGCAGCCAGTTAGCTTAGCTCAGCATAGAGACTAGAAACTATCATTTAGCCAAGGCATTTGTACATCTACAATTCAAGAACTGAGCATATCCCTGAGGAAATCCATTAAGTACAATCAAAAGCAGCAGAAAAGCTTTAGACAGAGCCAATTTCTGGAGAATTTCTGTTCATTCATATCACCTCACGGAATTATTTAGAACAGATTCAGACTAAAACCACCAATATCAAATGGTTGCATAAACCTTAAGTCAAGTTACAGCGTTTTGTTCTCTTACAACACATAATTATCTTATACAATCTGAAATGTTCTTTACAATAAACTGTGCTGTGGGCAGAAATAGATTTGAGACATATAGTTTATCCATCTCTGTGCCCGTTCCAGCCCTCAGCCAACTGGAGCTCTGTCTGGACCCAGAAAACTGTTGCTGTTGGACTAATTACTTTCTCATTAACTCAGAGCTGCTTGACATTGCTGACATACTGTACTGTCTCTACCGTTTCTAAAGATTATGTAACCAGAGAGGTTATGCAAGCCATGACACGCTGAGTGTCTCTCAGATGGAGGTATGACAGTAACTGTATACCAACAGTCACTTATTGAGGGAGATCCTGAGACACATTTTGCTCTCCATGATGTAATCCCATATCAGCCTTGCTGGTTGTCATAGCGATGCTGTGCACTTCCACAATAGCGAGGAGTCACAGAAGAAGATCGTGCTGCGAACATGGAATTCTTGCTCTATAAATTGTGGCTTCCCAGTGTGAAAATGGTATATAATAGCAAAGGCTTTTCCAAGATACAGTCTGCCTGTGACAGAAGAAGAAACACATTTATTCAATGGCAGAACTCCCTAGAGGAGATCCATGGCTTTTCAAAACAGGTTCAAACTGGAGCATCACTCCAAAATTAACACACTGGATCCTTGTGCCAGGCCAGCTGCTGGGATATTTTAGTTATTATTTCATTAAAGCGGGGAAGTTCAACTGACCTTCAACAGAAACGAAAACATGTAGTTGGCAATAACAAGAGATTAATATTTAGAATTTCATTAGAATAGATGACTAAACTAGCCACTTGGTTTGGGTTCAAATGGTTACAAACAAAGACAGAGTTTGAAACACAATAAGCAACCACAAATTCTGATGTACCACCATGTGTTACCAATAAACCTGATCTGTGTCTGCCTTTTATAAACTATATGAAAAAGTAGCTTCAGACAAAGCTTTCTTCATGAAGACAGATGGTAGTTAAGCTTATAAATCAAACATTTTGAAAATATTTTTTCACATAATTAAAATAAATAAAATGTAACAAATTCAATCATTGGATGAAATCAAATGATCTACTGATCTTGTGATGTCCAGTCAGTGGATTAAACCAAACTGACTGATGAGACCCTCTACTTTCATTCAGTTTAACAACACATCTGCTCTTAGTCAAATGTTGGTCTCACAAAGATACTGTGTAGTCAAACAGAACGACAGAGGGACATTTTCAATTTGTCTTCCAACCACAACTTTCCAAACTTTTCTTCAACTTCCAAACTAGTTCAAATGTCGCAATTAATTTAAGATACGACAAATACAAAGAAAACAGGCTGTCGTACTCAATCCAAGAATACAGTTTGAGTCATATTTGGACAAGTGAAGTAAACAATTTTTTTTTATTTTGAGGATTTCATCACCTTGAACTTGTTACCGTCACTCCCCGCTGTGCTGAGCTGAGCAGAGCTTTCAGGGCGTGTCATGATCAGAGACTATATGTAATAAATAAACATTACTGTGTATCAGTGCCTCTGTAATCTTTTCATCTAAGTTAGTTCTCATGTTAGTTATAGTTCCGGTGAAGGAGCGTGGGAACATTCACTTGATACCATGCACAACAATCATCAGCACTTCAATTCCACCAGTAGGGACAAACAGAGACACCAAGGGATTTCAGTTTCTCATAGGCAACAATAGAGTTCTGTTTATGCTGCATACAATGCATAAGCAATTTGGAGAAACCCCTGTCAAGGTAAACTAAACATTTCATTGCAGCCAATGAGCATAAACAGTACTTTGGTTTTGGCTCTATATTAGAACTTGTACTGTACTGTACTTCGATAGCACACTTACACACAGAGACCTGCAGTCTTCCTGTCAGGTGAGTGGAGCATCACTGAATCCCATCACAGCAAAAAGTAAGTCAGCCTAGCACACCAACACATGCAGACACACATATATAGAAGTAGACACAATAATTTCTAAGACTGGATGTGGTATGTAACCACAGGCTATAGAAAAGACTGACAGCACAATATTTAAGCAGTGAGAGCACTGGTTTCAACTCTCTTGTTTCCTTTCCTGAGTGTTATCTAATACGTTAATGACTTTCCATGGAAAGAAAAAGTCGTTTTTTTGTCTGTGTAGTTTATACCCCAGAGAGACAATCATTTTTCACTGCAGTTACTTGATCACACATATATTTTAGGGCAAAGTCATTTTAATTTCATGCACAAGCTGTAAGCTAGCTTGAAGTATCCATATAATAAGAGAGCGAGTCAGTTTTATTACTTAGCTTGTACCTTTGGTTTTGTCCATACTAGTCATTTCCAAGGCAATTAAGTGAATGAAGCCAAAGCTGTTGGAATCACAAATAACACACTCATGCTGCAGTATGCGTATGAAGCAGCCAAGCAAGTGACTAAACCAATAGAGGAGAAGAAGAAAACTCAGTGAACGGGGGCTCTGGCAGTGCCAATCAATACCCGTGTTCATGCCACAGCCTGAGCTGACGCAAACCTTGCCCAGTTTAAAAATAACTAATTGCAATGGAACAGATGATCGTCGAGAAACTAAATATGCAACAGACCTCTGGGAAAAGGAAAAAAGTGCTCTGTAAACACACAAAAAATAAATAAATAGCAACGACAAAAGGAATCTGAATAAAAGGGTGAATAATTTGGTATCAGCGCAACAAACACTATTATCCAGCCCATAATCCGCCTCTGTTTTTATGTTGCTCTCTGCGTAAGCACACGTAAGCCTGGATGTGATTGTTCAAGTCAGGAAAGAGATGCTTTTGTAGGATGTCTGCAGGCTGTGTTGTTTTGTGTGTTACTTCAAGGAATTCATCATAACAGTGAGAAGCAACCGGTAATTTCTTTTTTTTTGTTCGAAGCAGAGCTCTCATCACTTGTGAAGCGTCACGAGCAGGAATTCTCTTTTCCAGTCTGGTCTCTTGACTTTCCCTTCACACCCTCCTCTGTGCGTATGGCCCTCCAGAGACAATGCACTCTTCTTCTTCTTCTTCTTCTTCGTCTGCCTCCCACTCTCCATGGCACGCTCAGACTTTGACATGGTTCCATCACATCACAAGGATTCAACACGTTGCCTGAATCACCCTCTCTTTTTTGCACAAGCAAGAACCAGTTCTAGTTCTTGGCCTCAGACAAACCATAACCCACCCCCACCTCATTCCACCGTGGCCCACTGAAATCAGCCCGGGCTTCCACACAATATCGAATCTCCCCTCGTGAAGCTTTTCCACAGAAGGAGAAGGAGAAGGGAAACTCTGGAGAATTCTAGGCCAAAGTGAACACAGTATTGCCCATCTGATCGGCCTTTCATGATTTTTGGTAGCACGCTGAGGCAAAACATAAAAAGACATGGAATCTTTGACACACGCCAACCTGCCGGAGATGAAAATAGCAACCAGACAGTGCGAGCTTCTGGGATTTCAAAGCTTGTTGTCTACTGTAGCTGTCCGGGTGAAAGAAGAGGCAGCCGGTCTTGTGTCCAGACGGCTGCTGTGGATGTCAAGTTTCTCTCTCAGCCGGCTTTACATAACTCAGGGTCAAGAAGCAGCAGGAAAAGCCCCGTTCCAGCACAAAGGCCCTGCTAAAGGAATCAAAGCCACAGACCTGATGAACCCAGCTGGCTATTAGATGAGTTTCAGTCCTCTGAAACCAGGTTTTCCATTCATTCGCCTTTTCACACACGTCAACAACATTTGTAGCGTTCCAGTGACTTTTTGTGTGGGATGCAAATAGTTTGGTCTCTGCAAGCGACTGTACAAAAAAAAGCGGTTGTAGCGTGTTTATTGGTAACAGTGGTCAAGGCTGGATCATGGAAACCATATATAGGAAAACTATATCTTCTAAATTTTATATAAGTCATCCTTTTATGGAAAACAGACACAGGGCTCATCCAAAATGGCACACAGGTTACACACATTTTTTAATAAGAATATTATAAAATTATTTTGCTCTGTATGGATGACAATGATTTATAGTCTATTGCACTCACTATGACATTTACACAAAAATGTGGATTCAATTTTAAGGAAGTCTGGGGTGGCGGTAAGTGAGCTGTTGGTATCCACTATGAAACAGATTGAGAAATGCTTTAAGATTATCCGATTTTTCATGTCTTATAGCTGAGGAGATCATTCATGTACCAAAAGACACTATGTGAGAGGCTTAAAACATCATATTTTACAATACAGGCAGTCAGTACAAAATATGACCATTGAGGTAGGCTGCAAGCTCCATTGTAATCATTTGTAATAGTCAATAATAGTACTCCAATAATATGTATAAATGTCTGGAGAGACTTAATACCTGCTTTTCTGTTACAGCTCCTCATGGACATTTAAGTTCATTTACTGTAGTTTTTTTGACTCGATATCATCATGTTGAATGCCAACATTACTGGTAATATGAACTGAATATTCAACATCATTAAAATGTACAAATAAATTTTAAGGGTACAAATACAAGGAATACATAAAACAGACTGTAGCGCCCAAACTATGGGTATGTTTTATGTGACATCAGATGGCACAAGGTAAAAGTTAACTAATTCTAAGGACTTCATGACCTAGACAGTGAGTGAGAGTGCTAGAGTCATTATAAGCCTATAAGCGCAAAATATCAACACTGCACATACAGTTTTATACATTAACATAAAAGTTAATTACCTTCCAATAAAATAGCGATAAATAAAAGGTTCATAATAATTACTATGACAGTTCGTCCTCCATCATACAAGAACGTTTGCCCTGTTAACATGTAACTGCCCCAACTGACATTTCCTGATGTTTAATAAAGAGACTGGAGCTGTAGCCCCCACTGTTGAAATGCTGAGGTCTAAATCAAAGTGAAAGTTCAGGGTGCCAGGGGGAGAGGTCAAGTATCACGTAATGAAACACATCAAAGAAAGTCAAAAAGGGAAGTCACCTTGGGTCAAACCTCATTCCTGTGGAGGTCAGATGGAAAGCTGGTAAAGTATTCTTCATCACCACAGAAAAAACACGTAGTGAGATCATCCATAACCTGAATGTCAGAGCGCTTATCTTTCAAAAGAGTCCCAGTGTTTATTAATGGTCAGGTTTCTTGCAACATGACACTGAAACCCTGTGTGTTCACTGTGGAATGATGTGCATGAACTTAAATGTACATCCAAAAAAGTCAACAAGCACATGTCAAGAATAAACTAAAGTTAAACATCTTATGCAACATTAAAGTGCAAAAGTTGACCTAAAATAGTGCCACGCATCAGTGGAAACATGAATGCTATGAAGCAAGGGAATAGTTTCAGTGATCTAACTTAAAATGCTGTGTGCTCCTGCCAAAATAACCCTAACCCTAACCCCACATAAATCACATTTGTCATGCATATTTACATGTCATGTAACGCTATTACCAAACATTGACTGGGATCAACTGGTTTTTCATTCATGTCTGCTAACAAGCGGCACAAATTTGCAGAGTTACTCACAATTTAAGTGCAGGCCTTAACATCTGAACCCCTGCCTAATAAGCCTATTGTGTGTTTAGTCTCATTGCACAGTGGAATGTGGGTACTCGCAATGGTTTGTTTAATTATTTACATTATTACAAAGCCTGTGGAAATCTTATTGGATTAGCAATGAATATTCTGCAAATTTAACCTATTAACAGCCAATTATTTGGGCACGTTTTTGTTTTGATGTAGAATATAATAATGCATGTCAGTAAATCTGAATGAACAAATCTAAATCACAGACCTCAAATGTTTTAAATAGCATTGATGTGGTTTTCAGAGGAATTGTGTGTGTATAAAGCAATTATAGATTAATACACGGTTCATAGTGATGGTGTTTAATCTTTTAGTAGATTTTCTATAGAATTTACAAGATTATTTATAGAATTAGTAGACTGCTGATGCAATTAGTTTCCAGATATCAGTTTTCCCATGCATGGAAGCACCGGGGGGGGGGGGGGGGGAAGTCAGATCCACACAAAAGCACAAAAATGAACTGGTTTGACTTTTTGTATTGCTGTGTTGATATTGGGGATATACAAAGTAATGTAAGCACCAGAGGAACTAACAAGAACAGGTCTCAGAGGGCAGCTGATTTGCATGCATTCTCACAGAGAGAAGACTTACCACTGAGCAAGAAACCAAAATAACAGAATTTGGAGAGTGTTGGGAAAGTTTTTGATATATTCAGACTGCCTGCGAGTGCAGATGGATATCTTGACGTGTCCAATTTCTAATCTCAGGCCAAATGCATGACGGGACTGTAAGTGTTCACAGCCAAAGCTGTGACCTGATGGAGCTGTCAAAACTAAGACAAATCACAGTAGCTATTTGAGCTTTCTCACCATGTCCTTAAACTAAGCAGAGGGCATTTTTAAACTGGCATAACAAGAGGCAGAGCCGTTAAGAGATATTAGTGTCAGATACTGGAGATCTTTTATAGAACTGTGGTCCTATCTTATTGCAGATATGGAAGGGGCGCCTTTGGTTGAATGCTATATGATCTGTTGACTTAGTTGTTATCAGCTGTGAGGAGTGTCCTTCATCAATATGAGGCTGACCCAGTTTCAATTTAACTGCTAGGCTTAACATACCTTAACCCTATATAGATAACTCACCCATGTACTTAAGCCTTTTCTGAAATGTCTTATAAATTTCCAAAAAGACGTTTAAGCATTCTTGGATCCTTCACCGCTTTGGTTAAGATTTGGCCAGCTTTAAGTACGATGACATAATTTGGGTCAAGTAAAGACTGGGGTTTAAAAATACTATTTGATAACAACTAGGTTTAAGTGATAGTTTGGATGAACACTAGTTTGCTTTCTTGCCAAGAGATAGATGAGAAGCTTGCCATCTGTCCTACTACACTGAAAAAAGCTAAGACGCAATTAGCTAAGTAAAGACTGAGAGCAAAGAGAGACAGCTTGTCTGGCTCATTTTTTATTTCCGTTTTTATTATATAAAAGAGATATAATTAATTTGTGAGTTTTTCAAACCCAAAGCATCACCCTTGTTTTACTATAATGTATGTCTATATCAGTTGACATCACACACAGTCAGTCAGTCAATCTACTTTATGAAGTCTCCCTGACTCTCTCTTTGGCTCACATATTAATACTTGGTAACAAAAACAACAAAGTTGCATCTGTAAGTGGGGCTTTAAGTGCCACACCTGGAAAAACAGGCATTGTAGTGAAGCAGTTGGGCTTAATGACCACAAACTGTCAAGCTCCATCATCTTCATTAACCCACAGAGTCCAAAAAGCTCCATCGCGCCATTACTGGAGTTACATGGTGGCAGTGGTTTGTATCTGATGGAGCTGCTGTTGGATTTTTCATAATATTTGCTTCATGCTGTTGTAGTGTTTTACACCCCATTCGAGAGAGAAAATGAACACCAGAGATTGTAGATGACAACGTGCCAATAAGGTTGGACTGAGAATGGGGGAATTTCTTGTTTGGAATTTCCATTGAATCCAAGGGGAAACAAAGCTGGATTTAACTGCTGAGGTCCTTCTCTGTGCAAGATGTGTGCATGTGTACACCTCATGTAACATTGGATTTGCAACTATAAATGTTACTTTGCCATTAATCTTCCACTCAATTTCTATCTCCATCTGTCATGCACGTTATTCCTTTAATAGAAATTGTGAGTGTGAGGGATTCCCTTTTTAATATCTGTTGAACTACAGCCAGCAGCAGGTGTGTTACTGAACCTGATGTCATTTTCGTTATTCGTGGAGTTTTCAATTCTTATGTTTTCTTTAATGTTCTATTTAGATAATGGTTATTCCCAGCTGAAGATAGGAACTGCTACTACTACTACTACTACTTCTATTTCTGATAATGACGCTGTAATATCCAGCTGTGGCCACAAATCTGCCCACACATGACGAAGATCTCACCTCCGACAGTGTGTGTGTGACTCTCCATACCCCTCATACAAACCTATGCATTGCCTACATGCACTGTATTACATCACATGCGCCCATCTGGCTGTTACAAGTCACAGAGGGATAAGGCCAGGGCAGGTCAGTGGTGTAAAATGACTGCTGAGGGGCTGAAAACTCTCCTACACTTTAAAAAGTCACTGCGAGGCCACTCAACATCTGCTTTGGCACCCAAGCAATTCCAAACATTTCAGCCTTGAGAGGGGTAATAAAGAAATTATATAGCGTCATTTCACTTTGCAGTTTTCGTGGATTTTTTGGGACCCCGCAGCAGCAATTGTGGGCAAAAGATAACATCGTTAAAACATATAGAGCGCATAAGAAGACAGAGGTGGAAGTGGCCAACATTTGCAAACATGGAGTTATTCCATCAGGCATTGTATTTAACTCACCAACCTCTCCTTGTGTTTTATAGATCTACCATAGTTCCTCAAGGCAGGGAGATGAAAGTTACATCAATATTGCTTCAGGTTATGACTGTGGGTGACAGTGTTTGCATTTCTAATGTACAGATCATTGCATTCCATCCAATTTCTTCCTAGAACTTTTTCTTCTTCAATAGAATTCAGGTTAAATCCATCAGAGACAATCTAACTTTGTTGCCAACTTATGTGCCATATACTAAATGTATTTTCTGCTGTATGCTCCTAAAACACCTACAGATTTGCTTTAAATATCCAAACTAGGCTGAGTGTGATTCACAGAGTATCAGATAAGCTTCACTGAATGGTCACTCCCATTTTCCAGTGTGGGCTGATGAAATATTACTACTGTGTACCAAAGGTTGACCAATGGAGACCATGCAGGGATAGCAGCCAAACACAACTGTACTCTGTAATTTGGTTTCTGGCAGTAATGGAGAGTCTTCTATTAATCCATCAATCAGCAGCTCTTGTTCTCTTTTTCTTAAAAGTCCAAAATAAATTGGGAAATTGGGGGAAATATTAGAAATGTTCCTTTTGTGTCATCCTCTGGAGGGACAGCAACCTAGAGACACAGTAAACAAACTTCGTAGGTGCTTGAAACAAACTAGTAAACTGTTCCAGTTGACCACACTTGCTGAAAAAACTGCTGTCGTAGAAAGAATGGAGACAAGATAATCGTTTAAATATGGAAATAACGGCACACACTGTCAGACAGACTTTCCTGGAAGACATTCATAGTGTTGCACTCATTTGTACCCGCGAAAAATGACACAAGTGGCAAACATGTGCGTAGTGGGCATGAATGTCATATTGTTGCTTTCAGCAAGTGACAGAAATTGTCGAACACACCCTCCCTATTTCAGAGTTGTAAAGGTTTGGGTTTCAGATGTTGTTCGACCTCCTGACAAGTACTTCAGTTGGAACATCTAAACTGCTAAAAGTTTCATTAGCTGCTATGTTTTTTGGATATCTAGCTAATAGATGTTAGCAGTCCAAATTTCTCAGGTGTATGTCTGAACAAGCTAGGGTGTAGGACAGCACATGTGTCCATACTGCTACATCAGATGAGAGGGACACATTAGAAGGAAAGATAATGTGGGTTGCTGTTTAAAGTCTGTGGCTCATTGATTGAGTTTGATTGCCTGCCTATGATAGAACAGTGACATTAGTGCTTAATGCACATATGATAAATGACAATTGCATGACTTTATGAAAACAAATTCTCCATCTCTGTAGACAGAAAACAGCGTCCCAACTAGTTAATGCAAAGAGAAGGGGCGCCATCATGAAGGAGACCACATGACACAAGACTTACAGAACAGATATTTATGCTGTAGCAGACACAGAACATGCAGTTTAATTTAAACTGGACTAAACCGGAGCAAGTTTCAGAAAAACTCTGCCTGTCTGTTCTTTACTGTGTCATGTCTGCCATTCAGAGGTTTATGTATGCAGGACAGCAGATGAAGCCAGGACCTGTCTACATCAGACCAACTGAGTCTGACTGAAACCAAACACCTCTGAGATGAGGAGAGAGAGACGGAAGCTGCCAGATAGGCTTTTAGGATGACAGCCATTAGACCAACCAAAACTTAAATGAATATGTTTGCAATAATTTCACAGTTGTTTCTTAGAGACACATTGGAACAAACTGGATTTTCTCCTGAAGAGCCAAATCCAACCACCTTGCTCTCCAGGCATGCTACAGCTCTCTAAAGTCATGGAAAATGATGGCAGTTTGAATTAGCAGTGGTCCCTGGTACTGTAGGTCATGGGCAATCCAGCCAGGTAGTCTTGGTCTGGTAGAGAGTTATTCAAAATATATATTTAGTTTGATTACTTTCCATGTTTACTCAGCAAACCGTAACACTGCTGTGGATTTAAGTTGGGTAACAACTGATACATTCATTTATTATACTAAGGGATACAGCAGGAAAGGTCTACTGTATCCTAAAGTTTCTTTGCTTTAACTGGCTTCGAAAATTAGACCTCGGACATGAGCTCCACATTGTTATACAAGGTCCTCAAAGTCCAAGGTGGAATTAATCCCAAATGTTTGCCACGTTTCTCATGAGGTCAGTGTAATTCCACACCGTTTCTCTCCTTCCAACTCCTCCAATGCTTCTCCTGCTCAACAAAGGCATATTCTGAGCTTCTCTCATGGTCTACCTAAGACTAAACATGTGGTAAACAAATACAACAGCAAAAGTCATGCCATCAGTCATAATCAGGGAACGAATTCTCTCTGGACTCATGTGGATGGTTGATTATTATTTATGGTTGTAGTCGGGTCATCGCAGCTCACCAATCATCTGTGGATTAATGAAGGCGCGGATCATCATCGCACTGAGCGAAGGTTTCTCTCGTATTTACAGTGCAACGCCGTGTGTGGGCCTTAGTGGTGTGAGATCACAGCTCAAAAGCCCTTAATCTGCAAGGTTGGAACACTTCATCATCCAGCACGTGCCACTTCAGAGGTGGCAGAGTCAGCTTCAACTGATGCCTTTCATTAGGCCTTTGCAACCTCCTGCAGCTTACCCTCTTCTTTAATCAAACAGCAGCCTCTGAAAGCATAGCTGTATTCAGGTTATATTACAATACATCTTTTATTCAGACAATAATGAGCCAGGTAGCACTTTACTTGTGTGTGGTTTCACATATATATATATATATTATGGCTTTCTACATACACAGTAAATACTAATATATGATGCTAGGGTGCTAATGACACCAATATGGTCATTTTGTGCTATGAGTCAATAAAAATTTGTCTCACAGCAGAGCCAGAGTACAATTAGACCTTAATTCTTGTGGTCTGGCAAGGCTCAATAAGCTCAATTTGCTTGGATAAGAGGCATAATCACACACAATTAGTTTACGTGTTGACTTTTTGTGTGCTGAACATCAACACAAAACATTCCTGAACATAAATGGACAAACATGCCATTAAAAACAGACTTCTTAAAAAAAAAGCAAAAACAAAAAACAAAAGTATGGTTCGTCTGAGAAGGCTCCATATGTGCATTGATCTCATTTTTTGTGGAAGTCTGAGATGAGAAAAAGCTTGGCAGCTGCTAAATCATGATTTATCTCAGATCAAGTGAAACAAAAATAACATTAAAAGCAGAAAAAGAGACAAGTTAGTTAGTTAAATAACAAAAACAAAAAAAAAACTTAGTTACAGCCTCTTTTTAACATGACTTATACATCTAAGGCATTAAAATCCAGTGTTGGAAATTAACCAAGTACATTTACTAAGGCACTGTACTTATTTTGAGTCAGTACTTTTACTTTAATAGTCAAGTAAAAAGTACATTTTTTTATGCAGGACCTTTACTTGTATTTTTACATTGCTGTATTAGTACTTGTGAATCTGGATATGTCTTCCACCACTGATAAAATAGCTTAAATACAGTAGAGATGGCTGAAGAAAAAGAGCATCTGGTCTTACCCTCCCTCTCTAGGGAGTTTAAGAATGCCTATTTCTTACTTTGCAGCTCCTGACAGACAGCTGTAGTAGCACTGACCCTTGGCCCTTCAACCCACTCATGGGCTACAAATAATCATCTATCTCCATCAGCAAGATGAATTGGCTCGTGTCACTTACCTCGAGAGCCCCTTGAACAGCCAGACTCACTTAAAAGAGCTTATTAGTAGTTTATTTAGACACTCTGCAGCAGTGCACCACAGAGGGCACGGTGACACTGGAAATGACTGAAGTAAACCTTATTACATTCATGCAATACCTGGGATCATTTTTCTACAACAAAACATTATCATTTATCACAACTGAGTACTTGTAGCTGTCAAGCAGAGTGCACAACACACATTTATGGTGAAAACAGAAACAAACTTTGTGTGATGAAAACAGGCCGACTTTCTCTGCTAAACACTGCATCAGCTCATGAACTTACAAACCAATAAAAGTAAGCGTGTCCACTAATCTTTGGAGGATGTGAATGTGTCCCTTTTTCCAGCTCTCCTTCCTGCCTCTGCCTCATTTAAAGATCAGTGAGTCAGCCGTGTTTTGACACCAAATGGCGCTTGACCTTTGGCCTCTGGTACAGAGCCCGGTGTCGATGTGTTTAGTCTCTATGAAGTAGATTAACTGGTAAAGTTAGACAAGACAAGGAACGGCTGCTGCTTCCACACAGAAAGTCTTTATACCTGAAAGGCAGCGATTAGACCTAATCTGCTGCTATGGTGGTCCGGCTGGAAGACACGCATGCATACACACACGCACAGTGCCACCAGTAACTTATTATAAGGATTTCTAGAGGATGCTGGTGAGTGAAAAGCCCAGTGCATAGATTTAGTTGGAAACAGAACAATACTTTACAACCACCCAGCAAACATAAAAGACACAAGCTGATCCTTCATGATCATGTGAAACAAGACTGTACACAGTGACAATTTGTGCTAAATGCTAACATCACCATGCTAACTTGCGCACAATAACAATGCTAACATGCTGATGTTTTGTGGGTATGTTTACCATTTTTACCATCCAAGGCTGGAGTTATTGTATGATGACATTAGTTAACTGGCACAAAACACAAAATACAGCTGAGGATGACTGGAATATTATTCAATTGTAAGATATTTCGTCATATACTTGAACACTGAACAAATTATACATTTGGTCTGATGGTTGCTCTAGATGAAAAGTCAGTGAATCATCAGAGTCAGTGGGTTTCATCCTCTGGGGACCATGAAAGTCTGCATCCGATTTCATGGCTATTAATCAAATAGTTATTGAAATATTTCAGTTTGGATCAAAGTGGTGGACGGACAAGAACACTAACATTCCCACCCGTTAAACTACAACAATGGTATGGCTAAAACATAGAGACAATGGAGACAAACGTAGCCAATGTAGCACATGTGTGTCATGGTCCCTGGAGCTTCTCTTTTCTTAGGCTTGGGTAGTGGAGAGAAAACAACCTGGCTGAAAACCTATCTTAAATAGATCACAGATATTGTAGAAGACCCCCTGATGCATTTCCTAGAGGCCCAACTCCCTACCAGGGGGCTCTGGCAGCAGGTCTTGGCCCACTCTGCTGTGAGACTGAGGGAGTGCATTAAATGACTCCTCCAGCCAACTCGGTGTGAGAGGAAGGGAAGTATGCTAGGAATATTTTCCACATAGTTCTGCGGGGATAGGGAAATGGGGAGCTGTTGGGTTACAAAGTATGTGCATGGGAGAAGTTGGGTTTCCAAGTATTTTAAATATACCCAAGGTAGGCATTTATAACAAAACTACTGGGACACAATTAGGAAAACAGGGTTTTACAGCAAATCAGAAGCACCAGTGGTGGTAATACAAATGAATACATCATTGAAGGGAGTGTTTGGACAGTTCTGGCACGGCTGAAGACTGGATGCACGATAGGGTAAAATACTCAGCAGACCTCTGTAGTTACTCTTTGTATCATTATGAAACTGGGACCAACACATCTTTTGATATCACTCCAACAAATTACCAAATTCTAAAAATGCCAAACAGCAAAATGCGTGGTAGCTAACTGCACTTCCTAACCACTGTTGGTTGGCGTGTGGATTAGAGGATTATACATATCCTTTTAGATCATTACAAGAGCATAGCTTACAGCACTAACTGTACTTGAGAGCTTGTGAAGGGCAGCTGACCAGGGTGGTCTCCTATCAGTCTTATTTGAGTAAAAACAAATTCAATGCTTGTATCCACCTAAGTGAGGTTTAATGCAGGGAGGCAGGGCCAAGCAAAGCAGAGCATGGCCCTGAACGAAGGCTCTATCAATTCAATATCTATTAGCAACTGCTTAGGGAGTGTTGCTGTTAGATAGTGAGAGACTTGGACCTGATGAACCTATTTGAGGAAAAACAGATACCAGGAGACAGGTGTGTGTGTGGTCTGTCATAGGCTACTTTTGGGGAGAAATTTCAGACTTAGTTGTGAATTGTGACTTGTCCAAATGGGGCCAAAAGCTGTGTCCCTTATTGTTAAAAGGTTGATTTATGGGTCGGTGGTTAAGATTAGGGTTAGGCAAGCAGTGGTGATGGTTAGGGTAAGTCTCCAGAAAATGAATTGTAAGTCTATGTAATGTCCCCAGAAGTGACCATGATTTGATTTATGTATGTGTGCGTGTGTGTATGTGTGTGAGCATGGGTGTGTTTGAGAAAGAGAGTGAAAGTGTGTTTACACTAGATGAGGAGAGGAAACCAATGAAACTGTCTGGTAGGATCGGAGCCAGATCCACTCAAGGTGAACCCTGAACTGATTTCAACAGCTTACAGCGGTTTGCCTGCAGCTGAGCTGTCTAACAAAACTCCACCTAAAAAGGGTCTACCGCAACCTCTACATTTGGTTCAGATCTCACAGCATCAAAGACCAATTCCAGCTTAACATACACATGCTTTAAGAGTCCTTGAACTTGTGGTTTCATTGCAATGCATCAAAATCTTTTGACAACTGGCTGTGGCTTTAGTACATTTGACTTGAAGAAGTGTATTTTACAGTCCACTTGTTTCTGTGAAACCAAGACCAGAGTTTGATACATTGATACTAAATTGGTTGGAAAATGAGAATCTCCTCTCTTTCTATTGCTCAGTTGGCTACAGAATGTTTTATTGTTGGTTACAAGATTAGTCCTTGATGCATATATGCAAAAGTCTTGTTGGTATTCGTTTAACTTTACATTTGTTCTTATGACAATATTGTAATATTGTTGGTCTTTAACAAGGGTCACCTGATAATGTATAGCTCATCATGCTGTTAACAGTGTTTGTGTTCTCTCTCTATTAAAGGTATGTTCAGGTACATGTTGGATCTGATTATCCCTCAGCCTATTCAGATCAGGGCTCTCTTTTTTGAACATTTATTCATGCACATCAGATTTGGGTAAGTTCTCCACTGGCCTGTTTTGGATCTGGTCAACTTTTCTGACCCTGTTCAGTTCTTGGTGCTTTTCAGTGTACTATGGGTGAGGAAAAACTGGAATATTGGGGTCACACATCCTGAAGTGTAAGAAAATGCTGGCTGGTATAAAGCGCAGTAACAAAAAAGAAAAACAACCAATACCATAAAACACTTAATAAATAAGTGCAGAACTGACTGGTTGTTAACAGAGAAGGAAAACAGAATCATCCACTTCCTTTAGGCCTGCTGCCTGTTCACAGCAGTGGGAAATGAGCTGAAACAAATCTTAATTCGAATCAGGTTTTTCAGGGTTTTTTGTACAGTTTCATAGTTCAACAGGGCAAAATTGTGTGTGTGTGTGTGTGTGTGTAAGTCTCACCTTGGTCTTCTAAATATCAAGCCATACTGCTGGCAGGCGAGGCCCACAGTGGGGGTGTAAATGACAGGCATAAACCTCTCGATGTCGGACATTAGCACCCGATAGAACAGCTTCTCGTTGCGGTCCTGGAGATCCATCAGAAAAACATATCTGGGAGGAGCAGGGAGGAAAGCACTGCATGTTAATCTCTAACATCTTGAGGGCTTATACCTGCTGAACTAAGGAGGAGTTTATTATTGTCAGATGTTAAATTCTGTGTTTGTGAGCAAGATGTACCAGGCAAGATCGGGAGGAACTGTAAGGAAATAGGGAGAATATATCAGAGAACAGAGTGAGGAATGGTGGGAAGAATTAAAGAAATCCCCCTAAAAAAAGCAATGCTGTTACAAAAAAAAGTGAGGAAGAAAGAGAACAGAAAATAACTCTTGCTCTGAGTGTACAATAACTACTAGTATAGATGTTTTTGTGCCTATTTTCCAAAAAACACAAAGACTAAAGATCAGCCTCTCAGATAGCCGATAAACTCTTTGTTCTGATTGTAGTTTGAACAGGAACTAAAGTTTTACGTATGAACCAAATTGAGCAGAGTGTGCCAGAAAAGGCTTGATTCCTAATCAGAGATGTTTCCATAAAGCCGAGAGCAAAAGGTGCCTCTTGATGAGGGGATAAAAAGCATGCACGCCCTGTCTGCTATAAGTTAGACTACATCAGCTGCACAGTACACAGTGGTGACAGTCGCTCTTGAAGAGAAATGTTTTTATATTGGTGAACAAAATCAGCTTCTGCCACATGTAATATATCACATGAGAGGTCTCTGTATGCTTTACTGTAAGGAGGGGAAATTACTTTTTACCACACATTGTACACTAAAGTTCTACTTCTTACCCCAAGGTGTACTGACTAACATTTCCGGAGCTTTCAACCACATCTCAAACTTTCTTGCTCAGTTGTCATGGAAATGAAAACTTAGTTATCCCAAGACAAGTGAGCAAACTCCATCCACTGAATGAAGCTTTGAGATGTGATTAAAAGCTACTAAGTAGATTTTTAGTTATGTCTTTGCTTACTTTGTGAAGAACTATATTATTTAATTAGTCTCCTCTACTCAGAAAACGTGTCCTTTCAGTTGGATGTTTGCTCTTTAATGTGCAGGATGATATATGTGCAGAGTTTGACACTAGAAGGTTGTTTTCACATTCATCTGCTGAAGACGGAAAGTTTCTCTGAGCTCACTTAAATCTGAATTTAAGGTGTGTACATGCAAATATGATTTGTGACAGTTTGGAAGTTTTGGAAGCCAGTTTGTGTACAGTGTTCAACTTAATTTGTGTGATGTGGAAACTTGAAGCCTCCAATGCACAAACACTGAGAATGGACTGTTCAGTAGGAGACATCTTGTGTCCAGTATTTGCATATTAATGGTTTAATGTTTTTGTTAGTTTGTTTTTTTTAAAACAAATTAGATACAACTTAATGGTTTTTATATGTCTAACAACATAGCTAGAGGGAATCTTAAAGTTTAACCAAGTTCCCTGTCTCCTAGATGCCTCTGGATGTTATCAGGTATTTCAAACTGAAAGGGGAATCCTTAGTAGACTGAGAACAAGCTGGAGGAACCATTCTATGCCCTATCTGACCTAGGAACATTTTATGATCACCCAGATAGGGCTTAAGAACATGACTGTAGAGAGAGATTGTATCTCAGGTACCTGGTCTATTGTCAGGACAACCAGTCAGAAAATCGATGGATGGTTTCACAGAGAATGTGTGAGTTTTACCGCTGATCCCATGAAATGTGAACTGTGAAAAATCCCCATGTAGGAAGTAGCCTAATATGATGTAGTACAGTTCTCCTGCCATCCTTCAAGCTTGAGAATGCAAAAGTAAAGAAAGATATAACAGAGGAAAATTTCAATCATTGCAGTGACTCATCAAACAAAACTATATTTACTGCAGCAGTGTGATATTGTTTGATTTTGCTGGCTATTATTTAAGATTCCTTCTCTCTTCTTAGCCTTAAAAGGCGTGAACACTCGCCACACCTAGCAAACAGGATTATTTAGAGCACACGCTGATTTATAAACCAGTCTTAGTCAGTGCAGTGTTTCTTTTATAGTCAGACTAGTGAGGCAGTCGGCACATAATTTATCTCTATCATAATCTATTTTAGCCTGATTGATCAAGCAGCTCTGCTCTGTCAGACTCATTTTAAACTTGTTGCTGTTTTCTAACAGCCTCATTGAAAATGAAGTTCGCCTGAAGCTGTACCATTTTGCATTCTACAGTATTTTAGTTGGATAAGCCTCTGAACATCCATTTCCTCTGTTGACGACACAGTCACAGTAGGTACTTGAGTAACTCTATCATCTCAGATCATAAACCATAATGAACTTTTAGTGCTGTTCTGCTTGCTGTAATTTGTCACAATAATTCAAAACCACGACAAATTCCTTTAACAGGGAAAAAAAAGAAAGAAAAAAAGGAGTCTAGATAGATGATGGAAATAGAAAGGGAAGCAGTGAAAGTTCAGAATTATGGTCGTAAAAAAAAAAAAAATGACAGCATCCAGCAGTAAATACCAAAGAAGGATTTGAGAGTTGGGAAGCAGACTGTATGTAAACACAGTGGGCTTGAGCAATGGCAGGCAAATAGAGGACCTTAATCCATGGGAGCAAAGCCCAAAAGCTGGAACACACTCAGGGCCCAGAGACGGATTGTCAGTGACACTGATAGGGCATGAGAATGACACTGACGAGCTCATAATGGTCGTCTTTAGATGCTGACGCTGTGGTGTTGCTATGCTGGAAAAATGAGGCGGCTGTAAAGAAGCTGTCCAGTTCCTGTTGACTCCAAATCCTGTCTAACAAGCAAATCCCTCATCACTGACATTAGAAGTGACAGCTTGATGGAAAGGGCGTCTGAGGGATGGTGGAATAAAAGGCAATTTAACGGATAGATAATATTCAGCACCCAGCTCGCAATTCAAAACAGTAAAACCGGGGTATGATTTCAGTTTGAGGCCTGGTAGAGCTATGTAGAGTTGATCAAGCAGCCCAGACTGAAATGTTAGCATGTGGCGCATTCATCCCATAATACTAACAGCTACAACTCACAAGTGCCTAATGAAGCATGCAAAACTGAGCTGCAGTTTTCATTTGGTCACTGTGGAGGTTATAAAAACACTCGTGAAGGAGAACAGGGAGGAGATGGAGAAATTGAAGGGGGGGGGAGGAACAGTGTAGAGATTTGTTCTGTAAAATATACGGTGTTAGGAGATGGATGTAGATCTCCGAGGGCTGATCGCTAATCTCTCGTGCTTTGAAGGCTTCCAGATGTAAGATTTCGCAGTGTGCACAGAGGCAGAGGAAATCCTCCGAGGGGGTTTGTGCTGAAATTCAACTCTGAAAAAAGTGCTGTTTGGATAGAAGATAAGAGGGTAGTATATCATTGTAGCTGCACCGTGAAGAGATTTTTATTGGCCGTGTTCATGCGACAGCCTCACCTGTCCAGGTCGTCTTTCCTCATGTCGAAGTTCTTGAGCGCTCGGAGCAGCTGGATGTCCTGGCTGATGAAGCATGGAGGCAGCAAGCCATGGATTCCCAGCTGGAGACGCTCCTCGAGGGAGAACGCCATGCCCTAAAAAAAACACACACACACACACACACAAATCATCTCTGTTATCCTCCAGCAACCTAACATGTACAGGGACACCTACCCTGGGCAAACATCATGACTTGCTGAGGGGCACATCAACTATACATTTCCGTGTTTGCTTTGAATGCCAACTGTGTTTTCCAGCTGATTTTGTGAAGTAAACTAGTGAGCCTCAAAACAATTCGCCGACCTCTAAGCATCCATCTCCCCCACAAATGACAGGGTGGTATAACACATAGGACTGTGGAGCCTTTTATTTTATTGTAATCTTTGCACAGTGGTCACACAATCTCAGGCTAATTGGCTAATTTGAGGTGACTTGGGATAAGTCTTTGAATCTTTTGCAACTTCAAACGAGATGAGCAATTGCAAAGTACAAACATTTGACTATTTACTATTTCTTGTTTGTCGTTTTATGTGGGCTTTTTGCTTGGTTTTTCAGACAATTTGGGGTTTAAGTGAAATATCTCAACCATTACTGGACGTAAATGTTGGTTCAGATATCCATGGTGCTCCCAAGATGAACTGGATTGTAATGACTCTGAGGATACCTTTACTTTTCCTATTGCATTACCACAAGGTTTACAGTTTTGAGTAACATGTCTCTGCATTGCCATTATATTTAGTAGAGATATCCATTGTGCCAAGAGAATGAATCCTGATCACTTCGGTGTTCCCCTGACTTTTCATGTAGCATTTTCATTGTGAAAAACAGCACATTAGCATTGTTGTTATGAGTATGTTAGCATACTGACATTACCTTTTAGCTCAAAGCACTGCTAAGTACAGCCTCACAGAGCTACTAGTATGACTGTAGACTTGTCGCTTTGCTCACACCTGTTTTAAATGTCTTCAATCAGTTATTATTTTTGGTAACAAGATATTTAATTTCCTTCAAGAAATGCGATCCTAATAATGTTCATTCTTGTTGGTCTCTTGGGATTTAACACCCTTTGCTCAGCTATGCTCTGAAAACTGTGTTTGAACTTTGAACAAATGAATATTTAGGAAACTATCCACCAATCCTTTCTACTCAAACATTCCTGACTGATGAGAGAAGCGGCGTGTCAAACATGTCCTCTGTTCTGCCGGGGTGTTTGCTCTTAGAGGGGCTCCCTCTCACCCAATCTGAGTTCAGACACGCCGCTGTTAGCTCGTATTCTGGTGTGATGTCCTTTTCCACCAAACGCACATCCTCAAAAACACACACAAAACAAGGCCCAGACTAATGACCTGCTTTACTCGTCTTCACTTTGTCCTTTATGTCGGTCACCTCTGACCTCCAAACGGGAATATGGAAAAACATGCACTTGTTTAGTGTCAAAGTTGTAACCCTTAAGAGTCTGACCTTTAACCTGTGAGGTTTTTCCATAGAGAAGACTATGTCCTCACTGGGGAGAGGTGATGTGAGTTGATGTGACATGAGAAAGTGGGGACAGTGTGAGATTGAGGTATTTCAGTTTAGCTCCTCCACTTTAAAAAGGGATAGATTTGTCCCCAAGCACAAGCACTGAAACGGGCACAGCATCCCCTACTATTCTCTGCCAGTGAGGCATGATATGGTGGGCATTTCCATTCTCCCTCTATCCATAAAAGACCAGCGACCCAGTGAAACCTCAACATGCCAGCTACTGTTGCTGACTGGCGAGACAGAAGCAGAGCTGTGCTGTGAACGTCTCTGTTTTTGGACTGAGTCCACGGATGCTTGGCCTGGGCAGCCGCAATTTACAGCCTTTCCAAGCCACCGGCACTTTTGAGTGTATCTGGTTTTGTTAAAAGCGTTCTGAGGTTGTAAAAAAAAATGTGCTCAATCACACGAGGCACAGCGCTAGAGGGAAGTAGAAAAGCATACGACAGAGTAAAGCATTCGGAATTAAACGTTTGGCGGTCTTGACGTCAGACAGACCATCAGTGCTGACCGCAGACACACTTCCAAATCTTATTACTAACATTATGTTAAATAAAAAACATATGGCTTCCAAACTGTTGATTTTAGATTCAATCTCAATGATTATTGATGGTAATAAGGCTAATAGGGAGGGAATAAAGGGACAGAAACAAGTCATTTTCATTTTGGCACAACATCTGAAAGAAATGGGTTTGTGTTTGCTTTCTGTCCTCAAGCTATCAGCAGGAGGTACTGGATGTCACTGCATTAGTTAACACAGAACATCATGTCATTAAACCACACAAATAATGTCTTTTTTTTAAGTTGACAGTACTAAAGTACATCTGGACATGACTGCAGAAAGGGCCCTAGTTATTTCAGAAGCTGAAGTCCCGATCTGTCTGTCCTTCGCTGAGGCTCAACACGCTCTGTACTTAAAAGACCTCAAATAGACAGAAGCAGCTCTGAATTACAACCTTCTCCAATTATCAAAAAAGGTTTTCTATTTTCCAGAACCAGCTGTTCACATCAGACTCTATGTGTGCCTTTACAGCTGGCCCACGATGCACCACCGCTCCGCTGTCTGCTGCAGCTGACCATGAGGGATACATGGGGAGAAAAGAGTCTTAAAATACACGAGGCAAACTGAGCTTAATATAAGGCTATAAAATGAAATTCAGTCCTCACACAGACTCACGCTGCTCTCTCATTAGCTGTGATATACTCTTTTTTTATGTGTGTGAGGAATAGCAGTCTCTGACAACACTTACACTTGGACACTGACGCTGACATGCTAAAAAAACAAAAACAACACAGCCGCATTCACCCACACAAATGGGCACACGAGTCTTTAATCAGCAGAAACTGAACTTATTCACTTTCACTTCCTTTGAGAGAAACAGCTCTCTCTGTGCCAGACATGGACTAGCACACTTGCACAGTTTTGCTAACGTTTTACTTTTACTGTTTTAGGACATTTTCTCAAACTTTTTTAGAAAGTTTCTGAGAAAAGACCTTACTGACAACACTTGACATCATATTCTTTTTCTCTTTCTCTTTAATAAATGTTCCACCTTTTACAGCTCTTCTCTCCACATTCAAAATTCAATTAGCGATACCTTGACTTCAACATTGGTTGCTAAACAATACTTTTTTCAATAATTTTATATAATTTATTTTGTAATTACACTACTGTACAAATCTTTAGGTTTATTTTTCAGTTCTTTGGCATTTTTACACAATTAAAAACTGTTTCACCACATAAAAAGTATAAAGCTATTTACCGCAATCACTTTCACACTGGTGACACCATCAAGCTAATCCTAGCATGGCAAAAAAATTAAACCCATAATGTTAGCTTATGTAGCACCTAGCATGCTGTGACTGTAATTACATTAAAACTCACCGACCAGCAAAACACTAGTTTTAACGTTTGCTAGTTTTAAAGAGTTTAAAGTGTGTTCAGTATCTCTGTGCAGAAAGCTAACATTAGCATAAGCGGTTTTAGTACTTTAGCAGCAGCGTCCACAGCAGCTTCATCAAGATGTTGTACCAAAACATGTAACCTGCAGGTAAGACAAGATGAAGCTGTATTAAATATCGAAGATGAGGTTGTTGTCAATTGTTTGACATCAAAAGGATTTAAGAGGGGGATTGTCTCTTTGGTGGAACTGATAACAACACACATTTTCCTCACAGGCCAACCACTGAATTGATACTGAACAATGAATTTAATTATTTTTTATGTAAGATTTGAACATGTAAAGTAACTATTAACTGCTCTGTCAAAAAATGTAGTGGTATAAAAAGTACAATATTTTCCTCTGAAATGTAGTGGAGAAGTAGAAATGTAACATGAAACCAACATATTCAAATCACGTACCAGTCCCTCAGAATTGTACTTCAGTTAAATGGTAAATGGACAGCACTTTAAAGTTTTCCTACTTCAACAGACAAAGTGCTTTGCCTCTCATTCACCCATTCACACACCAATACAAGCTGCTGCCCATTGGGAGAAACTTGGAGTCCAGTGTCTTGCCCAAGGAGTTTTGTTTCTTTTCACCATTGCTCATATCTTTACTGACATGACCCAGCAGTTGCTATGCTACTCAGTGGTTGTGTCAGAAATGGCTCTGCATCAATCAATCAATAAATCCGCTTTATGTCAAACGTGGTCTAAAGAAGAAAATGATAGAGTGAGATATAAAAACATAAGAATAAAAACAGATGTCACATCCTTTCAGTCAGAACAAAAAAACACCCATGAACTCAGAGCCCACTATGCCTCATTAAGAATAATTACCCACACAACTCCATTGGACCTCAAAGGCTGCCAGTGTCACATGTGAAACAGATACCATCCATGGAGTTGGGCCCAAAATGACCAATTAACATGCCCCACAAAGGAGAAGGCAGCCTGGCCGTCCAGAGGGGGAAACCCTGGCCTGCCGAGTGACTTTATGATTGAAGATACGGCTGGTTGGGTTGGGTCAAGGCCGGGCACCGGTGAGGAGGGGATGGAGGGGGGTTGGTTTTATAGCAAGAAAGGATTAGCGGTGCACGGTTGATAGACGCTGGCTGGGTAAGCGTGGGAACCACTGACGCCAGTTTTGATGTCCCTCTGACTTTTGACTTGAGTATTGGCTTTGCAACACCCTTGTCGTCTGCATGTAAATAGAGCTGCCAATCTCTTCAATCCCAAGGTCCCGTCTGTCCAGCTCTGTTTGTCTTTCAGTCAACATGTCTGTCAGTCAGCCTTGAGCATCAAGGAACAACATTCTCTCAACATAGGCCACATCAAGAATGGTAATCCAAGACTTTCATCCCACTGTTGAAGAGTTAAGAGAGCTTCAAACCAAGAATCTGTGAAACAGTGCATTCAAACTGTTTCTTGCCTAGTTTGGTTTCTTCTGCCAGTTACCAGCAATGCTATTTTTACTTGATTGCGCATAATAATTTCTAAACATTGAGAACTGTGAGTTCCAGTCCTCTTGCTACTGACATGTGGTTTTGTAAGAAATGAAAACACTGAAAAAAAGAAAAACCTCAATCAAACAGCTTCTGCTCCCCAAGAACCAAGAAGTCTCTAAACCGCCGCTCATACTGTATACATTTTTAACTCCTTGTTAATTCTGTTAACAGTCCCCTGTTGGCTTGTAAGTGGGAAGTGTGAACCTTAACGAGCCAAAAACAACATGCAAAGAGTTTCCTTCAAATGTTATCAATGCTTTTTATCAATGAAAAATAAGCTGCGTGCCAATATTTTCCTCGACTCTGCTTTTTGGTTTATCTTCTTCTGAAGTGAAGTGTGGTGACAAACACCCACCCATACACACACACACACACACACACACACACACACACACACACACACACATACAGACAAACCATCCCTATGTTTGTTTGTCTGAATGCAGGTTTTTCAAAATGTTTGACTGCTGTAAATCTTGCTCTCTCTCCCCCCTTGGGAGCACTAAACTGGGCTGGGCAGGATAAACCCAAGAAAGCTTCCACATGTCCCCGACCACATCAGAAGTGCCCGCACCCTGTGCCAACACATGTGACGCCCGCAGCTCCATGTTCCAGAAGCCGTTGTAACAACCCGAACCTGTAATCTACCCACTGGCCAGTGCCACCCCTTAACCTCGGACTGCTGCCATGCCCAACCTAAACGTTTCGGAGGAGAGGAAACAGCCAATTAGCTTCCCAGATGGCTAAACAAGAAAGATGAAAGTGCCCGTCCTTTGAAACTGATAAAATGCCTTTCTGTGCTTCCCAAGGAGTTCAAAGGGTGAGTCTGTACTGACGTTTCAGTGCGAAGGTCTAGAAACTTAAACATTCTGCTACCTCAACCTTTTAATTTCCATGTGCCACAACCACACAGAGGTCTTTCTGACAGCAGGTCTGTCAGGAGGCTCGCAGCACAGCCACTCCCTACATTACAGTTAGCCTACAGTTTCCTCCTCCTGATATGGAAAGAGTTAAATTCTTTAGTTCCAACTGTTTGGTTAAATTCACCCAAAGGAGTTGGTTCCTTATCACAATATTCTCAACTTTTCTCATACATTTTCCCCCCTTGTGTGTTTTTCACTTTCTGTGTGAAAAGCATGAAGTTAATCTGATGCAATGTTCTGCAGCTCCAAGAACCAGTCAAAGAGGTTCATAATAATAATAAAGAAGCACTACATCAATTTTACACAAGTTTAGTTTATACTTCAGCCTGTGAAGACAGTTGTATTATGTCTCCTGATGCTCTTCTACAGTGAGAAATGATGATCAGGATTATCTACAAATGTAAAAGCTCTAATATATCAAGCTTAGTACTTAATAATAAAGAATATCATGAAAACCAAACAAACATGGACGCTTCGTGTCAGCCAAACTCTTTCATTCAAGGAGACTTGAACTTTTATAAGTTATATGGGAATCTTTCATGTCTCTACTATACACACCATGGCATAATGGAAGATGCTCTCACACTTGCACTATGGGAAATGTAGCATCAAACATTTCCAGAATGACCCATACCAGGGATAAAAAGTCACAATATCTCTGCCTCTGCTGCTTTGTGGCAGTGCTATACAAAATTGCTGACACACCCCTGTAGGATACAAAAATGCTGACTTTAATAGAAAATGTAGCAATTGCAACCAGACAAATCAAGGCACTTCTGCCAATTCTGCTCCTTTATTGATTAGAAAAATTTCTTCCGGTGGCCTAATGCAGCCAGAGATATTGAAGGGACAGATTCCTAAATATAGTACAAACATGGTGCAGAACCTATACAGCTTTTCCAAGTGTTCCAAAATCAAAATGACCAAACTATTGCACCATATCAACAAATGATTTGACACTTGAACCAAAATCTGCAAAACTCTGTCACAAATAGTTTATAGAAAGCTGTGAGTGGTGACAGTGGCTGCCGCTTGACTTCCTTTTATGCCAGATCCAGGATCAGTTTGTAATAATATGAGTAATAAATATAAAATTGTGACGGTGACAAAAGATGACGACAGGAAATGTTTCCAGTAAAGGGAGGAGTGTGTGCATAAATAAGTGTGTTGCATAATTTGAAGTGGATTAGAAGAGTACTACTAAAAGATTTATAATGGTAGATTTTTATAAACAGTTTATATATCCTCCTTTTATGCTACAGACATAACATGCATTGAATAAGGTACAATTTCACTATGATACTGACATGTTCATATTATCCTACATTTAGGAGTTTTAAGAATTATTGGTTGTACATTGCTAAATAATCGTGAAAAACAATAATTATTACAAACTTTTTTGATGATAAAGCTCCTAAAAAAATATTTTCAATATAATTTTGGAAGTTTTGAGACTTTTGGTAGTATTTTAAGTGAAATGCAAAGTCATATCACATGTGGCACTAAAGCACAGTGGAAATAAATGAAATCATCTCTTTGCTTTAGCAGTTTACTTTTCTCTCCCTTTTTTTTAAATATAAATATGGATCTTGACTCACTATGAGACGAAATTACTGGTTTCGAGGCACAATTCTGTCAGTGTGCTGACTAAGAAAAACATAAACCCTCAAAAGCCCATCTCCCACATTCTGGGAAGCTTGTACAAAAAAATTATGTAATTCCACACAAAGCTGTGATTAATGGGGCTTGTGAGATTCCCAGATAAGACAAGAGGAGGCGACCATCCTACTCACAGGTCCTACCCTCAAACACACAAATCCTCCTTCCAAATACAAAAATCTGTCAAACGATTGGATGACGCTTTCTTTTCTTGTGCGCTCCTCAATGGAAATGCCCTCTGCACTGGGAGAAACGGCCCCTATTGAGAGAGACTTGAGCTAACACGACAGGGAGGCTTTTCCCTCCATTGAGCCGCTCTCAGCCACAGTCGCAGATCAGACGCGGAGACAAAAGCCCGCAGGCCTTCAACAGGGAGAGGGGCTCAAATGTTTGGCACTGAGATACGGCCTGGCAGAGCTGTGTGTGGCCACAGAGCACTTCTCTATTCAATGCTGTGTGGGAGAGGGAGTGCTTTCTTTTCATAAGGAGAGGCTTGGGGGGGGTGCAGTACTACAAGAGATGGCCTTCTTGTATGACTTGTTTATCGGCAAAAAACCACTTGCTGGAAGTGATGTATAGTGATAGCCATCTTAACCCCGCTTCTCCTCATTTATCTTGCACTGCATTCAACATTGTATTAGTGCCACCGCAATGCTGAACCGAATAATTCAGGTCAGCTCTATTTATGAGGCGTCTTCAATAAAAAAAGTGTTCCAAAGTGTTTTATGACATTAAAACAGAACGCAGATAAAATAAATGGGTATTGCACGTAACAGTGAAAGCAGGTAAGCCACATCAGTTGCCCTGACACACTATAAAATGAATAAAGAGGTTTAAAAAGTGTTAAAACAGGTCATTAATCTACATTTATGTTATTAAAAGCAGGAAATGATTATGTTCTTCTAGAGGACAGAGATGGGACAAAGCCAATTCTGAAGTAAAACACCAAGTCAAATCCAAGTCTTAAACTTTGTGTTTGGAGTTGTAAACATCATTATGGACCCTTCGCCAAAATGTTTTCCATGACTAAACAGACAGTAATGTAGTATATATACACAAGTAATAAAAAAAAAAGTGATTTATTACTTTCAAAATAAACTACTGAACATTTAATAGTAAACTGATCAGTTTTGCTTGGCTGTGTACAATCATTCCTGAGCTCCATATTTTTGCTTTTTATTTTTTTGGTGTTTTTTTGTGACTGCAGCAGAATCTGTACATCTGAATGTGATGATGTGTGTCTGCTGGTTTTGCGCTGCCAAACATACCTCTTCCTCCTCCTACTGGTGGCAAGGTGATTGGTTGTTGTGGGATTGAATAAAGTATATCCATTTGGAAGGAAAATGTGTGATTAAAAATCCGCAGCTCTGCTAGAAGATCACATTTAGATTTAAAGGCAGCATCCCAAAATCCCAAGAAGAGCAGTGTTGGATGTTCAAGAAATATCAAGCTTCATGGAATAGTTTGACATTTTAAGAAATACATTTGCACTATTCACTTTCTTGCCAAGAGTAAGATGAAAAGGTGGATAAGCTTACTGTAGAATAAAGACTGGAAGGTGGTTGCAATAACCAACCTATAGCTGTATCCAAAAGTAACAAAATCAGGCAACCACAACCTCTAAAACTTGTGAATTTACACTTCATACCAGCTGTTTCCCTTTGTTACCAGTCATGAGAGTGGTACAGATCCATTAATCTAACTCTTATATCCTTAAAAAAACTCAAACTATTCCTTTAATGAACAAACAGTTTGCAGTTTGGACGAGCTGTTTCAAATCAGCTACAAAACATCAGAAACCAAAAAAGAAACCTCTGCTATTATAAAAATATCTTGTTACTTCACTTGTTGCCTTTATTCAGCTGCTCACAATGACATGTACAATAAATTTTTATCAAATTCTGATCAAAAGCAGATGACTTGTACTTTGTATTTTGTATAATTTCACCACTTGGAAGGTAGAAAGCAGAACATGTTTGTGCTGGCAGTGAAATGTAGAGCTTCTCCGGCGGTTGCCAACACAAAAGTTGACTTTAAATAAACCAGAAATTAAACTGTGAGGGGGGGTGGGCGGGGGGTGGGGGGGCGCCGACAACACGGACTGTGAGAAAATCAGCTATACTTGCTGATTTGGCCCCCGCGCTGTTGTTGCACCATAGACTGTATCTGGATTCACTTCTGCTGGTGATGTCAGAACTCCTCAGACCAAGCACCAGCAACCCTCTATCCAGCTGACCAAACAGGCTGAGCAGAGGAGTGCTGAGCCTGTTCCTATAAACACTACCATCAGCGCCATCTACTCTACCCCGCTATTACTGCCACGTGTTCTCCACACACTGCAGCCAGGACTCCAAAAAGGCAACAAAAACCCTAAATTGCTTTTTACAGTGAGATGTGTGGCGTACATTAGCATCTCAACTAATTGAAAGCAAAGCAAAAAAAAAAAAAAATGAAAAAGAAAAAGTATTATAGCAGGAATTTGGATTTGGCTTGAGAGTTAGGATGTTTCTAGCCCACACAAATATTTTTATTCTTAACCCCCGAATACAATATGTGCCCCCAGACATGCAAAGTAAGCTCAATAGCAAACCAAATCTCACGCAGGAGGCTGCTAAATATCGCAAGTCAGCAGAATCTGAGTGAGGAACTTGGTATCGCAGGAAGCCTCCTGATGAGTTCACCGGTTTGTTTGATGGTGACCCACACTGGAGGAGACTCTGGCCAACAGCTGGAGGAAAGACTGAGTCATACCCCTTCTACGCTCCACTGTTTATAAACACACACACATACATACGTACATTCGGGCACCCGCATATACACACAATGCAAAAACAGTGAAGTTAATGCAGATTTATGTCCCGGCCTCATAAACACATACAGTCGTATGATTACGAATGCAGAAGTGTGATGTACACACAGGTGCGTTCTTCTTCTGCTGCTTCATAAACACACGCACACACACACACACACACACACACACACAACTGTCCTATTTGTGCCCTGATTCAAAGTGCAAATAGATGAGCTGTGAGTCTATTTAATCACCCCGCAGAAGAAGAAACACACTCCACGACGTCCTCATTGTCCGGTGGCTCCTCTTGTTGTATCAATAGTGGCATGTGTGTCTAGACGCTGTGAAAACAGCTGATGGGGGGGAAGAGAGTGGATAGCCCAGCGGAATGACAGATTCATCCCATAGTTATCATAGCTGGGATTAAGAGGATAAGATCCAAAGATGAGAGAAACAGCGGGGAGAAGAGTGACCAAAAAAAACAAAACAAAGAAAAGAGCGGGATAGAAGGAGAGAAAGAAAGTGGGAGAGGGGGTTTACAGTGGCTTTTTTTTTCCTTTCAAATCAAGACCAAAGAAAAACCGATCAGGCCACCAGTGTTGGGCTGGTGGGGTGACCAACTCGGGCCGGACCGGCTATTCACAGCTCTTTAAGGCTGTGATCAGGCGGTTATATAACAGTAAAAAACCACCAGACCACTCACCAGCACACTCAGCTCAGCCTCTCTACTGCGCTGCCACGTAGAGAGAGAGAGAGAGAGAGAGAGAGAGAAAGAATAGACAGATCTGCAGAGTCTGTTGGAGGCAGTTTCCTGCTCGAATGTGGTTTGAGCTGTTTGAGCAGAGGAATCATTTAAAGCTGCGCTCGGCAGGATTGTTGGGTAAAAATACAGCAGCTTTACTTGTAAAAGTTAAAAACTGAGACTCGCAAAGAGGAGAGAGTCCGAGCACACATATCTGCCATGTGGAGTGGAGTTATCAGCAGGTAATCTTCATTTGTCTCCTATGAGCGTTCAGACGAGTCATTAATTATGCATCATGTATCTCCAACCTCAACACACATTTACATCCCTGCTGTACTTTCAATCTGAACCGGTCCCAATCATATGAAGTTCAAATTGCGCCGATGTCATGTCAGCTGATCTATGGCTTTTTAACCACAGTCAGACTACTGTACAGTATGTCATGTGAGCTGTGTGCCAGTCCATATCTGTCAACTACTCAAGTCTAGTTAGTTACTATATCTATCAGACCAATCAACAAACTATGAGCAGCATTTCCCAGATTTCTGACTCACATTATTATCTAGATCCTGGTGCTGTGGATACGCAACTGTGGTTTTAACTACATTATTCTAACATGGCCCGGCCTCATGCCTCAAATGTTGTCTGAATCAAGAATAGAGAACTTTTAGAAATGAAATCTGCAGTGTGTGTGTGTGTGTGTGTGTGTGTGTGTGTGACATCAAATGACTGGGTGAGTCACTCCATTTCATTTTACGATTTGAATCTTGTAACTGAGCTCTTATATAATACATTCAGTCTAGTTAAAATGATTCCTCTACTGGTTTCTTTAAACAGTGTGGGTGTTCATGTGACAGGATACAGTGCTGTTGTTAACCCTCCGTTTTACCCCATAACGAGTGAACTGAAGGACCCTGAACTTATCATTATGGAACATGGCACTTTGACACCTCAACACAACAACACTGGGTTTGTCCAGATTGGAGTTCTTGCAAGCTCTGATAATACCCCTGTGAGTTTGGGGATTGTTGTTTGTACTTTATGCAAAATTGCTACAAATACAATGAGTCATGATTTTAGTATTAATTACATGAATTTTGAGATTTACTTACAACAAACAAGATGACCAGCGCCACAGGAACAGATGATCCATTTACAGTAATAATAAAAGGTTGATTTATGGTTCAAAACAAGACGAGGATGCTTCACTTTTAATGCAAATGCAGCTCCTTTTCTAAATCTCTTTGTGTCAGTAAATCCACAGATGAATACTAAAAATATTCAGAGATTTCAAAACAAATCAACGCTTGATGAATGGCTGTAAACCGAGAAGGCCCCAGAGAGTTTTACTGGAGACACATGATACCAGTCACATCCAGTTTTTCACCACTGGCTGATCAACCTCCTACTGACTCAACTGATCTCAACAGCCAACTCAGAGCTGCTATATCACTGTTTTCACCCATCCACAGCAATAGGTTTGGACGGATGACCATAAAACATTACCAGAACTTTAAAAAAAATACATTATAGCAGCGTCGGGGAGGTAAGATGTGGCAGAGCAAGAGTGTTTGAGGGGAGAGAGATGGAGGGAAGGTGGAGAAAGAGAGAAGACAGAAGATATAGAAGCCTTTTATCAAGAACCTGATCTGTTCCCTGTCAATGTCTTTCACCTCTTACATCATCAATGAGATGCAGCTTAATTAACAACACACATTATTGCATTGGCTCTAAGAGAGGTTCTTATATTAACCAGATTCTGATGGGAATGTTATTCTGAGGGAATCAATCAATCCTTGTGATTCTTTTGTGATTTCTTGCAGAACAATGTTGCAGAAAATGCGATTAGCAGCTTCAATCCCAAATGTTGATGTTGGCCTTCAAGAATTGGTCTTGAGGAGGTGGAAAGAAAGAAAAAGAAAGGAGAGAAGATTTTCAGTAGTGTAACCTTTAGTGGTTTGTGCCGCACAGTGGAGACAGTCGGTGATGTAAGATGTTCTCTCATGTCTTCTCTTAGATTTTACATTGAGAATAAATGGGTACGTGTGTGTTGGAGGAGTGATAAAAGTGAGAAATGAATGCATTCATTCATTCATGCCGGTCTGTGCATGCATGTGTGTTCATGCTCACTCTGCTGTTTGATGTGCAAAACATACAGCGACCGTGAATCTGAACGGAGAAGGCGGACTGGTTCTTGTCCAACACAAATACTGACGCTCGTGCTCAGACCGTCGACCCGTCCCTGTAATGTTTGTCTCCACTCTCTAATAGCAACTCCATCCATCCGCCCCCCCCCCCTGCCCCTTCCTCTCTTTTTCTAGGAAGCACTTAGAAAAGACAGCGTGTGCGCCTGAGAGAGCAAGGCTGCTGTCAATCATCCGCTGAATGATGGAGATATTTCTCATACCGATGGGAGGTCTCAGGATCGGTATCAGGATCGGTGTCTGTGTCAATCATCCTAATTATACGCTCGTATGGAGTCTTCGCGCAGATGTTCTTGGGTTTCAAAAAAGAAAAAAAAGTCAAATTCTGCAGGTTTCATGGTAAACTTAAACCTCATCTTTTTAGAGAGCTACATATTGTACCCACGCTTCACAGGAATGCATTTCCTGATTTTAAGGAAGTCGGTCCCGTGGCATCACTGCACTCATTGTTCCAAATGGCCATAGCAGTCATCCTACACGATATCAATTCTGTAGGCATCAGCAATCAAGTGGAAACAGTGGCAACATAAGAAGCACATCCATTTTGAAGCAGAGTCATCCTGCTGTGGCTGCAGAGAATGTGAATATGACTTCAGGGTAACGTGACCTGAGCTGTGTGTCAAAACCAAACCACATATACTGGTCTAACTAGAGTCTAACCAAGGTTCCATGCTGAGAGAAGGATGTGATGACTTTGTGTTGACCTTGCACACCAGAGTTGAGGATGTAACAAAGCATGTTGACCACAAACTCTGAGCAAAACTGTTTTACCATTGTGTGTGTGCATGACCTGCAGTAGCTGACTGCAATATGCTGTAGTACCAAATTATCACAATATACTCTTAAGATGTCAGCACACATGCACCATCATTTGTTTTCGTCCTGTTGTCAACAAATGTCATGGAGAGACCAGAGCCAACAATGGTAATAGTCTGATTCTCAATACTCTCTTACTTTCATAACCTGCCTGTAGCACTCAGCCTCATACCCAATTCATTTCCACTGGATGTAAATCTTTAAAAATGCACATAGTTTTATTTTAGTAATATATTAAAGGGTCCTAAAAACAGCTGATCACTGTAGTTTTTAGCAAATGTTACTGAGACAGGAGTAGCTTTATGTGTTTTTGGGGGACTATTTTTCACAGCGGATCAATACACATTTGGAGAACTAGTGAGTATTAATGGATGCAGGATTGTGTATTGGGGATTAACTACAATGCCAATATTCATTGTAATGAAGAATAATGTCACTCAGTGCAACAATGTGGCTCACTGATGTCTTTTTAATAGTTTTTGGATGACGGAGCTCTGTGGCACGGAACAATATATCAGGCTATGGATACACAAACAATTCTTGTTAGCACAATCAATTCATTGTTGGTTTTGGTCTGGGCATCAGAATTGTTTGTAATAAAGGGATATAAAGTATACCATAAGTACCTTTTAATTTGCTTGTTTTTTTTAGTGTGCTGCAGAGCGCAACTCACAGCTCTGTAAAAAGCTTCTTTTTTATTGTGGTGAGAAAGCTCCAGGACATTGCAGAAAGAAAAAAAAAAGTTTATAACTACATAAATATTTGGAATGGAAATATTTTGTTTTCTATTTGTGAGAATTTCAAAGTGGAAATTGGAAGTTTGATTGACGTCTGTCATTGTGTTCATCTATATTATTTCTTGTTATTACAAAATAGTGAAGTGAGTGAGTGAGTGAGTGAGTGAGTGAGTGAGTGAGTATTTGTGTGTATTTAATTATAAGTAGTAAGTCACAAATTGTGACATAGGAAACAGTTATTGAGCATTGCTATATCCAACTGTTTACTACACTGCCTTTCTACATCTAACATTTCATTTCCCAACAGAGAATTCACCTTCTGTAGCCAGGCTGTCAGGTCCCTGGCATGAGCAGAGGTTAAGTCATTTGCTGAGGTTATTTTAGCCGAACGGCACCCTTCAGCCAGGATGTGACTTCACTAACCAACTCTGCTGCCAGTGTACTTGTCACTATTTTCACCTCAGTGTTGTCAAACAGTTGCCCATCGCCTCTCAGTGTAGCAGTGCTTATTTCCCCTGCCATTCCCCCTACCCCTCCCCTATAAATACACTTCCTTTACTTACAGTGCTGGCTGATCTCGTATCTGCTTGTGCTTAAGACGGGGACAACCATGAAAAATAGAATCATAAGTGTGTCTTTGCTTTGGAAATAGCTCAATCGGGGGTTCCTGTTAAAGCAGAGCCAGGAAAGCACATCAGATTATTTAGACGAGCAGGCGGAACAGTCAGGCTGACACAAGGTTCGCACATGTTCGCCGAGTGTCCGTCAAAAACGGGACAAAAACAAATGAAACCACGGGCCTTCCAGAAATGCTTGTAAATTTGGGAGAATGTACACAATGTGTCAAAAAAATCTGAAAAGTCAATTGGCTTAGACGTTTAAATGAGTGCATCTGAGCAGACCAAACTTTAGATTGAACGTCTGAGATATTCAGTTAAACAGTTTGAAGCAGGGATTTCACAGTGAAGGTCAGAGACGTGTGTGTTCATTTTTAAAAGGAGGTGAAGCACTGACACGCATGGTAAAGACCAGCAAAGAGACCTTCAAATGATCCCCGACACATTCCTCCATTACAAAACTCCACGCATACCGAAGCATCATATGCTGACTGACCTCTGACCTTTGGCTTTCTGGTCAACACAGGACAGGTGCAACAGTTTATCGTCCTTAAAATCCACTCATCTGTCACCTCTCTACTTTTCAATTTGTCATCATGACAATAGAGTATCTGAGCTAAAACTAACAAACTGCTTGGTGAAGAGGCCCGCCTTGTCTTAAAGAGTCTTTTCTCATTAAAAAGTACGAGTGATGTTTTGTTAAATGGTCCTAATTGTGCACAGAGAGTGAGTGGAGGTGTATCTGCCTGCAGGTGTAACATCAAAGAATGGAAAAGCCTGGTCTAAATTACTTTGAATATGCATGCCTCTTTTATTTGCACGTATAAGAAAAAGCCAGTGTGTGAATGTGTGTGTTGACTTGGCTTGCTGAGGAGAACGTTAAACCGCTACCTTTAGGCCGCTCTACATGGTGTTAAAGGGGAAGTTCCCTCTGAATCTCCTTAACGACTCCGTGGCAAAGAAAAGGTTTGCTCGAGTGCCAGAAAGCCCTCTGCGTGAAAGGGAAGAGAGATGACATTTTTCTGTTTCTGCTCTCCATTTAACATCTTAAAGTTATGAGTGTGTGTCTACTAACAGCCATGACACACATGGGGATTTGGTCAAGTATTGCTTTTCAACCACAGGCCATTGCAGGAACTTGAAGTTTTAGAAGTAATAACCTTTTTCTTTTGTTTTTGTTTTTTTAAAAGCTCAGCATTCTGCTAATGGTTGCACAGATTTTTGGAGGGAAACGTAAGCAGGGTGAGGGTTAGGTAAAGTAGTGAGACAAAGGAAATGCTTCAAAATGAGCTTTGGGATACTGTTAATAAACTCTGATTATGTGGCTTTATGCATTTTTTAAAAAAGTGTAGTATCAGCCAAACTTTTAGGATGACGTGATGTTATGTGTCAAGTGTGGTAAATATTACATTACCAGCTTTTACCTATTACCATCTATGAAGTCATCCTGTTGACATCTGTGATAATGCCAATATCCAAAGAACCAACAATATTGTGTCAGTCTATGTGTGGTTGACTCTACATGTTTGGATAATGAGAGTCATTTAAAAATAACCATTGAAATATTGTTCTTGATTCAATATTTCTGCTCTTTGGTGGCCTATAACAAACTACAGTTCTTGTTTTTCCATCTAGTCTCTCTTCTATAATGACGTACTGTAGTGTGCTGAATTCTGCAGTGGCTCATTATCTCCTATCTTTCTCCTCCTCCAGTTAGTGGACCATCATCGCTCAGTGACCGACAGGACTGCACACTAAGCCCAATAAACCTGCCAGAGGGAGAAACACCAGACCACCTGTATGAAGTACCAGACAAGTGGCTCATTCAGTACAAGATATGAGACAACGGCGCTGAGGCTCATCATCATCATCATCATCACTAAAGAAAAGTGAAGTGAAGAAAGTATAGACTGCTGTTACATGCTACTGTACATGTTTAACCTGTATGTGATAAGGCTTGTACAGTATTCCTATTCCCATATTTGCACAGTAAATCATGGGCCAAAAGACTTGAGCCAGCTAGTTTGCTAAAGGAAGGTAAGAATTTATGATCCATGTCTAATCTTTACATTCGCTATCTGTCCATCTATCATTTTAAAAAAAAGCACAGGAGAAATCGCAGGAATGTATAGAGCATGGATGTCACAGGAAACGCACAAAGAGGCTGTAAATCATTTGAGGAGCAGAGCAGAAACAAGCGCCTCGATGTTTAAACTGTTCGACGCCTCGTAGAAAATGCGGGTCAATGAGTTCAGCAAATATTTGAGAGCTATTTAGCGCTTATTCTTGACCGGACTCCGACACGGTAGACGTCCCACACTGGCTAATCTCCATCTGCTTCTAAAGAGACGATAACGGTGAGGTTCAGCAAAAGGCTACATGCCAATAAATAGTTGAGGGTAAATGACCTGAAATGAAATAAAACAAGTCATTACAAAAAAACACAATAAGATACAATATTAAACCTGCTCAATCAAATAAACATCACTTTAATGTGAGAATTTGGCGTTTCTCCACATGTGACTCATGTTCTAATCATTTATTTAATTAGCAGTGATTCTCCAGCTTCTAGTAGAATAATTTGGTGTATCCTGACTTGTTCAGACTGAATATGAAGCTAAATGATTGTTCAGAGTCATTTTTCTGTCCATGTCAGCTCTAACAAACTGTATTGAGTGTAAAGCCATAGAGGGGCAGGTTGTCCTATTGTGTTCAAATCCTGTAGATTCCCTCAGCAAAGGCCAGATGCCCCCCTCCCATCTGTTTCCTGCTAAATGGCAGCATAGGGTTCAAGAGGATTGCCCTGAGAATAAAGCCTGTTAAATCCATCCCTTCCTCTCAGGAGGAAGAGAAAGAGCACACATCAGCTCCCGTCCGTCTCTTCTCAGGATCTTACAGCCTGACTAAGCTTTTCCCAACGAATGCCTCCCGACAAATGTGCCGTGTGAGGCCTGCATGTGCACTCTCATTCCTAAATAAATTTGGTCATTAGCAGGCGCTCGAACTTTGTTCAAAGGGCCAAACGCATTAATCAAAAGATAGCAAATGTTTTCTCAATCAACATGCTGCACTGTGCTCATAATGTTTTTAGACGGAGCACTGAGGAATAGCTTGCAAACAAATTGAGGATTTATCAAGGGAGAATTAGAGCTGTGTGTGCTGTTAACTTAATTTTATGTGTTTGGTTTGGAGGAAGAGCTTGAGCCCTTTATCTCAATCAAACACTGAAGTGCCTTCCTCTTGTTAAAAATGCCACTAACCTCTATTTGTAAGCCTACATGGGCCTGCATCAGTTTATATTAGCTAACTGCTTTGGTGTCAGACAAGGTTACTTTTTTGGCTAACGTGGGACTCAGCATTTGATACGATACAGCAGTAGATAGCGGTTATTTCCAGCGGCTTCCATTAGTGAATTGTGAAAAGAAAAGGTGAATAGTGTGTAAATCCAGCCCTGAGTAATCACAGGTGCAGGACAGAAAGCAGCTAACAGACAAAAAGGAGATGTTCTCCAAGGAAAATATGACAATTAGCAAACTGATGAAAACCTTCTAGGCCATAGCATCAACAAAAATGTGTTAATATCAGTGTGTTGAGTTACACTAGCATACCCAAGTGACTAAACTGGCAACAGAAAAAGCTCAATTCTCTGTTATTGCTTTGCTGATGTATGGTTACCAAGAAATTAAGAGCAAAGCATAACATACTGTAACCAATGATCTATATTGTCAAATTTCTTTTACCTGGAAAATGAAAACTGCTGCTAACAGTGAGAAAAGTAGATAAATGATACTCTTTCATAAAGTGACTATCCAATGAAATGTCACTAAGTTATTTTTTTTGTCATGTTATTGCTCATACATAGAAATCCACAATAATTTATGGTAAAGACTGAGATGCTGATTGACCATGATGGCTCACTGAAACGTAGTAGGAATCTGTGTTTTATGACCCCTCCTGTGTGTGTGTGTGTGTGTGTGTGTGTAGTAACCTGATGTATTTAGCAGTAAGGAGATATTTTTGTTAGGTTTGTCATGTTTCGACCATATGTTTGCAGCACATATTGATGTACTTTAGATATATTTTTCTTTACTTTAACCTTTTCTTACTCTTCAGCACGTTTTAAACTTATGACTTAAAATGCCTTAAAAAGAGGGCAAGAAGTCAGGTACACAGTATAATGGGGAAAATAACTAAAGAAGCAATTTTGGCATAACAAGAAATAAAGACTCTACAAATGTCACATCACCTGACTTGACTCGCATCTTGTCCAAATCTGCCATGAGAGAGCAGACAGGAATTCATCCTCTAATTTACTCTTCGCTTTTGTGAGTCATGTTATCCGAACCGCCCTACCAGCACCAAACCTCCGACACTGACCAAAAAGGAGCGTCTTGAATTCCTTATCCTGAGCAAATACTCGAGCGCAGGGCTCCTTAAATCAGGAGGTGTCAACTTGTGAATGTACAGACACGCTTGTTGCTCAAACAGCCTTGAAAACCGAGCCTCTGTTGACTTAGGGAGGGCGGCCTGGAGCGGATGGAGGAGGTAGTGGACATGTAGGAGTCCTCAAAAGCAGCCGAACCCCCCCCCCCCCCCCCCCCTTTGAGGCAGCCTTTTCATTCTCAACAGTCCAGGTCCCTTAGGAGCCTGAGTGCTGCTGGGAAAGTATCCAAGCCTGTGAAGAAAATCAGCAACTCTGTGGAGCTTTGAGTCCTACCATTGACTCACTTTAGGCCAGTGTCGCTTCACATCATCAGTCTTGTTTCGCGTATCCCTCGACAATTTCTCTTCTGTTTCTATGGAGCAACAATACTGCCGAGACGTGTGAAATTAAAATAACTAAAAAAAAAAGGTAACACAAAGTCCTTTTCACTAACACGAGTACGTAAAAAATGAGCGAACTAAAGCAGTAATGACGAGACATTAATCTTTACTTGCACGGTGAAGTCTCCTCTGGCTGAACTGTTTTAATAGCGCAGGAAATCTCCAATTAATCTTTTTGTGGTCTCACAAGAAAGCCAATCCAATTTCAGGAGCTGCTTCAAAATAATAGTCTAATGCTGGAGTCAGTAGCCAGGACGAATTGGATATTTCACAGGAGACGGAAAACAGCTCCCGTTTTCCGTCCTCCCCACTTGCCCTCTGCGACATCACTAAAGGAGATGCAGCACCTGAACGTGTCACACTGATGAAACGGCCAGGGAGCGAGTGGTCCTTTATGGTTGTTGGGGCGCGATTCCAATTGTGACATATTTTAATGAGGAATGGGATTGCTATTGTTGTGTTGCGTGTGTATAAATGTCAGTGATTACAGAAATGTGCGACAACTAATAAAAAAAGCGCTACCTAAAGTCTTGTGTTGAAAGTCGTAGGCTACTTTTCTCTGCCCGATGTGTTAAACATGTTTGGCTTTTTCCTGGTGGTCCAATTGGTTGACACAGCATGCCAAAAACAACTGGAACTGAAGCAGATCATTTTAAGCCAAAGAAATGTTGCCAGATTGGACGATTTTCCGCCCAATTGCTGCTTCCTTATTAGATAACATTACCACCTGAAGGTAAAATGATATACAGATACAGCTAAAATGTACACAGACTGTGGTGATAACTGTGAAGTGAAAGCAGTTGCTAGGTGACGAAAGATAGTAGCCTAGCCGCTAGCCTCTGCTACATTGTACCACTCATACTCCATATACATAAAGCTACCTCACACATATAGCCCTACTTAATGGGAAAGTCACACAATTCCACTGTTATAGGCCCCACTGAAATGTGTTTCACTGTTGTCACTGCGAGTTTCTCTGATGACAGTAATGTCTGCCGTCCAGATGACCTGCTACATGGCAGCTGGCCCAATGAATGAAACAAGACAGTAAAAAAAAGAGTGCATCTCTTCACAAAGCAAACATCTCTGCTGATGAAAAGCAGGAAGAAGGCCGTAACGCTATCTCTAGTAATGCTGTAGTTCACGCTCAGTGGTAAAGGCACAATTCTTCACTTAAGAGAGAAAAAGCCATAAAGTTTGTTTTTAACTGCCTTGTTTGTGTTAGATCTGGTGAGGAGAGGAGAGTTAGGACACGACTGATGGTTGTGTTTTTTTAAACCTGTCTTTAAGTCTGTCTTAAAACAACAGTCAGGAGCCAGAATGAACATTGAAACCTGTTTTTCTTGCTGTAATGATTCCTCCTGTTCATACTGACCATTAGAAGATCCCTTCATAATGCACTTACAGTGTAAGAGATGGGGAACAAAATCCACAGTCCTTCTGTGCAAAAAAATTATTCAAAAATTGAAGCTTCAGCCGTCCAAATGAGTCAAATCACGTAGATATGTTTCAATGTTAAAACCTTTTTAGTGCCAAAGTCCCTCTTTTTGTTACTATACTTCCATCACAGCTCAACAAGGAAACACAAAGAGGGAATTTGATGCTAAAAAAAACTGTAAATGTAGCAGATATCAACTGGATATGACTAACTCAGCATCATATAAGCTTGAGATAAAATTTTAAATGCATTGTTACATAGTGTTTTTATGGATACCTGACTGCTGTTTTAAGATGGACTTGAACATTTGGGAAACTATCCTTTAAAAAGGCCAAATCAGAAAGATGGAAAACAAAATGAATCCACATATATTTGCAAAGTATCGAGAACCTTTACTATACAAGAAAAAAGTTCAAGAAACTAGCATAGAGTAAAAGTGACAGAGGACGTTATTAAATAAATGTGAATGATTCAAAAGTAGCTTCCTGCTTTTTTCGACTCTTTGCCTCCGTTTCCTCAAAGGATAGCTCTGTCAAGATGGTTTCTATTGATCAGTGGTGCAAATTTGCATGTTGAAGTTCACCAAAGTTGAACTTGACACAAAAAGCAGTGAGGATTAACTTTGCACCAGCGTACAAATCCATTGAGCAACACAATAAATCAATTTCGCATATTTCAGAAGACAGTTTGCCAATTTAAACACTGGCGTGGTCATTAGGCTTTTCACAGGCAGATTTATGGCTCTTTTATCACATTAAATCCATTCATTCTAACCTCCTTCTTCTTTTTGTGAGGCTGCAACTACACAAAACATGTCCATCAACACAGGATCAGTCAAACTGATAGCCATCCCCCTGACCTCGGGAAAACCATTTGTACATAATGCTCATACGCATGTTGTAGAAAGCTGAAACAAAATACCGCCTTAAATTCTTGCTGCTGTATCTTTCTTAAAAACAGAGCTGAGACCTCCGTGGCTCTAATATTAAAAGACAAAAGCAGCATTGAGGACATGAGGAGGAGAAAAAGACAGGAGGGGTTGAAAGAGATGGGATGCTTGAGAAGAGCTTCATAGTGAGGTGATGAGGCTCGACTGTCTCCGTCTCTCTGTCTGGGACAGCCTAATGGCTTCTCCGTTGTCCTCACATGAATGAGGACTAACTTTCAAAAAACCCACAAAATCGGAGCTGAGGAGGTGGAACCGTTTGGATGAGATTGCTTCTGAATAAACAGCATCTGAAATGTGTGTGTGTGTGTGTGTGTGTGTGTGTGTGTGCAGAGACAGTTGAATTGACTGTCCGATCATATTACACTCAAGTTTATTTAACCCAGCCTTGAAGAAAACACTGATAAAAGCACTTACTTGTCTGTAGGTTAACAAGCCATTTGTTATGAGCATGTCACGCTATGTATTTGTGTATATGCGAGCCTGTGTATATGTGTGTGTGTGCGTGTGCGTGTGTGTGTGTGTGTGTAAAGCTCGGGTTCGCAGGTCTGTTACTGAAGGGGAACGAGGGTGCACTTTCTTTCTGTCTGTCTGGCCGATTCACTCCAGTCCTTCAGTGGAATGTCTGGTCACCAGCAATGTGTGCGGTCGACCTGAAACACCTGGCCACACCTGGGACAACCCACACACACACACACACACACATTCATATACTGTACCCACATTTCCATGGAGCTCTGCGGTCCACCTAGTGAGGGGGATTGACAAGTGCAGCTGCTCTGCATGAAGCCTGAACAGAGAGACATTTGTGCCGTTTTTTGCCGCTCAGTTAAACGAAGGCTTGTAATCTGACTGTCAACATCATCCAGTTTAACCTCACATAACTACTGTCATCCACCTCTAAAGAGCCTGTAATACACACACACACACACACACACACACACACACACACACACACACACACACATACTGACATTCCCACATTGTTTCTACCTGGACCAGAGACAGTGCAGTGATGTCAGAGTCTATTCCTACCTGCTACACCAACTCTGTCTCCATCACTGCATTAGGCCTGTCATGATAACTACTTTGGTTGGATGATATATTGTCTTAGAAATAATCGCGATAAACAATATTATTGTCATTTGAAAATCATTTTATACCATAATTGACATAATGATAATATCATCATAGAATAATAATGCAAGGGGAGAGTGGGCGCTACGCTTCTGCATTCTCCACTCAGGATGTGCACAGTGAGGAATGGAGGACACTACTTGCTTAGCCAATGTGATGAATAGACTCTTAGCTGCTAATGTGAAGTGTGGCAAGACATGATGATGTCGATGATTGTGTTATTGTACGATAAGTTGATAACTTCATTATTCTGACCGGCCTACACTGCATATATATATTCAGTTTTGCTAAGTGGTAATGCAGTTGGTTATGCTGGTTTTGGAGGCGTAAGCTATATTAACTGGTACTAAATTAATTAACTAGATCATTTTAACTGCAGGATCATTAATACACAATGATGTGATTGATTTATTTTACTCTAAAGGTACATCAACTGTAGAGTAGCATGAAGTAGAGCAACTAAGTAACATGCACTTTGTTTAAAGTGTACAAGAACTGAAATGTAAAAATGTTAATTGGTGTGAGTGCTGCACTTACCAAAGACTGAGGTGAGCTATCTGTTTCTCACAGCTTTCAGACTTAATGCTAAGCTAAGCTAAGATAAGCTAATCTAAGCTAATCGCCTTCTGGATCTAGGTTCATATTTATCATATACACTTGAGGAATAGTATCAGCCTTCGCATGTACCTCTTGGCAAAAAAGCCAAGAAACATATTTCCCAAAACACTGAAGCAGTCCTTTGAGGAGTCCTGTGATAAAAATGGACATTTGTCAAAAATTAACACCAATGCAGTGCCAGATAGTGTCACGTCACCTCCGACTTATGACATGAAGTTATTTTAAAAACATTTCTCTAACACAAACATCCATCAGAGGGTTTTTCCCACAATGTGAAATGTTGATGGTTTGATGAATAGGAGAGCTGAAAGTTAAGAGTGTGATTCATTTAGAAGGACTTCCAAAAGGTCCGTGGGAACCTTGGCTAACACAAACAGACCATCATCAACATGAGAACTGTCAGAGCAAAACTTTTAAAGATGTGACTGTGCAGAAAACTAACTTTTTCCCCTGGTGTCATGCTGACGTGTTAGTCAGTAGGAGTGCCAGTTCCATACTCAGTTTGTACTGGTAAAGGTCAGTGCCAGGTCATCAAGCTGGTTTGAGTTCACTTCACCTTTTATCAATTGTTATCTAATTGTATGAAAGTGTATTCATTGCTCTAAAAGCCTTATCAGACTTCATCAGTGACACAGAATGACTGGAGCACATTATGTCTTACATCAGAAACTCATAAGATCAGCCAACAAAGCATAACACATACCCAAAGGCAAAGATTCCGAGATCCACACAGAAATATTTCCATTGGAAGTGAAAGCTTGGCATATTTACTGCCTGTTTGTTTGTCGCTGGATTTATTTATGTTGGTCTTGGTTAAAGGAAAATGCAAATCTTGTAAAGGGGGAAAAAAAACTCTGGGGGCAAATGTCACTCAGTGTAGAATCCAAACCAGACTAGCTCTAACATGAGAGTTTAATGACTTCCAGTTGCTACATAGGGTTATCAGGACTATCGAAATTTGGCATACCGGCACATCCTCAGTGCCCATTCAGATACACTGCTGTTCAAGGTTCATGGTTCAAGGTATCTTTATTATCCCGGGGGGGGCAATTTGATTCACTGCAAGCAAATGAACAGAACAAGAAATGCCAAATATAAATTACAGTTTCAGAGTGCCATTTACAAGGCTGAAAGCAGCAGGAATAAATGACCTTTTGAACCTGTTTGTTCTGCATCGTGGCAGACTGTATCTACACCATGATGGTTGCAACATGAAGTCACATCGCCAGGGATGGCTCGGATCAGCAAAGATTGATCGGGCTTTCTTCAAAAACCTGACCTCATACAGGTCATGGAGATCATTCAAGGATGTACCACTTTCACAAAACCCAGCAGGAGGAAAAGGCCTATCATCATGTTGTCTCAGTTCATATGCAGATCAGTCCAAAAATGAGTTAGTAATGATGATAAAACAGGACAGACAGGATACAGTTCTAAAACTGGTTAAAAACTGTTAAAAAATTTCAATTGCAGTCTGCACACTTTCACACACTGCTGCTGAGTGTAGCCATGACCAGAGCCACTTAGCGCATGTGATGTATCAGTAAGTTCAGCACTTGTCAAGAACACAGATCCTTCATTCGAGTTTCTTTCATCTAACAGTCACTATTGAAATGTCATTTGCTTCATTCAACATTTGTAGGCTCAAATGACGAATCATTTGAGTGATTTTATAAACCTCAATAAATGAATCAAGGTAATCAATGTGGGATTTCTAGGCATATAGTGTTAAAAGGTATGAATGACAGCACCATCTCTCACTTAGGGGCCTTCTGTTTTTGAACACAAGTGGTTCTGTGAGTCTATTATTCATTATTCTAAAAGGTTTTTCTAACATTTTCTGTGCTAACAAGTAGAACAGTTGCTGTGAAACTGTAAAAGAGGATAACAAACAGACAGTAGCTCATTCTCTGTAACCTTTTTGACTGACTGCACTTGTTGCACCTACCCTCGCCTACAGTACAGAGCCAGTGAATGGGCATCTGTTGGTCGTCGACACACCGGCCGCTCAGTTCAGTGTTTGAGGTGAAACAGCATCCCTGATTGGGTGCTAAGAGCGTTTTTTAAGAGAGGTTTGTTGTTGTTGTTGTTTTTCGAGGCCTCGGCAGGCGGAACCAGCGTCAGAGAGCCGCACTGAGGGCCGGGATTCACACAGATGCCTCATTAATGTGTGATCAAGCGGAGAGACAGAGGACGTCTGTGGAGCGTGGCCAGCTCTCTCGTCCCAGCCACAGAGAAGCCTTTCTACAACGCGCACCCCACTTCATCTCTTTATTGCACTGCAAGCACACACAAAACACACCTATAATATCCGGTTCCACCTCTCTGGAGAGGGAGGAGGCTGGTGTTAATCAAAGAGGAAGGTGAAGCTGTGTGCGCATACATCTGCTGTGCATGTAAATGTATGTGTGTGTGTGTGTGTGGAGAGAGATTAAAAGGAAATCGAAGCCTGTGGATGTGAGGACAGGCTGCTTTCAGCGCTGCGTCCCCTCAGCATCAATTAGCAGGTTGTGCTGTGACTGGCTCCTGTTAGAGGTGAAGTGGGCCAGCTGAGGGAGGTAAACACACCTCATCCCCAGGGCTCGCTCAAATCAGAAGGAGGGCAACAATGTGCCACTGCCTGCGCCACAGAAGCCCGCCTGTGCCTGGCCACTAACATGCTTTAGCAGTCATTTCCTACCTTCTTCTCCAATTTCCTCGCCCCCGGTTCAAGCGCAGGGTTGACAGTGGACGGTTCACCTGGCTGCATAAGAAACTCTTTTTTTTCCTGCCATTACTCTAACCTGTGTGTTTGAGGGAGCTTGTGTTTTGGGTCACTTTAGACGACTGATGAGAGGGGCAGGTTGATCAGACAGAGCCACCAGCAAAAACTAGTAAAACGTCTGTTCTTTGCAGGGTATTTTTACAGTTGGCATGAGCTAAACTTTTATTTTTGTCATATTAAATCAAATGTAAAAAGGAAAAAAAAAACTCACTATTTTCCTTTTGTAAAGCACTGAGGTCATGGTTTTAAAGAATTCCCCCTCATATTTCCTTTCCTGACCGAACAAACAAGTACAAACTGTCAGAGCAGGCTCCTCAGATCCTCGCCTCCTCCAAAAGGTTTTGAAGCCCAGTTCTTGTACTCGTGTAATTAATCTTATTAAACTCCCACTTTTACTCCAAAACAACATAACAACACAAATTGTGAGCTCGTTAGGACGGCCAACTTTAAAATGAGATGAGAAGCCGCCTCGTAAAAGCGAAGAACAAAAGGCCTGCTGCTCTTGTAACGTTCACTCTTAACACCACTCGCAAAGGAAAAAAAAGAAAGACGACGGAAACAGAGAAAATGAGAAGAGAAAGAGAGAACAGAGAGAGTTGATGGTTTTAAAAATCAAAATAAAAGGACGCCAAAAGACTTGATTTGACTGTCTGAGGTCCAGCTAATGACAGACCTTTATTAAAGTAGACAAAACATAGTGTAACATTCAAGTGGTAAACCGGTCATGCTTCCACATGAATTTAGGTCAGCCTATCTCGCAGTCTTTGAGAGCCCTCTTGTACACTGGCTCCATTCAGGTCCCTGAGGTGTAAATTGAGACGTAAACAAACAGTTTACAGGGCACTGAAGCTAAAGGCCTCCAGATTGACCTCAACTCAAAAACAGCCGTTCTCATAGTCTGAAGAGAGACTATTTCACATCAGATCAGTTAAGAAAAATATGGATGGAAAATGCTGTCTGAACTATTTCTTTATCTACAAAACATTTGAAGGATAGTGGAAAAATTACATAATGGAACCTCATTTACCAGATGACAGACAGACAGAGGTTTCTTTGGTGTGCATCACAGACAGACACCAAACAAGAATTACAACACACACCAGATGGAGAGACCTGTTAGGCGCTGCACTTAGTGGTTGCATCAGTGTAAGGTCTGCAGGGTGTGCCATTGTTAAATAAACTGTGAGATCAAAGCCTTACTGCAGGTTAGTGTGTAGTTACATCAGAACCGCACTCCCCATAAATGCTGTTGCTCTATTTGTTCTATTTCTGCTGCAACAACAGAAGTTCAATCTGAGTTGTACCTAAATTAGGCCTGTCAAAATAATTATCGACTTATCGTATAATACATGGACCATGGCCTTGATCGTTTTTTGACCTCAACATTTCCACACTTCACATAAGCAGCTAAGAGGCTATACATGTCACATTGGCTAAGCAAGTGTCCTCCATTCCTAACTGTGTACATCCTGAGTGGAGACGAAGAAGAAGAATTAAAGGTAAATAACTCTGTCCCCAACCATAATGGCAGTCATAGCACCCACTCTCCAATTCCACCCCTTGCATTATTATACTATTATTATCATTATATCAGTGGTATAAAATGATCTTCAAATGACAATAATATCGTTTATCGTGATTATTTCTGAGACAATATATCGTCCAACAAAAGTAGTTATCGTGACAGGCCTAATCCAAATGAAATCAGCTGACACAACATGAAATGAAACACATACAACAACAAAACACATATGTATATTAAGCTTGAATTAAGTCGATTTATTAATCAAATATACATAAAATGCTGTCTATATAACTTAATTATCGGCTAACCAATATATCGGTCTGGCTCCAGACATCACTCTCTCTCTCTCTCTGAATATATCTGGGTAACAAAGGTAACCCTAATTTGTTCTTATTAGCCATACAGCATCTGCGTACACGCCTCTCCTCACTCCCAACACTATACGCACTTAAATTCATGAAAACAAAAACACACAGGGTCCATTTGCAACATGTGGTGGTCTCAGGAGTGGAGTCATTAACTTCCATTAACAAAGAGGGCTCTATGTGGCCACCAGCTCGCCATCACTCACCCCACATACTGTGTCCTGTCTCTACTCCACTATCTCACTTATCAGCCTAGTGTTGACACCGCCCTGCCTGCCAGCTCCATCAGCTGTGTTTAAAAACGGCAACTTTTATCAGACTGGAACAGCTTTCACAATAAAAACTGTGCTTGACTAGACACTGGACAAACATTTGAGCAGGTGATGGAGAAACAAGTGGGGACAAAAAGACAAAAATGGTAGATTCTGTAGCATTTTGTGTTTCGAATAAGCTGTAGATCAACCAGTGACAGACTTATTTTTCTTCAGAGTAGAGAAATTAAAGAAAGGGAAGTAAGTGACATAACATTTTGCAAGTCAGAGAGCAGAAGTTCAGAGGTGGGAAAAAAGACCATACAAGTGTTTTGAAATTAGCCTGACGTTGGCCAATAGCATCAGACCACATTCACTGTTTACAGGCCACACTTGACGCAAGAGTGACCCTGCTTGAATCTAGCCTGTTCTTTTGATGGTCAGCACCATGGACAGAGACCTAGACCCTGTCACCGCAGGCTGGACCGGTGACCTCTGGGGGCCCCATCCCTCCACACAAACCATTAGAAAACACTGGAAAAGCTCAAAAGCTGCCAGAGGCTCTTTTGTAATAGATGTGTTTACAGAATGGAGAGGGGAGAAAATACATTAGCTTGATACAACAGCAAAGTCTGGGCAAAGGAAACACATTAGAAATCCCAGCAGACCACAGTAATGTGCTTTGTCCCAAAATATGCAAAGTCACTCCCGCAAGGAAGCTGCTCAGCATTTGTTGGATGCATGATTAAGCAACTTCCCCCACTTGTTCCTTATTTTCCAGAAAAGAAAGTAGAAAACGAACAGGCTTAATCTGGAATATTTAAAAAGTTCATGGGGGCAGTGCCTGGTTTATATCTTACTTGACATGATATCAGTTTCCACAGAGAGCTCCCAGCAGCTTGTCAGAATATGCTGAATCACATGTTGCAGTGCTTGTGGACAGGAAGAAGGGCCTGACTCTCCATTCATTAATAATGCACAGCAACTACACAGTGAGCTACAGTCTTACACTAACAAAAGCTCCCCTCTGTGTGCCAGTAGCGTTTGGTCTCTTTAAGTCTAAATATAACCACGTCTAAAGCTGATACCTAAACCTCCTGGCTAATGTTGCGTTCACTTGCTCCTCGTCACTTCCGCATACAGCCGTTAATAAGTCAAATAGTAAACTTTTGTATGAAATAGCGGTTGTGCTAACATATATTTTTGGTAGTTGCTACTTATGTAATGAGTTGAAAAGGAGCGTTGCTGAACTGGAAACAACATGAAATACATTAGCAAGTCATAGGCTAGCATAAGTCTCTTAACATTAGAACTACATTTGGGAGAAAGCTGTGGTGTGGCTTATTATGAGTTCACGGAGCTCAGCAATCTCTTAAAAACAAGCTAATTCTTGTACATTTCACAATAGCAGAAAATATCCATATTTCCAGGTTCGTGTTTACACCATGCTCCAGGTGGAAATGCCCATATTTCCTACAGCCCCCGAAGGCAGCAGCTAGCTTGTCAGCTTTGCCGTTCATAGAAACAAGTTGAAACTCTCATAACGCCATGACAACACTTACCTTGTTGAGATGGGGGTTTCGGGTAACATCGTAGCCCCTCTTCTTAGTGTAAACGAAGGCTTTTCTTTTGCTTTCGGACTTGTGCATCTCCGTCTCCACCGACTCCCGTCTGACCAGACCGTGTGCCATGTTGTTGCCTCTTTAAACAGAGCGACGGTGAACTGTCGTGAACTCAACAAGTGGATGCGCAGGTCCGAGCAGAGAACTAACCGCGCGTCCGTCTAAACGCTCAGTATTTAAGAAGAGCTGCCTGCTCCTTATCAATCCTTTATTGTTCCCATCAATTTACTGGAGGGATTAACATGAAGCAAAGTCCCTGCTGGTAGAGTCACCTGCTAACAGGTGGAAGTGGTGATAATTAGGGGCATATTTAGGAGCTGCTACACTAACCAAAATACATAATGCTTTATTTTAAGTGCTCCAAATTGCTCATCTAAAAAGAGATTAAAATTCATTATACATGACATTATTACAGATTGTAAGGATTTGGCATCAAAGGCTTAGTTTGGTTGATTCATGGGAGTTGTAGTTAGTTATTAAGGGATTTAGTAAGTGTTGTGTGTGTGGATTACATGATTATTGGTGTGACAATAGTTATTATATCACTTCAAAGTCCATTAAATGTACCCTGACTGTGCCTCAGTAACACTACAAGCCTACTAATGAACTCTTATAAGAAATTATGTAATTTCTCAAATCATTTTAAGGGGTTTGACAACAAATATACAGTATGTGTATAAAACAAGTTCAAGTGATCTTATATACCATTTCTCTTTTTGAACCACATATTCATATTCATAGAAGTAGTAGTAGCCTACTAGTAGCCTTTTATGTCATATCAGCAGTCAATAGGGTAGTAGACTATTAATAGTTACTACTAGTGAAAGTAACAGCAGTTCTAGAGCAAGCAGCATTTTCAGGAGTGAAAGTAAACTTGGTAGGTCTACATTAAACAGTTAATGTTTTATAACAGTTAACGTTTTAACATGCATGATTGAGATTACTGCTAATAGTTTTTGATGAGTCATGGCACTTGTTACAAACACGTAACTGAGATTGTTTTACAGCACAGCGTGTCTGACGGCTGTGACAGGAGTGAGGATATTTGAAGCGAAGGTCAGCCTTCAGCCTTCACACTGTTACAGCAAGAGAGTTATGTAACATTAGGCAACAGTGAGTGTGAGTTTCTTTAATATGCTGTCATTCTGCACGGAGTGGAAAAAAAGGTCATTCAACCATCAGTCCATATACCTCGTGTTGATGAGGTGACTGCTTCAAATTCACTTTGAAATCAGCTGATTTGTGATGTTCTTTTTAACTTGCAAAATGGACTTCTCCTGCATTTGGATGATCCGGTCTGTGTAGAAGCACAAACATTTAAGTTTAGTTCTTTCATTTATTTATGTATTCAGATTTCTTTAAACTGTTCTGAGGCATGATGTCATTACCTGTCAGTGTGTGTCTCTCAGATAAAGGGAGATATATGGACCCTGAGTGAGCAAGTCTGAAGTAGGATTTTATGTCAAGGTTGAGCTCGTGCCAAGTGTGTAAAGATGATCGGACTGATAAAGTCATCTTCGAGTGTGTCTGCAGAACAGATAGTGAACGTGCAGAGATTGTTCAAGAAAAAAATCCACCTTTGGTACCTCACTGTTATACAGTCTTACTCCCTCATTTATCTTAAATCAGTCTGCGATGTCCCAACAGTAGTTTCTGAGACAGCAGAGAAAATGTCTGAACTTGTAGCAGACATACTTTCCTCCAGTAAATCATGCCACATTGTGGCTGTATTTCAAATTTAGTCAAACCACTATTAATGGAGAGATTTATATCTGTTTCTTCTCTGCTAAATTTCTCCATGTACCTTTGAAACTGCAGGTATACAAATAAGCCTTCATACTTCTGTGAATGGTTTGGATTAAACCTCCTATTGAACTTCTTTTCAGCTGCATAGAATTACATAATCAGTAGGAATTAGAAACATATGCTACCAATGCAGTACCAACAGGGTGCTTGGGTTTATATGGGGTGACATGGGGTGTGTACTGGTTCCTTCGATAGCCTCCTCAGTGTCAGGGTACATTACTTTGTTCTCCTGACTGCTGCTGTTAGATGGACAGATCTGACTGAGCTCTGGAAGACCATCTGCATCTCCTGTCAACAGCAGCTCCTGATCAAGACAAAGTAGTAGCAGGGCTTAGATATTCTAAAGCCACTGAAAACTTGGATTGAAATCTGAAATATTTCTCCATGAGGGTTTGGGGAAAGTTCAAGATGGATCTCCCTTCCCTTGAGTTTGCCTATATCCCACTACAGGTGGATGCCTCTTTCCTCCTGCTTGATTTCTCTGTCACTTCTGCTCTACCAACCATTACAATCCTTACATTTACAATTCTTACATCACCATACCTGACCAATGATCTTTCAGCCCACGTCCCTCAAGCACAGATACTGTTCTTTAAATATCACTGCACTTCTGCCATTCTAGCTTACATATATACTATTGCACAACCAACCTCTTCCCCATCACCACCATGACCTCCTCGGTATCCAGTGAGCCTTATTCAAAGGTTTTCATCAATCATCTGGGATCCTGTCCTCTCCCATATCTTCATATCCGTTTACACTTCATGAAGAGTCTAATCACCAAAAACTCTTTCTGTTGCTAACATCATTAAATGTTGTTATACTATTCTAATTGATCTCTCCTAATTGAATATTCATGACTAAATATGTCAAAGATGAAAAAGATTTATTTATCCAGCGTTGACTGAGTTGATCTACTTCATCTGGCCTGTGTTTGTGTGCTATAATCAGGTTTGATTGATAATGCAACACAAGCATCAACAAAAAAAACCCATCTACCTGTCATCACACTGTGATTAAAATGTTGTTCAATTCTGATTCGAAATACGTGATGTCATCTTTTTTTTTTAACCGAATCCACTTCAAACCAGTAATAATAACAAATGAAACCGCAAAGATAGAAATCAGTTTATGGGACATAGTCAAAACAGTTTTTGAATGAATTTGGCAGAAAATTCGATTTGATTGAGAAGTCTTGTTTTCCGGCCTTTAAAGGAGCTGCATTTTTGAAATAACTCACTGTGTTTTGATCGAAGGAAATGACATTTGATCAATGTCCTATTTAGGCTCTTTTAAGTGTAAGTCAAAATGTCCCCAAACCTGAAAACCATTTAGTTTGGAAAAATAGAAAATGGTATTACTGGCTGAATAATGAAAAAGCAACCATGGGAATGTTGAAATAGAGAGACCAGCAGCAGCTATGTAGCAAGAGTCAGCATTTGATATTGATCAAGGAGTCTAGCCAAAGCGGCCCCTGATATGGCGGGGGCCCCTCCTGATCACCTTGTTTATCAGGCTTTCATCCAGTGTTTAAATGACTCATCTGAACGACAAACATCTGCCATCTGTTTGTATATCAGGAGCTGGAAGTTATTTTTGAGGTCTAGGCGGGACGCCAGTTGGCAGTGGCTGGGCATCAGGAATGCTGGGAGAGCTTAGGAAGCACCATCAGCCCACCCAATGAAACCAGTCTGTTGGTGTAAGGGAAGGGGAAAGAGGGGATCACAACACTGGAACGCTTCACCTGATGATAATGTGAAAGAGAAAATTAAGGTTTTTATGATCAACAGCAAGAAATTGGCGAGGACTAAACTTCCCCACAGGTGATTTGTCAATAAAAACAGGGGGTTTAGTTTCTGATGTGTTTTACTGGAACATTTTTATTGAAAATCAGTTGAGACCTGGTAGCTTTTATTGATCACGCTCAGTTCTCTTCTGCGCGTTCCGGTTGAAGTGTTGCCAACGGTGCTGAAAATGTAAAATCCTTCACTTCCTGTACACAAGGGAGGACTACCAGACAACTAGTGTTTAGAACAGCAAATGTATATTAAAGGCTTAACGAACCAGGTACAAGCCCCATTTTGCGAAATACAGCACCACCTTTAAACAGGAAAATCAAAAGAAAAATCTCCCCCTCCCCCCCACAGGAGATCAGCCACCACAGGCCTCTGTATGATCATTTCCCCCACACTGCACTGCATTGTAATGTCACCTGCCACCTCTAATATGAAGCTTGCACCCTCAGCTTTCCAGCTACTAAAAGTATTATTTTCGGTCATGATGTTAATGTTTTAGGAGTTACTTCCGTTCTACAGCCTGCACTTATGTTTGATATCAAAGGGCAGCAGTTGTGTAGTTTCAGTGTTAAACAAGCAGATTACATGTGATGCAGGAATTTGTTTTTGCAAAGGCCTGAAGCCATAAAAACTGCACAGTCACTGCCAGAAGAACAGTTCATTTCAACTGAGAATTAGCATTTCTTTCAACATTCATCTGTTAATTTGAGGAGTCTGAGCACAAACAGGCTGTATCCATAACTACCACACTTGGAATATTTTAGCCATAGCTCAGCTGAGTAGTTTAAATATCACTCACTGTTGAATGATTTGATTCCTGTATGAAACAAATGCTTCTAAAATGTAGAAGAAAGGATCCTTTTACATTCTGACTATAGATTAGAGAAGTCGGATTAGGCCTGCTGATTAAAATGACAGGGAAGGATAAAATTGTTGATATTTCCTTTTTTTTTTAGCAAGAAATACTGAAAACTGAAGAGGAGGAGGTGATGGAGAGAAATGGAAAAAGAGAGCAGAGTGAGAGGAAAGAGACAAAGGATGACAAACTCACAAAGGGGTGATATCAGGAAATAGGGGAAAGAAAACTGTCATATTTTATGTCATATAAATTTAAGTAGATAACAAATTCCATTGCAAAAACCTGCCGCCCCACATTTCCTAGTGCACCCATTCCATTTGAAATTGAAAGTTGCTGCACAGCCACAGCAGTGATAAGGATTAATTTGCATATTGAGTAATGATGAAAGCTGGCTCAGTGGCCAACAGTCAAGGCCGTGATCTGAAACACTGACAAAAGATCACTATCAAGCTGACCTGCTGGCTCTGATGAAGGCTCTAATGAAAGAGAACATAAAACATGCCCTCTCTGCTCCCCTGTCTACCACCTTGTCATACCAACTCTCAAAAGAATTGAAAAAAATTAACAGAATGATTGCTGATTATGAAATAAATATGCTAATTAGTTAGGCTACGTGCAGTTTTCATTTGATTTAATTTGCATTATTCCTCCCAATCAACTTTTCATGACCCTGTTGAACCAGATGTTTCATAGCTGTAACCTCCTGCTGTGGTATCTTAATAACAGACACTGATCTGACTCTCTCTCTCTCTCTCTCTCTCTCTCTCTCTCTCTCTCTCTCTCTCTCTCTCTCTCTCTCTCTCTCTCTCTCTCTCTCTCTCTCTCTCTCTCTCTCTCTCTCACACACACACACACACACACACACACACACACACACACACATATAGTGGAACTTAATGCAGTCTTCATCATACACAGCCGTCTTTTTTTTTTCCTCCTTCTCGTCTGTGTCTGTGTCTCTTGTTTATCCCTGTGGGGCTTTTCTGGTCAGGAAGAGGAAGAGGCAGCAGACAAAGACAAATACAATTACTGAGAATCGAATCACCCACAAACACATGGTTTTCTCTCTTACCTCCATTTACCCTGCTACACACTGACAGCAACACCTGGTCACACTTCCTGGGCTGTAGCTGATGGTAAAGGACTCAAAAAAGGTGGTCATTAAATGTAATTACAGCCAGACTCTATGGAGAAACCATACCTTCTGACTGCATTGGCTCCCGCCTGCATAAACTATAGAGAGGAGAGTTCATGTGGAGGTTTCAGAAATATTGCTGATATGAAGGGTTAGCTGGTCTTTAGGCTGGGAGCTGCTGAGGGGTGTTAAAATCAAACTCTATCACTTCTTTGATGTTGCTGTTGTCAGAAAGGAAGCTCCGTCATCACTGGACAACATGATTGGCTGTTGTCCAATATTGAATTACTGTAAAAATCAGTTTGCCTTGATATTTGAACTGCATCCTGGGATTAGGAGTTTTTCAGGATTATTCATGGGATAAAAAGCTTAAAAGAAAAATAATGTAATAATGTAAAACCAAAAGGTAGCTAATAATATGTATAATTACATTAATCTGAAGTGAAAGGCTAGTGTTGCAGCCACACATCCTCTAGTACCTGTGCCTAAAAAAACAGGATTAGGGTAAATATAGATTGGACTTCCTGGCCATTGATTGGCACTTGTCAAAAAGCTGTTGACCAATGGGGATGTAACCCTGTAACACCTGCTCACATAAGAGCCTCGTGTCAGAACTGAAACTAGAAACTGGAGCAACAGAAGTAACAGAAAAGGCCCAATCAGTGAAATGGAAGTGGAAAATACTGTGATTTATTTGGAGTTTGAAATCAATCTTTTTGTTTAAATAATTTTCTTTCACTCTCAATTTCTTTTTTCTTGAAAGATTTTTATTGAAACAAATGTAATCTTGTACTTCAGCTGGTTGATATCGGTGTCATAAAGTTGACAAATGAGAGTATGAACAGCTGGAAAAAAGGAATAAAAATGTAATACTTTACTCAGTGGTGAGTGGAAAAACTCCAGTTGTTGAGGAATATGAATATGAGACCATGATGACTCAGACTGCAGGCTGAGAATAGAGCCAATGGGTGAAAAGCCCCATAGGTCAAAGGTCAAGGCTACATAAGCGCTTGAGGGGAAACAGCTCCTCACGTGTATGAAGGTGTACTCACCTGCCATGAGCTCTAGGGTATTTTGACATTTCAGTCTCTTAAATGACCAGTATCAAGGATCAATAAACTCTATCTACAATGATTTCTGTATGATTTATTTGTGTAGTGGGTTCACTGACTCAGAGACCAACCTTTCCCATAGTTAACTATTCCACAATTCCCTGAGGTTTTCAAAAAAGAACTGGCACCCTCCCTGTTTGTTCGCTGGCAGAGGAAAATGTGAACAAGAACCACATTTCCTCCCTTTAGGTACTTTTATTAAGCCATAACTGTTGTTGTTTGGACCCGGAACAAAACACAGACAAAAAAGGCATCGGGCCTGCTGAGCACCTACAGTACCAGTGGAGGAAATGGGTGGATGTTTTGGAAGAGTTCCTGAGGGACGCTGAACTTCCAAATCTGCTGCCACACATACATGACTGCCCTCAGTCCTTTGCTTTCTCTCACTCTCTTCTGAGTCCATACATGACCTTCCCCCAGTCCCCCAAATCAATGGGCCCTTTCACTGATCACTCTTCATAATGACCCACTGTTTGAGTGCATAGATATTTGGGGAGGTGGAAAAAGAGCAAGCTTTAAGCTGCTGCCTTTCTGTCTTGCATTATTAGAGAAAGCTGAGTTGACATGTGTATGCTGCAAGAAGGAGCTTGATCATAATAGGCCAAGTTGAGTTTAGGAAACCCTCAACATATCCTGAGGAAGGTACTGCTGAGCCTTTGTGCTAACAGACTACATACTGGAAGAATGTGTGTGATGGTGTTTCCCCAGTTTTTTTATGGGAACTGGTGACTACATGTGTTGGTTGGTCCTCATAATCAGATTTTTATTTTACTTATCTATTTCATAATTTTCTCATTTCTATACATTAAAAAAGTAGAGGAATTGAAAACTGAAAAAATCACATTGCAAATTTCAGCACGGTATGTTTCAAATTTGACAATTATAAATTCACTTCATGCCAGAAATCAATATGTATATCCTCAGTGTTGGGCTGCCTCTTTTTATTGGTCAAAATCGTTTTTACCAAAAAGGTGAATTATCTTTATGAGTTTTCTCTTATTGGTGCAATATTAGTCTGCAATATTGTTTAAACTCCAATTGCCACATAGGTAGTTAGCTACCTTGGGGCTAATGTTTTTAGCTGTTGTTAAATCACATCTGTGATTTTAGCACTTTCTACATTTCTCTATGACTCAGTTTGTTACTTTCTCTGTATTGGGGTTTGAATTACTGGGTAACATAGTGACATAATGAGGTTACAAGACTACTGGACCCAATAAAGAAATGCTAGCTACAAACCCCAACCACACTTTGTAATACAATATGTACCAACACAGCACTGAGCTGTGCAGGAGCTGCTGATGACTCATAAAATTAAGGAAAAGTAACATTAAGTGGGTGTGAGTGCTAATGCAGGCAAGCTAGGTTTCCACTTTTCGAGTGGAAAATTAGTTAGCGTAGCTTGATAGCATCCATTTTATGAGCAGAATACAAACTTGACTGATCCAAAATATTGAATGCTGTGAAGGGAAAAGGCCAAATGCAAACAAAACATCAAACCTTTGCTACTCAGATATGTCCAGAAACTGTTTTATCCTCCACAGGAAAATAGGGAAATATAAAGTCTCATTTTAGCTTATATCCAGCAGGAGCATTAACATTTCTTATGACTTTAAGATACAGTAAAAAAACAAGTAACTGCACAACACAGTTAAAGCTAAACAATAGGTCTACCTTTTCTGGCACAGAGAATGGGTCTATGTGTGTGTTTGTGTGCGTTTCTTGGTTGCATGAACCTGTGGGTGTGTTTTGGCCGCTTTTAATAATGACTGTACCCACAAAAGAAGGTGTGCCACTGCACTGAGTGTGACTGCAGAGTGAAATATCAGCGCACTAGGCAGGTCAAGGTTTGCCAAACAAAAGTGAACGAGCCATTGAACATCACAGAGGATAGATTGGGCCAAAGAGACAGCAGAGCTTCTCCAGTCAAACTAAATGGCATTTGGCAGAATGAGCCAAAGAGGCGTCATCATTGCACTTCAACAAAACCCCCTTTCTTCTCCAGGAAAGAGGACAGAGATTAGTGTGTTAACCTAGTCACACAGTGTGTTTATGTAACCTTTTTGACCTCGCAGAATATGTGAGTCCCTCTGTCTTTCAACCTGCAAACACAGACTCTTTTCTGCTTTCCTCACTTCATTCTTATTGTATGCTACCACTCCAAACATGAGGGCATTTGTTTGCATACTTATGCTATGTGTGTGTGGTGCCTCACACGTGAAATTCATGTTATTACATGTCCCAAATTTTATCAAATGAAATGTTAAAAACCATATACATGAATCAATTGTATGTCAAATATTCAAAAACTACATGTGACATTGTCTTTCTTAAATGTTAAATTATGTATATATCTGAGGGGTTGTTTTTCAGTGTATATTGCATATGTGGGTAAACTATGGTTCTGCTTTGCTTATATCTGCTCTCCATGTGCAACATCTGAGCTCAACAAATACCTTGATCCATCTCCGCCTCCTCCCTCTCACATGTCTCCATTTCTGGCAGCACGTTGTGAAATGAAAACACCTCCTCTGTCCAAATCCTCACTATAAACAGGAGGTCTGTCAGAGATAAATGTCACATCTCTCCTTGTTTGTTTCAGCGTGTCTAAACAGTTTCATCTCAGTCCACTGATCCGTCCTCCTCGGCTCAATAGCAGGCATAAATTGTTGGTTCCATTTTCCGCTGTGCTGCCAAATGAGGCTCGCTGATGGTGCATCTACTGTATAATCTGCAAAATATATGTTTGGTGTAGAATGTTGAAGTTATTGCGAGTGAAGGAACTGATTTCATGTCCGCCAACATCTTGTGCAAACTTTTGTTAAAAACATGTCTTTGTTTGTGTGTGCACACATTATTATTATCATGATAAGAGACAGAGCTAGTCCGTGTGATGTTTGTTTTGCTTCCTCTTTTTCAAGCACACATTTATCAGCTGTGTTAAATGTTTTGACTAAAGTTGGATGGATGAGGAAAAGGTCTTTAACCAGAAATTAAATTAGAGCGGCTACAAACATGAGTCTTCACCTTGGTACTTAGAGGAGCATTCGGAAATGGTGGAGCATTGCCATGTATGTACAGTAGCAGTATAAGAAGATCTCTGTACTGCATGTTACAGAGAGGTTAATACAAGAGCACTGAGTTTGACACTTATTTTTAGTTTAGTTCCTTTTCAAAAACAGCTCTTCTCCCGAACGGCATTTCCTTCATGTGTTTTTGGCTCTCGAACCAACCATTACCCTGCTGGAGCACAAATTACAAGATCATCAATCATGGCTGGAAACCTCAAATGTCCAAATACTATCCTTAGTCATTAAAAAATCTAACAGGCACTCTGTTTCTTACCTGCAAGATAGGAGTTTTTTTCCTCCTGAAGAGGGGATTAACAGCATCTGTAGTGGATGTTTCAGGTGCCGGCAGGCGTGTGATGTGGAATGATATTTTTTCATGTTTTTATTGCAGGAAGGGATTATGGGCAGCCATGTGTAAACATAAGGCCACACACAGCGAGACTCATGGATGATGATAATGGTGTACATGCTGATCTGTTTCCAAAGACAGGCTCAGTCTAGCGTGCTAATCTGCATATCAAAGTGCTGCTTATTACATTTGTCAAGGAGGTTTTATTTTCATTCTAATTAGCTTGTAGCTTTGGCAGCCTGTTATGACTGGGCTCTGTGGCCCGGCAAAACAGGAGATACACCATGTAGTTTTAACAGAAGATATATGTATTGACACAGGTTAACCAAATTAAAAGGCTAACTGAATATTTCAAATATGGAGTGTGGAGTCAGTGGTGTGTGATGTGCATGAGTGGATGGTGTGTGTGCAAGTGTTGTAGGCTGCAGAGGTGGATACAGTTGTAAATAAATTATCCGGGTGACAACATACTGCACACGCTCTATGAGCCCAATGTGTCCATTGAGCATGCTCACTGGAGACTTCCACAGGCCAAGATGGCTAACTTCCAACTCAGCCCTCCAGCTAACTTGAATGTGGAGTGGATAAAACGATTCAATCATGTGTATCTCCTAGATTTTATAGAAGTGATCAGATCAAATGGATAAAATCACTTCTGATAGTGAAATTAGTCATTTCATGGGGATTGTTACACTAAATGTATCCACTGATTCACATCTTTTTCACAATGCAAGTCTATGGGGAGAAGTCTTTTTGTACTCTGTAGCATCATGTGACGGACTCGGACACTGTAATTAGACAATTTGGCTTCTATGTCAAATTGGCCTCAAAGCACTGTACTGTTCCTGCGGGCTTGATCAACACCTCGCTCGACCACTAACCAGTCAGATCACTAGAAAAAAACAATACTCATTCCTTCCTACAGGATTGCAACATGGACAAAAGTCCAAAGATTACATTAAAATGACAAGTAGAAAGGAGCAATATGTATTTCTATAAGTCAGTAGAAAATATTGTTCCCATTCTGGTCTTAAAACACAGCTTTTAACAAATGGAAAGCATGTTTACGATGCTAAACACATCAAGATGATTTTAGCTGCATTTTAATTGTGCAAAGTTCATTTTATCCATGGAGTGACAGCTGGATGACTTACACTGTGTCTCAATCACTGCCAGAATAATATGAGATAACTGTGATGATAACTGAAAAAAAAAACTTGAAAAAGCAAAAGATTGTATTTTAGTAGAAAAATAACACAAAGTTAATTGGCTCTCATCGTGATAAATGCAACATCTCAAATGTTCTCAGACAAGCCTCACCAATCATTAACTACTTTTCCACTCTGTGCTTCAGTAGCAGAAATAGTCTGGCATTACATTTAAGTTTTTTAATGTGACTAATTCAGAATGTTTGAAAATTACTAGTGTTTCTACATCTTCTTCTGTTGTATAATTACAGGCTGTCATTTACATTTCACATTGTTGAAAGTTTTCATCTCCTATCATATGAATTACATCATTCATGGTTTTGATGATGCCACTTGTAATTAACAACCCCACCTCTTTCACACAAACGCTTTCACTGCTGCATAGAAAAATCCAGAGTTGACTGAGCTGCTTGATAGACAACTTCATAGTACTGGTTATCTGGATGGCCAATGTTAGGCTCAGCTAAGCCAGCTAAGAAGAAGATATTCTGTATATCCTACTTAAAATATTGGTAAAGTAATAAGGAAGAAAAACAAAGATCAACACATAACCATCATCCTGCCCTTTTGCTGCCACTTACCCGAACCTATCCGAAGCAACCGTGGTACCCGAGAAGCAAATCAGAGAGCAGGTGAAGGAAGAGCGAACCTGAACAGGATGAAATGGCAGACTAGATCAAAGCCCAAACAAAGTAAAAAACAAAATGAAAACAAAACAATACCTCAATAAATCCACAGGGGCCAACTACTCGACCCCAGCTGGAACAGAGAGTTTGACCAACACCTGGTGGACCTGAGGCTTTAACAGCTGGGGACAGGCACAGATCCAAGCCAGCAGCATTACTTCAAGAACCTCAAGATCTCTAAACAAAGAATCAATCACAAGTACAGCAAACATATTTTTCACAGCAGTCTGTGTAACTTCCAAATCTTTTCATGCCACTTCACGCTCCATGATCAAATACCCAAACAGTTGGTTCCCCAGCGACCTGGCATGTATGGCATGTTCTGACAAATGTGGATACATCACACTTTAATTGAGGCCAAAAGAAACAGTGCAAGATGCAGTGGTAAGTGTTCTTTATCCCCAACTAACCACAACCACCATGCACCATTTGCAACACCACATCACGTAAGTTCTTCAGCACAACAATCTGAGAAGTTGCTTTACCGCCAAAGTCACCAACACATGGTGCACACTCCGTCACCAGTGTTGACAAAATAACCAAGAGCAACGTCTCTTATTTCTCCAACCAGCAAAGCTTCATCCCACAAACCAGACAGACATGAATAAGCCTTCTGACTCATCAGCCAAACCAGACAGAAAGACCAGGTAGTGAAACCACATGTTCACCATACCTTTACTACACCCTGAAACAGGCAGGTCTGGATCAGACTCATCACAGCTTTTTGTGCAGATCAAAGTGCAAGCTAATCACTCGGACCACGTTCACCCAGCTCTCCAGATGTTAGTGGGGAAATAACTACAGGAGACTGCAGTACATTGGCCCACACAGCACTACCAGCCAAGTTGTTGCCAAATCAACAAGTGGCAACGAAGGGCGTATCCCAATAGGAACAATGCCCTGTCCCAGCTCATAGTCCAGCACAGTATAAAAGTGTGGCACAGCCCAGCTCCATACCTTTCATCACTACAAAATCCCCCATTTCTGTCTCAGGTAAAAAGGGCAGCACCAACTAAACCACACATTAGTGTTTAGCACAGTGAATGACATGAAGGCAAAGGTATATGACGTGGAAGTGATGTTGGCTTACCTCTCGAATTCAACAGCGGACACTTGTCCTTCTATTAACCATCCTCATTGCAGTAATTACACACTCTGGCACCCTCAGGTCATCCCATACATGTGGGTTTACTTAAAATGTTGCACTTCCAGTGGAGTTACCACAACTGTCATCTTCACTTTGTCCAAACATCCCAGGAAGAGTCTGAAAAACTACCCATACTTACTTGGGCTAGCTTTCACTATTAGTTACCATTAAACATTTAATTTACTGAAATATTGGAATTCAGTGTGAGTCATGGGGCAGGCAAGAAAATAATTTCCAAAATGACCAAGGGGGCCCAAATTCAGCGATTGAGACCAGAATGTGTTGTTCAAAAACTTAGTATTTCTAAAGAAGTGACAGGAATGCTGTGTTTGGCATGTCTTTGCGGATACCTCTTCTTTCAAGAGACATTCACCTCCACTGTATGGTTTCAAATTTATATGCATGCATAAACTTGACAGTTTGTTTTTCAGTTCCTGAAAAGCTCAGTTTCTTGAGGTTGAGTTTTATGAGGGTGGAAATCCTCTGACTGGCCCTCACAAGTCCATCTTTGCAAGACTGTGTGTGTCTGTTCATTTGCACATGAGATTCAAAGGAGCACGTATGACTTCAGTCAGCCTTTCATCAGGTACAGTCTCTTCTCTGAAAGCTGGCATGCTAACCATTTAGCTAAATATTTACAATTAAAAAAGGTTATAAACTGTATGTGGTTCTAAGCAAGACCTTCAACTAACTGTCCCATTACTGCTTATATATATATGTACTTTTATTTACTATATGTGTGTGAGAGGGAAGTAGTGCAGTACAGACTCCTATGTGGTCTGTTGGAGCAGAGCTAAAAGACCATTCAGTTGTCAAAATAAAGCCTGTGGAAGTGAGCTGTGGGTCACTGCAGCCCTCTGAGTTGGTTTATTAGTGTGGTCTGTGCAGAGGAGTAGGCAGTCTTTAATGTGTACTGCTATACAGCAGAGAGGGCACTGAGGCCCTCTGAGATAGAGTTTCAACAGGGAAAGATTTTCATCCTCTCTCTCTCTGAAATGTGTGGTTAAAAAAAAAAAAATCAGGGAGGTCATGGTAACCTAGTGTCTTCAAGACAATACATCATTAAACTGAATCCAGAATACCTCACCAGTAACCTTTTCAGTGAGTCAGAGCAGATGGGTGCTCAAGGATGAAAGTTAACCTCAAAGTCTGTCCCAAAAAACTTGGTGTATTCCTTTCAGAGCCGCACCCATTTGCTGGTTTACTGCTGTGAAGGTGGGCATGGTCTCATCCACTACACCCAAACACAAGTAATGAAATTCCTGAAACCTAGCTCTAACCAATAAGCATCCTCCATCTACCACACCAGAGCGCAAAGGGAGCACTTCCTGTGAGGGTGTGACGCCCAGCACAAAAGCCCCTCTATCCAATACTGCGTAGCCCCGACCCCAACCAGAAATATCATTCACTGCTTTTCTATTAGGAAGCCACAGGGCCGGGAGCATAGACAACTCTCTCTCTCTTTCAGTTGTTTCACTCGCCTACTGTGACCTTTGATCTTGAACTTAACTGAAAACAGGAACATATACCGAGCCCTTTTGTCTGCATCTGTGAGCATTGTGATAACAGCAGCCAGGCTCTGATTCTGAGGGGAGGGCAACAAGTTACAGAGTACACATTTATAATAATAATACATGTTTTCTGCTAGTTAGATCATAAGTACATGAACAACAAAATCCTGCATTTGTATATGGTATCATTTGTGTTTGGTATTCAGGTTCCTAAACCAACAAAAAGTACAAAACTAGACTTCACACTGATCTAGGAAAACATATTTAGTCACAATTATTATAGCATATGCCAATCTCATACACAACATTGAATGCAGTTAGCTCTAAGCTTTTAAAAGTTCTCACCCTCTTTCATTCAATGCTGGTGGCCTGCTAAGCATCAACCACCATGGCGGACTGTTAAACCAAATGTCTGGAGCTGCACTTCCTCCACTGACAAATAGATGCCGGCTCCAAGAAATGTCACGTGCGGTGGCCGCCGCTCCGCCAAAGCGCACTGCCTAAATAATTTAGATATTGTGACTCCAGCCATTCAACAAAGCTAGTAGTGAGTGGTAAACCCAATTTGTGCTTCAAGGAGTCTCTTCAGAAAACTATGGGTAATGTCATACACACGCAATGTTTTTCCACAATCTGTGTGGCCCTCTGTATAACTTAATATGGTACATAAGTATGACGATGCAAAAGTCTTAAGTCTCAAGTCCCATGCGTGTGTCTACAGCCCATGCTGTTTGTTTTCAATGACCGATGGGTCAGTCTCCTGAAATATATCCATGTTTATAGCCTGAAGGAGGAATCAGTGTCTGGCCACACCCAGAGAGACGGAGGGAGACACAATATGTCCTTTTATGCTGATCCATTGTGCTTAGAAACTATGAGGTTCATGTGCAAGGTACACACAGATCTGTGTGTGATCACCATCCACCATGGATCCATCATGATCCTTAACATGCTGGTCAGGTGTGCGTGGCCACCCAAGTCTTCTGTCTGTCTGTCTCTCTCTCTCTTTCTAAAACACACTCACAGTTTCATGAACAGGTGGAATTTTCTAACCAGTTTGTTGATATCAGTGTAACCGGTGTGAAGCCTGCTGTAGATCAAAGTGACTGACAGAAGTGATTACGTAAAGATCAGTGTCCAAATGACATCCTGTACGTCTCATTCTCTCGAGCCAGATGTGTATCATCACCCTCCCCCTCCTGTCTTTCTCTCCCTCATTACACACATATTTTCCACGTCGTTTCTTGGCTCATTGAGATTTCGGCTCGTCACCGAGGCATTCCTCCTCTGTCAGCTTGACCTTCATAACGCAAAGACAACACACAAAAATGACCTGAGCAAATTTTTGTGTTTTGTCTCACACCTTAATGAAGCTGCAGTGTGACCAAGTGCTTAGACATGGTACTTCAGCCAATGGACTGCTGCATATAAGTGAACCTCAACTTTGATGTGCCTGTTGAGGTGAGCATCAAAAACAAAGACATTCACAAAATACTTTTGTATTTTATATAAGTGATATTTTACACGCATGGGCTTTTTACTCAAGATATCTTCTTCCAACACTGACTAACGAGAATCTGCATAACAGTTTCTTCAATAAACTACAAGACATGTTGATGATATATTAATTAATCCCACTCAAATGTTCTTATTCATCCCTATCAAAACTGTTAAAATTGACAATGTGGGAAAATGAAGTCAGTCTTTGGTTAAATTGCATGTGTTTAATATGCAACCTGTGAGGAGGGGGTAGTAGGAGGAGATGGCTTTATTTAAAAGGGCCAAAAGCTAAATGGTTTGGAGCCACCGCCCTTTACTGTATATTGACTATTTTTATGTCTATTGTAAAGGCTCATTACATTTAATGTCCGGCAATCCAGTCTGGATTTTGGGTAGGTTTCTACTCTGCTCTGAACCCCTCCTGCTTGCACTTCATTGCACTTGTAGAATAAAGGTACTGCAGATGTTGAGGCACAGAGTGGAAACGCCTTAGAAACTATTGTAGAGACCAGTGGAACTAATTCCTTCACAGTCCGCTGAGAGTCTCATTGACGGAGGCGCACTTGATGTGTTTTTTTTTCTGCTCCTGGTTGACTGGTCTGCAGCAGGGTGTAGCTATACACCAGCACACCTCCCGACTGGGCTGCTGCTGAATAGACCACTGACTTTACCCAATTCAGCCTTTAGTTAGATCGCTCGGTCTGGTCCCACCCATATATGAACAGCTTTTGTCACAAGTGAAAAAAAAGTCCTTTTCAGATTTTTTTTTCCTTCCCTCCCTCCTCCTCAGCATCAAGTGCAGCCTGAGCGGAGCGTCCCGGCTGAGACTTTCTCCCCAGCCTCTTTGAAGAAGCAATGAGGAGAAGGGAGCCGTCTCCCTGCTGATACTAGGACGTCTGGGATGCACTAACAAACGTTTGTTTTCTAGTGGGATCATATTTGTATATTTCTAGGAAAAACAAACAATACACTGCGGATTTGGCATATCCATCAATCGGATGCAAGCAGGTAGGAAGCCTCTCTCATTTTTGCGCAGTTATTAGGATCTTTTGATGGAGGCACCGGAGAAATATGCTTCATTTTGTATTATTTATTCATTATTATTGATTTTATCAGTTTCTTGTCATTTGGATCGTTGTGTTGAGGATTTAATCAGATTTTATTGCCTAAAAGGTGATTCATATTCCCTATACTTTTCATGCATTATGTGTATTATTATTATTGTTATTATTATATGACGCTATTTTATGAATGCAAAAAGCCTGTTTGCACAGTTTGCTTTAGAATGAATTGATATTTTGTCCCTATTCTTTCATGCAGCTGTTAAACTGAAGCAGATGTGAAATTACTGATGTTGCGTTTTTTTCTCATTTCATTGGCTATCTCATTTTATGGGGTATTTATTTGCTTTACAGTGCCAATAGTTGTATTTGTTAGTTTTTACAATGAAAAAAGAAACCACTTTTACTAAGATAGTTTAAATTTAATCAAAATCTGATTTTCTTGTCGTAAAACACTGACAGTGTCTGTCTCATGAGTCCCTACATGGAAACCCTGTGCCTGTGGAGCAGAAGTTTATTTAAACTTATGAAAATAGGTCAAAGCAGATGAAATCACCCTTTATAATAAAGTGGTGATGAACGAGACAATAGACAGCGATCCCTGAGGTGGAGAGGAGACAATTGCGCCATAGCGCCACCCTTTGGTTAATAGGTCTCCAGGTTGACTCTATCAGCCCTTCTGAAACTAGTGAGGGATGGAGAGGGCACTGTGCTGTTCAGCTGACTTCAGTGGAAAATAGTAAAGTTCAATGAGCGCCTTCTGTGACCAACACTCATCATAGCAGCATATCATTTTCCACTCTATGCTGAATAATTGCAGGTTTTCTTCTGGATATGTTATGTCTGAGTTTGGCGGTTGGAGTGTGAAGTTGAACAGAAACTAAGTACTCCTGTTTATTGAGGCTGTTTTATAGCTCTACCGTCTGTTTTGGGCTGGTTAGATGTTGGTCACTGGGTATGTTTTATTGGACACTGTGTGGTACACTCAAGCCAAGTAGTCTCCGTTTGATGGACACCTCTGTCCCTGGCTCAGTGACAAAGACAAAGCAGGAATTAAAAAGGCATGTTCTTTAGTTTCAACTAAGTGAGGATATGGAGAGTAATTGAGTTCATAATATCTCTGCAGTGGAAGATGAGGCACTGATATGGTTCACAGGTGATGCTGTGCTTGCAGTGAAGGAATCCTCCCTCTCAGCTGAGTCCCTTGGGAGTTTTGCCAAGCCTGGCTGCGTCTCATTTTCACGCTGCACTAACATATAATTGAAAAGGAATGTGTCTGTGGACCCCCTGGCCAATTTAGGCTGTCCCTGAAAGGTTTTTCCTCCAGCTGGATACCCCAGATGTCAGGCTGTCTGTCACACACTATTTGAACCCCCGAAACAGCCAGGATGAATGCAATCTCTGTAGTGTGTCGTTGTGGACTTCTGTTTGAAATTAAATGTTGGTTCACACTCCAGCTGCAGTGATATCTAAATGATTTTCTTTCCTTGTGTTTGGAATCGACTGTGTGACTTCATCACTACAGCCGAATTGAAGCTCTACTCTGTAGTTAAGTGATGGTCTGCTGAATCTATTAAAACATACCCAAATTGTAATTTTCTTTATGGGGTTATCAGGATTATTGGCAACATCACACTCACAGAAGCATGAAGCAGCACAGTGTCTGCAGCCTGCATAGTCTCTATGTTTGATGTCATTTGTGCGCATGGACGAGGAGCAGAGTGGAGCTCAGGAAACCAGATATGGTCATTACTGAAAGAGAAGGTTAACCATTGTGGCAAACCTCCAAGCCACTGTCTCAGCCCATTCTGAGGATCAGGGTTCATCCTCGCCTCCTTGCTGCCCGCAGCCTCCAGCAAGACTCAAGGGATATAAATCTTCTCTTAACCACACAGCTAATGTATATAATACATAACACTAGAGACATGTTTTGAGATCTCAGAAGCATCTTAAACAGAGTGCTTTTCCATATGAATAATAGCAGCAATCATTTTCTGCAGACTTGAGCATTTTCAAAACTTGTGTTTATAAAAAACCCAAAACTGTTCTCTCCTGATTGCGTTGTGCCGTCACAGACCACTGAGCTGCCCTCATGATGGTCAGGAGAGCAAGACCTTATGGATGTCTAATATTCTGGGCTACACTGCCTCCCAGTGGCTGTAAATGGAGCAGTGTTTATTTTTTCTTAATCAGGAGGCCTCAACTTTGGATAAAGGACCCTCTTAGTTCAGGGAGATTTGGTTTTTCCAACTTGGAGTGCCTAAAAGGGATTTAAGGCTGTTTGTTGTGCAGTCTGGTTTCAAACAAGATTATGTCATCTCCTTCAGTGAGTAGAGATGTTTAACTAATAAACAAGATTATCTTTGACACTGCATCCTTAATCTGAGCCGAGTTCTGAATTATCAGTGTCAGTTTGAGTCTTTGGCTTATGTTATTTCCTGATTTAGAGCTCACTGAATCCCTATGGAAACCACAGTAATAATCAAGAAGCAATAACTCTGTTGCTGATTGGAGGTTGCTGATCTAATAACCTTGCACTTATACAAGTCTTGCACATGTCAAACATGCTTCTGTTTGACAGATGTAATCTTAGTTTAGCATGTTAGCATGCATACATGTCATTAGTTTTGCAAGTATTTGGTAATTTACCCAAGCTGCAAGATGCATAATATCCATCCTCTGGATATCTGTTTCAAATTGTTAGCAAGCCGTCCAATATTTGTCAAGACATCTCACTCAAAAGTATGAATGTCAAAATCATGGTGGTGCTAGTAGAAAAAAATGGGATCACCAAAGTCAGTAGAATTGCTCATCAAAAATTTTACAGTAATCTATCCAATAGTTGTTGAGTGATTTCAGTCTGAACCAAAGTGGTGGACCACCACCCAACTGACGGACTGACAATGTCATCTCTGCAGCCATATGTGGTTAAAAAAGTTATTCTTAGAAAGATCCTATTCTTTAGTGTTTCTAAAAAGACCAAAAATGATTTAAATCAATTAACTGAATTATGATTTCAACCTCTAAATCTTCCTTTCTATTCTTAACATTTCAGAGCCAGGCCCAACTTAACAATGGGCCCTATACCCCTGTGTGTCCTGTTCCCGGTGACGGTGCTGGCTGTGGTGGTGGTTGTAGCTGCTGAGGTGAACACAGTTGACGATGAGTATACCTGGCCGCAGTGGAAGGTTCCTCTGGTAAGGAAAAGACGCACTTTGCCTCTCAGCAGCCCCAACTTCTCAGCCCAACCTCAATCAGAGCTGAGTGGGACTTGTGGGATTGAGTGTCAGCGTCGCCTCCCTTCACCCTCTCTGGATGACCTAGAGGAGTTCCTGTCCTATGAGACGGTTTACGAGAATGGTACGCGTACATATACCTCAGTGTCTGTGCAGGGCCTCAACGAGGTGACAGCCTGGTCCAGAAATATCTCGTCAAGCTCTCGACACAAGCGAGAGGTGTACGGCACAGACACCCGCTTCACCATCTCTGATAAGCAGTTCTCCACCAAGTATCCCTTCTCCACTACTGTGAAGATCTCCACAGGATGTTCTGGGGTTCTGGTGTCACCTAAACATGTGTTGACCGCTGCCCACTGCATCCATGATGGAAAGGATTATCTAGATGGTGCTCAGAAGCTACGTGTTGGTATACTGAAGGAGAAATCCAGACGAGGGAAAGGAGGCAAAGGGAGAGGAGGGCGAGGAAAAGGCAAAAGGAGAAAGGGAGAGAAAGCAAAAGAGGAAGACGAAGAAAAGGACGAAGAGGAGGGGAAAGGGGACCGTAAAGGAAAAGGGAGAGGTAGAAAGAGTCGGAATCGCCGCAGTGCAGAATCGGAGAAACCTTCATTTCGGTGGACCAGGGTCAAGAAGACCCAGGTGCCTAAGGGCTGGTTCAAAGGTGTGGGTGATGGACTGGCTGCAGATTATGATTACGCTGTTCTGGAGTTGAAGAAAGCCCCAAAAGTCAAGCACATGGATTTGGGTGTTATCCCTTCAGTCAAGAAGCTCCCTGCTGGGAGGATCCACTTCTCAGGCTTTGATGATGACAGGCCTGGAAACCTGGTGTACCGGTTCTGCTCTGTCTCGGAGGAGTCCAAGGATCTGCTGTACCAATACTGCGATGCCAAACCTGGATCCAGCGGCTCTGGGGTCTACATTCGCCTCAAAGAGCCCGGCAAGAAGAAGTGGAAGAGGAAGATCATTGGGGTATTCTCTGGTCACCAGTGGGTGGATGTAAATGGGAATGGAATGCAGGAGGATTACAACGTTGCGGTGAGGATAACACCCCTCAAATATGCCCAAATTTGCTACTGGGTCCATGGAGACTCAAGTGAATGCCAGGTAGCCTAAGATAACACAGGATCCCAATCAACCCCGACCAACCCTGTCCTTCAGATCCACCTCCAGAATCTACTCTAACCTTCACCTGCCACCACCAACCAGGGGCCTATCGCATCCCTCTCCTTTTCCTGCCTGTATCTCCCGTGTTTCCCAGTGACTCCTGCTACACTGATCATACACAAACCACACACAGCCATACAGACTCAGTGTTGTAAAACAACAGGAACTCGGCAACACATAAAGAGAACTGTGGCTCTTCAGCTTTTCTAATTTATTTGCTAAAAAAAACAACTGAGAAAAAAACTATGTATGTGTTTACAGATCAGTCAGATCTGCAGTTTTGCTTTCTATTTTGACTCTTTTTAAAAAAGATTTCACCTTTTTGGATACAATGATAAATAAATAAGCAAAGCCCTGGTGCATTCGCCTTACATTTTAACCAGGCTTTGAATGGAGAGACTTGCATTCTCAAGTGTTCTCCACCACTGTAAAAGAGCAATGTGTGCATTGGCTTTGACAAAAGACCCAGGAAAAAAATAAATGTAACTTTTGTTTTACAAATGAACTATATAAAGATACTAAGATAACTGTTTTTATAAACATTTTAATTGAATGAGCTGGTGTTTTGCATTGTGTATATGTAGAAGTTTGTTTTTTTACAATTACCTTTTGAAATAAGATTATTTTTCTGTCTTAATAGAGAAAGAGTCCTAATGGACCTTGAATAGAAGATTTTTCTGATTTGTGAGTCTTACCATCTTTTCTCTGTTCTTGCAACACAGTGAAATGTGGTTTCATTGTTGTGCACATAATTATAGCGGTGCTTACCCAGATGATGTGGTGCTAATTTATGGAATTGTAAACATTTTTCGGGGGAGGGGAGACTGCTCAGAATATATTTTGATAGCCTAGTACTGTAACTATGTATTTAATGTGAGGCTACATATTTTGGTTATGTTAAGATGGGACTGAACCATTCAACAATTTACTTGAGCTGTTTAGACTTCTGTAATTCTAAGGGTTAAATGAGATTACAAAAGCCACAATAATGTTTCATAATAACAAATTTAAATCTGGAATGTGATATTTTTTACTTTTTGTGTTGCTTATGTTCCAAAGATTCATACAAGTGTCTTTTTTGAATACCAAATACCTGAAATTTAATGATGCAGATTGAAGACTACCAACCATTAAACCAAGATTACTACTTGTGTCTGTGTTCATAATTGCGCAATCACCTCATTGTTTTGATTTTATGGCCCCCAACTTTAATTCATCAAAGGCATTTGGGAATATTTCCACTTGGAAATCTGTCCTTGGTGAACAGCCATGAAGATACTGTTGATGTAGTGTGACATAAAATATTCCACGTCTGACTGACCTCTATAATGTTGGTGATGTGGAAGACAAGAAAAACCTTCGTGATCACTTCAATCCGTCATTGAATTTATTGCATCTCAAAGGGCTTACATGCACTGGGGAGAGCCATCGTAAGTAAAATAAATTTACAACTAAACAAAAATACAATTTTAATAATTCCGTCATGAAAAATGTGAATAACCTCCCATTATTTTCTCGGAATCACATCTGAATTTCACAACCAATCGCTTGGTCTTGCAAACAGACCACTGGGATGACAACACAGAATGAGCTTTGAAACTGTCTGTAGTTTACAGCACCGGACTGAGGCCACTGGCTTTACACAGCAGTCCAAAAGCCCTATGAACATATTGATTCTATTATAAGACAGCAGGAATAGAGGTGCTTTGTGTAAAAATGTGTTTTAGGGATCAATAGTGACCTCCCGTGGGTTTCAGCATTGTACGCATCGCTCCCATGTGGCCACATACAGTATTACAGTTCCATTGACAGCAGGTCAAAGGTCAGCAACAACTCCAACAAACAATATGTTCAAACAGCAAACAAATCTTAATAGTTTGTCATATCTCATAGTTGTTTCTGGCATTTTCAGTTGACCAAGCAGATCAGTGTGTTCAACATTTATAATTTGCTTTAATAACATTGTCAAAGCAGGTTGAAACACTGTCCATTTTTTTTACAACAGCACTGCATGCAACAGGCTGGTAACATGGAAGTTAAAGGTACCCCTTGGAGTTTTTTGACAACTAGTAGTAGTAGTGCAGTGTTTTGAACGGGTCCCCGTTTTGGTCATATTGCGTGCATGGCAAATGGGTGCACTTGTGCACTCCAGCAGAAGGCAGAGAAGACTGCAAGCTAGCAAACATTTATGTAAACAATGCAGGTTTTAATTCGGTCCAAAAAATTGGTGTTTGCAAATGTTTAGAGGAAGGAAATGCATTCAACACATTTGTTAGGCCTCAAAGATACAAACAGACTGTAAACATATCTGTCATTGTTTACAAAAAACCCTCACAGGGTACCTTTAATCTGTTCCTGACTGTCTTTTTGTAATGAGATTTTGTAATGCGCACAATGAAGTGACAAAGCCACAAAACTCCTTCTTGCAGGAACACCATGTTGTTTATTATCTGCTCTTATTGTTGGAAAATGTAACAGCAAATCTATGAAAAAAAACCCTATTGGATAAAATGAAACACTTACTTCAAAACTGAAAGACTATGTTGTATTGAAGTGTTTTGATCTCCATTCAAACCACATTTAAACGTGATCTGTCTGAACATAAAGTTTGGTATGGCAAATAAATATCTTCTTAGATATAAAAGAACATACTGACCTGGTTGTAGTTATAATGAAAGCACAGGCAACAATGAAAATCAGAGAAACGCTGATCCACACAGGAAGTGGATCAAACAACTATACAGTTATATTGAGGAACAGTTAGAATCAACCTCTGTGACCAATAACTAAAGCATTTTCTCTGAAGTTAAGTTGCAAGATATGTTTTTTTAATAGCAATACCAGCAAATATTGACAACCGTCTGTCCGGTGGGATATTCTTAAAGAAACAGAACATATAAAACAACATAGGACAAAAAGACAAACATAGAAAAATAAGCCACAAGTTAAAAAAATAAACAAACAAAAAGGATCACTTGTTGTTCTGGTAAGATTCAGAAGCCCATAGAAGTTGTTTTGCAATATACAGTATATTAATCATATATCAGTATTCATATTTGATTCCAAATACTTTCAAATGATGACGGGAAATAGAAGGATATTCACACGACTTCTTACGATTTCATGTCAGATTCACATTTATATTTCTCTTCAACAGACACACAGAATAGAGACGTAATCCTTGAATTCGCCAGAGAAATCTATGTACATCAAAAGAGGACCTTTCTGTAAACAACACATGACATGGTTCTCCAAAATCTACTGGGGCTTCGTTAACCACTCTCATCCAATCAGAGTGGGACAAAGAAGAGCTCATTCTCCTTTACGAGGAGGCGGGGACAGATATGGGGTTGTGGGTGGAGTTTAGGACACCAATGCACATCCATCATTCAACTCAACACAATAATAAATCTAAACACATACGCCTTCGCTTTCTCTCACTTACTTTTGTGGACTTTTTTTTCAGGGTTTTGTGTGGTTTTGTTTAGACAAAAGATTAGTACATCTACATGAGCACACGCTTGTATTTTTTTCTCATATATATATTTATATATATATATATATATATAATCCGCTATGGTTCACTTTCACAGTTTGTGCTACGACATCACACGGGAGAGAGGGGTGGGAAGTGGATGGGCAGGGTGGAGAAAAGAGGCTCTTCTAAGGTTGAGTAGCTGAACAGAGGGAGAGGGGGACAACGCTGGCATCCTGAGATGTTGACAGACACCAGGCAAATGGTGAGAGGGCCCTGCTCCAGAGAGGAAAACGGCTGGAAGACAAGAAAGAGAGGATATTTCACCATCCAAGTCATAGTATGATGTGATTCTTGTAAGATTTTAATGAAGTGCGAGAACTATGTTAAAAGCTGAATAATGGTGCTGTGGTCATATGGCAGGATGGCAATTGCCAATGGTGGTTTTGATCCATTCAGTTCAAGCACTCCATGTGCGTTCCAGATAGTCCCATGAATAGCACTACTGAGTACATAACAAGGTGCACTTTGCAAAAATCACAAAGATGAATATGTGTGTGATGAAAAGAGAAGCCAGCTGAAGTCCAACTCAAGTCTCATTTAGTCATTTAGCAGTTCAGCTAGCTGGAGGGGGTTTCGGTGTCTGATCATGAATGAGAGGGGAACGACAGACAAATTAAATGTCATGGGAAAACAGCATTTTGCTAGCAGTGGTACTATAGAGTGAGGCCTGAACCAAAAATCTACTGAGAGCAGAAAACATTTGAAACATAGGTCATCAACTCCACCTTCAGCTGAGAGGGAGTGACAAAGTGTGAGCATCCTCTGCCAACACTAAACGCTTTGCAAAGAAATTAGATAGTAAGATTAGATCTTAATGAAAATTTGGCCAATTTATCCTTCTGTCCATTAAGTATGATTGAAAGACCATTCATTCATGTACCACCACAGTATGAATGCAGAATTAAAGAAAGTAGTTTTAACATACTGCATGTGTTCTTAGCTCCCACCTGGGGCGTTATAAGAAGTCCTTGAGGTCGAGTTCTGCCAGAGGATCCTTGGGCTTTTTGGGACTCTGGTTTGTAGGTCCTGGAGAAAGCTATGAAAAAACCCAGAAGGAACATAGCTTCACAAGATGGCATTACATGTAGTGACAGGTAGAAATATCAACACAAACATTTTACTGCATCATTTTAGATTGACATCTTTTTACATGAATTATATATTGATATATAAGAGTTTAATTGGCTTACAGCAATGTACAGTATAGGTTAATGTGCAGATGAATGGAATTATTGATAACTAAAGGTTTGTTACCGGTGCTCCTGGTGCAGCGGCCCCAGTGAAGGGAGGTCTCATCATTGGCTGCCCCATTAGAGGCTGCCCCATCATGGGCTGCATCATGGGAGCTCCAGGGCCTCCTGCAGCAGCCTGATGAGTCAGGTAGAACACAGTAGAGGGGGTTTCACAACACTGATTAATCATCTTCTGCCTTCAAGATCATTTGCATGTATATGAAATATTCATTTGTATACAAGAGACAGTATGAATGAAAAGCACTGAAAAGCTCACCATGCCGAAGCCAGGCTGTGCACTCATTGGTGGCACCATGCCTCCAACGGATGGAGCTGCTCCTGGTGCCCCAGGAGCTCCAGGGGCAGCACCAGCCTATAGAGACAGAAAGCAGAGGTTAGACCATCACAAGCTGCTGCATGTTCTTACAACTTTTGTCACAAAATACAAATTCAGTTTATGTCTTGTTAGGAAAAATGTAAATGTTTGCTTTAAACTACAATTTATGAGTTTGAGGCAGAATGTACAGCTCTAAACTTTGCAAAAATAAAACAGTTTTTTTGGGTGAGGTTTGATCTCATGGTGGAGGGTTGTGGAGTCAATGCAGTTCTTACCATGGGGGCTCCTGTTGTACCCCAACTTGTGGGGGCTACATGGGGTGTCCAGTTGGCTCCTCCTGTCAGTTTTTTCTCACTCATAGGGTCCCTAAAAATTAAACACAGAACATTGAGACTGATGCAAGACTCCACTGTGCCAATATTTGTCATTATCCTGCTCATGGATAGATTAGTGACTGTAAAGAACTAACAAAGACTGACAAAGATGATGCAACATACAGTATAGTGGTGTAAAGGTTAAGAGCTCCGACACTTATCATTTATCATTTAAATTCTATTTTCCAAAATAAGACTACAATTTCGCTCCTAAGAAATCTTAATGAAAGCAAACAGCTGCTGTGTCAACATTCATAACAGAGTATTTATAAAACGTGTTGATCCTAGTATGGGAAAACATCCAAATGGATGAGGAAAACCTATAATTTGGTGGCTATGATTTAATAACACCAAGCCAAAAAAAACAAACTAAAGTAAACAGTGATGATTTAATGATGATTTAATGTGGTGCAAGACTTTCTCAATTAATGATCAAAATTGAAGGCATGATGTTTAAACCCATTGACCCTCATCAGCTTTGAGTCCTCTTGGCCACGTTACATCATATAATTAAAGACTTTCCTCATTCATTCTTTCATAGATCCACAAACACTCCACTTTTATAAACCATGCAGATATGTTGGAGCCTACACAACCATGACACACATGCATTCACTGAATCCACATCTGCATACACACACTTACTTTTTCTTTACTCCAAGGTCTGAACACAGGAGAGAAAGAAGAACAAGTTAACTTTCTATTTTAAACTTTCTTACAAACTCTTTGAAAGCCAGGCAAAAGAAGCTACAGTCTACCTCCGATCAAGTTGGCCAGTGATGAATCCAGATCTCCTCCGATGGTTTTGGTAGCAGGTGGGGTAGCGGGTGGAGCAGCTGCAATGCCTCCTCCAATGCTTCCTGCTGTGCTCCCAGTAGTGCTTCCCCCGGTGCTCTGAGGCGTTATGGCAGGCATCAGCAAGTCACCTAATCCACCAAACACTTGAGGAGAGGGTGGTAGTGGCAGGACATCAGAGAAACAACATGGATTACAAACCTGTGAATTCCTAATCTGGCTATAACACAGGAAGAGGACAGACGGTACAGTGAGGGAAACAATCCAGCTGGTACAGCATCAGCTGTCAGGTGTGCATCGCATGCACAAAGTAGGACTTTAAATATTTTTGTGCATTCAAAGGGATATAACTGCACTAACTAGTTTACATAGTAACACTTCATGAACTCAAACATTGTCTCACGTTGGAATAAAGCACTTGTTTTAAACCACGTGTCACAAGGCCTGAGAGTCTGCAGCTTTTCATTCCAACCAACCAGTACAGCAGTCTAGTTTTGGTTGAAGGCGTATTAAACTTTGCTGACGCTGTATTAACTGTACATTATTCCATCCTGTTACACAGTTACATTCTAACTGTTCATTTTTTGACACAAATTAAGCTAGAGTTAAGTGAGAAGCCTCAAAAACAATAAGGATAAACCCAAACTATGCTAGCAGCTCTGTAAGTCTTCAAGCTAAATGCTAATGTCAGAATGCTAATGTGCTCACAATGACAATGCTATTACACTTATTTTAAGCAGGTGCAGTGTTTACCATGGAAGTTTAGCATGTTAGCTTGTAACATTTGCTAATTAACTCTAAAAGTACAGCTGTAGCAGATGGAAATGTCTCTACACTAAAAAGTTAGCAACGTTGTATTGTGGCCATTCTAAGTTTATGCTCTATGAAAATATTTATATAAAATCTTCATCTTTCAGCAACCAAAGAGGTCTAATTAATTATCAACAACATTATATTTTTTGACTGCAGTCTGAGACATTAAATGCATGACATGACATAGTCTCTTCTGTTCTGTTTTGTGACCCAATATTAATATTCATTCAGCACTCAGCAGTACATTTAAGTGGATCATTGAAATGTGTGTTATTGCAGTGTTGAAATGAAAACCTGTCCACTGCAGACTTTAGCCTTAGTGGCACGTGAATAAAACTATCACAAGTGTAAAAGACTGAGGTCGAATTACATAAAAAATAAACAACAGTAAGTTTTGCCTCATGCAGGAGACAACCAGGGGTTAAGTTGTGACATGCAAAGTAGGAACATCCTTAAAAGACGCAGAAGGGGAGATTTGTCCAAACTGCACATGCTGCAATGCAAAGCGGGTTGAACTCACCCATTACATATTAGAAGAAGCAAGCAATGAGCCAGCAGAGTGGAAGGGGTGAGGATGTGAGAGGGAGGTTCAAATGGAGCGAAAAGGAAGAGGTGTGTAGCAGAAAAAAAGGGGAAAAGGAAAAAGAAAGATGTGTCAATTGTGTGTGTGTGTGTGTGTGTGTGTGTGTGTGTGTGTGTGTGTGTGTGTGTGTGTGTGTGTGTGTGTGTGTGTGTGTGTGCATGTGCGTGTTGGGGGGTGGGTTTTAGGGGTGAGCAGAAGGTGGAGAAAGCACAGCATTTATGAATGTGCAAGAGTCCAGCAAAAGAAGTAGAATAGAAGTGAGTGCTAGAAAAAAGTCATTGCAAGAGAGAAGTCAGCAGGAACAACAGTTTTATGTAATAAGGAGGACAGCGACGGTAGTAGCTCTATGGTTAGGAAAGCTCAGTTTTTAATGAACCAGACCAAATTAATACACATCAAGCAGAAGACTTATGCGAATTAAAACGGGGAAAAAAAGGCAAATTCTCATTTCTCATTTCACATTTCCCAAAGCATGAAAATGAAAGTGAATTGAAATGAAACAATAAGAACAAATGTGAAAGGAAATCTTTTACAACATACTTTATTCTACACTTACTTGAAGCATCAAAGCCACCAGAGGGCGCTGGTGTGGTGGTTGCAGGTTCTGCTGCTGCTGGTACTATTGGTACTATTGGTACTATTGACACTGCGGCAGGTACTGGAGGTGTTGGAGAGGGAAGCGAGCCCAGAGCATCAAAGCCTGACTCCAGGAGATCATTCTGCACCAGAGATGGAGCCAAGGCTGGAGCCAGAGCAGGGGCAGAGGTGGGAGCCAGGGTGGGCGACATCAAACCTGATGGATATAACAGAATGAACTGCAACTGTAATATCATGTGTGTTTCTTGACAGAATAATAATAATTTCATGAGAAACACACATTAAATATTTATTACTGGCACAACAGATGGTACACGAAACATCTTTGAACCAAAATTCAAATTTGGGTTATTTTTGTGTGGTAAAGTTGATCACTACAGCATCCAATAGCAGCAGAACACAACAATATAACACAGCAAATTTCTCAACCAGAGACAACAATAGATCTTACTGAAAATTATTTGAAACATATAATATGAATTACACTATCCAAACAAGGCATATAACAATAAGACACAAGTCTGATGATGTAAACCTTTATGTCCAGTTAACAATTTATACATGGCATAACTTATGGATAATATGTCAACATTTTCACAGTGATCTACAGTCTCAAGGTGATAATGAAGCGACATACTGTGTAAGTACTGCACAAATGACCCATCATGACTGACAGATTGAATGAAAATGATTCAAATGTTGTATAGTATATTCAAAATTAGTTACCATGTGAGAAAGATGTCTGTAGTATGCATGAGCACATTGTATATGTTGAAAATATTACATTATTTAATTGTTTCATGCTGTACAAAGATAAATACATTTGTGCACTTTTTTGTGAAGTCATGGGCGAGACCATAAAATGACTGGGAGGTTGTGATGAACAGATTTTTTACATTTCCAAATGAGTACAAAGCCACTTTGGAGCTGCTGAGTAATGAAATTCAGCCCGCTTTGCCAAGTCTGCGCCATTATTAATTTTATAAATGTATCTCCATCATTACTTACGGCATAATTTCTTAATCAGCACAGAACCATTTCCATCAAACATTTGCTGGCATCAAATTTTTTCACAGTCTTGCAGTATTGCGTTTTATCCAAATTTAATATTCCTTTCAGCTTTTCCAATATCATTCACTATCATTTCATTTAAATATTAACCAAATAGTTACAGACAGAGGAGTCTCACCTCCCAGCAGATCGTCTCCAGGCCCTCCAGGTGCAGAGGTCTGTGTCTCCTCCACAGGACCACTGAAGGAGTCTGCAGGGCCGTCCAGTTATCCACAACGCAGCATGGGGGGCAGAAAGGGGTGAGAGGTCAGCCCCGGACCACACACTGAGACATGGTGGGGGGGGGGGGGGGGGAGTAGGAGACAGTGAGACGGATCAAATCGACTGTCACGGTCACAGTATTTTGCTATAGTTTCTGTCTGTGCTTATTTGTTAGCCTAAATGAACTGAAACCAATGCTGAGCTCAATGCACAGATGGTGACACAGGAAGAGGATCAGAGGGGGGGGATCCCAACTACACAAAAAATGGGGCATCAGTGGGGAACGGCAAAACTACTGTATAACTGAAATTAGAATAAAAAGAAAGAGGCGGCTTTGAGTATAATATTCACCTCAACAGGTCCTCAGTTTTTTTGTGGTAACATAGTATAATGGCAGCAAAAATACATGCTGCTTCATTTATTTTACATGTCTTGGAGTAAGATTTGGTGCAAAATGTGCAGGCACACACAGCAACAAGACTAAGAGTCTGCAACCCTGCTTGCAGCTCAGTGAGCCTGTATGACAGCACAGTGATGCTTCCAGTAAAAAGCTAACATCAGCATGCTAACATGCTCACAATGACAATGCAAATATGCTGATCAGTATGCTAATATTTGTTCATCAGCATTGTAGAAATGTGTCTTTGTGTGTGTGAGTCAAGGATCACCCTTTGAATAAACTGCAGGATTTATTACAAGTTGAAAATATAACTGAGTGAACAGCACCTGCATGGCTGAACTAGTCAGAGTATGGTATACTGTATGTTGATTGCTTGGTTGTAAACGCAAACTACAAGTACGGTGGATCATACAGGACAAACAGAACCATTCAACCAAATGATCTACAAGCCCTACACAAAGGACAGCTGAATTACTTTACATTTTACTCACTTAGTTATTACTCATTCTGAAGGTGACATGAACATCTGTGCCAAAATGCAGAGCAATCCATCCATCACAAGTAAATTATATTTCAGTCTGGGCCAAAGTGATGGATCAACTGACTGACGGACAGACCTACGCTGCCATACATAACGCCTCAAGAGGCTTCATGTTATGAATTATATAAAAAATCACACCTACACAGAAACACACACAGTCTAATCATTATTTTAGGAATGTAACTGTAGGCTACTGCCAACTATTGTCTACGTCTCTAATGTGTCTGCAGTCTAACAGCTGAAAATAGTTTTTGCACTAACACCTACAGTGTATCAGCACATCTAGACACTATCAGCTGGTTCAAACATTCACCTGAGAAGTTGAACAACTGAGAAGTGATTAAAAAAAACATCCATCAGAAAGACAAAAGAAAGTAAAATTATATGATGCACTTTTATACAGAATATGTTGTGTCAAAGAGGTGTGTTTGTGTGTGTATTAGTGCAGTGTGAGGTACTGTACCCAGCAGGTCAATAACTGGTGTGGGTTCTGCCTTGGGAGGAGAGGAGGCCTCTGGGACTGGAGCTGCAGCAGGAGCAATAGCAGGAGCAGCAGCAGCAGGAGCAGCAGGAGCTGGAGCTGGAGCTGGAGATGCAAACGAGTCTAAACAGGAAAACAAGCATAGACAGAAGCAAGGAAAGATTAAATTACTCCAAGATCTAAATGACCAGATTTATTGGTGACAGCTCCCCCAAGTGGAGAAAGCTCTGCTCATGCACTGTTATTATGCCTGGACTAAAAGGCTAGCAGGCATGCAGACAAGAAGGAAGAGAGGGAAGAAAGCTTCCCTGCATCTTAACTGTGTATCCACATACTTGAAGTGTTCACCATCTGGAAGTACACGACTGGTGTGCATGTGCATGCAGACACCAGCACAATGCAAAAACCTCATGATAAGTGGAGGCTGGCTGCACCCTTCATGAGAAGAGGCAGGGAAACTAAAGGTTAAGCAGCTGAACTCACCGGTCACAATGTCTCCAACCGGAGTCGGCTCGGGCAAAGGAGAGGGCCCGCGTGAAACAGCAGGAAGGTCTAATTTACCAACGCAAGCAAGAGGCAAAATACGAGAAAGAAGAAAACCGTGGAGGTCGGGGAGCAAAGAAAAGCATTAGCGTGGCAGGTAGAAAAAAACAGCGTAGATAGAAAGCAGCCACAAAGACAATCCATCACTACACAAGTGGGTTGCATGCACAGATCTCATACCACTATGGGGGACAAACCAAGACGTATAGGGTAAATAAAACAGTTGACAGAGGAGTGGACGTATGGAAACCAGAAGAGATGAACAGGTTCCACACACAGAGAAATGGATATCAACTCCTGTACCTGCACCAAAAAGGTCTACGCTAGGAGTGGTAGCAGCTTTGGATTCAGTGGTAGGGCTTTGCTCAGGCATAGAATCAAACATATCTAAGAACAAGGACACACAATCATATGTACATTCAGATTTCAAGTCCAGTGCAAACATAAGGATGAGTTAAGAAGAGAGATGAGGGAAAGCAGAGAGAGCAGATATTTTTGATTAATAAACGGGTAAGCTGCTGTGTATCTGTTCAGTGAAATGCAAAATGAAACAGTGAACAAGTTGAAAGGGAATATTGCCCAACTTCAGCATGAATACAAAACTTTCATACTTGTGTTAATGAACTTTGATTATATTGCCAGAAGTAATTGTAGAGTTTGTCCGGTTTCAGAGGGAGCGCTTCTTTTTGAAATTTCTATGGTATGGTATGGTGTGGTCCATACAAGTTGACACAACACAATACAATACATAAGAAGAATAAGTTAAGAGCCTGTAACAAAATATTCTACATCAATTAAGAGCTGTTAAGGTTAAGAGCTGTCTGGAACACAGCCTAACATATTTAACATACTTATGTTTAATGCAATCATGTTTGTAGTTCAACATATTAGAATGCTAACATGTGCTAACTAAGTTTGTACAGCATATCCCAGTTCACACTTAGGACTGTTACAGACTGCCCCCCTTGCATTATTATGATATTATATTATCATTGTATCAGTGGTTCAAAATGACAATAATATCGTTTATCGCGGTTATTTCTGAGACAGTACATCGTCCAACAAAAGTAGCTACAGTATAATGACAGGCCTTCACACTGTGGCACCAGTCTATCACAGGGTTTATAGACAGACAATGATTCACAGTCACATATAAAGGAAATTTGGAGTTGCCCATTTGCCTAAAATATTAAGTTTGGACTATGGAAGATAACCAGAGCATCTGGTGGAAACCCATACGTGAATTTTGAAGTTGAGAAATATTCCCCTTCAACTAAAGGTGCATCAGCTACAATAAAGCATTCACAGCTGTCATCTATCTAACATATCTGTCACAAGCAGTAGAAGAAAACATTTTTCTTCCCTCGAACATTTGGCAGTCTCCTTGTTAGTATTAGGTTAATAATCAAAGCAAGTTGAACCACCTCTGTTAATAAAAAAGTTACTAACGTCCAATATCGGATTTTTTAATCGCCAAATATAAATAATTGATGGATTCATTTTTAAAGTAGCAGACACAATGAGTTAGTTCAGCTTTGCAGAGGAGGTCAAGATGCTTGATTCATTTAATGGTCAAATAGATCAATGATCTGGATCTGGGTCAGGAGGGGCATCATGGAAAATAAAAAAAATAAATCTAAGATGTAGGGACTGGGCTTGCCACTATCATCATCATCATCAGTAGCAAGAGCAACACAATGATCATCATCATCGTCATCATCAAAACCTTCATCATCATTGTCATAATGCAGGGCAATGCAGTGAGAGGCATAATGAGAGCAAGAGGACTTTACCACCAAAGATATCTAGAGTCGGTGCGGCTGTAGACTCTGTGGTGGTGGTGTCGGTGGTGGTTGTGGTGGTAGTGGTGGTGGTGGAAGAAGGGGTGGGGGCAGCGATGGGGGCAGCGATGGTCGGCGCCTCACTAGAGGTGGAAGGGATGACGACGGCGGGCTCCGTGTCAGCAGGCCTCATAGCAAACAGGTCCAGCTCTGGAGCAATGTCAGCACTCCCCTCCGTCGTAGCGAAGGGGTCTTCGGGAAGAGCGGCGGGAGGGAGGTGGTGTTGAGGAGGAGGTTAGGGGGGTTATGATGAGAGAAGAAGGGGAAAGGGGGTGGTGGGGTAGAGGGGAAGGGGGATTAAGGGTTTGTTAAATCAACAAACACTGTAAAAAGCGTATTTGTGAGGCCTCCAAAGCTCCAAATGAGGATTAGTCACAGAGAAAGTAAACCAGTCAAACACTTGGTCACTCATTAACTTCAGTACTGCATCCACAAGCAACGGCAGACATTGGGGAGCTATTCTTCTGACTGTACAGTAGGTGATGTAGAACAAATTTTGGTTGACTGGCCAATCAGCAGCTGATGAGAGCAAACACCAAAATCATCTATGCATCCCTGGTATATCATGAGAAACGTGACCTACATGTTAGTGTACAACAGGCTGCGATAATGGGCCAATATAGTTACAGTGACGCTTCATTGTACCTGCATAGGACCAATAAATTATTGCATTATATAACTGCTATGGCATGCTGTGAAGAGCAAAGACCATATAAAAGTAATTTTAAACAGTCTTCTTCCATTTACATTTGGCTCAACTTTATATAGACTGAGATCTAGAATGATTTATTATTCTCTCTGAGCGTTAGTCCAGAAACTGGAGCAATTAAGACACTGCTTCAATATTACAGCTGCTTAACTCATGCTATTTTCCAGTATTTCCTCAAATTCAAAATTGTTAGCCATATATTATACTCACCAGATGGTATAAGACAGGTGTTAAAATTCACTCTAACCAAGTAATAACTGTTTGATCAGGTGGTAGACACTGTGTAACTTGGTCAGTAGTCACATTAATTTAATGGTTTAGGCACGCTTCAAAGGAAGAAATAAAAGTCAAAATTCAATAAAAAAATTCAATAAAACTGTTTCTCAGTAATTTCTCCTCTCCTCCCCTACTGTTTGTATCAGCTCATAGTAGAGTTAATATTTGAACTGTTCGATCAAAAACATGAATAATATTTTTTAAAAAGCATGTTTATGTCTTGTTACTTTGTGGTGTACAAGTGGTCGAACATGACAAACTCTGGTGATGTACGAGTGATACATGGACCATCTGTTTTCTCATCATTAAACAAAACAAGCTGACCAATCAGCAGGTTTTCTAAAAAGCTGGTGTGTCCCTTTTTCATGGATTAATATAAGACCTCAAATGTGGGGGCATAATAAAGTTAATACCACAGCATGTTAGATAAACTTAAAACTGCAAACAGCTCTGTTACTGCTGTGGTTAGTAACGTATGCTCAAACCATAGCTCCAATAGTGTAGAGAAAAGAATCATTTTGAATAATAAAGAAAGCAAATCTGAACCAATACATTTCATGGACATTGCACTGATTGCTCCAGTCCTCATCCCGCTTTACATAATAGACCAAAGAGAGAAACTGCATGCAATTAAATAAAAGAAAAAGAAAAAAAAGGCTCCAAGATGATTAATGTAATCATCAGAATTAGTTAGCATCAGTGTTAGTGGGATCAAAGGGTATTGATTACTGGACTACATTGTAGTCAATAGCTGCAATGTGCTTTTTACTGCAGTATTCACTGGGTGAATATTACGTGAAGAAGAGTAGTTGAGATGAGGGAGGAGGGTCCATGACTGGGGCATTAGAGCAGGATTTGGGGTGAGACAGTAGGCCCTGAGGGCAAATGGCTGATCTACTGTCTCCTAGAGAAGCAGAAGCAGCTTTAATACAGTAAAAGCAACAGCTTTCACATTCAAACACACACCCATACACCCATACACACACACTTTCACAAAAAGCTGTTTTGTCACCCACCAGATTGACCAAATGCATCAGCAGCAGGGCCCAGGGCCACGGCAGCAGGACCGTCTCCTGGGGAAGGTGCAAACGCATCTAGGGTATTGCAGACGAAAACAGCCGGAACGCAAACGCAAAACATAACACCCGGGCCAACACACCGACAGACACACGGATGTGTAGAACAAAGGATGAGTAAACAGATGAAATGGACAGGGAACAAAAATGAGAGGTCAGCATCAGGAAAAAGCAGAGAATACAAGAAATATGCAGCCCAGTTACTGCAGCAATTTATCTGACTGCACCATAAGTCACATGAGACGTTTTGGAGGGCTGCATAATGCTGCATTCAATGAGTGCACAACTTGTGCAGGCTTGTGAAATGAGGCAATTTGTCACAAGTTACTTGTACTCTGTGACAAGAGGGAAAATGTCAAGTTCAGGGATGGACAAGGCAAAGTCTCTCTTTGACACAAATACTCAATTTGCTGTTTGTTAGTAGTGAAAAAGTCACTCTTACTCATGAAAAAGTTAGTGTTAATATTAATATAAAAAAACAAAAACAAAATATCATTAAATAGAAGTCAGCTACTCATCATTTTGACATATGTATGAAACTGTTAGTAAACCATTAGGAGTAAAATCATTACGAATGATAAACAGAAAAAATACAAAGCAACATATCCCAAAAGTAAGAGTCATGATAGCAGATTAATTACACTGCAGTTGGTTAACTTGAGGTGTGACACAGCGGTTATGAAACACTGCACGCTCAAAGCACGTTGATGTCAAAACACATTAATGTTTTGTGACAGTTGTGTGGCCTTCAATAATCCCACTGACGAGCAAATAATCCACTAAACTGGCTCATAGTTTTGGGATGTGCCACAAAAGATAAAAGGTTTTAGTCTCTGTGAAAAACAGGGTGTGTGGAAGCCTGACATCATGTCAGCACATTATTGTGCACAGTGGCAACAAATCCGGGGATGTAAAAAGATTAGATAAAAGGTGAGGATATTGTTACAGTACCAGAGGATTTCCTAGTGTTTCCTGTGTTCCCAGTGCTACCCTGGCTATCTCTCTATGTTTATGTTTTGTTTGTGTGTGTTTGCGTGGGTGTGTAACCCTTCCCCTTCCTCCTGGCTCCTGCTCTGCTCATCCTGCACACCTGTCTGCAATCTACTCATCACCTCTCCCCTTCTGCTCACCTGCCTCTCAACAGTTCATTAGCTTGCAGTTTATCTACTCTGGTTCTCCACCCACTCTTCACCAGAATGTTTAAACCACAGTGAAACTACAATTCAAGGCCAACTTATATTATATTCCAGGTGATTCAGTTTCTGTGTGTCTCAAATATTAACTTATTCCTCTTGTGTCCCAGAATCACTAATTAACTGCCTGTTGTCCTGCTTGTCCGTCAACAACTATCAAGCCTCCAAGATATTCCCAACTACAATGCTGCCTCCTATTCCCTCCTGCTCAAGCTGCCACACTCCTTCATTACTTTCATTTAACCCTGTTGTTGCTGGATCCTCATTCCCTGCAATCAGCCTCACACCCAGATCCTCTCCTACTATAAAAACTATTTTCTTACTGTAACACACATCCCTCTCTATGTCCTCTTTTTAGATCCCTCCTGTGTGTTCATAACAGCCATAAAATGATCTGCCTAATTTCAACCGTACTGGTTGCTTAATAAACTGTCAGACTGTATCAGGTTTTGCCTTGTTTTCATGTTGCATTAATTCTCACATTGAGATCATAAATTTGGATTTTTTGGAAAAAGCTTTTACAATTTAAATGATTTACAGGAGCACTCCTCATGAAAATTGTTGTAATGTAAAGGGAGTGACACTCAGATCCCAATCCTTTCCAATACTACCAAGAAATTACTAAATTATGATGGAGTTTGTTGCAGGCAAGCTGCCATGCTGTGTATCTTGATCTACATCCTGCCCTATGACCTCTATGACCTCACTGACCTCCGAAAAGGTCGATGTCTGTGGCTGAGGTGGTGGTGAGGGCTGCGATGGGCAGCGAGGCGGGGGCTGGTGTGGCCGCAGCGGCAGTAGTAGCAGTAGCAGGAGCGACTGTGGGAGCAGCAGCAGCTGCAGGGGCAGCAGCAGTTTCATCTGCATCAGCCGCATCAGATTCTCCTTCTGGCAGGAGAGCCTCAGAAGCGCTGTCAGCGGCAGCCGGAGTTGCTACATAGATAAACCCGACAATCCATACGCCACAACCCAGTCACATCCCCCAGAAGAGAGGAAACAGAGGCGAAAAAAAGGAGAAAAGAGGAAGACGGCAGCGTCAAAGAGACTGAATTTTTTTTTTCTTTAAGGTCAGGCTTAGTGTTAAGTGAGAGATCAGCAGGAAAGAATATAACTAGCTAAAGATGACAATGTGTTTGCAATATCAGCTTAACAAAAAGACAATAGAGAACTGTAGGTAGAAAGCCTAGTTGGAGAGTGAAAAATCAAACGCCTGCACGCATTTTCATAATCAGCCTGTAGCAGAGTCACATCAGAATACTCACCGTCAGCCAATAGATCTGCACAACAGAAGAAAGACAGACAGAGAGACACAGGTGAAAGGGAATGAATGACAGTGCAGTGTGCAAGGAAAGAAGTTGCTCTGAAACAATTTAGACATCTTTAGAATTCTCGCCTTGGGGTTGTATGCCTCCATCAAGCAGTCAAGTTGCAGTTTACATCCATGTCTGTCTAGACTCATATTTATAGTGAGGAAATTGAGGGACTTTAATAAAACATATGTAACAAATGTATTCCCTTGTATGTGTTCACATGTTTGGCCAACAACTGATTGTGATAGAACACAAAGTTGTATTTATGACATTAGACGATGCTTCAGATATGGATGTTGCTGCAAAGATGCTACAAATTCTAAAACATGGATGCTTCACACACATCTTCAACCCAGCAGCACAGAAGATCTTTAAAATCACCACAGTTTCAACGTGGGCACCAAGATTAGTGTCACCAATTCAGTGTCTGACCAAATTTGAAATATGGTAAAAAATCTCCCCTTCTGTTCCTGAGTTATGGCTCATTCATTGAATTATGGCAGGAAAGTGATGTCGCAGCGGTTGATCTTCGACATTTTAGATATAAAATGTCATCACTTCATCATTTTATCCTTTTAGTCATCTTAGGGAAACTTTGTCATAAATAGTGCATGGCTTCTTGAGTTATGGCCAAAAATGTGTTATGTGAGGTCACAGCGACCTTTATCAACCAAAATCTAGTCACTTCATCCTTGAGTCCAAGATGTTTTGTGACAAATGTTAAGGCTTTCCTAAGATATCACATTCACGAGAATGGGACAGACAAATAACTGGAAAACATAATGCCTCTGGCCACGACTGTCACTGGCACGGAGGCATAAAAATCATGTACCAATGGTAAAGCCCAATAGAGCTAAAAGGTCCTTAATGTAATTTAGGCTTTAAAAGGCAACATTTGGAATCTGGCCATTTTGAGTGTATCAGCAGAGATGTAGGGATAAACAGACAGCATGCCAAAGAGAAACAGGAGCTTTCTGATGGAAACACTCCGTAATTTAAACTACTACAGGTTTCACATAGCGCAAAAACATCAAGAGGGTATCTCTCTAATATATATATATATATATAAATAGGTTTGTTTGTTTTAGCTCATTAACTACAAATCAAACACATTTGGTATTACTTCCAACCATTTCCTGAAACACGTTTTTAAATTAATTGTCTCCTTCCTGCCTCTTCTAGACAGGGATTGGATTTCATTCATTTTACAGCAGTATTAAAATCTATTTGCAGTGACCTTAACTGATGATGCTTTTGAAAATGGTTGGCAGTAATGGAATAGTGTTTTCAGTTAATGGGATGACACATGCAAAACACTTGCTGGTGAATTTCATTGAATTTAAGTGTGCTCCATCATTTACTGACATGTTTATTCAGTAAGTGAATACAACTTTAGCTCAGTCCATAACTGTTTTCGTCATTAGCGCAAAACGGCCGTTAGCTAAAAGCATCCCTTCAACAATCCTTGTCCACTCATAGCTTAGCAACCGTAATTAGGCTCTGGAAACCTGTCAAGCTTTGGATTTCTCCGTGCCGTAAAGTGGCATGTACATTGTAGGGCTGTAGTATGATATTCAAAAACACAAGAGCATGTGCTGTATGGATTAAGCTATGCTGCTGTAATGTAAACTGCAGCAGTTAGCATACGTAGGAAGCTAGCTTACTACTTGCAGTAGTAATAAAGTGTCATATATATATATATATATATATATACAAGACGGTAGGGCTGACAGTACTGGATGCTAATAGCCTACCCTTTTCTCTTGTAATGTTTGAGGTGATAACCTACAGTAGCCTACATACTGTTTGAAAATATGGACATGCAAGTTAAGCAGCCAAATAGGGTTAAGTTAAAAATAACAGTTGGATCTTTTCATTATCATACTAATAATACAACTCTACACTGTAATAGAAGAAAAATGCTCATTTTCATATGTTCTATCTACATGAATCATGGGGAGGACAATGAAATTTTGCAGATGACATACTGCTTTACCCTCAGTCTAGTGCAATATCATGTAGGCTATGAAACCATCAAGTGCATATTCAAGACCCTTTTACAGGGAAATATCAAAAAGTCAGCTGGAGACAGTATTTTCAATCAATTAAAGTTAATGTTATCTTTATTAGCTAGCTAGCATTACAGCTCGAGTCAATTCAGCCAAGAGATGAAAGGCCTGCTGTTGTCTGCCTTTTTGTTAAAAAAATCTTCCGCTGTAAACTTAATTTATGACGTTTGAGAACAGAAAGCTTGATAGGCAAGTGCATCAATAACTAAGGGGGACAAGACATAGCAAATAGAAGAAAACTCTCACCTCCCCATCCAGTTATGGAGGAAGCCGCTGCGGCGCCTCCTGCTGATGAGGAGGACATGGGATCTAGATCCAACAGGAACCCATCATCAAGGGCACTACACCATGAGAACAAGAGAAAAAAGGGTGTGTTGACAGAAAGATTTAATTTCTAATGTAATATTGATGTTCGGCTATTGATTCAGCCAGGTTCAAGCACTTTGTAATATTGCTGAGTGACTCTTACTTGTTGGTAGAGATGGCGGGGGCTACTGCTGTGGGGGTGACAGAGGGCGGCCCGGGGCGAGCAGGGGGCCCGGGGCGTGCAGGGGGGCCGCCAGATGCAGCAGGAGGCGCGGGCTTAGCTGGTGGTGCAGCAGCAGCAGCAGCAGCAGCTGGCGAGCTGTTGTTGGCTGTCGCATCCTGCTGAAGAGAAAGACCCCCGTTAACATGGTGACCAACACAGTTATGTAAGATGATGTGATTCAACTATTTTTTAACACATGAATTCACAATGAATCCTGTATGTAGTACAAACTGTTAAGGGAGGCATTTTTGACTTCATATACTGCTCTGTAGATATTTAACTTGATATTGAAAGTAGATACATAAATAAAGACTATCATTATTATTACTACATAATGATTATCATGAAACACAGCTTACCTTGGTGGGTGACCTGCAAAAATAATGACAGCATATGAGTTAAAAAGCATAACGATGTACATGCTGAAACATAATGGCTGTTATGCTTAAGTATCACTTTGGTGTTATCAAGCAGGCAGCATTTCATAGCAATTCCATTTATCATCTGCAATTAATGGATCCACTCTACATTGCTGAGTAATAGTGTCTTAGCCCTGACTCTACTTCATATAGCTTTACTTTCCAGCATTACAAGCACAAAAGAAAGAGGTGAATGGTTTGAATGACATGCTTCTTAAGCTTGTTGGTTGTAAAAGTAGAGGGCTGATTGTAAAGGACACCTATATTAGTAATGACACCTACTACAAGACAATGACAATAATGATGCTAATGATTTTAGGTCATAAAATATAGAAGTGCATCTTGAACAAGTGTTTAATACACAACAGTATTGATGTCAGTGGCTTGTTCAGATGTCATTTCTATAGAATCACTGCAAACTAAACTGAAAAAACAAAACAATTATACAAAAAAGTTGTCACTAAAATGATGAATTAGTATTTACTCCTGTAGACAGAGAATACTTACTTATCCTCTCTGAGTTAGTTAAAGATAAGAGGAAACAACATATTAGAGAAGTGACCGGCGATAATGGAGACGTATAGTAGTTACTGATGATCACAGATCAAACTGGCCATATAGAAAGAACTAAAGCACCAAACATACACAGGTACATGTTGATCTGCCAAACTATGTTATAACTATAAGTATTAAAGACGCTCTGTTACTGCTGGTAAGTGATGAAGAAGTAACACCTGTTAGGGATGAACTACTTACGGCTTCTTCCCCTCCAGAGTGTTGAGGTGGGTCTCCAGGGACTCCAGAAGACTTTCTGGGGCCTGCAGAGTGATAAAGAGAGGCTACTACAACAAGGGCTACCAGCACAGGTCAAACACACACAGCATGTTGGGTATGACTGATTACACTCCAGAGAACCACACTGGGAGACTGTGGACAACACAATCAAATAAAAACCATGGTCGTGGATTCAGTAGTTTATGTCCTGCAGTGACACAGTACCATGAGACACCTGTTAACCGGATGTTACAAGGCAATACAATTTAATGTGTTAGTGAGCAGATGGAGTCACTAGCAAATAACAGTAGCACAAACAAAGAGTTCTTGTAAATCTATTGTAAAAGAATAAGTTAACAGCTTAAAGGAATTATTTACTCCAAAGTGAAAAAACTAATTAATTGCATATTTTATTTCACATTTTGAGGTGAACTAGGCCTTGTAAAAAAAACCTCAAACACTGGTTTCAGAAAACACACTTCCACACAGATAGCACATGGATCAATATGCTGTAACATTTACACATTTGTAGGTCAATTCTACCAATTACTCAGCATAATTGAATCAACATTGACTCAACAGCATTGACTCTTAGTACTGGTTCTTCTTTATTCATCTCTGAATGCACTGCTCCAAAGTTTTATGTTAGACTCACTGCTATTGTTTATTTCTTTATTTGCTTTATATATGTATATATACAAATATCCTTATTATTTTACTAACTGCCAAACTGATTATGTACTCCAATTATAGAGCAATACCAATCACTGGCAAACTGCAAAAAATGATTCATTACACTAAAAAAAGATGTGCTGTCCAAAATACTGGCAAAATATAAACATATGTTTGTCCAAAAGTTGAAAATCTTGGCATGACTCATCCAACTGGATCTGACCCATTCAACAATCACACCACAAATACAGAATTTTTCTGTCCTCACTGTATTGTAAATGTGTATCCTTTTATTATGTTACCTGTCCTAGAATTCATGTTTTTTAAGTTTTAAGTGTTCTACAGCCCTAGATATGTTTTCTCATTGCAAATTCTTATATAAATGATATGATAACTACATAAATACACCAGATATACCTTGGCATACCCAATTAACATCTGTCAACTACTTTAATCAGGTATTATATTCTCAAATTTGTATATACTTCGATCGTTGCACAATTCCAAATCTTAATAAAAGCAGGATATAAAAACAACAAATAATACAAATTAGTAACAGGAGAAAAAAAAGTTTAATCTTCATGCTAACAGAGAGAACTGTTTCACTCAGCCACGATGCAAAGCTGCATGCTTAACCAGGCTAATGGAACATTACCACCCCCCGACATGCAGTAAAAAGGCCAATATCCACAAGCTTATTAAGATAGGTCATCGCTAATACAGGCAAGGAAATAAGTCACTAATTCACTTTCCTGAATTCCCTGCTCTATGTCCTTGATCTATCAATTGTATCAAAAGGCTGTCTGGTCTATTACCTCTAAAAACTCTGAGGGACCAACAAGGCAGAGACACTGATAAATCTTTTGTCTTGGCACTCAGAAGGACGACTAAACGATTCATCATCCAGAGAATTTCACGGCCATCACCACCAAGTACAAACCATGCTATTCTGCTTCATCTAAAGGACACACAACAACATAACTACTCTATTACTGCAATGTTTAGACATATACAGTAGTCATTTCCATAAAAGGAGGCCGTTGTAAAAGCTGCAGAACTGTCTCCCTGTGGAGGTGATGGCAAGAGGCCTCCAGGCGTATGTTTATCTGCATATATTATCTGATATGACTGACACTGCAGATTATTTTCTGCATCTACTCACAAAAACAACACCATGCAAAATGTACCTGAGTGATGACATAACAACACAGCTACACAGACAGGGTGCTAAAGTAGAGAAGAGGTGTCTTATTTGTGCTGATGTAATGCTCCCTGGAAGGAATCAGAGCAGAAATTGGAGTCTGAGTCTGAGATTAATCAGCTGGCATCAGGAACGGTGGAGGTTATAATTTGCCCTCCTAGACACATTATTAGCATTTTATCTTCTATCAGTAAAGACAGGAGGTTCTAAACTCTGTAGGGGGGACTGTGAAGATTAATTATCTTATTCTAATTTATGGCAAAGTGTCATTGATGTGCATTGGCTAATAAGAAAAGTGGTACCTTTTTTTGCCAAATAGGATCACAAATTATTCATTTATTATGTATGACTTATTTTATCAGCACACAGAGTTCAAAAGTCTTTCCTTAAAGCAACCAGAAATAGCTGTCATAGACATCAAATACAGAGTTCAGCTTCATGCTAAAATCCAATCAGCATGTTAACAGTGTCAGAAACAGCTACAGGACTGTGATAAAATGTCAGAGATAACAAATTGTCTCCATAGGTAGTACACCCGAATGTAATGTTGCAAGGCTTATTATATTTTGAGACGCTTCATCAGGAAAAAGATCTTGCTTCTCTCCTGCAATCACTCTGTTCACCTAAGTAACAGGTTAATACAATAAGTATAAACACAACTTGTGGAGGTGGTTTGTTGTTGTTAAGATTCCTAGAACATTCATGTAAAATGGATTGAAGGAAAGTAAAACACACTCAAATAACTAATTGAAGCAATTTGGGAAATCAAATTGCAGAGAGAGTTAGATAAGTAATTAAATGGCATTTGCTTTTGTTGTTCATCAGTTATCAGTCATTGCATGTTGAGCCTATCCTTCTGAGCTCAGTGCTCGATTAATCTCAATCTCACCACTTGGAGGGGAGAAGGGTATGATTTTTGGAATAAAACTTTTCTTCAGGGGAGATGATCCAAGAAGTAGCTCAAATTATCACAAGATGCCCAAAATATGTATTAAAAAGTTCTGGCAACACTACCTGCTAACAAGCAGCGTAACTAATGGCCTGCTGGCCGTATAGATTTATATTTAGCATACAGATACGAGAGTGGTATCGATCATGTAATCTGACTCTCTTAGAACTCTGTTAGTAAATCAGAGTATTTCAATATCTCTTTCTATTCTTTTAAGGAGACTAAGCATGTTTAATTCCATTTACTCTTCTGTTGTCCAAAATTTGACCCGTTTTCAAATGTTTTTTTAAATAAAAAATATGGGTTTCTTTCATCTGTTTGACATAAAATAACAAGGATTGTTCCATACCACACCTTTCATAACTAAATTGTGGGTGTTTTATTCAAATTTATAGCATGTATTGTCTTAGAAGGTAAAATATGGCCTGGCCACCACTTGATGGTGAGATGGGGCAATTGTGCTTTCCAGCAGATATTTTGAAAATAACTGTTGACTGTTCTTTGTAAATAAAATAGTTTTGCTCATTTACTCAGAATATCTTGGCTAATATTAAACATATACCAGTGTATGATAGACCAAATTAATTTATAATTTCTGCTTGTTTTACTCAAAAAATAAGGTAGAACTTCATTTCAATGAAAAATGGTCTATTGAACATACATTCAAAAAAAGTAGTGTAAATAGTAATACTTTATCAATCGTCAAACTAGACCAGGTCAATTGTGACATGGAGTGACAAAAATTGCGAGGTCTACGCAAAGACACTTTTTACTAATATACAATACTAATAACAGTTAGCCTTGACTCAAGCTGCAACTGTCCTACAGTAGCAGGTTTGCAAGCCTACAAAGCCAACAAATCCTTTGACGTCTCAACAATTAGAGTGTCATACATTACACTATGTTGGAGTTGGTATGGTGTAGATAAGTATAAATAAGATCTTATATTGGTAATGCTCCAGTAACTTATCAAGCTAATCAGACAGCATAACAACATGCTCTTCATGCAGGTCATCCATACTGCCATGTCTGAAAGGATAACCTTGGCTGTAGAGTTTCCACAACATGACTAAGAACTGGACAGGAGGAATCTGAACAGGAGAAATCTGTTTTCTCATCCTGGGAATCATTAATATTGTTCTGTTCAAAACTCAGCAATCCGAAAACTCTAAAATAATCTTTACAATGACTTTATTGCTGTCATGGAAACTGCTGTACAGTTCAAGGATAACAATCCGCTTTTATACATTTGTTGAACTAAAACTATGTTTAGCTCAGAGTCTTAGCAGCGGAAGACTGCATTGCTCGGCATTTCACAGCTTATCCGATCGTCTAGTCCAGTCACATCATCCCATATCATCAGAGCACCTGATGTCTGTCTGCTGGGTATGCACTCGCTGTACAATGTGCTTCAATTCAGTGCACTCAAAGAAAGTTCAAATGTTGACCGTCCCTATGCTGTTTGCTTCCAAATGCTAGCTCTGTGCACTACTCACTACTCACACTCTCAGCCTGAATGATCAATCTGCATCTCTGGAAGTAAAAAGACAAGGGGTCATTGGCTGCATGGAAAATGGAGGTGGTAAGTTACAGCGGGATATGCCTCTTGTTTACAGCGAAGGAGCTGTTTACTGTAGCTGTTGTTGATGGTAATCAAAGGGGAGCAATCATAGTTAACACAGCAGAAGAAAAATAGAAGGTGGCTTTATACATTCACACTACATGCAACAAGGTTAGAAAAAAAAATCACTGACATGCTCTGGTAGTATATAGCTTTAAAATACTTCACAAATCAAACTTAAACAATAAATAAAGGTAAGGCAAAACCTTGTCAAGCACTCTTACCTGAGTGAGTTCAGGTATGTCGTTTTTGTCTATTCCCACTTGCTGTAAAAAAAAGAAAAGAAAAAAAAAGACAGTGACATTTCTATCCAGCAGTTAACGAGCAAGAGTCAGGCCAGCTGTTAAGTAGCTACACAGGATGTACACAGCAGGTTACCTCAGCAATTTTGAAGAATTCGGAAACCCGAGTCATCCGTGTCAGGAATCTCTTGTATATCTCCAGCCCATCTTTACACTGGCTTCTCTTCATCTGGAAAAACTTCTCTGAAACATAGGTAATGAAATGTATGTCAGTCTTTAACCACACATGTTAAAGGACTTAAAAACTATCAGTGAACTGATCGTACTAACAAGTAGGCTACTGATAAAGCTATAATCATCTGTGCCATAGAGCTCAATTGCTGTCCAAACATCAAAAACATTATACAGGGTGACATGTTCCTTCATTACAATAAGCATTAGAGCTGTGGTTAATTTTAGCTGATCCCACATACACCACTCTGCAGCTGTAACTACTCACTAGCACATCACATCTGTAGCTGAAAATAGTCCCCAAGGAATGCACTTTTGTTCCTGCTTGAGTAGCTTTTGCTAAGAACTATAGCGCTCAGCTTTTTCAAAGAATAACAGAGGCTTTAAAAAAAAAAAGGAAGAACTATTTTTTCCAAGATGATGCTTTTAGTGGATATATGACAGTGTAGAGACAGACGGGAAACAAGGGGAAAGAGAGAGGGGCGTGACTGGAATCGAACAGGCACACTGTGACTAAATGGAGACATTTGTGACCCATTTTTAAAGGTTTCTGCTTTCAGTTGGAACAAATGGGATTGAGATGAGTGCCAAAGACATGGTAGGGAGGCTGGAAAGTATTAAGAGACGGACTAACACATGGTTGGTTTTGAGATTTACTAACAATAAGAAAAAATAATAGAATGATGCCAACTTATCTTTTAGGAATTCTTAACTTGTATATATTTATTGTATCACTGATGCTATGATAAAGTGTTTTTTTTTTTTGTACCTAGCAGGTTGATGATGCCATCATTGTAGCAGGCATATAACTTAATCAGATCTTTGAAGAGTAGGAGAAAGCAGGCATTTATCACTCCATTGTTCAGGTCCTGTGCATGTACCTGTTGACACAAATACAATAGACGGGTCAAAGTCTGGTTTGGTTTTTGAAGAACAGAAATTGACATAAAGTGTAAAATTGCCCCAAGAAAAAGATGTGACTGGTGGATTCTGATAAGTAAGAATATATTCAGACAATTATATCCCTGGCAGGATATACATACAGTATACTACACAGTAAGAATTTTGAAATCAACACTATTGGTATCCATGTTTTGTTTCTCTTATATAAGACCACACATCAGTAAATTCAACCCTCTAATAACTGTTCTTCATGTGACGATGGCTGTGATTGACATTTCTTTGAATATGTTCCCACAACACTAAGCTTTGTTACACCCAGATGGCAGCTTTTTGTTCTCGACTGTGTTTATCCCTCAGCAAATTCAGTAACCTTGCAAAGTCACATTGCTCCCTATTACTGAGTGTCACTCACTTCAAAATCCAGCAGTGCGTCAATCTGGCTCTGCAGGGTGGGCATTCCTTTCAGCAGCTTCTCTACTGACATAGTCCTCATCGCTCCTTCAGCTCTGAGACGGAGAGGGGAAAAAAAGAAAGAGACATAGGAATGGGAGAATTAAGCAGCAGCATTCTGAAGCCAGGCATACTGTAAAACCCTTTTCAATAATTGGGGATAGCCATGGTCTAGCAACCAATGTTATTGATCCAGCAGCTTGGACTAGAAGAGTCCCATATTCTATCTGTCTGTCTTTCTACAAGAATACCAGTATGCACCTGTCACAAACATAGTATCCACCAACATGTCTGATCTCTATTCTGTAGTCTGAGTTTATTTTTCAGTGCCAGCCAATATAGCCAGGAGACCTTATGTGTGCCAGCAAAACAGAGCTGTCCACTTTCTGTGCATGAGTAATACCCTGCTCTATATTCATCTCTGCTCTCAGGCCACCTGTAACTATATGCACTTGGCCCACTGCCAGGCTGGAGGTAGCTGAGTTCATCCCACGCACCACCGGGGCCCCTGAGCGATGTGTCTTATTCCGAGGGCAAGTGCTGTAAGACGGGAACATTTCTGATCCCGACTAAGCTAACAAAGCATTGTTAATTTAGCAGTGTCATGTGAAATGAGAAATTGTACCCTTTCTTGACTCGGCCGAAGTCGAAAGACATTTGTCTGTAGGCGAAGGCCTTCTCATTGAGATAGCGACTGTAGCGTCTGATAAATGTGGACATGTCGTAGCCTGAGGAAGACACACAAACATGTTAATTAAACACACATTCTCCAATGTGAACTCAGTGTCTTATGAGATTTACAAACAAACACACATACAAACACACACCAAAAAAGTTACACCTGTGATATTATGTTAATACAATATTAGTTTTACATTTTGGGAAATTAAGTTAATAACTGTCTTGTCAAACATGAGTTGAGGAGATCATACCAGTCGTGTATCTGTACACTAAGTAGAAAGCTGCTAGAGCCAGGAGGCGATTAGCTTACAGTAGTTTAGCATGAAGACTAGAGCCGAGGGAAACAACTAGCCTGGCTTTGTACAAAATAATCTGCCTACAAGCACCTCTAAAACACACTATTTAATATGTTTTATTGTTTTATTGTTTGTTGAAGCCAAAATGTTTAAACAACTTAAGTGGGGATTTTACAGAGCCAAGCTAAACTAAACTAACACCTGGGTGTTGCTTCATATTTAATTGATAGAAATGTGAATGGCATCAATATTCATTTAACTACCTTGTCTGAATGATAAATATGAAGCTATACTGCCACAGCACAAACTAGCTTAGCTTAGTTTAATGAGAAACAGCTAGCATGGCTATGACCAAAGTCAAAATATCTGAAAATCTGAAATTATAGAGCTGCTGATAGTAAGATATAGTGAATTAGCACATTTCCCAAAATGCCAAACTATTCCTTTAATAATATGGAGGATCTTAACATGGGGTTGTGGTTCCTTCATTGTGGAATGACAAGTTTCAGAGCACTGTGAGCACATGCTTAGAGTACTACCGATATGTTTGATGTAATCCTGATTGTAATCTAGTGTGGATTTGAAAATGTCTTAAAAATGTAGAATTTGGCTCTCTCAACTCAGTTCTAATTGCCCTAGTGGGCAAAATGCCCCTGACAACAAGCTATGAACCTAGTCTTTATCACCATGAGAGACCACATTAATATCCATGGAGATGGGTTTAATTGAGGGGAGCAGGGATTAGTGAAGATGCAACTGAAGGGTGAAAAAGAGGAATGGTCAGGTCTGGTTGTAACATTCACGCTTTTTGCTGTTACTGTACAAACTGTAACTGCTTAATAAACCTGTTAATTTACTGAACAGAATTAAATTAAATGGACTAAATTAAAAATAAATAAGCACATAAATGAAGGGGTACACAATTAAGGAAATTACAGATGAGAAGATAGAAAGAAACTCATGTCAGGAACCAGGGTTGAAAGTAATGCAGTGCTCATTTGGCCAAAAGCAGATAGAAAAGAAACACCACCCACCGTGAGAGCCTGTTTTGTCCAGGAAGTTGCTGAGGTTGAACAAGGTGTTTCTTGAGGCCAAGAACTGCAGGAATCTCTGCAAGACAGGATAAACACGGAGTCATTTATCTCATTCGACCAGGCACTCTGAAAAATGTGGATACATTTATATGTAATTATATCCTTTGTTGTGATATTTGAGTTGGCATTCGTAATTAAAACGTTGGCTGGCAAAAAGCTTTAGAGCAGAGAAGAGGTTGTAAATGAAGGCAAGCTATGGAAAAAAAATATTCACATTTAAAACATGATGGTGCATGTTAGTGGACTATCAAACATCTTTAGTGTACTGATATTGAGCAGATAGCACACAGTTTAGCAAAACTGTGAAAATATTAGTTGCTATTAACTGAGAAATTACCAAACATTACAAATAGAAAGCTTCTCAATAAACGCAATTTATCTCTTTTTATCTATGACAGCATATTATGTTTTCATGATATTTGTTTCTGCTGACAGTAACACAGCAAAGACACTGTGACTGTTCACCCATGACTGCACATCCAAAGACAAACAAAATCATTTTTAAATTTGCAGATGACACTAAAGTCCTTGGTCAGATTGACAACAGCGACAAAACTTTACTTGGAAGTTGGTTGGTCATTTGATTAACTATGGAGATCCCCCAGCATTGAGTTTCTATACATCAAAAGTATGGGCCATCCTCCACACTCCCTTCACCTGCCAGGACAGTAAATACAACATGACATATCACAGATTAGGAAGTCTCAACACACCAGCATGTTCAGCAGAGGCTTTTTCCTGTCTGCAATAGCGCTATTTACCATAGACATTCAGGATGAAGTAAGATACTCCAAGCACCCAACCCATCTGAACTCATAATACTTCCCCCGACCCCTTATACAAACTGCACACTGAAGAATGACCCACAAGCTAAGGTAAAAATACCTTCTTTTTATTTCTATTTTTGTATTTTCTATTTATTTTAACACTGCTTTACTCAAGTGTGACCTAGATGTGGGTCTCTTTTTTCTTTTTACCTATTAGTTTCAGGGGGAAAAACAGATATATAAGGAAAGGAAAGCTTGTTTGATGTTCACAGCCATCTCTAAGGAGCCGTTCAACGCTTCCAGTAGTCTACAAGAAATCTGTAAAACTGCCTGCAGCAGAGAACCAAATTAATATAAAAGGTGTGATGATTTCCTGCTCTGTTTTTTCAGTGATTAGAAAAACCAGCATTAAAGGAGCAATACTTCAGCCTCCATGAGTGGGAGGGTGTGAATACAAATTAGACACATGGAGAATACCAGGAAATGGAGCACAATAGATAAATAGGCTCCTTCAAATAGGACTTGAGAGATAAAGCTGACTCCAGTGACACATGTATATGTGTATGTACATACTCTCCTTCCTTTCTTCTCTCTCTGTGCTAAACCAAGATTGTACTCTCTATCATCATCAGGGACACTACAACAGCAAAGCTCTGGCTCGAACATACATTGATGTCGCTGTTCCCTCAAGCGTTTGTGCTCATATTATATTGATAATAGAACAAACATGGAAAAGATATTACCCACACACAAACTGAGCTTATCAGTGAAATATGTACATGTGTGAAGGGTTACAGTTTTAGGTTGTGGCCCATGGCAACACTATTATTATTAGTTTAGTACAGTATTCTCATTCTCCATCTATCAAGTACTTCTGCACACTTTTCCTTGTCTTTCTTGCTTTTCTGCCTCCGTTCTTTTGTGTCATCTGTATTTCTATGGCAAGCCTGGTCAACTTGAATGTCAGCATCTGTTTATCTCCCTAAGTTATCCCTTGTTCCCTATTCAGAGCTTTGGCCTTTCTTCAGCTGTCAGGACATAAATTGGGTCAGGAGGTCAGGTGACAGACTGCAAGTACAATAGCTAACTCCATAACTGGTGCTGAGCTCAAGCTAAAGGGGAATTTTAAAGTTCGCCGTTCAGTGCATGACATCCATAGCCAATAAGTCCAAATCCAGTTTTCCCTTTTATCTTCCCTTAAAGTAGTTTTATATCTGCATTAGTTGGTTTTATGGCCACTTAAGGCCTGTGCAGCAAAAAGCATTACTTTTTAAAGTCGGTCAGATGAATCATAGACGGTATATAAAGACGGATGTTATGTCTCCACTTCCTGCTGCTATGCATTTGTAAAGCCAAAATATCTTGATTGTAGGAGCTGCCATCTTACTTGTGTGTCACTTTCAACCAGAGTGTGTGCAGTCTGCCAAGGTGTGATTTTATGGGGATTTTCTCCCTTCTGGACCATATATCCCTGCCTCTGCTGAGTCATTCTTATCCCTGGTAGAGACAAAATGTATCTCCCCTAACAGTAACATAATAATAAGTAAATAAGTAAATGGAGAGAAAGTACTGAACTTACATTAATCAGCTGCTTTCATGTCTGCTGGATGTATACAGAATATTGGCAACTACGTGCTAACATATCTTCCACACAGGCAATGTTCACACTGCAAGCTTTTGTACTGATAAGTGCAGTTTTAATGTTTAATGTTATTTTTTCATAGATTGAGGTATTCAACCCAAAGATGTGTTTTGTGCACGCAACATTCGATCAAATAGCAATACTCTATATGTCTTGTGCATCATTTCATACACTTTTACCAAAAAATCAACCTGATATAAATATAATATAAAGATCTGTGGGTTTCAACAATGTTTGGCTTGAGTTTGTAACAATGAAACTGACCCATTGATGGGTGGGCTTGAAGAGGTTCACATATGAATTCACAGGATTCAAGTCATCAGGAAATACTTTTGTACATTTTGTATGACAGAAGCATGTTCAAAATGTAACTGCAGTGTGATTATGCTGATTTAGTTATTTCCACCCTTTTAGATGAAAGACATGGTTGAATGAACAGAGATCCAAACAGCAGTGTGTGCTCATATCCATGACAGGTAATCTGTGCACCCAATATGGTGTGTTTTTGAGTAGATATTTGTGTGTCTACCTTTTGTCTTGTGCTTTTAAAAGTTGACCAAGCACTAATGCCCTTGTCCAGCACTGACCTACTTTAAATGTGACAACTTTCCAGGACAACCAGCTGTCTTTACTGGGGGCCACAACTGCAGTATAGTAGTCAGTAGAGGAACTTGGATAGAGGTGGAAAAAATGATGTGTACAATAGTTATAACCTCACCTCGTTGCCATGCACCATGAGGTGGTGTGTGGTGATCAGGGCTTTGAAGACCACCACCCAGCTGGCATTGCCAGCCCTCTCCATCAGTGTGTCAGCCATCTGTGGAATGTTCACATTGGAATCCTGGGTGGCCTGGATCAGGTCTGGGAAGCAAGAGAAGAAGAGGCACAGGAGGTCAAATGACATGGCAGGGGAGACATTAAGAGTAGGTACAGCTTGTGCTGAAAACTTTTTGTCCAAGTAATGATGGCATGAACAACTGCAGGGATTGTGAGAGAGAACAGATGGGTTAGAAAACAACCACGAGGGTGCTAGAATAAATACGATGCAGTGGCACTGAGTCCAGATTTTGCTGCATTTCACAGCCACACTCTCTTGCATTCTAATGTTCACTTTAATTCACCATATTCTTCCCCTCAGCAGTGTTTTCTCAACATAACCAAAGCATCTGCAGATGGAATGAGATATTTTCACCGCTTTCCCAGCAAAATATTCCCTCTCATTTCATTATTTTGTTACCTGGATAAAGAAAGGCACCAGCTACGGTTACGGAACCAGTGCAGCAATTTAGCGACCATTGACACTGAATGGGTTTCTGTGCCAGTGACAGGCTGTTAGTCTGGACTGGTTGATGTGCTGATAGTAGTTTGTTCTATTGGTACAGAATGGGTTCCTGGAGTTTATTGGCACACCTCTTGTAGACCACTAACCCAACATTTTTGGCATACCATTCTAGACTACTAACACAGCATTTTTGGCGGACCTTTGTAGACCACTAACCAGATATTATTTACCATCATGTCGGGCACTTTTACTGTTTTAACCCAAACCGTGATCTTTCCCTAATACAGTAATTGAGGGATTGGCATATGACATGCAGGCAAAAACATTTTGAAACTATTTGAATTTGATCATGTGATCTTGTGCAATCAATGACAGTGCGCATTCTTAATAATTCTGTACCAACAATTGTCATTATATTGACACAGAGGAATCCATACCACAAGCTACTTCCATTAAGAAAATGATGTCAGGATCAAACCATATTATAATTACCACTTCACTGAAAGGTTATGTTTTAGTCCAGTTTCAGGTTCCAGTATCTGTCTAAAAGTGTTCAAGTGTACTTTGTCAAACAAATGCCAATTTATGAAGTAGCAGACTTATCTGTGTAAGCATGAGATGGTTGTACAGTTTTATCAACTGAATTGCTTCAGGAAGCTGCCATTTTACATCTTCATGAAATGTATTTAGATAAGTGCTTCACATTATGCCACCACTGCCGAGTGTGAGTCACACTGGCTGCTGCTTTGTTCGATTTTGCAACCAGCGATTAATACCAGCAGAGGCAGAAACAGAGTGGAATATTCCACAGCAGAGACAGAAAGAGAGAAACTGACAAAGAAGACGGGATTGTAATGAGAATCAGACATTCAGTCGTATAGATGAGTGGTGATCAAATACACCAGAGACCATTGTGTTGGTCAATTTACCCATTCAGCAATGAGAGCCCAGGTAATACCAAAATAATCTGTTTTCCATTTGTACATTAGCGATTCCAGTAATCCACTTTGATGATTAAACCTTTTCAACGGTGATGAACATGATGGATCACATTCCTTTCAAAATATCACTTATGAAAGAATCTGCACAGCTAAAGCCATGTTTTCTGTGTTGTAATACTATGCATGTATTGTTGTGTAATGAATGTATAATGTTGAATAATGAATACAGCATTGTGGAGCAGTGGTTAGCGCTGTCGCCTCACAGCAAGAGAGTTATGGGTTTGAACCCACCGGCTGGCTGGGGCCTTTCTGTGTTTCTGAATTTGCATGGGTACTCTGGCTTCCTCCCACAGATGCAGGTAACTGACGATTCTGGATTGCCCATAGGTGTGAATGTTAGTGTGAATGGTTGTCTGTCTCTGTATACTGTATATTAGCCATGTGATTGATTGGTGACCTGTCTAGGATGTTCCCTGCCTCTTGCCCAACGTCAGCAGATGTTGGCTCAAACTCCCCCATGCACTTATAATTCACTCCATGGAAAAAAGTTTCCAAATATCAGTAACAGTACTTTAGTAATTTAAAGCTGCACTAATCAATATACTTTTATTAACAATGGATCAAATGATTATGTGCAATGTAATGGTTGCTCATAGTGATGAAACCACAAAGAGTTATCACACAACTCTGACAAAGCTAGAGGCCAGCTGGTGAACAACTTCAAGGAGAGTGAATATCGGACTTATTAATTAGTCAAGCACAAAAGGATTTATCAAGCACAGAAAGACAACTCTAAATAAGTGCTTATATTTCTGAAAATATAAATAAGCAATAGTATGCTAACATATTGGCCAAAACAACTTTATAGTTGGTCAAATGTCAATGATTCATGTTGCAAGGTATTAAAGCTGGCAATGCTGCTTTAATTTTAAAATGAACATACACATACAACATACAAGCTATATTGTGAAAACCACTAAGACACCAAAACAACCTTGAAACTTGAATAATGGTAAGTACTACAATTTATAGTTTATGCTTAAATGTTACCAATCTTAGTGTGTCGATGCAATGTGTATTTATTTAAAGCACTTGATGACCAAGAGAACAATCTACCAAAACCTTAAGACATCTTACAAACACTCAGAAAATTAAAGCAATCTCAAACTATGCTTCCTCCCTCCTGTTTTCCAGCATCTATCAGATAACAGTAACAGGAAATCCATTCACTGGATTCAGCTGTCTTTTATGGCAAACCTCCGGGCACATATTCAGAGACAATGTGAGGAATGAGATAAGTGGGTGTGCGCACACGGTGATGGACAGAGAGGAAGAGAAAACATGACCGCCGTCATTTTTAAAAGGTTTGATTCAGCAGAACAGGGCGTGTGCAGAGCAACTACTGCTGAGACCTGTGATTCATTAATATTGTCATATCGTGTTCATTCACTGCCAGTAGACAGGGAGGCAGCTGAGCGATGTCTATTGAATTTTCCTTCATGGTGTGCAATATAGACTAAATGCCACCTCCAAATCTCAACTCCTCCAGGCCACATGTTGAAGTGTCCAAATTGCTCCTGATGGCTGTGCCGCTGGTGCATGAGTACGTGTGTAAGAGAGCATCTGAGACGTTGTACTGTAAATGTACGGTGTTGGATTTGGATTTTTAAAAAGAGCTGCATTGTTCCTGAGTAGGTGGGCAGCTTGCATGGCAGCCTTTGCGATGTGTGCGTGAATGGGTGAATGTTGGCATGTGCTTTAGAGCGCTTTAAGTGGCTTTCAGACTAGAAAAGCTATATAGAAGTGCAGTCCATTTACCATATTCTATTGCTATGAATAAATCAAGTCAAATATACCATAGTAGGAGTGGCTGGAAAAGCAAAGGGATGAATAATGATAGTAAAATGCATTCAAGGTCACTTTGCTTTTGAGAGTCGTGCTACAAGTCAGTTAGCTCTTCTGCTTCTGCTATCACGCTTTCATCATGCAGCAATGATTGCTGTACACGTCCTCTAGAGTAGTAAAGCAGAAAATGCACACACACACATGCACACACACACAGAAGGATAATCCCTACAGGGCTGATGAGTCAGCAGCCTACATCATCCTTTGCTTTTCATCGTTCTGTCTCTATCTCAATCTGCTGGATGGTCTGTTTCACTCACTGTCTGTCTTTCTTTCATTGAGATTAGTGCTCCCACCAAACTGGGAGGCAAAATGCACATACTATCATCTAATATCTATATTAACAGGTGCTGCAAACCTACAGTGAATACAGTACTTGTCAATCAAACAGTGGTTCCATACTAAAACGTCTCTTTTCTTTGTTTGTTCAGCTATAGTGGGAATCGCAGCTCACACAAAATACATATAAACTTTATTTATAATAAATGTCTTGCATAATGTCTTGGGAATTTTTTTTTCCGCATGCAGTTGAATAATATCCTAATCCTGTAGAAACAGAGAGATAGAGACATGAGCAGTACAGCCTCCATTCTGATTGAGATGCTGTACAACAATTCAGCAGGAGCTCCTGACTCACTGTGTCCCCCCCCCCACCATCCTTTTCAATTATTCATGTGTGTGTGTGTGTGTGTGTGTGTGTGTGTGTGTGTGTGTGTGTGTGTGTATGTGTGTGTGCGTGTGTTGTGTGTGTGTGTGTGTGTGTGTGTAAAGAAAAGATACAGAGAGAGAGAGGATAAGGCAGCTCGATATGTGGCCTTAGTGGAGTGCTAGCACACACAGATACAGCAGTCACGACTGACTAACAATTGCTTGCATGCCTGGATTCAAATTCCATGTAATGCTTGATGCAATATACAGCTTATTAAATTGTTAATAATTTAATGCATCTGCTTGACTAAAACACACAAAGACATGCACACATTTCAAACTGAAAGCACACTACTACTAATAATATCAATTTTAAAACTAATCCAGAAATATAGCATTGCACTTTCATACGTTATGAGACAGATTTAAAAAATAAGGCACAAGCTGAGATATCCTGACTATCATGACATCATCATCCATAATGCATCTCAAAGTTTTCATGTTATACCCTCTCTGCCTTATGTTATTCAAATGTAATTCTTATATCTCCAAACACTGCTGCTACAGTAGTAATGAATGACAAAGATAGTTCATTTACTTATTCCTTCACTAATTAATGTTTTTTGTAAGTCACAAGTGGCCAAATGAGTGTGTGTCATCTTAAAGGCGTCACTTGTAGTCACACACACATAGAATTATCACCCAACTCTGTGGTTCCCCTCATCTCTACAGAGCCTTTTAGCATCACTAACAAGCCAACAATGGCTGACAACCAAATGTATGCGTGAAGTCTTTGGAAAACAAAACCTTTAATATTATATTTTTATTATCCTACTTCCTACTTACTTACTCTTAAGTGTTTTCACAAAGCATAAAATCAAATCAAACTGAAATCTAAAACTGAGGTTGGAGCGAGCAGAACAGCCATTCAAAATATTTCCAATTGAGCTGCTGGGTAAAGTGCAGGTAAGAGCAGAAGCCACATGAGGCCTAGCTCTAATAAAAGCCTGACGCCTATGTAGAACCAGGAAGGGCTGACAAGGAGTAGTGGCGGTACTGAACCACTGAGAGTAATTACGGAGTGAGTCCATCCAGCTGTTAAGAGCAGTCAGCTGGTAATAACTGCAATAGTCACATCTACGTTTAAATCTACAGAACCACACACAATTTGCACTGGTCTAGTTACTGCTGGCGGCTCCACACATGATACACACACACACACACACACACACACACACACACACACATTGATGTAGCTTAATTGCTGGCTTGTGGGGTTGCATATTCCTGTTCCTCAGTTTTAGTGGTTATTAAAAAAACAACAAAAAAAAACCAAAAAGCAGATAGAGGCTTTTTTGTCATTTCTAAAAAGGTTATGACTACTGTGAACCAAAAGAACATCTCAAGAAGTCTAGCTGCTTCCACTGCCTCTTTCTACACATTTCTCATGTCTGCTGCTTTGTGGCAAAGGAGAGGTAATAATGACACAAAACAGGGGGAAAAAAGCCTGTTGCTAAAGCTTTTTGAGTTTCCATTAATGATGGAGAATGAGGCTGATGGGAACAGATGGGTCTGATGTGTTCACATGCGAAAAGAATACAGGGCTTCTGGGAAAGGGAACAAAGGTGTGTCCTAGGAGATTTGAACATGGTGTAAGTTGACACAATTCAACTTGTTGAGATAAAGGTGCAATATAATGATCTATTCTAGTATAATAACTGTTATAGCAGCCAACAGTCTCTTGTGCAGAAGCTTGAACAATATGAACAATGCATACAGTCCATACACAGAAAATGCCCTTTACTCAAAGCCTGGGGTATTTTAGCTGTTATCCAAGGTTAATCATGACAGGATTACAAAGGCCTCTACACTATTAGACAGACACACTCTGTCAAACATACACACATGCACTAATATGCAGCCACATCTCATGAGCCGTCATTGTGCAGCTTTGCAAGCAAAGAGAGATACATCATGGGTCTGACATGTTCCCACCCACTACAGTTTGTGTATGTGATTACAATAATATGAGGGGGGGGGGGGGTAAGACAAAAGGAAAAAGCACCCACATTTAAACACGCTGCATGCTGCTACACAAACAGACAGTAACACCTTATGCTTCTGTCTCACATATAAGTTTATGCAGACTCATCTGTTATGCATGAAAAGTCTTTAAACATTTTCACAAGCTGACATTGTGCCATGCTTCAAGCTGACACCAGGGAGAATCACTGCCTCACAAACAGCAATGAATTAATGCTTAAACTATTTTCTGTGTAGCCACTGCTTGTGAGAGCATGTTCTTCCATAACTAAACACTATTGTGGTCTAAATCCTATTAAAAATACATAAAATAGCTACATTCAGGAGAGCTCTGTGTTGGCAGATGTCATACATGCTCGGGGACATGATTACTTGTTACACTAGTTTTCTTGTTTGTTGAAGTGCAAAAAAAAAAAAAAAAAAAAAAAAAAAAAATATATATATATATATATATATATACTTACTATGTCTATTGTAATGTAGTTACATGGTTATCTTGTGTATTTTTAATCGCATTTGAATATAGAGGTGCAAAGAAACAGTATGAACTCTATTAGGCTGTGGCTACACTGATACCACTTATTGAATTTTATTGAATCATTTTCTTATTGTCACTAGTTCCCATGAAAGGACCACCAACACCAACAATTAATTCATCAACAAGTATTATATGTGCAGCCACAGCCTTTATAGCGTATTCCTCTCCCTCTCAAAACTATTAAAAACACATTAATTAGTCACATCATGGCACTAGATGATGTGTTCCTTCATTACGATGAAATCAGCACTGTATTTGTTTTAGGTCAATCCAGCATCAATCCCCCTGGTGCCATTAATACTCACAAGCACACCAGCTCAAAATAATCCCTCCAAAATACACTGTTTACTCTTGTTTGGGTCATGTTTGCTGAAATAGAAAACTATAAACTGTAACTGGACTAAAACACATAAACCACATATTTGTGACCCACTTTTAAACATTTATGTCTTCAGTTGGCAGCAGACAAACTTGTTGTTGGTTTTGGTCGTTTTATGAGATGCTAGACTTTTCCTTCAAAGGCATTCCTTTAGGAGGTGATCTCTAGTTGGCCTGTATTGATCCAGATCTTCAACCCTCACACTTTGGACTGGTGTGTACCCTATTGACCAACATGGTGTCAAATAACTGTCACTCAATAGCATATGAGGATGCCCTGCAGCATCTGCCACACTCAACACGACTGATGGGACTCTTATTTCAAATGGCACCCTTTAACACATCAATAAATGTAACTGATATGAAAACCACTGTGGGAGTATAACTAAAAGAAACCAGAAGAAGCCAAGCATTCATGCACCACAGGGCACACATACATACATGTCAGGTTCAAATTTTTTAAGACATGGATTTTTATAAATGTACCAATAAGCACCAATGGGGACATGCCAAGGTGGTTTCCTTGGCAACAAGTGCTCATATTTGCTCGATGCAGTAAAATTCCTTTGAAATCATCTTCACAGGTGCAAACTCCCATAGCAGCAAACTGATGGTGGTCATCGAGCCGAAGTAGCCGTATATGAGTCATGCCTGCCTTAACACTGCTGAGCTTCAGACAAATTCTTAATACCATTCACCTCTATGATGAGCACAGCACTGAAATACCTGTGTTCTTATATTACATTTAGATATATATCCACAGAAAACACTGGTTCATGCTGAAACTACTATATCTATGTGAGTGCAGAGTGCGATACAAACCATGCTGCATGAGTGATGCCTTGTTGAGTTACACATGAATGGACCATGAAAGCCCGTTGTTTATTTATAGCTCCTCTCACCCTCAAGCAACATACATAGGGAGAAAAAAATACCCAGAATGCACTGTGTCCTAGTGTAAGCATAGCACCAATGTGGTGTGGCAGCCAAACAAAGAGGAAGCCATTGGGATGCAGACACTGTGAAGGCTGGAAGTGACATCTGCGGAAAATGCTGGCTTCCCACACCATGCTGCTGCTACCGCTGGTGGATGCAGATAACAGGACTGTCTTCATATTAGATGCCTTTGCTTTAAATGACATTTCACTTAGTGGTTGGTGGAGTTGTACTTTCTTTGCTGTGATGAAGCCCATGTGAAAAAACTAATTGTATTGTAAATAATTGATATCAAAGCAACAGGGATTATAACTGAAAGCAAATCACCAAACATGTATGCGCTACACACAAAGATAGATTTACAAATGTACCAATAAGCACCAAAGGAGACATGTCATGGCGTTTATACAGCTCAGGTCAAAATTCACACTAGTGTTTGCAATATTTAACTGTTTAACTACAAATAATGTATATTTTACATTTGTGCTGGCCATTTTTGAGTGCTTTACATTTGAATGGGTACTATCTGAGAGCCACTGTTTTTCATTTATTTCATTACAGTATGAAGTTCAAGGAGTACATCATTAACTTGCTTGACTGGCTGAAACAACAGTACATTTAACTTTCCACACAGTGGCACAGTCTGCAAAATGACTAGCTTAAAGTTAGCTAAAGTAAGCATTCTGTTAAGCTATATATTGGAGCTAGCTCTAGGGCTACATGGTTTGGTGGGTATTATTAATACTTTCAGCTAAGCTCACTATGGTGTGTTAGCTGTAGGCTGACAGCCAACATGATGTCTCAAAGTCCACTCTATGACAAAGAGTAGGTAAAGTGTTTGACAAACACTGTCTGTGTTAGCATCCAGTGACAAAGGTTATTCTGCTGGCAAACGCTAGGAATTGGATTGTTAAGCTACATGCTAACAGTGAGGAGAGACTCTGAGAGTGTTCTGAGACATTGAAAACAAATAGATGAAAGAGAACCTCTGCTATAATTCTATGGTGGTTTGCACTGCACTATAGTTCAAGTCAAACAGTGTGTCCAATATTGTTGAAGTAGCTGTTTTAGTAACACCTTTTTTGTTTAGTCATGGTGGCTATCATTGCTCAGGAAACACTGTAACGTCATCTACAACTAGAAACATAAAATGCTCCGTAAGTGGTCCTTAAAAAGGGGATCTATGTATAAAACAGAAAATAAATACTTTTATGAGCCTGCTATAAGTCCATTTACTGTGACTATGTAGCAAATACATTTGTTCATGTGAAAATACTGCAGACACTTTCAATCTGCAGGTGAACCTAATGCATTTTCCTCTCTCATCTTTCAACAAAGCACCCAAACAATATAAATCATTTCTCCTGCTGAACAACGTTGCCAAAACCAGCCAATCAACCAGTCATCTCACTCTACTTTAATCGTCCTTCCATTTGCCCACAGCTCTAATGCTACTAATGATCCCACAAAAAGATAAATAAAATGCCCAAATTGAAGCCTATCTTTTTCCATCAGTCTACATCTCTTCCAGTGTGCATTCATTTTGTTCTTTGCTGCTTCTTTTGTCTCTTTATAGTCTGTTTTCACCCAACACTGATCCCATTAGATGTTGTCTCTTCTCTGTTTGAACAGAAAATCTACAGCTTGTGGCTTGTGTATTTCTGTTGGGTGTAGGCTTTTCTAAGAAAGACATTGATCCAGCCTGTATATACAGCCATATTATGGAGCAAAAATAGAGTTTTGTTCTAGATTGTTAAGGTTCTTTTTCTGACATAGACATATTAGTATCTGCACAGGTGTTATTGTAGGTAATTTATGTTCAGGTCAGAAGAAGAAGAAGGAAATGGGGAGTCTCGTACTACTAAAATGCCCTACTGATTAATGGTTTTAGCACATTTTACACACAGAGAATTTTAGTAGCATATAGATAAAGGTAATTGCCTCCTCTAACTCAACCTGTTAAAAGGCACATTAGAGCTGGCTCTTGAAATACTTTATTTAACACCCAGGCCTGATTTAGGCCAACGCTAATAAACGTTGAGCCTAAACATCAAAACTAAGCTGTCAGCATGATGATGTGAATATGATGATGAAAGGAATAAATGACTGAGTCTACAGAAAAAGTTAGAATTCCAAGAGCAATTACTTGAGATGTATATATTAAGAAAGCTTGAGCTGAAATACTCCCAGCAGTATCTACTCCTTGCATGAGTGAGAAACCAAATTACATCTATCAACACTGTAGGTCAATATCTGGGGGTATGCAATCATTTATTTCCCTAATAACAAGCTGTATTCATGATACAACTTTCACACAAACACTGAGGCAAATGGAAGGTAGAGGTAGAGTAGTGAGTAAGTAAGTTTGTCAAAGGCCACCTGCATTAATCTTTGGAATTTATGGATACGGGACAATTTGGCAAAACCAACACATGGACTCTGCAAATGTTTGCAATAAATCTAATGAGTCAACAGCAGAGTTGGCAGTTGCATCAAGAAAGGGAATAACGTCATCTGGATCAGTATCAGCGCTGTTATTGACCTTGGTAAGCAGATTGGGTATCTTCAATGACATGACTGATCTACATTAAAGTGATTATGTCATAAAATTCAATGGTTCTGCTATCAGTTACATCCATCTACTCATGGTGGGTTACAGTTGTTAGTGCCACAGCAATTCATGATTTAATGATACTTAAAAATGGCCATAAAGAGTTCAACACAGTGAAGAGAATGGGTGTACAAATCTAGACAAAAAAGTGCACTGGTATCAGATCTTGCCACATACCCTGAGTTGCAGTGTCATGAAAGAACCATGTACTGTACTTGTGAATCTCACAAATAGATCAGCGTCACAGTAAATGAAAGACTTACACAGAAGTCAGGATGAGGGAACATCAGGAACAAGTCGTTCAGAATTCCCCAACTGTCAAATATACTGCATGATCTTGAAAGATAAATTATTGATCTTACTCTGTTACTTTATCTTTCCAGAGGCGCCAGTGTTTCAAAACTATTCCAAACTTTTAAAATATACCTAAATGTTCCCACAGAGTCCTTTGCATCTGGTGATTCAGTCAGTGGGAGAGCACTTTTTTGTGACACTTCAGTTTTTTTATTGCAAAGTCTGGTCCTGAGGCAGAGCTTGGCAGTCAAACAGAGCAATAAAACAGTAGGAAACCCAAGCCTTGCTGAATTATTGATGTGCAGGCTGGGTATAGACTTGAACTTTTAATGTTGTGTGCTGTTGGAAAGGCTGATGCTTACCTGCATACCACAACAAGGACTGTTTACCTACATCCTGTTCTGGGTAAAGCAATGTACATTCTAGCTATTTGTTTGTCATAAATCCCCCTTGAAGACACTTCTACACTTCTCTACTGTAATGCTAATGTTCTCGCAGTCTCAAGGGCACTGTGTTTTTCAAAGAACATCAGAAAGAGGATCAAGACACATGGGAAGAGGCGGAATGTTGCAAGAATGAAGAGAAGCGACTCAATTCAAATCGGTTGCTCAGATTTAGAGTAGATAATGGTCTGATAACAGCTGTGTGGGTGATCTTGGCCGCAGCTCATTAATCTGGACACATACTGTTGGTAGGCCAGTGCACCTCCCACACAGTGTTTAACATTAGAGAGAATTATGGGGATTTCAAGAATACCCGCTTGTGATCACAACTGCAGTACTGTACAGTACATGCTGATCCCTCTTACCAGCCTCACTTTACTGGAACTCACCATTAAGCAGCAATAGCGATGGACTGGGGGAGTTAAATAAAAAGGCAAATATGGGGTTGAAGATGCTTTTAAAACATCTGTGTCTTCTTTTTTTCACTCACTACTTGACCATGCTACATGCATTGTGTTACACCATCACACAGTGCACTGAGTTCTGATCAATGCTGTAATTTAGTATAGCGAAACTAAGAGTCTACAGCCATGCTACCACCTCTGTGAGGCTGTACTTCAGCAAAACACCACTTTGAACTACCTGCTAAAATCACAACGACTATGCTAATGATAAAAGGCATAATGTTTAGGCCTACCATGTTCACTAAAAAGCAAAACAAAGTACAGCTGAGGCAGATGGGAAAGTCATTACTTTTGCAGGTAGTTGGTCATAAAACAAAGTATTGGACAAATTTTAAATTTTGATAGGATGATGGGTCTAGAGGAGAGATTGCCAAAGTTATTACAATTCAGCCCAAGGGGGACATAAATGTGTGTGCCAAAGGCAATCCATCCACCCAAATCTCAACCTCATGATGGCACTAAAAGTAAAGTCAGGGATCATCAATGTCACTTGGTGATGCTGCTACTGTGAAAACTATACTTTAACTTCTATACTTTCATGCTGGGAATGAACACAGGTTGTCTTTTAAAGCTTATTACTGCTTTTCCAGGCTGTCAATGAAAAATTATGGATTCAACAAAATGTGTTACTGTTGCTGGCAGACATGAAACCTTCTATACACATCTGGCTGGTTATATTATCTGCAGCAAATATTATCTTGATGTTCATATTTCTAATGGCAAAAGCTACTGTTACTATGATCCAGATGTTTCCAGATTAAACTGCTCAGCTGTTTTCTTATTTCTATAATTATAGAAATAGTTCAGACATTTTAGGAGATACACATATTCCTTTTCTTGCCAAGAGTTATACAAGAATATTAATAGCACTGTAGTGTCTGTCCATTAAATGTGAAGCTACAACTAGTGACAGTTAGCCAGGAGACATGGAAACAGCTAGCTTGGTTCTGTAAAACTAAAAACAGTCATTTAAAACTTTTTTGTAATTCTTTTGTAAAATGTGTATAATTAGTGTGCTTTGGTGGTGAGGGTAGGACACCCCCTGCCTTCAGTTTTTATGCTAAGCTAAACTAAGCTAACCGGCTGCTTCATATTAACGTACAGAAATGAGAGTGGTATCTATCTTCTCATCTAACTCGCTAATTGGGTGTTAGTGTCACAGTCTGCTCCTGAGTCCCTCTCTGGAGCCACACTCTTTCATCCCTGGCATTGTTCTCTGTCTCTGTTTCCAGCCCCTGCTCATTTCTCCTGGGCCATTTACTTTCCTGCCATCCTCAAGCTGTCCACCAAATAACCTCAAACTTTCTCTCCTTTCCCAATTTCATTTACACACCTGTTCCCACTTCTCATCAGACCACTGCTCACCTGCAGCTCATTCCCTCATTAGACATAGCCTATTAATTATATCGCTCCACATGCTTTGTTGTCTGCCAGTTTGTCATATTTGGACTCTCACATTCTGGCCAAACTGACCTTTCTCCTGTCTGTTCCTATTCCTTACCTGTCATTGCAGTTTTGACATTTGGACTAATTTTGACCTGCCTGTCTGCTTTGTTTGACTTATTCAGACTGATTCTCATTCTGGCCTGTAAGCCTGTTTGATTTGTGAGCACTAAAGCCCCCTCTGTCTTGTCTGCATTTGGATCCTCCACCTGTCTGTCCTGTTCCCATTTGTCACAGTTAGACATATCTCTTAAAATGCTGAAATATTCCCAACACTATAAAACATATAAAAATGTTAAAGGAGGTATGTAATGCATGTGATATCATTAATGCAGAGGTATTACAGTAAGTCTTGAGCATATATTGCCTTAACTGGATTTAATTTACTAGCTTCAATGTATGTGAAAGTCTGAACTGTACAGCTCTGGGTTGTTTCAATATAAAAATATCAGCCTTTTGTAGCAAAAATATAAATCAATATAAATGGACTTGGATGAGAGGCACAAAGCTTTAACACTTAACATGTACGCTAATGTACATGAGACTTAAAGAGCATAAGAAATCTCTGCCCCTCACCCCCATCCTCTTCCTTCAAGAGGCAGGCTGCCTCTCAAATGTGGCAACATAGTGATGGTGACTCATGTTGTGGTAACAGCACCATAGCAGCCAAAGGGGACGCAGCGTGCCGTTTGTTTCTCACCGCTTAGCCTCCTGCCTCCACCCCCCTCACTAATATACACACACACACACACACACACACACACACACACACACACACACACACACACACACAGAGAACAGCAGGTCTTATATCCTGCATTAACTATGAGCAGAGCATAAGCTAATCGTATCTCAGTGTTAAAAAACCTGTTAATTGGAGTAACTCGATTTAGAGCGGCGGCAGATTTGGTGATAATTATGGCAGCAAACACAGACAGAATCTCAGCCATCATAATCGGAAACAAAGTCCTTTTGATTAAAAAAAAAAGTCTGGATTTAAATAGGAAACCTAATGAGAGAAGGGAAAGTATATATTTTGAAAAAGCCACAGATCTGTCGTAGCGTTCACAACAGCAGGAGGATTAAGAGGTTAGGGCATCATGAGTAGCAGCAGATAAAGATGGAGGCTATTAAGGAGCAGAAGGAGTGGTGGAGCCTGTCTTTAGAAACAGAGCCATCTTCATTTGGCAGATATTCAAACCCTGTTACACTAGTTCTCTTTCCCTTTGGGCCACAGATACCCTGCCTGTCCTCTCATCCATGCTGTGTGCCTGATCAAACCAGCAAAATGCTGCCTGCAAGTGTTCCTAATAGGCTCCCATTTCTGAGTCAGGAAAGTAGAAGCAGTGCTTGTCTCTCATCCAGGTTGGAAATAAAAACAAAATGAGCCCTCTGATGACAGTAATCTTTTGGCGGCTGCTGTTTCAGTTTAGATAGAAAGCGGCACAGAGTCTTGCAGCAGAATGAAGTAGGGGGGAAAAAATTGTGCACCAGGCGCGCAACTGAGTTTAATTGATGCATTATCCAGTTGTTGTGTAATCCACCCAGACCAATCAATCTAGATAAACAGAATCACTGCAGTGTACTGAACACACCCTGATGATGAGTGCTTGGCAGGTAAGTGGACTAAGTGGGCTAGCACTGAATATGGTAAAAAGAAGTGTAGCATCCAAGCGCTGTCCTCAAAAAGTTATGTTCTGGCAAATTGGTATTTAGCTTTGTTTGCTTGTTCAGTGATCACCTTATAATTCTAACATTTCTAACAGCAGTGTCTGGTTCACCTCCCTAAACAATTTACTATACAATAAATAAGTTGTATGTGAGTGTGAGTGAACATTGTGGTCCTTGCTTCATCTTGAGCCCTGAATTGGTGTTCCTGCCAGCAAAGAGATGCATTAATATAATTCAAAAGTTATCTCTGGAGTTATAAAAGAGAATAACTGAATTTAAAGACATAGAAAAATACTTTTTTGGGGTCCAAATTCTAATCCTGTGTCCCTGTGTTAATTATATATGCTTCCAGTGTTCCCCCTATATGCTTTTTTTTTTTAAATTATAATCGGGACAACGCAGGCCACATGTACTTTTTCCACTTTGAGCAGCTGACTGGAGCTAGGGGTGAGCAGATGAGGTAATGAACACAGGTAATATGTAGCAAGCAATGTACATAAACAATGACTTATAAATGTTATCTGCTTACAATTGCATTATAGAGTGTTATAAACCACTTATTAAATGTTTATAATGCTAAATAGGGGGAGGTTATTCTAAAGTGTGTCTAAAATGTTACATTACAGAAGCTAAAGACCCTCTAACTGCTGTTTCATTGTGTCTTTAATGATGTTATTTGATAGCATAACTGCCAAAACTAAGATTATGGTATAGTAAGAAAAAAGCTTGAGACTAACTGTTTTGCACCAGCAGTATTGTCAGTGTACAGTAAGTACTGCTGAAATTTAGATACTTTCCCCTAAGTTCCAATTCGCCCATAAATGTCGCCAACATCTTTGTTACTATCTGAAGATGGGCTGCCCTCAAGACCGCTGCTCAGAGGATTGGTGAACTTATCATTTGTAGAAAGGATTTACAAGAGGCTGTTGCTTTATGGCACAAAACAGGAAGACTGTAATGTCACTGTGCACATAAATCTTTAAGATTATGCTTGAATGACAAAAAATCTTCTTAGCAGTTTTCTTCTTTTTAATCGTCTTTGTTCACAGTAATTATTCTAATGCTTTGAAAATGTCGGACCAGCCAGGCAGTTGCCTCACAGCTGCACCTCCTTCTCTGCACCACCCTGCTCCTATTCACAAAAAGACACTCAATTGGATCACTGAAGTCCTTTTTACTGGGTCGTTGCCAAAGGCGTGTAGCATATGAACCTTTGTGTCTATTTCAAGTCGTGCATGCGTGCACACACACACACAGCCTGTGCAACTCTTAGATATCGAGAGCTTTTCTGTAAGACACACTCAGGCTGTGTGTGGTGTCGGGCAATCTGTGCTGCTGCTGCTGAGCCCTAATCTTTTGAGAGTTTAGAAGATGTCCGATCGGTATCACAATCATCTGTCAGGCTCTTAAAATAAATGGCAAACGCGTCCCCCAAATTCTTGGTGAGCCTCTGGAGACATATATCTACTGATGTGATACGACTTGGATTACATTCTTTCTTTTAGCCTTTACTGTATTATCCCATTTAGTAGTGTGTGTACTATAGACAAAAATATCTCGATCACAGACCACTATCTTGAATCAGCCCCTATCTGCTTTACAATATAGATCACTTTTAAGGTATACAATTACACACAGGCCACACAGATGTTTGTATAATGTGGTTGCCTGCAAAACTGCAAAGAACAAATAAGCTGTGCCACATTTACAACAATTAGTATCCATTATCTATTAATGAAGCATTTGATCCTCAAATATACTGTAGAACATGATCCAGTCCAAAAGCTCTCTGATTTTCTCTCTCTCTCTCTCTGTCTGGGGCTTTGGGGTCACAGCATGAGGAGCTTACTATCCTGCTGCTCTCTGCGTGTCCCTTGAACTACATCAGCTGAGAAACAGACCAGTGATTTGACTGTCAGTGGGACAGTCCATGACATTATTTTTAGACCATGGACACATACAGTGTCTGTGAAGACACAGGAGTAAAGAAAAGTTAGAGCATGTTTTATGCACGATACCGCTTTGACGTTGTCGCTCACATTGACAAACTACATTATTCAATGGATGTCTCAACTCTGAATCCCCCTCCCCGCCTGACACTATCACAGCTTGGACTAAAGCACAACAAATAAAAATATCCAATTTCCAACATTTGAAATATCTAAAGTTCTTGTAAAAAAAATGTTGATTGTAAAATCATTTGTTAATAGAGCTGTGATGTGGCTGTGTGGTAGATATACTACAGTATGTGCAAACAGTAGTAATTAGCCATGTCTATGAGAGACTATATTAACATGATGGGAGGATCTTTGAAGTGGAATGGGGGCTAATTATGAAGATAAGTGATTATGTCAGTGAACTGCTTCAGGAAAATATCTGGATTTGTACGGCAAGTTTATCCGGAAACCACATCCTTAATAATTCATAGTTGTATCCGTGTTGGATTCATATGGATTCTCTGGAAAAAACACACCTTTATGGTTCGTGTAAGGGTGTTTTTTTGTTGCAATGGTAATGGTGGATGTAAAATAGGAGAGTACAGCTGCTATTCTGACAGTGTCTTATGGCAACAGGTTACCTTGGTGGTGTGTATGTATGGATGTTTCTGCAAATAGTCAGAGTAGGAGTGACATCAAATGCACATTTTGAGTAGCCCTGAGCTGCACACTGGGTAAATGTCAGGTGTGGATGAAATTAGAAATGATTTCAGACAATATCCCTGCGGCACTATGTCTAATATGAAGATAATTCACCTTTCACATATTTCAACATGCCCTTCACTTAATATGTAAGCAAACAAACTCCGCTCTGCTCAAACTAGAGGATTTTCCATGTAGATTAATCCAAGATGTGCATGTTTGGACTGACTATCCTGAGCTATAAATTAAAAAGTGATGTGTCATTTTCTGTAGCACACATTTGTCATTAGTCTGTTTAAAATCATGAAGTTTAAAGGTGGTGAAGATAAGATATATATATGAGAGAAATGATGAGACTGTTAAAGCTATAACAAACCATTACAACATAACAAGCTAGGCACAGGTTATATATGACATCCTATAAAATATCTGACGTGTGAATACTTTTAATTTGATAGTATACTAAAGGAAGACACATTGTTGAACAAAAACCATTCTTCACAATTACATTAAATGGCAGTTCAATCAGAAGGGCGGTGCTTCCTCTGCACTGGCAGCACTGCACTGGCCCATGATGACAAAACGCTGACACAAAACTTTGGCAAGTGGATGAGATTTCAACTTTGCTGTAGCGATGACTTAACACAGTTCATCATTCAGTTTTATTATTTAGGCTGAACACGAACTGACGCGTGGATCGATTTCTCCTGCTGGGTTTGAGTTTTCCAGCTTGAACCCGCTGCCATTTCCTAAACTTTCACACTGAATCAACATATGATGCTGATGGTTCTCATTACATGCTGAAACAGTCCACTTCTAGTCTAAACATGCTTATTTCATTAACATCCTTTGGCCTGATTGTCACAAATTGATTACCAAAGGTCCTCAGAGGGACTTTATCATACAAATCAATGGCAAATGGATTAAGTGATTAGGGTTGTGTGGAATTATTGAGCCTAGGTGTCTATGAAAAGCTTTGCACATGACTAAAATACACAGGTACATGTAAGCATAGGCAAATCAGCTATTAGAAGTTCTACATCCCAGGGAACATTTCATGAGATATTAAATTCACATGTGTATGTAGAAGAAACTTCCAACTCTAGCATCCAGACATGCTTCCAACCATCTCTCTCCTTCCTTCCTTTCCTCTTTCCTTCTGTCTGCTGTTGTCTGATTTGTGGGTTTGTGCATCACTCTTTTTTACATTTTCTGTATATGGATGTTTACTGGGGGGTGAGTAAATATATGCTGCACATCTACTGTCCAAATACTTTATAGTCCTAATCACCATTTTTGTTCAGGAGCGTAAACTGAACTGGCAACCCATCCATTTCTTCACTCACTTATTTGCACAAAGCAATGAACCAACAAATTGTGCAAATAAAATAAACCAGTGCTAAAGCTTAGCAGTGCCATACATGCAGGGGACAGGACCCCAGGTTTAAAAAAAAGGTGTGTGTGTTTAGTAGTAACAACACCACTTTTAACCTTTTTAACTATGCATTCACCTGCACTGGAGCAGCATGGGAGAGACAGCCTCCAGTCAATAGGATGTGGTCCCCCCCCCCCCCCCCCCCCACAACAGGGGGAAGGTGCCCTGCTGTAATTGGGTAATAAGTTTTGGTTTGTTCAATTAAAGTCTAAATTAAAGAAGAGATTGCTTCCAGCATTATGTGTGATTGTGTGCAAATAGTGTACACGTGAGTACATCCTGTGGCTGAATGACACATGCACACACACACACACAAACACACACACACACACACACACTGGAGAAAAGGATGGGGGAGGCAACCATCATGGCTTTGCTGCATGGCCTAGTTGTACATGAGGAGGATGGATGGAGGGTCAAAAGGACACAGTTAATAGATATATAGAAAGAGAGATATAGATGGAAAGATAGATAGATGGATAGATAGATAGATAGGTGTTTCCTCTACTCACATTCCAAGTGCTTTTTCTTTGGGGCCGTCTGTTCATGTGTGGTGGATTTACACACAGCTCGGCACACCTCGGATCCAGTCAGGGTGTACTGCGCCGCGGCGATGCGGTCCGTCAGCGTCTGACCCGACATCTTCTCTCCGTGGAGTCCAACCTCGACAGTCAAGCGTCCAATATGGTCCTACCCCCCCTCCCCACACCAAAATGAACGACCAGCCTCAGTAATCCCTGCTGCTGCTGCTGCTGCTGCTGCCCTCGACACCACTATATAGACCTAGAGATGGAGCTCGTAAAGAATCACTCAAGCCTGCGTTTAATGTGGTGTGGCCCACTTTCTGCAGAATTGCAATTGATTAGAGTTGCATAAGAGTATTGACAGGCAGGATTCCCATTCACTTCTATTGGATCATGCGTTTCATGAGCTGACTTACTTCCAAGAGGGCCAATATCCTCTGATTATTACACCATGCGGGCTAATTGACTGCAAATGTGCATCCCAGCTTCTAATTCTTTACACTTCCTTTCCTTTTTAATATCAATTTTTTTTTTTTACTTTTCAGCGTTATCCTTCAGGCTCCCTGACAAAGCGGATGATGCTCGTTGATGCCTCCCTGTTTTCCTTCCTCCAGCCTCCTGGATAATCCTCACCGCCCCTCCGACAGTCCCTGTGTTTTCAGCAGGGTGTGCAGGGGAACATCATCCCCCACCAGCTGCTTTTTTTTCTCTCTCTCCTCCTCCTCCTCCTCTCCCCCAGGATGCTTCCCCCTCTGCAGCGGCCCACTGTCAGCTGCAAGCCCCGGAGATGCTCGCTTCAACCCCGGGTCGTTGGATGCTCGGTGTTTTCAGTGGATTGACATCCTCTTGTTTATTTAATTATTAAAGCATTTATATTTCTCACCTCGCCCCGCCCCCTCCTTTTGAGTCAGGTGACGTGATAGTGTAGCCTACCAACTATGGATGCGTTATACCACCCAACCTCCGCCGATGCCTCTTTCATCGCGAGAGCCAGACAGAAGACGAGAAGTAGGGTGGAGGTTGTATATGTGTGAGGACGTGAAGGGTTAACAGAGCTACATCACAGCCAAGCGTGATGCTCTGGCATGCTGCTGCCACACCGTGAAGGTCATATGAAGCGTGGCACTATTTTCTCTGATCTTGTTGCTCACTAATTGATGCAAACACGACCTAAAGTCAGGATGCGCACCAGCCAGTTAGCCTTTGTCTCTCTCCATGGTGCTGATCTTCAGCTGCTGCACCTCTGACGTCACTGTGCTTTAAAGTCACTGGCTATATCCAAATAAATATTTCAATTTTTATGTTGTTGTTTGTTTTTATATACATTTTATCCTAATATTCCTGAATATCACCCCATGCTTAAAAATCTGTATAAAAAAACAAAAACAATCTTGGGAGGGTTACTTTGGAAATATAATAAGTTACAGATTACTAGTTACCCTATTTAAAATGTGATAAGTAATGTAGCTTTTTTTTTAAAGTAATGTAGCTAAATGTAGATTTTGCAATATAAAATTAAGATATTTTATGAAAAGTCAAAAGGCTGGCATTGGGCTTAATTGGTACTGTGACACCATTTAAACCCATGTGTGTTCAAAATAGACCCACATCATGATTTATGTATGAAATATAAAAAATATTGATTTCAAGGAATTAAAAACATCAATATATGTATTCAGTAACAGTACTCAGTACTCCCAAGCAACATCTGAAAGGTCTGACATCAGATGTAATCCCCTGTTGTTTTTATAAGTAACTCTAATTTAATTACACCTTTTTCCTCAGTAACTACAGATTACAGTTTAATGTATTTTGTAATTAAATTACATAATGCAGTTAAATGTAACTAATTAATCCACAACAATGTACATGATATATATATATATATATATATATATATATATATATATATATATATATATATATATATATATATATATAACCTGAGCTAAAGTCTATCCATCAATACCACCCCTAGCAGTGGAAGTAGGCTACTCAATACAAAAATGTCTACATAAGCTGCTAAAACTCCTGCATTCAAAATCCTACTAAAGTAAAAGTACTGAAATATTACCTGCATTTTACACTTGGCCTGTTGGCCAATTCTTTGGCCTGTAAATGGTAAATGGACTGTACTTACATAGCACTTTTCTAGTCTTCCAACCACTCAAAGCGCTTTCACACTTTAAGTCACATTCACCCATTTACTCACACATTCATACACTGATGACAGGGTGCCATGCAGGCTGCCAGCCTGCTCACCAGGGGGAAAGTAACATTCACACACACATTCATACATGGCTAGCACAGCCATCAGGAGCAATTTGGGGTTAAGTATCTTTCCCAAGGACACATCGACATGTGGACTGAAGGAGCCAGGAATTGAACTGCAGATCTTCCGATTAGTGGGCTTGCTCTACCTCCTGAGCCACAGCTGCCTCTTGTGAGCTCTTTGTTTGTTCTGTGCGTGTGTGTGTGTGTGTGTGTGTGTGTGTGTGTGTGTGTGCGTGTGTCTGGGGGGGGATGTGCCTTTTTACACATCCAACAGACATGTTCCAACATTAGCATTTATTTTAGCTGTGTTTGGCCAGCAGGAGAATAAAAATCCAATACTCACTCTTCTTTTATTTTTTGGGCTCCACCTCTTTTCACTCCTGAGAGAGATATACAGTATGGCTCCATAGCTGTTCAATCTTAGTACATTGTTGCAATACTGGCTGACTCAGCTTTATCAGAGCGTTTAAACTTCAAACTGCTACCTGCTGTGACCTAAAACAATACTACAAATACAATGAATGACTTCATGTAAACCCAGTTTGAAGCCCACTATGAATGTGACATAGCCTGAGCAACCCTCTCATTAGAAATCTTTATTAAGTCACATCGATATGGAATGGCACAGCATCTTCACTTTGTCCCACAGGACTCACATGAAATGTTAAAAGTCAGTCATCAAAGCTGCTCCATATATACAAATAATTAAAATTAAATACAATAGCTTTTGAAAAGTAAAATAATAATTATAAATACAAAAAATGTACAAACTATTTTTCCCCCATTTGTATTCCCTTGTTTTTTTCATATACAAGTTGAGGTGTTTCACTAGTGTTGATCAGTTATCTGTTAATCCAGTGTTGTGTTTTCACGTCTTGATAAGTCCCTCTAGAAAGTCTTTTTCCACCATCTCCTCGATGTTCTGTCGAGCTCGGCTCCAGAACACTTTCTGGCTCTCCAGCTTGTGGCCCTCCTTGTGGCCGGGGAAGGAGGCGTCTGCGGGGTTGTTGGTGTAGGCGGGACCTGTGCGGCTGCTGGCCTTGCTGTTGAAGACCTGGCTGAGCAGGTTGAAGAAGGGTAGCAGCTGCTCCATGCTGCGGATCACATAGAGGGTCAGCATTAGGTGACCTGGCTCCCACGACAGGGTTCTGGTGGAGCAGTCCTCCTCTGGATTTTTCTGTGGGTGGAGGCAAACAGACAACAGATTACTATAAAATGATGCTGTGGTGCAGGTGGTGAAAACTGCAGTATGAATGAAATAAATGGACTGTTTCCCTGAATGTACTCTGTGTAAGAGGCGGTCATTTGTCTCTATCATTTAATAACCTTGTGTTGACTAAGGGAAGATGAGATACCTTGGCTCGTTTCCTCAGCAGCTTGGCCAGTCGGACCACGTAGGGTTTAAACTCTCTCTGATGGGTTCCCTGACGTCTCACTTCCAGTCCTGAATCATCTGAAGCCTCTGGGATGAAGGCCCAGCGATACCTGAAATAAAGAAGGACACACTCACAAATAAATTCCATTTAACAAGTCAACAAAGCATAAAATGAGTGCTTTAAAACACCTTATTATTATGTTTATTTGTACATTGTAAATGTCCATTTAGAGTTTCCACTTCTAATCAGTTACTATATGTCAGTCACCAAGTCAAGATATTTTTGACTCTTCACACAACTCAAACCAATGCAAACCCTATTACAAGACCCAGGCTAGTAAAGTACTGACATCTGGAACTGAGGGAGGCTCTCAGGAGGCAGCGCCAAGGCCAGGTCCAGGAGCTTGCAGGCAGACAAATAAAGGTTGAGCCAGCGTTGGCTGTTGTAGGAGGTTGAAAAGCCGTTCCCTCCAGAATATGTGGTCTCCAACCCGGCCACAGATGGCCCTGATGTCCTAGAGCGGGGTGGAAAGTGTAAGTCATAAAAGGAAACGCATCAAGATGGGTGTTTGATGTTGTTTTGCTGCTGCAGGGCAGTTTGTAGTATTAAAGGATAATGATACCTTGATATGTCCTCATCTGCTGTTAGCTCCTGCTCCATCAGTAGAAACACCTGGACCTGCAGGGAAACAGATGTGGCACATATGACTGATGAGTGTTTGTGAGTGGGTTTATGTGTGAAAAGATCAATTTGTGTAAAAGACAGTAAAAGAACCCAAAAACATGACGGTACAGTGAAAGAAAGACACTGCAGTTTACACTGCCTCCAGTGCTCACCAGTTCGGTGATCATGGTGGGCCACAGTGAGGTGAGGTGTTGAGGTGACATGCGCAGCAGCAGCACTCTGAAGAACAGGAACACTTGAGCATGAAGTATGGGCACCTGAGGCAGACGCAGGCTCTCTACCAGACGCTCTGAACGTAGACACACAAATGAACACAGAGGTTACAACACACCATTTGTTATTTGTTAGTGTGGTTGTGTAATACAGGTTGTCAGGTTAAAGATAAAGATAATTAACATGATTAGCTGTTGCCTTATTGGACATCTTTGTCAATAATTGAGTCTGAGTATTGAGTCGAAAGTTAAATTAAAACCCATTAGCCTTCATTATTATGCTGTTTGTTGTAGAAGACGGTTTGTCAAAGCCAGGATGTCCATCTGTATAAAATGATGGTACATATGATATGTATGTGTGTTGTGTTTACCTTGTATGTCTGGTAGGTATTTCTGATATTGATCCACTTCACTGCTGTAGATGGTGAAGGCCAGGCGTTTGAGCAACATGGCTCTCTGCTCCAGCTCAGCGTCTCTGTTGGTGAACAGACTCAGAGAGCTGCTCTGAGCTACAGCCACCCGAGCTGCAGGAGGAAACACACAGAGGGTCATTAGTACTCTATATGCCCCAGTCTTTTACCCTTTTAAAAGCTGTAACTATGTCACAATGCAACAGACATAATTGAAATGTAAATATTAGTCCTTGTTTTGATTGAAACACACTACAGGCAGCAGGTTTAATTCATCCTGAGAATATGCATGAAGAGGGCAAAACACTGATTGTGCTTTAAGTATAAGTTCCAGATAAATTATGTGGTAAATGGTCTAAAACTGTGCCTGGTGGTAATATCTATAATTTTATGTTTAACTGTACAGAAGAAATGTGACGCTTACTCATGAGGTCTCTGAATGTGGTCTTGTCATGAGTCATCAAGTGGTCAATGATGGCTCTCCAGCTGCAAAATGAGGAAAATCATGTTTATGTTAGACTAATATTATAGAAGTGTTTAAAATTGCATCAACAGACATGACCCTCTTTAATTCTGCGTTAATATGTGTAATATGTACACATCCCATTCTGCAGACTTAAGAAAACATCTATGTTTGGTATATATCCCCACAAAAGAAAATAAAAATCACACTCTGATATGATTTTAAATAAAGAAGAGAACAAAGTAAAAATGATCATTCCCTCTAATATTGGAAATCATATCGTAGTTACTATATAGATCAAAATATGTGCTTACTTATTCAGCCCTAATATGTTCTACTGCCTGGCTACATTCATAGAATATTTAGGCAAACTGTATTTAAACACTAACTTTAAAACTAGTACCTGAAAACTAACAGGCGACACTTTGTCTTGCTTGTTCTTCTCTGACAGTTCTGTAAGGTAATGTCACTTTTTCACTATCCAAGCTTGCTTTATTACACTTTCTGGTTGGATTTGTGTGAAAAGGTATTTCCAGTTGCTTCTTTTTTCAGATAACCAAATAAAATTATAGTAGATATATAAATAATGGGAAAATTTAAAACAAGCTGCAACAGCAACAGTTTGAAGACTTCATATTTAGTTTTGAGGTTGTAAAAATATGCTCCGTTAACTTCAGTTGTTTGGTAGTCTATAAAACTTATGCATGAATAATAACTCAGTGTTCATTTTGATGTAAACCACCTTAAGCACATCTTGTACTTCTTAAGCTGATGGGGATTTTTTTCTCTCTCCCTCTCTCTCTCTCCCTCTCTCTCTCTCTCATTGTAATCACTGCGGCTATAAGTCAACACCAGCTGTAAAAGTAGTCACCCACACACTGTCAAGGTCCCTCTCCTACTCACTGGCTGACGCAGGAGGAGTCCATCTGGAAAAAGGTGTGGTCCATGAAGAGGTCGAAGGCCTCCTTCTTCCAGGCACGGCGGGTATACTGGTACCCGCTTAAGCTGCTCAGTAGCTGGATGCAGGCCCGGTAGCTGGGGGCGTTGTGAGCACTGCCAAGAAAATTAGGAATTTCATTTAAATCCTGCATATGATCAACCACAACTCAAGTTCACTGCACCACATCTTCCTCCCTTACATGAATAGATCTTTTTTTCCCCTTTATCTAGACGTCTCACCTTTATACTGAGGTGAAAGGATAGATACTGCAGCATGATTATTCAAGTTGAAGCCGTTCCACAGTTAAGATATGAATTCAAGATGTTAACTTTTAAACACATATAACCATAAAGTCAAAGGATATTTTGATAAAATACAAAGAGGCTTGTCCCCACCTGTGGTTGCGGAGGTAGGGCACTACATAGTGCATAATATTAACCAGCAGTGGTATGACCCTCTCCTTCTCGTCACTGTAGAACACCATGTCCAACAGATGAGCCAGCACCTGTCAGTCACACCAGATTTCATTACGTATTTAAAGTAGACAATAGAAAGTAGATCTCCTTAACATGATATTTATATATGGGCACGACATTACTGCACCGACTTACAGTGTGACAAACTGCACTGCAACATTATATTGATATATTGTCTTGAATAAAGCCATTACTCTATAAGCTGTAAACAGCAGCGGAGCGCAGGCAAAATCTACATAATTAGCTGCACAATGAGCTAACATAGCATAGCTGGAAGGAGGTGGCCAGTAATTTCAATAGTCCAGCTCTCTCACAGCACCACAGGAAGTCCTGCAGATGGATTTATTGGTTTGTTAATAATGACTGAAGTAGAGGTGGAGAGGTGGTCGTAAATCAGCTACAAAAGGAGATCAGTGGGACTGTGTTAGCCGTGCCTGAGAGCAACGAGCCTAAACATTGCTGGTAGATGTGAGTGAGAGCAGCTTGAGATATAATCAGGATGAAGTATGGAAATAACTGGCCGAGCCACTGACTGATGGCCTGAGAAACAACGGTTGTGTAGGAAGGGTTGAGCTGAATCACAGAGACATGGGTGTTTTACCTCGGCCAACAGTGTGAGGGCGTGAACGCTGTACACTGATGGAGTGAAGCTGGAGGCCTCCATTACTGTGAGCATTAAATCTACAAAACACACATATCAAACATTAGCAGCGGGCAGCTACACAGCAGAAAAAGACCAACACCGCCATGCTGAAACATGCAGGACATCTGCAAAATGTTTCACTTTTCACATGCTTTTTATAGTACAAGTAGTGCTTTAATCTTTACACCTAGTTTCAGTGCCTCATATTCTGGTTCATTTTTACACTTGATTTAGCTGCATTTATATGAATTTCCTATCAGGAAAAAATAATCACTGGTATTAACACAAAAATGGTCTTTTCCTTGCCCACATTGTACACAAATGTCATAAAAAGAGTGACTTTCTCCAGCAGCAAACCTTCTACATCAGTTTCCAGGTTGGTTCCATCCACAACTATCTGAGGAGATGCCTTCACCTCCAGGTTCCTCCTCAGCCACGTGGTTTGTTCCAGAGAGGAGCCTGCTATTGTTCCAATAGCTTCCACCACCTTATGAGTCACATCCTGCACACAGAAATCATATTCAGTTACTTCAAAAAGAAAAGAAAAAAATCAAGGTCATGTAATTTCACTGTGGTTCACTGTGTAATCCTGTATGACTACAGAGCATGAAACAAAGGCGAAACTGTTAGGATGGAGTATAAAGCCACTAAGAATTTACACAAAAGGGATATTATATTAATTAAAATGAAGAAATATTCTATAATTTAATTATAAGACACAATGGAAACAATGGGGAGTGGAATTAAAGGGCAGGCTGCTTTGGTAATTACCTGCAGCTCTCGCTGGTCCTTCTTACTCTCCAGATTGGGGTTCTTCAAAATGAACTCATTCAGAACTCTAGAGAAAAGAAAAGTAAAAGGGTAGCCATGTTAAATATGCTGAATTATATTAAGTGGAAGAAGGTGTCATCTCTAGAGACTGATTTATTCAGATCCACGCTGTAACTGGTGAACTGTAAGCAATCTGCTGACATTCACACACCCACAAATATAATCATACAAGTGGATTCTCAGATGTTGTCAGGATATAGAGACGCCTGTTTTACAATAAAAAAGGAGAGAAGAAAAGAGAAGAGAAACCAACCCCAGTATAAGAAACTGTCCAGGGGCAGGGAGGCCTAACTGTACCGAGTCCTTCAGCAGTGCCAGCAGAGATGGCCAGCTGTCAACTAAACTGGAAACAGGGATCCTAAGACAAAAAGAGGGAACAAAGTTTATTAGAGATTAGAAGGTTCTGTACAAATGAGAGCTTCATGAAGGTTAGGTGGATTGAAAGCATTTTACATTAAATAGTAACAGGAAGCAATGGACTCACCTCTGGACATATGCATAGAAGAACTGGAGCATACAGACCTCCAAAGACAGGTGTTTCTGTGGGGAACAGTGAAGAATAATATTAATGTAACAAATAACCACAGACAAGTGCAACTAAAAGACATGAGAGACAAACACCAACAAACATAAATCTGAAGGCCGCACCCAAAAATGAAACATAATGAATTTACTGCACAAAAGCATCACAGTAAACATGCTGTATACTTCAGGCTACAGGGCTTATTGCTTCTGAAATACATGCATATATGATTAATTAGAACATAGTTTTCTCTGCTCTTGCACTTGTACAGCTCTGCAGAGTCTAATAGCATTTCCCTGAGGAGGAGGAAGACAGGGATAAAACAAGTTAAGCTAATGGACTTCATTACCAAGTGTACAGTTAAAAATCAGCAACAAAGACTCAAACACCAACCTTGTCCTTTGCGATGGCAGGAGGCTGCTTCAGAACCTCTTTGACTGTCTGCATGACCGTCTCGGTGCGCATGGCACTCACCGAACGAACCAGCTCAACCAGCAGCAGCTGCTCTTCACTGGCTAACGGGATCACCTGAGAGACAAACAGAGTGACAACAAAGTTCAGAAGTAAATACACACAGAGTTGTGATAAAAGTCTGCAGGCTTTTAATTCAAGTAACACACTAACAGAAATTAAGAATTAACTCTGATTTAAATGGGTTTCAGTGTAGTGAGCTAACACCTACCTTGTTTCTGACTGGAGTCTTCACCTGCTTCCTCTCATTCCAAACGTAGGCAATTGCTGCCATGAAGTGAGCACCATGATTCATGGAGATTGGACCGAGCAGCTCCAGGATTTGCTGACGGAGGTTCTGCAGAACAAAAGTGAGCCAAGAAGTTTGTCTGTTCATTATGGAAACAATTTAATCAGCCCACTATTAACGTTCTATAAACATATTTCAGCGCATCATCAAGTGTATATTGTTAAATAAATCAAACATTATATTATTTCCTTCTGGGGAGACATTGTATTTTCAGATATGTCTCTTGTGCTACCTTCCACATCTATCATGTTCACTAATGCAAATAAATTGTCAAGCAACATTATTAGCATTAACTTGATGCTGCTATAAGTACTGTGTACATTGCCATACCTGAAATACTAAAAAGTTAGTTACTAAACTAAGTTATGTAGGTTATTAGGACTTTAATTAACCCTCCTGCAGGGACACAGGACCTATAATGATTACAAATGATGCTCTGGGCAGGATAAAAATCACTGTATTATCTCAGTGAAAATTACATTATCCACCACCTCCGGAGGAACTTATACCATCTGGACATGGCTAATAACTATTTGCAGAAAAATAGAGTTATAATTGCTGGAAAGAAGTCTTTCAGTGCTAGTGATGAGATTTGGCTCTTACTCTTGAGACCAATAATGCAAATATTATGCATGAAGTTCTGATTCTTTCTCTGTAGAACATCATAAGTCAGGCTGCCTACACACTAAGGTTAGCTGTGGGACTGTTTTTCAGTTTGCTGTGAACACCACACTAATGTTTCCCAGTGTATACATGGCTGCTGTTATGTGCTGCATAAAACATTTTGGATGTTTTGGACATTTGGATTAGTTTGCAAATTAGACTTGAATATGAAAAAACAAATGCTTGAAACTACATAAAAAAGAGTATTCAATAATGAAAAGGCAAAGACTTGTTTTAATATGTTGTTGCACTAGCTCAGATGTGTTAGAAGATATCACTGAGAGTTTGATGGAATGACTCTGTCTGCTGCCGGGTATACCTTAGTAGAGCCCAGATTGATGTTGGAAGTGGAAGCAGCAGAGGCAGCCGCCGGTTTGTCAGAGTTGTCGGCCTGGTGCAGAACACTCCACAACAGTGTGACAGAGGACATGATGGTGTGGAGGATGGACAGGATGCCCGAACGAGCCTCAGCCAGGTGCTTCTGGTCAACACTCACTTGTAACTGAGAGATATACATCAAGACAGTCAGTGCCTGTGGTACTTTATAGTTGTATGTTATATAATAGATACAGAGGTATGAAAGAGCAGCTTGCTACACCCAGTTACTGTACAACAGCTCCCTCACCTGGTGATACTGGGAAGTGGGGTCCAGCAGGCAGTAATGGATGATGGCGGTCACCCCCTCCAGCACTGTCAGAATTAGGTCAGGAGGGATACAGAGAGCCATCCACTGGGGTCTACAAGATAGAGGTAAAAAGGAAGTAAATCAAAACATACTTTTGAATTAACATTTTTCAGCATGTCAACACATACATTGTGAATGTTAAGCATCAAGTACAATTAATCAGAGAGATAGATGATGCATAAGTGAGTCATTGCATTTTATGGTCAAGGGTGCCATCTGGTGACCAAAACCATGCAATTACATTGTATTAAACTGAATGACATGTGACTGTAAATGTAAACGATGATAAGGCCCATCACTGGCATCCATGCAGATGTTAATACCTGGTCTCAGTTATCCCGATCTCATAGAGGTACTGATGAAGAAGATTGTCCAGGTTCCTACACAGCTGCAGAGTGACTGAGGCCACCACCCTCCTCAGCACTCTGCCCATGTAGGGCAGCGTGGACGTGATGAGTCCGATCCACTGTGGGTGCATTTTACACGCGTGGTGTTGATGAAGCGCCCTGATCACTGCACACAGGAACATACCCTGCGCTGTGATAGGCTGTCCGTGGAGGTACTGCAGCGATGTCATTGGCTGCTGAGGGTTGACGTGCTCCACTTCTCCACCCAGGATCTCGAACCCTGCGCCTGTGACGCCTCCTGTCCCTCCACCTCCTGCTGCTGCCCCCACAGGTACTCCTTCTCCACCTTCTTCAGCAGGAACCAGGACTTTGTGCTCCAGTACGACTAAGCTCTGAAGAAGTCTTAGCAACTGGGACTGGACCGCGCTACAGCTGTCAATCTGGTCCTCTGACAGGTTGATAACACTGTCCTCTGATAGACCCTCCTCCACCGTGGCCATGTTGACCCCTGCCACCCGCTGCTCGTGCCATTTCTGGGCACTGAATATAGAAGAGAGCAGGCAGTGGAGAACAACCTTCTGAACTTTGCACTTTGACAGGACGTCACTGATAAAACTAGCAAAGCCCTTTGCTGAGCCGCCAGTGACTTTGCCGAGCTCGCTGAAGAGGAGAGTTAAGACCTCCACACTGGTCAGCTGCATGGCCCGGTTCCCTGCCAAGTCCTGAGGGCCCGCTGCCACGTGGGCAGAGTAATAGCTTCTTAGGAAGTAGAGACAGAGTGAGATGATGATCTCCAGGTACATGGCGCTGCGGAATGTGTGGGAGTGGGAGTCCTGGGGGATGGGGCAGTAGAAATCTTTACCCATGACTGAGATCCTGTGACGGGCTAGGAGGTTTTGGAGCAATGAGAGCTGTGGAGTGTAGGTGTTGTTGATGCTGGTTGTGGAAATGGCACTTACAAACCCTGAGGGAGTGGATCGGAGCATGGCTGCGATGGCTGACAGGGCGTGCAGGGCCCGGGAGGAGTCATACAGTTGGAGGTAGAGCAGGACATGTTGATAAAGAGGATGGATGTTAAATCGAGGAGGGGCAGAGGAGGATCTGCGTCCTGTGACGTTGACACCCCCGATGTTTCCACTAGCAGCCCCGCTGGGTGAACCAGTGTCACTTTCAATCTCAGATACCTCACCTTCCCCACAGCTGTACCAGTTTTCTAGATCCAGACTGTCCCCAAAGAAAATACTGGGTGGCTGCAGTTTTTCGGACTGGTTTGCCTTTCTCTGCCTCTCCTCCTCTTTCCTCTTTGACTTCTTGGTCTTGGGCTTGGCCCCTGGAGATTTGTCGGCCAACTTCTCCATGATCTTGCCTTTAAGGCTGAGCTGGGTGCTGCTATGGCTACGTTTGCGGGCCTGAGGGTCATCCACCTGCAGGCTGTGGTCTGGGGTGGCTGGGTCCGAGCTGTCTGGCAACGTGACAATGGAGGGTGATGAACTATGACGGGTGATACCCTCTCTGTGCTGATCCTCTGCTGCTAAATCAGCTGGCATGACATTAAGGAACTCCAGCGTGCCTTCAGCTAACATCTCCGGCAGAGTCTGGTGATTGGATCCGTGAGGTGGGCCGTTGTCAAGACGGACACCGTTGGAGGTATCTGAGGATGTACTGTCTGTGTCTGTCTGAGGCCAGATTTCAAGTGGAAATGGGGCTTCTAGAGACCCCTCATCTACTAAACGTTCAACCCTCTCTATCAGCTCTTTCATAACAGAGGACACAGCCTCCTCTATAGAGTCATCAGAATGGTCAACTGAGGAACTATTCTGCTGGTCTGAGCCATTGACTACACCGTTGACACCTTCTTGCTCCTCAAAGCTGCCGTTTTCTACTGTCGATGAATGAGAACCACTAGATTCAGAGCTCTGGGGCTCCCCCTGTTGGTCAGCAGGCTGATATTCACCAGCTAGTTGTAAGTTCTCACTGCTCAGGCTCAGTAAGGACAGGCTGTCACTCAGTGGGTTGACAGTAAGACAGAACGGCTCCATATCTCCCACTGCGAGACCACGGAGCTCCTCTGGTGCCACCCTGTGTGCTTGGATGTGACTGAAGTCTAATGAAAAGAACAAAAAAGAGGAAATAATGACAAAGATAGGAAATATATTTTTACATGAAAACAGAAATACTTAAAAATGTTACCAAAAAGAACAAAAACCAAAAACTGAGTCAACAGTCATTACTTACTGTCTGAGAAGCCAGAGTCCCTAGTGTACATGGGTTCTGATGGTTCCAGGTCAGGTGGGTCAGGAAAGACCTGGGCCCAGTGACGCTGGGCCTGTACTCTCTGAATGGAAACTCTGTGGGTCTTTGGGTGTAGCAGAAGGAGGAGGAGAGGCTCTAGGACCCGTGCAATGTCATGTCTCTGAAGGACCTGATTTAGCCAAGCCCGACCAACAGCGCTGTTACATGGATCCCAATAACTCAGACTGTCTAACATGATGAAGAGCGATCTGGAGGACAAAGTAAAAAATGGGGAGGGGAGAGTGGCGTGGATAACAGAAAGATAAAAGATGGACAGAATTACAAGACAGCCACTTGTAACACCTTTCTACAAGTGGCACATCCCTAGAAATAACTGATCACCATTTACATGACACATCAAGACATACCTATCAAAGGTGCGATTAAAAGGAGAAGACTTGGTGATGTTCAAATCTCGTGTCAAATGCCACAGCACGGAGAACTTCACGTGGGCTTCCAGCCGAATTCTCTGAAAGACAAGGGGGCTTCAGCATGGACTTCATGGAAACATGTCTCAAACAGAGTGACACAGTGCATGCGTGTGTGTGCTACACTCACCTTGTCCCTGTGCATTAATTGCTGGCTGATGACATCCTCGCAGATGCTGGAGGAAGGCACCAGGTTGTGGAGCTGGTAGAAGAGCTCCACGCTGCGCTGATGGTGCTGGGGTGTTCCTTCACTCAGCTGGTCCCACAAGATCAGAGCCACACTCTGGGTACCAGATTGCAGATTAAACAGGGTCAAGATCATTCAAAAAAAGTACGTAGTTACGTAATTTAATCTGCCAAAGGATCTCTACCTTGAAGAAGTCTGTCTTGTCAGCGATGTGCTTTAAGATTCCCTGAGTGAGCGGGGGCCTGATGACAACAGACACTCGACCTTGGCTGGGGCTCATGGTCTGGGCAGACTCGGAGCTGCCAGCGGATGCCACGCTCTCAGCGGTCACCATAGCAACGGACTGGGTAAGTCCCACTAGGTCCATAAGTAGGGAAATGGCCACACCCTGCAGACAAAAGTCACTGGCCAGGCAGCAGGCATCCATCAGTGTCTGCAGCCATACTGGCAGACGGACCTGCTCGCTGTCTGTATGGATGAAGGAGGAATATGTTTAAATATATAGGAACTTTATCTCCATTCACTATCACAGGGACTCTTTCTCGTACTTACCAAACTGTTCTTCTTGTGGGGGTGAGGCCTTCAGGTTACCCTCTGCGATGTAGACTGGAAAACTAGAGCATTCTAGGAAAAGCTGGCAGGCTGCAGTGAAGGCAGCAATACGCTCTCTCTGGACCAGCCCAGATCCTGAACATGACTCTGTCTGCTCCATATGTTCACTATGTTGTGAGGCCTCTGAAACCAGAGTCCCCGACTGCACCACCTCCCCTCTTAACGCCTCAACTTTGTTCTCCTGCCCGGGGATAATATACAAGGTGATGAGGCGGGAGAGAAACTGCTGGAAGTGCTCCAGGCAGCACTGCATGACCGGTTTGTCCAGAGGTTTTGTCTGAGACGGGCCCGAGGAGCGGCGGCCTGTTTTGAGAGCTGGGTGCGGATGAGGTGTTCGCTCCGTCTCTTCGGGGCCATCGCCCTGGTACTGGACGAAGTCTGTGAAGCCGCTTTCAGAGGAGCGACTGCTGGGAGGATTTTCCCCATCCTCGAACACCTCCCCGCTGCCGGGCACCTCCAGAGTAGCAGGGAGAGGCTGCAGGAAGACAGAGGAAGATAAGGTGTTCAGGAGAAGTTCCGGAAGAAGTGGAGAAGAAAAGGTGTAGCAAGCCATGAACAAGGAAAACTCCAAGTGCAGATTATTTACATTACCAGAGAGCATTTGTGACCATGATACTGTACTACATGGATTGTTCTATTGCCAATCATACACTGAATGTGACATTAGCTGTCTTCATATTTGCAAAGTAAAATCAGAATAGAATAACAAAAAAAAAAAGTTAAATGTTAAAATATATGACAAAAAAATAATTGTTTTCTGTTTTTACCGATATTTAAGAAGCAGAGAAGAGGTTTCTGGCACAACTCCACCTACTTCCAGGGTGCACAGAAGAGGGAACAATAACTTTATTGTTAGACCAACGTGTTTCGACTTGCAGTGACCCTGATGAAGGCCGCAAGCTGAAAGGCGTTGGTCTAACCATAAAATTGTACTGTATACTACAAGTGTTGCTGGAAGTTTTAACTTTTTTTTTAGTGATATTTAACAAAGCACATAATGAAGAACAAATCAGTGTAAATCCTTGTTTGGACAATGATTGCTGCAATTTGCACTAAAATGAGGTACAGCTGAGAAAATACTTGGTGTCATCTAAAGGGAAGAGAAAACCACAGAAATCAACGGTTAAACTACAAGTCTAACTATTAGTTTTATAAGTCTCTCTGTTGACACATTAACCTCATCACTTCACTGTACAAGTCTGTATATATCGAGGCTGTACACAGCTGTTGGGTCTGACCTGAGGGACTTGTATAGACTAAACTGTACACCAGACTTGCATCCTGCTACAGACAGACTGACAGAGCTACAAGTTTTTACAATTCTTTGTCACAGTCAGCCTTTGGGAGCTTGAGGGCTTTTTGATTGAGGCATCATGCACGTTCTAGAGCCTGGACTCAGATGGCGCGTTAGACAGCACGTTCTCTATATGCCCCTCAGGGTGGTGGTGGGGGAGTGGAGGGGTGGGGACGTTATAGCATTCAGCGGATGTATGTGGGATGTTTTCCACTCCGATGGAGACGGCTCACCCAGGAGGCGCCACAGGCTAGTCTGTTCCTCTTCTTCCTCAGAGAGAGAGAAAAAAAAAGGCGAGCCGGGCTCAGCTGTTGGTTAACCGTCTTCTGTCTTTCTATTTATTCCGGCCCCTCGTGGGCCTAGCTCAATCCATCTAGCGCCCCTATCCATCTCTGGGCATGGGACAGACCGACTGAGCTTAACTATGCCTCACTGAGCTCTCAAACACTTAAACGACCAGGTTGCTGGACAGAAACCAGGAGGACCAGGACAGCCAACGAAGCATTTGTTCTGAACAAGTCTTCAAATGGCTTGTGTCGAGGGAGCGTGGGATGGCAGGGCCGGTTGTGGGACCACGCAGCCAACTGCAGCTTGGGGCAGGAGGCTGGCAGGAGGTAAAAAGAGCCGGAGGGCGTCCTGTTCAGGGACCACCAGAGCTTGAACTGATGGGTTTTTGGGCAGTAACTTGTAGGGGAAGTAGGTCAAGTGGGTCAAACTGGGATTTGCTCTGACAGAGTGAACAACAGGGCCTATGCTTTTATCAAAAGACTTTTAAGGATCAGAGTCAAAAACAGAATTGTCAGCTGGCAATGTTGGGTTTTTTTTTTTTTAAGCCAGAGTGCCAGTTTTGGTGCAATTTTCATCTTCGACTGACCACAAAAAGGGAACAAATACTCTTCTCAGCTCTGAGTCTTTGTATCCTTTGTATCCAAACATCCAAAAGGAGATAAAGGGAACTGTGCAGTAAAGCCGCCCAGTGATGATTTAGTGAAAAGCTCCCAGTGTGCATGCGTGGAAATGTAAAAGTTAATACATTCTGAATCAGGTTTAACATGTTGGACAATTATAGCGTGGTCTGACTGTCAAAACATACTATTGAATAACTATCTATTTCATTTGTTTTAATTCTTATGGAACATTCATAATCATTGTACTCACCCGTTTGTCCTCCTTGTCTCTTGTCTTCTCCCTTGCTGAGTTGGACAGGCTCTGAGTCTGGGGGCCTGAGGGCAGGGCCAGAGGTGACACCAGCGGGGGCTGCACTTTGCTGAGGATCTTGGAGCAGAGACGGAGGCAATGCGTGAGCTCCCCGAGACCCAGGGCCTGCAGGTGACCCGTCAGAGCCGCCACCATGCGCAGCAACAGCTGAGGAAGATGCTCCGTCTGGATCTCGATGTACGTCTCCTGGAAAAAGTCAGAAAAACAAAAAAGTGAGGTGAGGAATTTAAAGTTCAGTTATTTGACTATGTGGAAAAGGTGAACCTGATATAAAGTCATTAAGGCTGTTAAGTTAATTAAGCTACTGCTGGACTTTTAGTGCAGTCTGCAAAATTCATGTAATACAGTTTGCGTGATTTAATGTTATTAAAAAAGAATTATATTAATTTCTTTTCTCCCTCTGGTTGTCAAAGTCAAAACCTTCACCCTATCAACTAAAGCTTGGATATAATAATTATTTGTTAATTATTTTACTCAATATTCCTTAATCAACTTTTTCTTTCTAATTTAAACTAAGAATCTTCATGTCTATATTTCAGTGCAGTTGCAGATGGTTTTCAACTATAGAAGTGACCTAGAAGTGGTCAAATTTAAATATGTTGTATTATCAGGGCAAAATATAACCTTCAATCCAAAAACATGAACAATACCTTAAAAAGCATAACAAAGATACATTACACACTTTTAAATATACTATAAAAAAGGCATGACTACCATCTTTCTTTTTTTTCATGTTGGATCTTTACTTAATTTAAACTCTTTTTTGCCTTGAAGAAAAAAGGCTGTGCACACTAGAATCCAAAGCAAGTATTTATTGATTCCTTCATCATTAAATACATTGGACCTCAGGACCTCACAGTGCATTGCCTTCTTTTCTCCATATTTTAGTATTTTAACTCAATAAGCAAAACACACTTTAATGAAAAAAAAATGAGCAAGGTAAAAAAAACCCACAATAACCGAATGATAAAATAAGCATTAAACCATGGAGTGAATAAATACATATTTCTTATGAATATGTGAGCACTGCAATAGCATATAACTGCATGCATGCTTTACAGAATGCGCATACACACTGGGCGGAGATTTCATTTTCACAAGATCCACACCAAACAGCCGGAGTGATGTTTTCATCACGTGTTATGATCCCGCCTCTTTCTTGGGGATCATTGTTTTTGGGTGTTAAAACAGTGACAGTCAATCATTCAGAAATGATCAGTCAAAGCAGGACAGGGAACAAAAGGTGGATGTTGGCAGGACGTTGCAGAAATGTTATCGTAGCCTCAGTGAAGCAGGGTGAGGTGAAAAAGCAGGAAAGAGCAGTACTTTACCTGGCAGATTACCCTCATGCTTCTAGTAGGCTTCAAGGAGAAAGAGCAGATAGTTTGAACAGACAGGAGCAAGCAGAGCACAGGCCACACTACACTTTGTTTGCAGACACACACACACACACACACACTCACACACACACACACACTTTCACTCTCTCGCTGACAAGCTCACAGATCACAAGGTTCTCTCTCTCTCTCGCTCTCTCTCTCTTGCTTTCAACACACACAAACAAGCATTTAAACAAGGTAATAAAAGACTGAGGGATTTCCAAACTGTTCAGATTGGAAATACAGTTCAGACAAGCATATTTCTAAAAGGGGATGCAAAGAAATATTCGGCAGGGGAAACTTGAACACAGGTGTTTTTTTTTCAACCTGTGTGAGGACTGCATAGATGAACATACACACACGTGGAGAGAGGCGGCACACACACACACCCTAATAGTGGCGGTAACATCCTACGACTGGAATAAGAAATGGAGTTGGATGACATTAAGATCGAATTGCAAAATGACGGACACTTGGAAGGTGTTTGTAGACAACAAATTAGATCAATAAAGGAGGTGTGTGAGCCAAGAAGGACAAAGAGAAAGAGAATGAGAATGAGATGGCGAGTGCACGGTGAGGAGGAGGAGGAAGAGCAGAGAAGAGACAGAGTGTGACAGTGACAAAAACAAAAAGAGGGAAAGTTTTAATGAACAGAAATATATCCATGAAGGGGAATGGAAACAACATAGAGACAAAATGACATAAATGAAAAATTGAGCTACAAAGTCAAAGAAAGACAAAGAAATACAGAAAAGATTAAAAATGAGTGAAAAGTATAGTGAGGAATTACATAATTGTAAATCAAAGTCACAGCGGAGTGAAATCAAAGACAGAGGAAAAAAGAGAAAAGGGAGACATATAGAGAAAAGAACGCAAGTAGGCAAACGAAAAAAGCAAGAGAGAAAGAAAGGAAGAAAAACAGACAGACATAAAGAGAAAGACAAATAAATGAAGAAAGAATGGAAAAGACAGAAAAAAAAGAGTCTCACCAAGGAAACAATATCCAGCAGGAAATCAACTAGCTGACAGAATTCCACCAGTGACAGGTCAGCAGGATATGAGCTCCCAGAATGCCGTGGGGCACGTGTGCTGACGTTCACAGCCCTCCTGCAACACAAGCAATTTTTTAAAAAAATCATCATTTTTAAAATCACTTTTTCATTTCTTGTTATTTACTGAATTATTTTTAGGCATGTTAACGGCAACATCTCTCTGATGGTCCAACACTTAAACTGCCATCATCATCTTTCATCATCATCTTTATGATCAAATACCTGCAAAACTAATTAGATTTCCATTAGCTTTACTTTGCATTCAAGTACTAATAAGCAATTATAATTATTTGGATTATTTTGTGTCAGGTATGGTGCTTGATGTGATCCACCTTGTTTGATGTCAGCAGCAGAGTAGTGGTGTGGGTGTAATGGTGTGAGGAGGAAAGGCATCCTGGCACACATTAGGCCGCCAAAACCATGACAGCAGCTTTAGTTTCCCCCAGATTTAACTGGTATATATTCCATCAGTCATACACGGGGTAATGTTCCTGTTCCTCCAGATCGCTGTGCTTCGTGGCCAATCGCATGTATTTATTTTAAAATACTCACCTGCAGCACTCCTCAAACCAGCGAGCGATGTAGTCCCACATGTAGTACGGCTCAAAGGAGTTGAACAGGAGATTGGCGGTTTTGATCAGTTCTGCTGTTTTCTTGTTCTCTCGTAGTTTACTAAGGATGATTCAGAAGAGAACAATTAACATCGTGATATCCATGACGGCAGGCCATGTCAGACCATACTGGTGTGTAACTGTCCATAAGAAATGTCTAAAGTGGACTGAACTGACCTGCTGAGGTGTGTGTGGTCCTTGCTGAATGGACTCTGGTTTTGGAGGTCCAACTCTGTTCGGCACTGTGTGTGTAGAGTCCGAAACACCTCGATCAGTACATCCTCTAGGATTGCTGGACCTGGAGAGACACACACATGCAGACACTGTGGATGATGTACACACTGGATCATTTCAGGCTGCTTGTGTGATGTGGATCATTCTTTCCTAACCCCTAACCCAACACTAATTAGATAATCGGTGTCTACATATTGATGAACCGGTTACCAAGCTCTGGTTTGTCCAGCAGACTGATGAGGATGCGAAACGGCTTGAGGTCATGCATGAGGATGCTCTCCTCTTCCCCGCCTCGTGCTTTGCCCTGCAAGATCCCCACCATTGCCTGAAAACACACAGACACAAAAACACACACATATATAAATACACAGAGACACACACACACACACCTATTTTTGAACTCCAGAGCAACTTTTGACACGGCTGAGCTCACATGTATTTGCTTTTGATTTTTTTTTTTTTTTTAAATCATGCCTCCTATAATATTTGGCAGAAGCAATCTCATATTTGCATTGAGTCCCCCCCACACCCCTCCTCTTCATCATTCTCTCTTTTCTGTGTGTTTCACGCTTCGTCTGCCACATTATGAGCTGGGGCTCTGGAACAGACGGTCCCTGTAGTACCATCTTTCTCCCAATGGAGGGAGCTCCGATAACTATTTTAGAGCAGATGGCAGAAGAGCAAACAAAAACAAAAAATACTTCAAAAAAATTAAACTTCCCCTCCTGGTTGGCCTCTGTGCCCCCCACTCTGTTACAAACCCCGGAGTACCAGAGTGTATCACATGCCAGGAAGGTCAGGGCTGTTTTGAGTGTGACAGGACAGATTATTACACTATGTGTGTGTGTGTAAAAGTCTTTGAGAGGACAGGGAGCTGTTTTCAAAGCAAACACCCTGCTGGGAATATGAACAGGAGGGAGCAGGACATACATGAAATCTCAAGAGGAGGAGGGCGAGGTGTGAAAGAGAGGGATTAAAGGGGATGAATGAATTTTGTGGCAAACAAAAGAGGGTCAGATCTGCCAAATTTAGGCCGATCCCCCCCACAAACCCCCTCCCACTCATACTGTATACATGCCTAATCTCAAGAGACGTCTGATTTTGGGGATTTTTCTGGAAGCTATAATAGCCATAATAAACCATCTTTTCATTGATAAACTGCATTTATAATTAGGTTTAAATGCACAAAGCTCACCTGGACCAGCATGTCTTTAGAGAAGGTGTTGAAGTAGTGGCTGGCGTACTCCTCTGGATTGCTCTGCCGTGTGCTGCGGGGGCCTATCATTACCCCGTTGTTGTCGAAGCCTTCAAAAAACAAAAGAGGCGCGGTTATATTTGAGCGAATACCCACATACACCATCTAGAACATTCATGCACGAGACGAGAAGCAAAGCACTTATCCAGAGTGGGGGAAAATGGAGTTTTAATATTTACTGACATCATTTATCAGTATGATTGAGCATTGCTGGTAAACATCCCGTCTTGTTGAATTGATTCTGAGTTTGTGCCCAGTTTATAACTCTGTAATGAGTGCTGCCAGAAATCCATTAGATGTAAGCCTTAGGACAGAAAGAGCTTTTGGCCCGACTAGAGTCAACCTTATAAAATCTGTTATGATTGATGAATAAATACACTGAGTCAAACAGCTAGAGTTGGCTGTCCTTACCCTGTTGATACTATTAGATACTGTAATGTTTGTCTTTCAGCCATTGGTGGAGAAATCCCCCTTTTTCCAACCCTGACTGGCCAAGAATGTGTCAGTACAAAAATTTTGACCATCACTCTTATCCTTTCAGGTGATCCGAGAAGTTTTAGACATTCAAACGTGGCGAACAATGCGAGCTGCTTTATAGATGAGAGTGTGATCTTGGTACATCCTTGGTCGTGCAGACACTTACCAGCATTTTCATCCGCAGTGAGTTGTAAGCAAGAGAAAATAAAGTGAGACAATGACCACAACAGATCACAACATTGGACTCTACTGTGTGTTCCACAAGAGACAGAAAAACAATGGGAATAATGCGGCGCTAAAAGCAACAAAGCACATACAGACCTGATGTGTACGAATGTTTGTATATCAGGGTTCCCCATAATGCTCCAAGTAACATGTATATAACTCTGGTATACATAAGTCAGAGTGGACAGTTACATTTCTACTACAAGATAATAAATGTGTGAATCTACCGCAGTGGGAAAACACTCAAGTAACCGATTTCTAAAAGCTGCTTGATATTCTTTAAATTCCCAATATACAATTTTCCGTACATTCCTCTGAGTATCTCTATAAATTCTACAATATTCCAGGAATCACGTGATGGGCGGGAACCCTGATATCTGAGTACGTATGTTTCTGTGTGGATTTCGCACCCAGCAGCCAGGCGTAGAGTCTGCGGTTGAGGGACATGTCTCGTCTCAAAACCACGTGCAGAGCCGCTGACAGGATCCGGATCATGTCGGGGCGAGTCGCCTGAACACGAGAGAACAGATCAGAACACGTGTGACCGTCTTCCTATCCCTCTCGTACACACACACACACACACACACACACATATAATGGGGGGAGGACTGCAGATGTCAGACAAAGGCTGTATCCCAGTCCTGACAGGTCCAGAAATGTTTTGAGGAGAAGGATTTAACAAGCAGCCAGCATGAGTCACTAACATGGCCGGCATGTGCAAACACACAGGAAGGAAAAGACACAAGTATGTCTGAAATTTAAAAAAACACAACAATGGCAATAATAATACCAACTGATATATCAGCATCTGATGGTTAAATATTTTAAGATGCTCTATAAGACAGGAATACATGTCATTAATTCCTTGACAGTCAGCTTTCCTTACCTGGCTCATGTGGAAGGGGAAGCAGAAAAGGATCAGGTCCAGCGTGCTCCTCTGGACCAACACACTTGAGTCCTGGACTGAGGTACTGACCGCCTCCACCTTGTGAGAATAGAAACACACAATAATTCAACCTGCCCCTGCCTACTCAAAAAACAAGGGATAGAACTTAATGGAACATTACACTGATGCTGTTTAATAGATCTAAATCACAGACTACTAAAGTCTTCTCGTAGTGACTGTTTGTCCTGTACCATGAGCTCGATGTCGCTGCCCATGACGTAGAGCTGGTCCTCCATAGAGAGCTTGCGGTTGAGGTGAAGCAGGACGAAGGAAACCCCAGGGAGACGCACAGCAGGGCTGGTCAGGATGCTGCCCCACAAGGCACTGTAGAACGCTGACTGCTCCACCGCTGCAGCCACCTTCTCCAACAGGGTGTTTGTTCTGTGGATTAAAAAACAAACAAAAAACAGACAGGAAAGAGTGAATATGTTTATTAGGCACGCACCAGCATTTACCACCTAGCACGCTCACAATGCAGAGTGATGCAGTCCACAAAGCAACGCTGGCATACAGAAGGGAAAATAATTGTATAAAGCTGTGATAGGCTTCTTTGCATATTGTTGGCAGGCTGGTTGCTCTGCTGGAGGCAGTCAGTACACTGGACCGACAATGCTGCAGAATTTTCATGTAAGTTGTGTTGGCGTATTGCAGGTTTGAAAGTACAATTTTCTGATCACAGTGTCTGTTGAATTGTAGTTGCAGTTGCACTACTGAGAGAGATTTGCCACTTGTAGTAATTGAGAAGCGATTCTTTTATTTAACTTTCTTAAAAGTTAAAACACATCATCTGTCACATTCAACATGCATATAAGAAAAATAAAGATTTCATGCCAGTATCGATACAATTCCACATTTAATCTGGGCAAATAAGGTGCATCTGTGGAATCTCAGTTAGAACAGATAAGCCACTGTGTTTCCATTAGGCTGATAAAATGGGTGATGAGATTTAATAAAACTTAAATGTCCTTTGTGGGGAAATGTAATCATTGTAACAGCTAACAGTGGCAGGAATAATGCAACTTGCTATGCAATTTGTCATAAGTAAAATAAAACTCAATAGGAAGAATGTGAAGTAGTGCATATCTAATATAGAAGTACTAAAATTATCATATCTGCTGTTTGAACAACAACACAACAGTATACATATTGATCTCCACATGCCTGATGTATGGAGGCCTGTGCTTTTCCTGCTAAAACAGGACCCACCATGACAAAAGCCCAATGATGCAGGTCTTCTCTGGACCATCTGTGCCAGTATGGTCTAACCTGTGACTGCGGCGCCCTCTAGAGCATTTCAGTGTAAGTGTATCAACATTGATGAGCTGCATGAACAAATAATCATGTGAATAAATAAATGCTCCCAGTTTCCAGAACAGTGTGCTTAGTTATTCTTGGATACTAGACCAAAGATGTTTTAGGCTGCAGTGAAACTATCGATCTTCCAATGAGTCATATCTCATATATCATTCATTCAATCATTTCCTTTCCACATTAAGCAATAAAAAGCCTTGTTCTAATGGCCTGACCCAAAGCTCATATGTACACATTACCATTTTTTAAAAATGTTTTTCTTCTCCATCTCTGCTCTTCTTACCTGTCATAATACTCGGAGCCCTCCTCTAGTCCAGGCAGAACCCCAGTGAGGAGCCCCTGCAGACCTGGTTTCAGTGTCTTCCCCAGGGGCAGGTAGTACATCTCATAGAGCCCCAGCAGAACAGGCTTAACAGACATGGCGGCATTGGAGAGTAAAGGGAAGAGTCCAGAGCTGCAGTGAGGAAGAATATGGCTCAGTATGATAAGATCTGACACAAGCAGAAAATGAGTCTTGACTGGGAACTGTAAGCAGTAGCACAGTGTTACCTATAAAGAAAGAGGTCTTTGGCCAGCCGCTTGGATCCAATTATCTTGAAGATGATCTCATAGGTTTCCAAAGCCTTACGGTGGACTCCGCTGGGCAGGGCAGGGTGGAGGCATTGGGCCAGCCGTTTGCCTATCGTCAGCTTCTTAGGAACCACCTGATATTTTGCGTTGTTCTGCAAAACCTGAGATGGGGTGTGAAAAAACAAAGAGGCATGCAATGAAAGCAAGATTAGATGTAATGTGTTTTAAGATATGAAACAGATGTATGCATTATTAAAAATGCTTGTGTTTTTATGATTTGCATATGAATAGCAGTGTGATGTTTTTACACTATTTTATTAAACATAGACTTTATTTTAATGCTGGTTAACATGCCCAGTGTTGTGGTTTTTTATGCTCCTAAAGTGTTGTCGCCTTTATGGGAGTAAATATGGTTTCATGTAAAGATATGACACCTTTATATAAAAGGAAATGTTCAGGGTTATAACTAAAAGTACAGAGATTGTCTTACAGTATTTCACAAACTGAACTTGTTGCAGAGCCGTGAGCCTTACTTTCTCTTCTCATTATGAAGATACGCTTTGCTCTGTTTACTTTTGTTTATTTTGTTTGTTATATATGCATAATTTACTTAAAAACAAGTGTGATTTCAATGTATTGACATATTTACCTTTTACAGCTGCAACTTGATTCATTTTCATGGATAAGCGTGCTGATTGTGTGTTACTGTATGTGTGTGAGTTGTGTGTAGAGCAGAGCTGTGTGTACTGTTTAGACCATACAACAAACATCCTGTGCATGTTTGTTTACAACTACAGGTATGTGGGTTTATGCATGACTAGTTTAGTCTAGTTAATTTTTATAAAGAGAAAGTATTTCAACCGTTTTACTTATTCATTAGATTCCTATTTAATGTATTCTTTTGTAATGCTAGTGTGAATTATTTGCTCTGTTTTCATGGACTTTCTCCTGGGAAGAGCGTTTATGTAAGAGTAACCCTGGGAATGTTTTGTTTCTTCATAACTACAGTTGCTGTTGCTAATGTTTAGCTATATAATGCTCAAAGACAGTTCAAAGAAATCTAGTCCACAGAACAACACAGTCAGACCCACATATGCACTCATGAAACTCATGCAATTTGGGTCACCAGCTACACTGCTTCATTTGAAACCAGTGACACTTGAATATTTACTTATTTATGAACATGTGTGTCTCTGTGATGTATGCCTACTCTACACCTTGTAATCTGGTGCAGTGTAACCCAAGCCATCTGATTATTACCTTGTTGAGTTTGCCCAGGGCAGAGATGAGGTCAGCCCATTCACTGGAGTACTCAAAGTTCTTGAGGGCTTTGTCCACTGCTGCAACATAGTTCCTGTACTTGGAGTCGCTGAGCAGCTCCACTTCCTCTGCATTCATTCTCCTGGGTGGTTCTTACGCTAATGTCAAACACCAGGCATGCATACGGACATCACACCTGCAATAAAGAGGAAGGGGGGAAAAAAACAATAAGAGGAGGATAAAAGATAAGACATAAGAAATGAAGGTGTTTTCCACTGTGAAGCAAAAAGCCTGAACCTATGAATCAGTGAGTAGCATTGTGGTCCAATAGGGAGTAACTGGAGCCATTTTATTAGAGTGAGTCATATAAATCAGGAGGAGCAAAGTCTGACACAAGAAGTCACTACTATGTTTGGTTTATGTGGTTGGGAGTGAAGCAAGATGACTGAGGCTGCTGAATCATACAATGATCAACAGAATAAGAAAAATCTGAGTTTGGAAAGAAGAGCAAAAGTCACAAACTTCCCCTCAATGCTGCTACTGCTGTCACTCCTACAATCTTTCAGGAAAACATTTATTTTGAAGGATTAACTTTCCAGGCTCCACAGTATCATCCAACTACCACAGAAACACGAACACTGATTAAATATGCCTCTTCTTTAAGTTTGAAATGAAGTCTGGCTTACTGACACATGTACAGTATACACCCCTAATAATACCCCCTTATCACCTTAAATGAGTCAGAACAGTGCTGAGTAAAGATAACACTATTCATAATTTACCACTGCACAGTGACAGTAATTATAGGTGTAATGTGGGACTTTTTAATATGACAGATTGTAACATACAGTTCATATAACTACTGAAGAACTCCAGCTTAAAGTTTCAGTTTCAGTGTGACTTAGCATTAACACACAACACACAGTGAAGAATATCAACCAGAAAACTTATCATGTGATCCTCTATATCTAGACAGATCTATATGGGCCTGGCTGATTTATCGGTCTAGCTCTAATACCAATATGTGAAGACCATACTCTGGTTGACAAGTCATTTATTTTCCTCACACTGCCAGAACAACTTATTAAGAAATCATTTCAACACAAATCTTAGTTGTATGACTGCTTGCTGAAGCTCACAATATTTCAGTGGAAGTAGATGACATGAGGCCAACCACAGAAATCATACTGATATCTGATATAAAAGAGGGGCTCAATCACATTTAGAAAAGGTCATTTACATTTTAGCTTTGCCTACTATGCAGTGTAATAAAACCTTTTCATGGACTTGTCAAAGCAGAAGTCTCAATAACATTAATCATGACTCGGGTCCAATTCAAGTGTCAGGACACCATCAATGTGAGCCATTGTGCACACTGCAGCCATTACTAATTCATGTTATTAATCTCACCTGTGCTTCTATTGTTGTGACATATCACAAATGACTGCTGTGAAAAAGTTCCACAGCAGATAAACAGATAACTGAACTGACATGTTTTACAACATTACACATTAGAGAAGAAGACTTTATGCTTATTCAGCACATTCAGAATGACTGTGGTTGAAATTTCAGGGAAAACTGATGTTATACGTCAATGCTTGAGTTGAAGTTGAGTTAAAGGACAAGTTTACTGTTTTTCCAAGTCTGTCTTAAAAGGTCAGGTCTCTACTTGAACAGTGAAAGAGGTTTCAGTTGCTGTAATCAGTCCTCCTGTGTTAGTCTTCCATTATAAATACATAATGAATGAATCTGCATGATTACAACAAGAACAAACATGTTTCAATGTTAATTTAGGCTCCTGACTGTTGTTTTAAGACATATGTGAAAGAATGTGAACCTGTCCTTTAAAGATGTAAAGCGTCAACAATAACAAGATCTGAGGTAACAGTCTAGCACGTACACATACCAGCTGCTGTTTACGTACAGTAACGCTCTGCTGTGTAAAACACATACATACAAATATAAGTAAAACATCGCGCATTATTACCTACGGAATATTTAAGACATATTAGTATTGGAAAACGCATAGATAGTGTGGGAGAGCTAGCAGCTACCTTGTCACCAGCTAGGTGAGGTAACATTACATACAGCTAACATACACAAGCGCTTTAATAACATCAATAATTCAAGCTGATATTAAAAGCTTACCGTTATAGGTTAAAGGCCAACAACTGTCATTCAATCATGAGGCCCGGTCCGACTACTAGAAACGGCTGACAACGTCAATAATATGACTAACTTAGCTCAGGCTAGCTCAGGTTGGCAGCAGGTTGTTTAAATGATGGAGATGCAGGCCCGGTGTCTGCCGATAACACAAGACACGTCTCTTCACAGGCTTTGGTAACAGACAATAGGAGGTTATATTCTACATATTCTTGTTTGTCTTCCTATATCCCCCGCTGCCTGTAAATAAACAGCTCCTCGGTAGCTTCCAGGGGCAGAAATACAAAGCGAGAAAGACGATTGACAGCTCCCAGACTGCACTGCAGATTTGCTATACGTCCAACTGCTCTTCCGCCTCTCGTCTCCGTGACGTCATCCACAGATACCGGAAACCGTGTGTCCATCTTTTCAGCATAAAACTTTTTTCCCACATTTAAAAAAATCTGAATCTGCCTTTAGCATTTAAACTCTCCCTTTATTTAAGTAAAATGACAATGAAAAGGTTGTTTTTTCATAAACGTTATTGATTAATGTACTTTAGCAGTTACAAAAGCTGCCACCTAGATCCGAAGACTTGTAAAGACATTAGGTGCACATTCAAATAGATTTTGTCAAATATAATAATAACAAATAGTGTGTATCAGACTTTTTTTTCTCCTTCAAATGTGTTTTATTACATACAATTGCATACAATCAACATGAAATGATCAGTATGGTGCACCTACCCACACAACATCCAAACCCATCTTATCAGAACAAGATGCAAAAAAGGTGAGATTCAGCTTTTGCAATTACATAATTTATAATTTATAGTGGAAGTCTATTAAATACAACGACTAACAGATGTGGAAAAATCCTTTACATAATTTAATCAAAAACCTTTATGGACAATAGAGTAAGAGTCAAGTTAAAATTGTTATAAAAACAGTCACCTAAATGATCATCACTAATATTATCTCTCATATCATTTTCATCATGTGTACATGTCATTTTTGCATTTTACATATTATGCTGCCTGTTGGCTGTGCTACTGTATGTGCATCTGCAAGTTGCCCCTCGGAGAAAAATAGTGTTTTGAACTGAATTGAATCGAATTGAATTGAAACTATGAATGCACCTTTCATACAATATTCCAGTTTTATGACAAATTTTACTTCATAATCACTCTTCACACCTGATACCTGCCACTGCCAGCACTAGAAGACAGCATAGCAGTCAAGTTTGAATATCCAAAACAAACATTGGTTGATATTTACCCTCTCAAACGAAGTATATGAAAATGTACTTCACTTCACTGTGGAAGTCAAATACACATGGACTGGTACATAAAACATTTTGAGGTCACTGGTCAATGTCAAAAAAAAAGAAGTATTTGTTTTATTTTGAAATATGTGAGCGGAAGCTCTTCTCTCATTGACCTGTACTTGACACTGGCGGGATGATCACGCTGCTGCAGAGTATCATCCTCAAGACTGCACTCATATAGCTAGCCTGTGCCTGTAATGTTAAGTGTCTGTATGTACGCCTTTGACTAGTGTGTGATTTTTTAATCGTTCTTCTTGAATTTCTCGCTGACTTAATGGCAGAGATGCCAGCCAACACACATGGAGTCGGAGTGTTCCTCGAACTAAGAAAGAGGCTTCAGAGTGGACTCCTCATTGTCGGGTAAATACTTAAATACACAGCTAGTTAAATGCACCAGTTTGCCATCACGCTTCTATTTATCTGCAAGCTAAGCTAACTCAGAGCTAACTGTAATAATGTTAGCTAACTTAGCCCGACACATGTGAACTGATGCCACAGTTTTACAGCATCGTGGTGGTGACATATGTAATATAATAATATGTCTCTGTTGTTTCAGTGACATGTTCAAATCCCTAACGTCACATATAATGCGAATCGCACGTCTTTGTGATACTGACGGTTTTGTCGACTACCCTTTAATCATATATCAGTAAAATTACAAAAAATCCACAGTTATATGAAAGATCGTCTATATGAGAAGATGAGGTACCCGGCAGTGTAAACAAACTGGCTGCCAGTGTGCAGAATATGATAAACATTCACAGCAGGTCATAACTCTCTTCTCATAATTTAAGTTTTGAAGATATATGCTCAAATACTTTTCTACCCTGCTGCTATAAAAATATATCTGATGTACAGAGTAATTTAATTTGATCTAATTTAAATTGTGTCTATTCCTCTACATCAAGCAAAGGGGCAAATTCAATTCTGCCATCTTTGATTGGGTCAGGAAATGTGTCATGTATATTATGACATGTAGCCTAATATAAAAATAAATAAATGCCTTTAATGCTGATCATTGTTGTGTCAAGAAAAGTAGACACAATATCCATAATATAGACTACACAAAATGTATGAGGTTTCAATGAATGGGAATGTTGTGTAAAATAAAGAGTACTTCCTTCCTAGAAGCAACTAATGCAAACAAAAAAGACAGTATTTTGCTGAATTTTAAGTTAAGGTTTTTATAAGTTATTATTCAAGCAGATTGATTGGTCTTTTAAACATAGAAAATTGCTCACAGGCACCTCTGCTCGCTGTAAGTGGATGCAGTACACCAAAATCGTCACTAGATGGGGTTGATGAGGTTTTATACAGTCTATGGGTTTGACGGGCTGTAAAGGAAGCCCTGCTCCTTGGTCTCTTCCAAAGCACTGGGTTTAGAGAGGAGAAGTGGCTCTGCACAGTGGAACAACTATTATTATTCTTATAAAACATTACTACATCTCTATAAACATGATTTTAAAAGTTAGTTTAAGACTAGAAGACCTGCAGTCAGAAATTTCAGGCAATGGGGGATTAAATAAAGCCACCCACCACTCAGACCACTCACTCCACTGTTACTGTTTCCATTGCTGTAAGAAAACAAAAAGAAAAATGGAAAAATGAATAAAATCTGTTCTTATGGCCTGAGGAGCTGCTCAGACTGCATCCATTTAGTTTTCAGTTAAAACAGCGCCTCTCTCAGCTAGAGGTCGTCAAGAACTCAGTCATTATTCAGTGCTTCCTTTAGCTGAGACAGCAACATCCAGCAGGAGGTAGAGGTGGTATTTATGATCCAGTAGTATTATTTATAATACTTCCTTATTTTTAGTCAGCACAGTTCTGCAGGGATTGCTGGGACAGCTTTGAACCCTCACTTTTATATTATATCCTCTCAACTCAAAGTACATGACGGAGAAAAACAATAGATTTTATTCTGCATACAAGGCTGAGTCATTAATCACTGTGTAGTATGAGACATTGACTGACTACATATTCTCTTGAATATGTAAGACTCGGAAAAGGGACAAGTGCATTTGTATGATTTGGTGTTGCCAGGTTTTTAGGAAATCTGCTTGTTGGTTGAATTAATTTGCATGAAGTAATGAGACCCCAAAATCATACCTCCTCCTCTGTAGGAGAGTCATAACACATGCAATGTGATGTATACAAATAGCAGAACATATATTTTTTTTATATAGCCTGTCGAATAATTTAATGTCGATATAGCATTTACTGAAAGGCTAATGTGGAGCACCGAAGTGATGGATGATGGCGTCCCATAGAATAGACCCTAAATCTTGTTTATATTCCTGTCAAACATGTATAAAGCGTTTCCTCCTGTCTGTCCTCCAGGAAAGACATCGCTGGAAGTCCTGCTGACGTTGGCGTGACCAGTGGAGATTCCTCTCTCTGCATCCGGACTCCCGGGGGCGAGCTGAGCCCTATTTTACCACCAGGAGTTAGCTTCGAGGAGGGATCTTGCATTCTGACCCCCGCAGGAGAATCCTGTGGAGAGGAGCTGCATTTCAGACTGCGTATTAATGTCGTGCAGAGCAGAAATGGTAATGTTCAAGAGTAGCATTGAAAACACACCCAGACACGTGCAAGGTCCCTCAACATTGCTAGAGTCCTCTGTGCCAAGGCAAGGACAAAGTCTTTTGGTGGCTATTTAGAGATTGCTGTCTATTTTGAATTAATTGGATTGAGTCACTTGGTCATCAGAGACAGTGGAGGTGGAAATTCTGATCTCGGGATCCTCAATGGTCTATAAGCAACATATCATCAGAGTCATGAGAATAGTCCCTTTAAGTTTAGTTTGATCGTTGGAGGGCATATTATCAAAAGTGCACTGCTGAGCCATTGCATAATATCCCAAAAGTGTCTTTTGGCATTTCCTGAGAATTTTTTGTGTTACACACAGCCGTAAGAGGAACCTGTGGCTAAGGACAGCCACTGACAAATCCAATCAAAGACAGATTGATCACCCGGTGCTAAGCCAAGCCATCTTCACCACCCAGTATTTTATCGATTTTCTGCTCTGTAGTACAAGGTTACCACCCTTTCACCAAATCTGGCTCATTTATTTGTTTGCCTTTGGCCCTCCACAGAGGCCTGTGACGGCGTGATGGAGACACTCCGGGCAAAAGAGACTTATTGCTTCTACTGCCAAGGCTGCATGACAAGGCTGCTCGAGGACAGGTGAGGAGCAGATGGACGAGGAAGAATTCCACGACTGGAAAATGGGTTTTTATATACAGCCTTCCTCCGCAGGAAGAGGAGTCAGTGTTTATTGATGGTATGACCCAGCGGTAGAAGTGATAGCTCGGGGAAAAAAAAGTTGATGGATGTAGCCAGAGCCGGAGTCCACAGTTGTCAGGCTGACTGGGTTAGAGTTATAGTGCTAGTGCGACATAAAGATCTCCGCTGCCTATTAAAAAAACAATTGTGTTTCTTACCCTGTAGGTTCAGCTGGACAGTGGTATTGTTCTTATTGCCTTCAGCGAGTAGCTTTCTGTGGTCAGCAATGTGACATGCTGAAAATTGCAATAGCTGCATTACCAAGACCCTTGCCCTGTGGCTATATTTCTCAGCAATAACCCACTAAAAGTTGGCAAATACTTATATTTTTTGCTTTCAACAAGGGACAGAGAAAATAGGAATGACTGGAGAAGTGCGTGGAGGGAGGTAAATGTTATAATTTGTACAATATTATGCCTCATTATGCTCTGCAACAAACATATGTACCATTTTGTGGCTGCACAGAGATATTAAGGCTACGATTGACTGAAACCATCACAAAGTACCACCCAAAAGTTTTCTCTATATAGACTAAAATTGTGCATACTACAGCATGCAGGAATGTATTAACCAATTGAATTAAAGCTGCACAAATCAATATTTTATATTAACAGTGGGTCAAGGGACGGTGTGTAATGTGAAAGGCATCACTCGCACTGATGAACCCAAACAGAATTATTACCCAACTCTGCAGTTTCCCGCAGCTCTACAAATATTTTAATCATCTTTCAGCTTTTTTATTTATTTTAGGGCTCAAATGGTTAGTGTTTTGTTCATTCTCACCACTCAACCATGTTTCCATCAGCAGTAAAAAAGCTTTGAGAAACGAACTGTTCGCTACCTGCCCAGCACTAAACAGTAGGCAGCTGGTGAGCATAGTGAAGCATTAAGCAGATTAGTTGGTGGAGAAAAAAACAATGCAGAATGTGTATGTAATGTGTAAATAGGCAGATGTTTAGTAATAAGTTCACCACATCAACTTTAAGTACAGTAAAATGCCACTGTTGTTTTTTTTACAGCTCGTTTCTGCTGCCCCAAGTGGTCACAAATAGTTATTGCAGCTTCTATTCTATTCTACAAGCTTCAGATCCTGAGGCAGGAGCTCTGACTTCAAAAGCCTGTTCACCTTTCAATGTCAGTGTAATCAGTGCAAATCTTAAATTCAATCAGTGAAGAGAGGCCAGAACAAAGCTGATGTGATCCTGTCTCTTTGAATATGTTAAACTCTTGTAGTTGAATTTTGTTCCAACTAAAGGCATGAAATTATTTTTTTGCTTAACCTTGAATACTTTAAATTGCAAGAATCAGGAAGTTGTGATATAAAAGCAGGTTTGACCTTCCTGGATATTGTTTCACCTACTTTATTACTGTGGACATTTTATACAAACATTCCAATTATGTGTTGTTGATAGAAAGGCATTTGAATACTTTTTGCCTAATTTTTCTATTTGGTATTTTGATCTCCTCTGGCCCTCGGGGGAAATCTGTGCTTATTGAGCAATAACAACACTCGCTTTTGTAAGCACCACTTAATACAATTTCCAAATATCAGAGGACATGATGGAAATTAAAAACTGTAATTGCGTTGTTATTTTTCCTCTTTATCAGATTGTTTAAGCGGGTTCTTCCTCTCCCTAATGGCAACTGGAATGCCATTGTTGATGACTGGTGTTGCCACCCAGATCCGTTCGCCAACAACAACAAGCTGTTGCCCCGAGCAGAAGATTGTTTGCTGGGTGACACTTTTGTCCTTTTAGCCAGAGATGACAGTTGTGAAGAGACTCTCACTCAGGAGGTGAGCCCTGTTGGTTCAGAAGACAATCAAGATCCAAAGGTGAGTGACGTACAAAAAGAAAAAAAACTGGCTTGCTGATTTATTCTTAGCAAAAGTATAAAACCTCCAAAACCTGCATGTTACAGTTGCTCTGTATATGAACCTATGACAAAATTAAGGATTTTTGAGAGGTGTTTGATCCCAAAAACAAAACGGTTCAAATGAAAGAATGACTGCCATGGTTGGTCATCAGATTATATGACTTCTAGCAGTAAAGGTCATACCTGCTATCTGCAGTGAGAAAGGAAAAGCACAACGAGTGTCACTGTGTGTTTAATACAGAAGCATCTCTATTAATGTGCATATTTGGATCATACTGAAAATGGGCACAGCCTTTTCTGGATTTAATTAGAAATCATCTTAATTGCTTAATTTTCTGTTTAATTGTTTTCTATTTTAAGTTACTGGGCACTATTCATGCATATATATGTATTAAAATATAATTTTAACCATGTACCTAAATTAATCAAATAATAAAGCGTGGTATTTTTGAAGCCCACTTTCAAAAAAGAAAAATTAATCCTAAACAGAGTTTAAATAAAAGCTGTGTAACTGTTAAGGGGCTGAAAATGAATAGTGGAAGTATAACAGGGTATTATACAAACAATTGCATTGCACTGGATTTCTTAATTAAAACAGGAGCATGTGGGTATAATGGGAGGATGCAGAGCTGAATGTGAGAAGTAAAAAATAAATAATAGGAAAATTGTTGACAAAAAACAGCCATAATAGCTCATTAGCTCATATTGCAGGATTTTAAAAGCAGGAGGTTGTGCACTCTTCCATGTAATGGGAGAAGGTCAAGTGGAGATAAAGTCATTTTGAAGTAAAAAAAAAAAAGCTACTGACAAAACAATACTCTGCTTGGAACTATATCTATCTGATATGATTTTTCCACAAACAAGTACCAGTTTAAAACACTTAAAATGGCATCTCCTCCTTCCCCATTAGAAATTCATTCAGTTTAACTTCAGGACAAAAGATGACTCCTACATCACTGTACAGTCTATTCTCAGTGTTTGTGCACTGGAGGCTTCAAGTTTCCACATCACACTTGTAGAAGTTGAATATTGGGTCATGATTGACTTTCAAATTAGTTGATGTCACAAATCCTGCCCGTAGGCCCACCCCTAAAAAATCAGATTTTTAAAAAGCTCAGAGAAACTTTCCACTTTCAGCTGATGAATGTGAAAACAGCCTTCGAGTGTCAAACTCTGCACACACAATAACCTTGCTGAATGTTTAAAAATCAAACTATTTCCACTTCAATGTTTTAAGCACTACACTGCCAGTAAGAGATCATTTAATAATGTCAAAAACAAGGGGGCCAAAACAATTGCCACAATGGCCTTCTTACTCTTATCATACAGCATACTCACCCACACAGGCACAGGCTCCTCAGACAGCTGCAACAGTCATGTTAAACTCCGGCAGTCTGCAGACGAGGATTGATCTCCTCCACTCTTCCATTACTCATTCTCTGCACGAGTAGCACTCTTTGCATGACTGAAACCAAGAGAAATAGAAAGAGAGGCAAATATAAAGAGCAAGGAGAACAAATGACAATCTGCCTGCTGTATATCTCTCTCTCTCTCTCTCTCTCTGTCTGTCTCTGCTTTCCATCCTGGTTATAGCGCCTATTGATTGTGGTTTTAAAACTGCCACACTAAAGATGGGTGTGTGTGTTGAGGTTTTTTTTTTTTGTGTGTGTGTGTGTGCAGAAAGCGTGCCGCAGACTGACACTCATCTCCTGCAAGAGCTGTTCCTCAGTGCTGGGAGAGGCTATCGCACCAGGTATACATCACTCTAATAGACTTTCATTAAGAAATATCATTTTGAATTGTGTATATCAGTGTTTCTCTGTTGTGTTTTCCAGATACTCTGAAACTGTACATCACACAGGTGGTGGTGGAGCCCAGTGTGGGAGACAGAAAACCAGAAGCATCATTGAACAGGCAGGTTTTCATCCCAGCTTTCTAAGTGGTAACACTTAGAAAACTGGAGCTATTAACCCTTATATACTGTTCATATTCTACACCCACGCAGTATGATCCAGGTCAATTTTGACCCAGTTTGAAAAACCCCCTTATAAAAAGTGTCTATACTAAATTGTGAACCACAGATCTGTTTAGAAAGCATCAGTACCTGATCTGACTGCTCAAAACGTGATTAAACCTTGATTAATGTTTCAGAGAGCAGAGAGAGGGTATTTTTTAGGTTTTACACCACTCATTTTGAAGAAAAAACACCTATCACACAATATCATGTCCTGTTTTACCTAAGACATGAAAAATATAACAGCAACAACTGTTCAAATGTATTTTATTGAAACTGAAAAATACAAGAACTTTATGGAAGTGTGGGGTTTATTGTATAACCATCAGAGCCATCAGTCTTCACTGCTACATCATAAAAAGAAATCCTCATAACTACTATCTTATTAAAACTATTAACTATTCATTTAATAAAAAGCCATGTCAGTATATACGGGTCAAATATGACCCAGAACAGCCTCAATGGATACAAATTTGTAGCACCTATATGAAAGTATAACATTTTTTAATAATTTCATATTTGTGCATTTTGGGCCACTTTAGGAAAAGTCATCAAATTTCAGGGTAAAAAAAAACACATTTGGGGTGTTTTTACAGCTGTGAAATGTCATAACTGTTCAAATTTGACCCGAACAATAGGAAAAGGTTAAAGTGAAGTCTAAAAATAAAACACACTCTTCTATACAGGGGAATGTAGGAGGGAAAATGAATCCACACACAGCCTTGCAGTCTCACAGTGTCTAGGTAAAGCATTGTTACTGCTGTTGTATATTTTTGTCCCTCACGATCAAACCAGTGCAGGGACTATAAATCAGTTCTACTTCATTTGTATGTCAGTCTCACCCGATATCTGACACACCTCCGATTGGATTTTGTTGAAACTTTGGGGAATGACGCATATCAGCAGCACTGTGTTCAGGCTTTTAAAAAACAAAAATTATAATGTTAGAATTGTTGGTTTGAATTTATTATTTTAATCATCACATCTCCAACTGTGCATGTTTGAACAATTTAAAAATAGTTGCAGATCTGTTCAGATAGCTTTTTTCCCCCTCTAACCATCTGTTCAATAACACGTTCCCCCTTTTAAAGCTGTATGCACTTATGCTTATGCTTTTAAAGCTGTTATAAAAAGACATTATCAGATTTTTTTTATCATTATATATGTCATAAACATCAGTTTCCGTCATGTTCTTTTTAAAGCCGTTGATTGCTTCACTGACTGTAAAGTTAAAACGGTGCCCCCGAGAAACTAAAAATGGAAATGAACATTACCCCTCTTGGACAGATCTCTCTTCCTGGAGAGGACTGTAGCAGCCAGACTGTTGGAGCTGTCCAACTCTTTGTGCACCTTCCACTTCTGCGTCCAGCCTCCTGATGGAAAAGCCTTCTTATTGGTAAGAGCGAGCCGGCATAATCAGAGAAACATTATGACATTAACATAAAAATAGACCACTTAGTTAATGCAGAAACAGGAAAGAGTGACATGGCAGGTTATTCAAGCAACATGAAAAGCTGATTGACTGTAATTTTAGAGTTGTTGAGCATACTGTCATGCTCTTAGCTTCTTTAAAAAATCAGCTGCAAGTGGATTATCATAAGTGACTCTTTATTCAACAACAGTGACAAACCGCTGCAATAAAAAGAGAGAGAGGTTGCATTTAATAATACATCCAGTATTTGGGACAGCAAAGAAAAGACCAGAATTATTCATTATTATTCATCTCATAATATAATATTACGTAGCACAGTGGGCACTTTAGTGATTGACTGATTCGTCTTTATATTGTAATACTGATATAATTTTAACTCAAGCTGGCAGATGATATTTGTGTGTTTCAGTGTGTTCATTTGCATAACAAAAACATCCCAGATTGCAAGTATTCCAGTTTTCCACAGATTATATTCTTGGCAGATTCAACAATAGAACTAATTATATGTTAAAATAGACCAAATGTACCAGATTGATATATTTAAGACACTGCATCATATCTGAAGTGGATGATGCTCTATTTAATCCTTGTGTTTTGTTGTCATTCGCCTCATTTCCTCGTTATGTGCTCCATAGTTAATTATTAGATTTTATATTATTTTATTTTATTTTTTCACAATCAACACATTTTTTTCTTATCTTTTGGCCTTATTAAAACCCAATATAAATAAAAGTATTTACCACAAACTGAGATTGCACATTTTATGAAGGTTACTTCATTTAGAAGTGAATATGAAGCATTGTTATTATAACCAGTGAGGAGTTATTTCATGTTTCCTATGTGAACTCATCTATGGTTTAACAAATATATGATCCTGTTTTGCAAAACAGATATCCTCATACAAAGAAATGTATAGTATGTTATCCTATAGTAATGTTACTTATCTCTTATGATCAAACTGTTACCAATAACCTCCAATAACAGAAATCAGTCAACACCAATAACAGATGGAGAGTATTTGAAAACCTGCTGTATAATCCTGTTTTACAGCTGTGAAGTAATGCTTCATTTACATGTTATTAGTCCTAAATCATGTTTGAAAGCAATTTTCATAAAAACATAATTAATCACGACTATCAAAAATAACACAATCTTTTTATTGAGATTTTGAATATCAATAAAAGTATTATCAAGAAATGATTCACAGACTTTATATGATTCCTCTCCTTTATGACTTCCAGCATGTGTATCTGTGGTGTTAAGTGACCTGTCTGCTCCTCCTGCAGTTCTGGCTGTTGAACAGTGACTCCATCATAGCGTCAGCTTCAGAGATGTGTGCAGGGGGTGAGAGGTCTATCAACTCCCCCGCTCTTCACAGTCCATCACCCAGAGCTGCCAGAGCCCTGAAACTCCTCTACATCGCCTGCTCTGACACAGGCATCCAGCAGAGAGAGTAAGCGAGGACACTCACCACATCCTGCATCCTCTCTCCTCCCCTCCTTCCCTCCTTCCCTCAACCCTCCACTGCCCCCCTTCAATCTTTGTTTTCCTCTGCTTAATCTTATCCTTTCATCTTGGCTACGCATCCTCTCAATCACCACCTGTCTCGGCTCGCGGCGAGGGATGAAAGACTACTTTGTTGGTGAACAGATTTTAGGTCTTAATAGAACACTGCGCGCTAAGGTTCCCTGCCCAGGCATAATTGTCTATTATTTTGCGAATGAGATTGCCATCAAAGGCGTTTATCGTCTCATAGTTGTCAGTTGCATAAGCCGTGCTCATGTTTGCACATACAGGGGGTGTTGTTTTGACTGGAGCGACTTTCCGCGTACCTTGCTGCGATGCATTAGAAAGGTGTAGGTGGATGTGCTGCATGTGGTTCTCCATGTTCAGTACAGCGGCACCCCACTGGAAGAGCTTTCCACCCTCATTATTTTCAACTGAATCAGCACTCAGCGTCTTTCCCCTCCTCCTCCTCCTCCTCCTCCTTCTCTTCCTCCTCCTCATCCTCCTCCTCCCCGCAGCCAGGTAGAGTGAAGGCAGTACGAAGCAGGTTTTGTTGTCTCTACCATTTTTGACAAGCCCACTGGCTGACTGACGGAGAAAGGGTAATTAGAGACAAAACTCACATGAAAGGAGAGAGCCTGTCTTCTCTGTAAAAGCAGTAACAGTGTATCTAAATGACATGACAATCTGTGTGAGAATAGGTGCATTCTGGATACCAAGAGAGGCATATTTCTAATAAAACAAGCCATGACAGCAACTTTTAACTAGAGCACTGTTATTTTTGACAAGCCTGAATTGTTGTAAACACAACTGAGATTCAGCTATTTAATACTGTAAAAGGTAACAGTGACTATTGCCTGTACTGAAATAACAAAACTAATAGTCTATATCCTTGCCGTTCCACCATCATGCTAATTCAGTTTGCTAGTTCATAATGGATAAATGCAAACATGCTAACATCTGCATATCAACACCAAACATAAAGTACAAGTTTTTTGTTGGTTTTTTTTTTGCAAGTATTTGGTCATAAATCAAAGTATTGGGCAGATTTATAACCTAATGATGGTGCTAAGTGAAAAGTAAAGGAATTACTGAAGTTACTGCAATTCATCCTGAGGACGACATGAATGATCACATCACATTTCATGGCAGTACATCCAGTATTTGTTGAAATATATCATTCAGAGCCACAAATGTTAATCTTATGGTGGCTGCTAGAGGTAACATGAACATCAGGTTGATCAATAAAGTCTGTATATTTCTTTCGTGGACCACAAATGTACAGAAGTTCATGGCAATCCATCCACTATTTACTACTTCAGTCTGGACCAAAGCAAGAGGCTGACCAAATGACCAGCCAACAATTGCCACTGCCAAAACATTTTCTCTTTCACAGCCTTTAGTATCAAGCCTCAGAGCTGTTTATTTTCGGTTGTTCAATCTTCAAACCTAAATTGATCCCTGAATCCTTGTCGGTTATAAAACAGACTGCCCATACAGTTTTTTCTCTCAGGTTCTTCACAGCTTTTTTTTTTTTTTTTTTATGAATTTCATTTTTCTCTGACATTTCTTAAAAGTCTTGTGAAGCTAAATTCAGGTGTTACTCACGCTTCCATTGCCCCCTAAATAATTTACCACTCATCCTTCATCACTCATCTCTGACATTTTTAAATTAAATGTTATGCCTGGGGAGCTGAATTCCCTGGATGATAGCCCTCTTATTCGGGATACAGTCGGTCACAGTTGACTGCAGCTAGGGGGTTGCACTATGTGTTGTTAAAACTGCAAATAATTGGCTGGAGAATCAGTGAGCCAATGCCTAAGTGGATTACGCTTGTCACTAATGGCAGTGACTTGATTATGAGTTGAGTGAAATTCGCAGGCACCATTACAGTCCAGTAGAGCAGGAAACGGTATGTCTCATAGTTACAGTATGTTAATTGAGTATAATGGAAATTGTACGTGCAACTCTTTTTCTATGGTATACACTCTGATATGTGAACAATCCAATCGTGGAATCATGTTGTTTTGGGTCAATGTATAGATATCATAATTTTATCAGATTTGCTATCTAAACAACCTGTGTAACCTGATTAAGACTCTAATCTTGAATTATGTTGTCATAATACCAATAATATGACTACGATATGATATGATACGATATGATACATGGCTAAAATACCTCGATACTGAAACGATATCACAGCAAAAACCTAAAATATCAGGAAAAGTCATTTTTAGCAGCTTGCAAGTCATGATAAAATGATACCAACGTGAATAATGTTAATATAAATACTATAGATATAATTATATGCTATATGTTTGTTATATAGAGATATTGCCACAGTGGTAAGTTACTAAACCAACTAAAAAGCTAATGCCAAATTAAACAGTTATCATTGCCTCTTAATTGTCTCGCCAACCTCAATGGTGACAAAAGTAAGTCATTATGTTATTCGCTCACCTGACGCTCTGTGAATTGCTTAAGTCTGTTAGAGGTGTTTGCTCTCTATCGGTCTGCATAAGTTTAGAACATCTTGACAGACGGACTTGGGCCCCGACTGTCGGCTATGTAAGCGAAATAAAGCCATACAGTATTTCGCTCCGTGCATCTGCTTTGTCACCGAGCCATGGAAGGTCAGCAAGTGCACTTGTACTAGCAGCCTTTATGTGCTACTCATTCTGTCATTTGAAAGCTGCAGCGTGCTTGTAAGAGGGAAAAAAAAAAAAACAGATTGGCACGCCCAGTATGCCTACAGAGAGTGGAAGCAGAGCACTGCACACACAAACACTGTCATTCTTAAAGCACTTGATGCTAATAAAATGTGCTATAGTGCCTTTTTTTTTACCTTTCTAGCATCGGTGCACTGTGTAAAACTAATCTCGAGTGTCTAGTTATGATGCATGCATGTAAACATAGCCATACCTATAGCATTAGTGCCTCAGCTGTATGGTGTCTTAAGTAGGAGAGTCAAAACTTTGAGACTTTTTCCCGTGACTAACCGCACAGATGACTAAATGCCACCCAAACAAACTGAATCAGCACCACACTCTGCCTTAACATCAATCTCCCCTGTCTCAATCACTCTTCTTCTTCTTCTCCTTTCAGTCCACACTTCTTCTCTCCTCACAAACACACACACACACACACACTCACGCGCACAGACATATATTGATGCAACACACACACTTTACCATCAATCCACTTTTATGTAGCCCTCGTTATCCAGTTCAGTTTACAGTTAAAAACCTCTTAATTAAAACAGCAATGCTTCAACGTGGGATTTACGGCAGCTATTCTGGGCATCATCCTGCTTGTATAATGCTGTGGCAGTTACCATAAATCTCTCTTCTGCTCTGTGTGTGTGTGTGTGTGTCTGTGTGTGTGTGTGTGTGTGTGTGTGTGTTTTCAGCCTGGTAACTAGCTGGGAGGTCAATGCCATAGGACATCCTGTGGTACTGCTGCCCGAGGTCTGTGATGAACTGCTGCAAGTGATAGATGACAGCAACTCTGCACTTCCTGCGTCAATGCGTTGCATGAGGTCCTACAAGGTGAGACAGTTACTGTAAAGGGCAACAGATTATGGCGAATACATGTCAATCTCACGCAGAGTTGTATATGTTTTGATATTTATAAAAGTGTCTATAGTACAGAGATGCTGAAAGTCTTTAGATCTGTCTTGATCTTTTGTAAAAAGCTGTGTTGGCAGCACAGCAAAAAGACTCTTTTAGCTGACAGCAATCACTTATTTCACTTATTCTTCACTTACAACCTTGTTTTTTTTCCACTATTCAGTAGTGCTTGACAGTAGTGCTTTTATCCCGCCTTAATTAATTTCATGAGTCAGAGGTTTCAGCCAACAGCCTCGCTTTAGGGATTATGCGGGTCAAATGCAAAGTTTTACTTTTCTCATCCTTTTTTTCAGCTTCTATTCACCTGTAATTGTGCAAAAATGTGTATATTTAGCCCGAGTCGCCATGGAAAATCCTTTGACTAGAAAATAGGAGGTGTTAACTTTGCTGACAGCTCTATTCTCCTAGCCGTTTTAAACCTAGTGACAGGGGTAATTAGCACCATTATCTTCCGCTTCCTGCTCAGAAAGTTTGGAAAAGTGACTCCGACCACTTAAACAAGTTTTACATCTGCTAAATAATGCCAGAGCTGATATAATGAGCAAACCTGGGGTTGGATGTCAGGTGGAGAATGCTTTTGTTGTCAGCCTTATGACGGGGGAGTTACCTTGAGGGCTTGGAGTTTTTCTTAATCTGAAGGTAGAAATCTATTCATAATCAAAACAGACTGCCATGGAAACTTGGTGCAATCATCCTTTGTGCAAGAGGAAGCAAAAGAATTTAAAGTAAATGTGCTATTGCAGTCGGGTCTATTAAGAAGGTATGTGAAAAGTATGGAGGGTGAGGTCTCATTTTTTTTGTAGCCTTTCCAATAAGCAAAAACTGTCAAAACTGTAAAGAATGAATTAAATAGTGTGTTTATCTCTAGCACATCTGGCTAAGTAGTTTGCTACGTACTGCACAGTTAATGCCCAGCGTTTTTTCTTAACTAACAATAGCTTGTGGAGCTAAAAGTACAGGTTAGGTTAACATAAAGCATTGATCACAACTAACACATCCACTGTATAGTATTAATCTCCTGTGTGGAAGCTGATTGTGCATGCTATCAGAGTTTGATAATAATTTCAACAGCTCTTTATTGGATTTGGGGAAGTTTACACTCAACAAAACTCGACAACACTCATCGGTCAGTCTTCAGGTCCCAACTATATAGGTGCCAGTTTTCATCAATATCTGCTTTGAGCTAAGAACAAAAGATTGTGGGCTGAGCTTGTACTTTAATGTTTGTTGGAGTAACATAAAAAAGAAAAAATTCGAAGAAGTTGGAGTAGGGGGTTTCTACTTACACCGCATAGCTATTCTGATAGTTCCACCCACAGTAAGCTATTTTGTTGTGAAGGAATTGTACCTTAAACTTGAAAATGTGGTTTTTCACACTATGAGTCCTTTTTTTTCCAGAGCAGGTATTTCTCACTCGATGTGGCACATTGCACAATCACATAATGCTGACAGTGCTGTTGTTTTCTACATAACAGTGGTGTGTGGAGGGGGAAGAAATTAGGCTCCGCTGAAATGGAGAAGGCCACAGTCAGAGCGACCCAGACACAGGACATAGTATCTCTCTGATAGTGGAAGGGCTTACAGGGGCTAAAAGAGTGAGATAAGTTGACACACTCCAACACTTCCTGATTGTAGAAGCCTATAGTGCTATAGGCAGCAGAGGACGGGGAGGTAATGTGATCATAGAACCATCTAGAGTTACCAGAGATGCTCTGAAAGCGTTTGAGAGTCTCTGTTGAAAACACTGTTTAAATAACACAGTGGAGCTCCGAGTTTCAGCACGCAGCAGGATGGCAGGCTTCAAATGATCTGAAGAGCTGCATCTGCTAGAGAGGAGGAGATGAAGATGTGACAGAGAAAGTGAAGCAGAGAGGCAGGGCACTGTGACCTATAGTTGACCCACTATTGGCTTTTATAGGCTCAAGCATCTGCGGTGACTGATCAGATGTGTGCTCAGGTTCAAGTGAAGCTATACTGTATGTCATAGCAGTACAAGCACAGGCGTAATTAAAACAATCACTAACGACTGTGATGTCAGTCAAGCACAGTCTGGCCTAATTAGACAGGAGTGAAAACACCTGTGTGAGGCCTTTACCATTATTGTACAGCTGTTTAATGTTTGTTTGATTTATTTATAGTAACTGATCCAACTGTGACTTATGTACACATGCAGTCTAAAAATGAAATGAAAAACTATAATGATTTCGAGTAGATCTACCTTTTGCGGTGACTTCCTTTATATGTGGCCTAAATAATTGTGTTGAACTAAAGATCTGTTGTCTGAAAAGTAACACATTTTTTTAAGGCATACATTTTGACTGATAATAGCAAAAGCACAGGTGTATCGAGTAACATTTACAATGACTCAGTTGTTTATTCAAGTGTGCTAGGAAGCCATTTGGGTGAGCCGGCACGCACAATAGGCCATTTCCACAGAGTACATTTGGACTTGTCAGAGCAGGAAAAGCACAGGTAGAAGTGATGTAATGAATAATGACTGTGTGTGTTCCAAGTTGGCGCTTCAGTTTGTGGGTCCTGCCATTGTGCTCGCTGGCTCTCTGTCACACTCTCATGGCTTACTGAGACACTTGAATAGAACAGAGGCGATGTTAATGTTAGCTGTACAATGACATGTAAAAATGTTTGCTGTTAAAAAACTAACAAAAAGGCAACACAAACAATCTTATTGCAACAAAGGCTGTTAATGGGCACATGTGGACAATCTGATGTCATCAGAAGGAGGAAGTGGAGGTACTATTAGAAACGGAGCGTTCAGAGCAAGCCTGGCTTTTGACTTATATTTGATTTTTATATATGTTCACCATCACCAAGTTTTGGACCTTTTGACCATGTTTAACACAGACATCTAACTAGGCTTTACACCATCAGGATTTTTGGGGCCGATCACCGATCAGTGAGTTTAAATAAACCGATCATCAATCTGATCACGTCTTCTTTGTCCACGCTCCGTTTCTTAAACTCAGCATGCTCCTCCTTGTGTTCCCTATCCAGGTACATTTGTGCTGTTGAAACATTTTGTAGATGCTTCCCTACGAGGTTCTTTAGTGTTGCACAGATTGCAAATAGCTTGTGTTTTATCTGTCTGCCCACAACACCCACATGTTTGTTTGAATCCGACAGCTCATGATTCAAGATTCAAAAAACTTTATTGTCCGTCACATCGTCATTGGTGATAGGGCTCAAAACTAACTGTCAGAGTCAAACAAACATGTCGGTGGTGTGGAACTTCTTCAGACTAAATGAGACAGATAAAACACAAGCCATCTGCAATCTATGCAACGGTAGCATCTGCAAAAAGTTTCAACATGACGACATCGATCTCACAAATTGCACAAGATGCTTAATATCGGCCGATCCGATATAGTCAATCAGACCGGTGTAAAGCCTACATCCAACATCATAACAGCATAAAAATAACAAAACCACACAAAGCATAATATGCCCCCTTTTAATTATTAATTATACCTGTGCTTCTCCGGGCTATGACACCAGAATGTCTGCTGCTAAACAGGTTTTATTTACCCAGTAAGCAAAAATGCCATAACACATTACTGTGATTGATAAAGTTACAAAATGAAGACCTAGGTTATTCAAAAAGATGGTTACAGCTTTTAACAGCTCTAAACCTACAAGTGGAGAAAAGACAACTTTCCATTTGGGGATAAATAACATATAACTAAAAGGAAATTGAAAATGACACTCATGCATATTCCATTACTTTAAACAATTAACCAATCTGCGTCAAATCCAGCATACATTCATACAACTTTTGCTAACTGACTGCCCATTGCAATATATGTATTTATTTATTTATTCATTTCAGATTTATTTGGCAGGGACACATAGTGTAGTACGTGTCAATCAACATTTTAGTTCACACAGTAAAGTAAATGTGTCAGTTAACAAAGAGGCTAGTTTTCACCTTAGCCAAGCAAAAGAGTAAACAGAGAAAGAAATAATATTGAAATAAACATGACATTATGAACTACAGATAACACACCATTAATACAAACAGTGAGTAAAGGCACAAATAGAATGTGATGGTGATAAACACAGGAGCTGTAGTTTAGTTATGTGTGCAGCTCTGGTGTTGTTTGAACCAGCGTTTTAAGGGTTTTTTGAACAGAGAAAGGGTTGAATGGGTCCTTATATGTATGGGGAGAGTGTTCCAATCATGTGTTGTTCAGACAGAGAAGGCCAAGCATCCAAACACACTCCTTCAACAAGGAACAATGCAGTCCCTTTTTAAATATAGACCTTGTTGTTCTGGTATTGTCCTTTCTAGCCACAAACTGACTCAGTGGTGGAGGAGCAGGACCATGTAAGACTTTAAAAAACAAGGCAGGCTTTATTGTATAGCCTGAGATTGTCCAGGGTGAGAAGATTATATTTATGCCTAATCTAACAGTGGTGGTATCTGTGGGGCTTCTACTGTATTGGGGTTAGGGTCAACCAAACTGTCACAGCATAAAGCCAGTGTTCACAGGAAAGTGGTGTGTACTGGCCGTGTGTGATATGTGTGTGTTTTTATTTAATTTCAGTCACCGCCAGTAGATCAAAGCTTGCACCGTAACCCAGCCTGTTATTATGCTGCATGTGGAATGTCTGCTGTTGTCTGGGCCGCTGTGTTCCCCGCCCTCCATCCCTGGGCCTACTGGTGTAATGGGGTGTAAAGTAGTTCTAGCTCAGTGTCACTCTCCAGCCCGGGAACAGACAACACCTCCCTCCTCCCTCCTCCCTCCTCTCTCTCTCTCTCTCTCTTCTCTCTTCTCTCCCTCCACCACCTCATTAATCTCCTCCTCACTTGCCACAGACACGGCATGTAGGTTAGACAGAAACCGATCCAAAAAGTGATCCGACGTTTTACAACGAAGGAACCGAGGGAACGTATCAATCATACATCGCCCCAGTCTTCTCCCGCAGCCCCACAAAGCGTCACACCAGGAGCGGCCGCACTTTGTCGAAATAAATTACTTCCCCTAAGATGCACACGTCTCGATTCATTGGACGTGGACCAGTGGATGAGAAGAGGAATTTATCAACTGAGCAGGGGGTCTGCACTGCTGTTCTGCATCAGCGTGTACGTCAGGAACAGACCAATATCTCAACTTGAAGATATAGAAGAGGTGGATTTTCATCTGTTAAACACAAAAAAAAAAATATAACGGCATGTCAGGATTGTTCACCTGTAGCGTGATGAAAATGATGGAGCTTTTTTTTTTTAATTAGATATGCTCATTAATCATAAGTGCACTCATTGTGGGTCAGACGGATGGTTTCATTTGTCATTTCCTATTCTTCTACACCTCTTTTCTGTCTCTGACTCTTCACACATAACCAAATATTCTCCATCTTTCTTGCCAAGTTTCAAGTGTTACAATAACACCTGACTACCTGGCATCAAAGAGCGGAGTGTTTGCTCAAAAGACTCGCTCATACCAGCTCTTTGTCATTGTCTCAGTACCTTTTAATACCCAGACATTAACCTCTCTTCTGTTCTTCCCCTTCTTCAGGTAAAGAGAAAATATAAAAACTGTTCCGCCAATGCTAATCTCTAACTACAGCCAGGCGTATTGCTCTTCATGGCTTTGCAGTGATGTTATTTTTTTATTTTTTATTTTTTTAAGCGCCGAAGCTCAAAAGAATTCCAATGAGATCAAAGAAGTGTTACACCCCTAAGCGTGTTATCATCAAGTGTTCTGGGCAGACTTGCTGCCAGCATCGCTACCAGTTTAAAGGCCTCGTGTAATTTTTAAAACTGAGAAGCTTTTCTCATGCGGCTTCACATAATGTACACAGTTTATTTCCACCCAAAAAAAATTAAATGTACAGTACTCACCATGAGTATGAGAGTAATGGGTCTTTTGACACCTTTTGCAGGTTTGTTATTTTCAGCCTTTCAGCCAGGTGCTCCACCAGCTGGTTTGGAGCATGGAGTTCACATTTCATGCTGTAGATACTTTGGGAATAGAGTTGTGAAGGAACCGAGCCATAAGCTACTATTGAGAAAAGCCACGTGATTCATTGTGACTGAATTTGACAGAAGTTGCTTCTTTTCTTTAGACTGAACATCCAAACAGTGTCCAGCAAGGTCCTAATGACACTGATGCTGATCACACTGGGAGAATAATACCACTCTGAGAATACTATGGATTTTATTTCAGTTTTTTCAGTTGCAATGATTATTTTTTATTACCCATTAGTCTAGATGGTAAATGAAGTCCATTTGTATAGTGTTCTTCTTGTCTTACGCCCACTCAAAGCACTTTTAGACCATATGCCACATTCATCCCCATCCACATACACATTCATATATAGATGGCAGGGGCTACCATGTTCATGATCTAACCATTCAGAGATGAGATACCATTTTCAGTATTTATATACATTTTAAACCATGTCTGGAGAGGATTGTTGTCTATGTATTCATGAATATGTAATGTTATAGAGATATAAATATTTGAAATTTGAAATCAGGTTGAGGTGATTCAATTAATCTACGAGCATTTATCTGCTCAAGTTTCATACAATCCCATGCATTCATACTTTGTGGCTGCCCAGTACAGTTATGATTGTTATCACTGTAGATTTTGTGCCTTGCTCATGGGTAGCTTGTAAAGGAGAACATTTCTCCCCCGGCTTCAACCTAGCAACTGCTTCTCTGCTCTGTCTAGTCTGCTGTTGTTTCGGTTTCTCAGTTTCTTGTCACATTTTTGTCTTCTCTTTCTGGGACTCTGAGTTGCGTTAGCAGCAGCTCACCTCTATTTGCCGTTTGTTATCATTTGTATGAATTACCATTGATCCGCTTCAGTGGTGAGCAGACATTGGCACGGGGACGGAGAAGACAGGGCCTTGAGTGAGGCAAATGCCCTCATCCATCATCCCAATATAGAGCCCTCAGTGGAGCGCAACCATTGTCTGCACCAGGCAAATGCCCAGGAGTAGCAGATGGAGGAGGAGAGAGAGAGAGACGGCCAGGCCGAGCTGATTTGTTTTCCGAGCGCTGTTTATCTGAATGTGTGGTTTTGAAGTTGATTGAATCTCTACCACCTGTGGTTTTTTTGTTGTTTGAAGAGTGTAATAGCAGATAATGTGTTGCTGTGCTGACCAGCATGTGTACTTTTTAGAAAAAAAAACAAGTCCTGTCCTGTCCTGTCCTGTCCTGTACAAAAGGGCGTTTTCTAAATGCTAAAGTGTGTGTTCACAAGTTTCCTAACTTCCTGTTATCCTCAGGTGGCGTACCTAAGACTGTGAGGTCAAAAGTCCAGAGCCAGGAGGTCAAGGCTTCACTCACCACTCATGATAGAGAATCGGAAAAGACCTGGGAGAACTGAGAAAAGAACTAATGTGAACATGTACATGGATGTTTTTTATGTGAAGGAGGCGTCATTCACAGAGTGAGAATTTTAATTGGTGCCAAAGAACATTCAGCAAGTGTGAATTGGCTTGTTCAGCATGTCAAGTTGTGGTTACTGGTGTAATCTGTATCTTCACCTGCAAACACACTCATGTTGAAACAGGTTGGTGCCAGGCTGCTAAATGTTAGCTTGTATCCAGTAAATTCAAACATAGGAGAGACTGAAACTACATAAAACATTTTGTTCATAGGTTCTGTTTATGGTTGTTTCATTATTAATTATAATTTACAGCAATATTCATAATGATCAAAAGTGATTTTGTCCATTCCCATACTGAGTTTTGTATTTTTCTTACCATTCTTGACAAAAACAGATTAAACTGTTGTATTTTTTACAGTATCGTCTCTTCCTTTCTTTTTTCACATGCCGATGAGCACTGCTAGTTAATATGTGGGACATCGTTCTTGAGTTCCTTGATGAAAGCTTATTATAGAGGCTCTCTGGCCCCGGGGTACAGCAGAGCATCCCCCACTTGAGTGTAATTACAGCTTTTGGAGCTAGGTGATTTTTTTTTTGTGTGTGAGTGCATGTCAATGATTGATGGTATTTATGTAACACTCTTGGTGGTGTTAATCACTGAAAAATGATTAACAGTACCAACCACTTACAACCAAGTTTGTCTGGACTGAAATACCTGAACAACTACTGGATGGTTGTACCATGAATTTTATAACAGAGATTCATGGTCACCAGGGGATAATGCGTTTTGCTAATCCCTGACAAGTGTCAGATTTCCTCTCTGAAAACACATGGTGATGATTTATTACTACACAGCATCAGTCTATACAGGTTATCGCTGACTAACAATGCAACATATCTGCCTGCCTATTTTTACAAGCTCTTAGTACAGACTGGAGGACTGTTTTTTTTTCTGGTCCAGACTGCATGCCTGGATCTGCTGAATGCTGATGCTGTAAGTGACAATTACTTTTAAAAATACAAAGAAGTATTGTGCCCACTGAAGCGGCAAAGCAGAGAGTGAATTGGCTAATTAAATACATCCAACGCTGAACCGTCAAGGGCTTCTCATTTCCTTTCTGCCCTTTCTCCACAAGTGCAAATGAAGTAGGCTCTAAATAACCCATTTGTTTCAAGCCCGCTGAGCAGGAGCTACTCCACATTACTGGCTGCTGCTGTTTTGAACACACCGACAGACACAGTCACCCAGAAGCCTTGAGGAGTTGCAGGCACACTTTGTCTTTCTACCCTTGATGACAGACAATGGAAGTGTCAAATTAAAAGTTTTTTGGCCATTACACCACTGTCTGTTGACACTTTATTGCTCATTAGCCTTTTCAGATTGTTATCTCATGAAAAAATATCACTCTGAACAAAGGTCTACTCCATATTCAGCCTAAGTAATTGTCTGTGGTTGGAGAACATTTTTTTTTTTGCATTTTTTCCCTTTTGCATGTGGTGCTGGTTTACAGTACTACAAGTTTCAACTGCAGCCACCATGAATGGCAACGGACCTAGACTGTTTTGCATGTTTTAGAATTCATATAAAAGAAACATCATCCTATAGGATTGTACATCATTCTATGGACAGATATCACTGTTGACATCAGCAGAGTTATAACCCTGATCCTAGTGATTTTCATACTCTTTAAATAAATACAGGGTTGGCCATTTTTTGATGAATGAAGGACCACAGTGACCACCCTAATATGACTACAATTCATCCTGTAAAGAACAGTAACGTCTGTACTAAATTAATGGTAATCAATTATATAGCCATTTTATCAAAAAAATAAAAATGTTAACAGTCAGGGATCACCAAAGCCTGACTTCATCCTCTGGAAACCACAAAGCTGTACAAAATGTCATGGCAATATATCCAATAGTGATTTAGATATTTCAGTCTGAACTAAAGTGGTGAACCAACCGTCATTGAAATCGCCAAGGCCTCTTAGCATGGTTGAATATCTCATGGAGCTGTCAAGAATAAATATATATTTTTACATTCCAAAACGGTTGTCATTTTGGAGATCTGAGGTTTTCACCTGACAGCAAATCTATTCTACTGTCTTATATTTTACATGGTATGGTAACTGTAAAATGTCAGACACAACCTTTCTATCTTCCAGTACTTAAACTGGTACTAAATAGTGCAAATCCATGCATCCCTTTGCCCAGAACCCCCTGTTTTCTCTGTGACTTCTCTCCCATTGGAGATAAATGTCCATTCAAACCACATGTGACATCACACATATGGAGTGATCAGGTCTACAAGAGTCTCAGTATGAATTTCAAATTGGATTTTCCAGGCCTTTGCCTTTGCTAATGTCTTTGATATTATTTTCGGATTAAGCGACACAGCGATGTGTGAGATAACAACACGACTACTGAAGAAAGAGAGAGATCCTTTTGGAAGAGGTCAAGCCATAAAGCTTGTCTCATCTCTGAGAGGAAATGAGGCATTAGATTGAGTTCCCGTTTTAGTCACCCAATCCTAATGGGTCATCTATCCTGAGAATCTTGAGAGTCATTCTGTGAAAGAGGGATCACAGAATCTTTGCCATTTTCCTCTTTTCCTGAGTCACTGAAGGTGAAAAATAAAGACAACAACTTTATGATAAAGTTGGCTCTGTTGTATCCTGAGTTTTCACAGGATTGCAAAGGTGTTGAGGCCTGTTACTGGGTCTGATAACACTGAACTCTATCCTGCCTAGTGTACAATCCAATTTATCCATTTTACTGTATTCATTTTGTTTTTGCTCTTTTGCACTTGGAAAGCCAAACAACCTCAGTAAACTCTTGAACATTGTAAGACTTTATTCACAAACAGTTGTCGTGAGATTGAAACTGTCATACAAAGAAACTGCAGTTGGACCCTCAAAATCTGCCACCCAAACCCTAACCCTTATTGGTTGGCAATGTCAGTATGTTGGTTGGTCATCTGCTTAAATATCTCTAAATATCTCAACAACTGTTCAATGGATTGCTATGAAACTGTATACAGACACTCATGGTCCCCAGATGATGATGCCTACAGTACCTACTTTAGTGATCCCCTGACATTTCTTACCAGCTATCAGATGGATTGTCATGAAATGTGAAAGACCGTCATGTGTCTCTCAGGAGGATTTCTAATGACTTTTGCTAGGCCAATATTTTGGTTTATAACCCAATTCAAAATTAATTCCCACTAAGATAGTGACCATGGTTTACCTTACTTATATAGGTACAGTATATCATACCTGGTAAACATGTTAGCACTGTTTATGTGAGCAAAAGCATGCTGATTGTAGCATGTAGCTCAAATCACTGGTATGCTTAAGTCGACTCAGCATTACTAACATGGTGGTAGACTCTAAGTCTTGTTTCACTGGTATCTTAATTGAAAAGTCATACTGTCTTCCTCTCTAGCTTCTTCTTATAGCCCCGCAACTTTAACAATCACCTCAGCCCTTACACCCATATCTTAGCTTTTCTTTCCCTCTTCAACCCTCTCCATCTTGGCTTTCTAATAAGGCCATGGGGCATGTCAGTGGTGCCTGCAGGGGCTCATTAGATTGTCCATTGGTTTCAACAAGCCTCAGTGGCAAACTTGGAGCAAACCCATGCCAAGCCTTCAAGCAGGCAAAGGCTGAAGAGTCAACTTGGGGGAAAATGACACATGCCTCAGTAAGTATGGGGCAAAAAGTAACTCGAAACAGATGTCTAGAAAACATTTTTTGGAACTTGTATTGCTTGTGAAAGAAAAAGTGATGAGACACAAGTGGCCGGTCCAGTGTGAGAATACAATATGTGAGAATGACACTAGGCAAATGCATCAGCAATATTTCTGTTGTTAAAGTTGCAGAATACACAGTTTTTGATTTTTACTCATGATGTAAGATCTCATTTCTAACTTTGGAAAAAGCGTGATGGTAGTTGTGCAGACAGACAGACTGGGTTGAAAGCTCTGGTCTGACAGGCAGGAGACATTTTGAGCTGACAGCTGACAGAGGAGATGGAAACCCTGCTGGAAGTGGGGTGTTAGGATGCTGTTTCTGCCACTGCTGCAGCTTGATATCTCCTCCAGCCTGAGGGAAGATGAATCGGCTGCTGCTTCTGAGTCTGGAGACGGAGAAGCTTTTGCCACGCTGTTGGGGGGCAAAATGCTTATCAGCAGTTAGGCTCGGCATGTGTTATAGAAAAATAAGCATTTAAGTTTCCTGTAGCTGCTAATCCATGTTACTGGGGGAAATACATAGTGCGTGGACTTCCATTCTTGGAAACCTGTTAAATGTAGGTAGAATTTGGGCATAATATCGCATAAAACTATTCAAATAGATGAAAAGGTGGAATATGACTTTTTAAGTGGTAGCCAGTGGCAGACATGTGGCAGATCTCAGACTTTTGTTTAAGAAGTAACTAAAATTGGGATATCCTAACTATTTAGCAAAGATCAATCAGTCAGCTGTGTCACATGAATGAAATGACAACTTTATGGACTGCTGTACTGCTGCTTCAGGGAGGATCTAAATGAGGGATGGATAGAATTGGGAACAGGAAGAGATGGAGAGGGGGATGTTAACGACAGGGCAATCTGTCAGCACTCAAGGCTAAGACAAATGGTCCAATCTACACAGGCTCATGTCTCCTCTCCATCCCTCATGGGTGTATTCACTGCAGCTGCGGTGTGGGTATTGGTGTTTTGGACCCTTGAATGAAGATCCTAGCACATAAACAGGAATTGATCTTGCCTTGTGACATTATCAGACTTTGAATAAGCTACCTCTATTGTAGGGGTAGACATTACGTGGATCTTTACAAATGGACAATGTCACACATTTCTGGCTAGTAGTTGAGAATTACAGCCTCTCTGTTCCAGATGCCCAGGGCACAATAAGACAAAGGGCCGGGCCATGCTAGAAAAGAACTGGTTTGTGCCACGTGTTGTCCAACAGTGTTGGAAATCAGAGGTGGTTGTAGCGTTTCCGAATGACCACATTCGAAGCCATGAAAGACCAATCACCATAACAAATTTAAATATAGGGATAATGCTGCTTGTTTTGAGTGTCTATCCTGTAAGGCATTCATACTACTGCTCTCCTCTGTGTACAGAAAAAGTGACAGAAATATTGTGTTAAGAATTTAAAAAAGGGATAGAAATTTAAACCTTGCTTACTTTCTCACCTCCATGACTGCATGAAGCAGATTTGAATGTTGGATTGTTGTTGTATTTCAACGGCCAACATCAGCATGGTAGCATGCCAACAATCATAACACTATCATGCTAATGTTTAGCAGGTGTTATGTTTTTATGTTCAGCATCCTAGTCAATTGGCATGAAACACAAAGTAGACGTGAAATATCTGCTTTGCAGGTATTTGGTCATTTAGAGTAATAAATGATGGAGGTAGATACTAAAACATCAACCATTGAAGCCATTTTGACTATCGCCATCTTGGATTTTTGGAGCCCAAAGTGAGCATATTTGGATGAGAGGATGGAGCTGTCCCTAATGCTAAATGCTAACTTGGTTAGCAAACTGAAATAACACACTGAAATAGTGACACCTACACCCGTACTCAGTGAATCTGGGGTTACACTATGGTTATGTTACCTAACGAATATTGTTCCCTTGGTATCAACTTGTCAGTGACAACATAGCCATACCCTAAAGCATATCCTGCTTTTATTACAGCAGTAATTAGTGTATTTTACTCTAAATGGGACCATAATTTACAAAATAAACATCATGCTGTGTTGAGGAAGGGTTGTTATAGAGATCATAAACTCATTAGGGAAGTTTAATGAAGTAATAAATCAAATGAGAAGAAGGGTCATTATTTCATAGATATCCTTAATTTCTTTTTGGAGCCAGTGGAGTCGCCACCTGCTGGCCATTAGAGAGAATGCAGGTTAAAGTCACTTCCACATTGGCTTCATTTTTCACCCTTATGAAAAAAGCATGTGAAATGTGTGAAATATTTCACATCTGAAATATCTGAAAACCACGTGCCCCTGAATGTGCCCCCTACATGTTTAACCACATATAACTTATCACATGTGAAACAGCACTTCACATGTGATAAGCTGCATGTGTTTTTTTTCATAAGGGCAGACACATAGCACTTTGTCATGAACCAAAGAATTGGACAAATTAAAGTTGACCTGATGATGTCTCTAAATTAAAAGTTTAGAACACCAAATGGTTGTAATTAATTCTGTGGAGGGGATGAATGTACAATATTTAATGGCAATCCATCAAATAATTGTCTGTTTCAAAATGGTGGAGTGACCGACTGACATTAATATCTATAAAGCCCCAGGACACTAGTGTAGCTAAAAAGACAGTGACAAATATGTACAATTTTTTCTCTTAAATGTGAAATAAAGCATAGATAAAATTGGAGTGTTCATCTTTCTAGTGTTTCTAGAACACAAGAACAACTGTAGCCAAGAAAAGATGAAAAAATAGGGCACAAAATTGCTTTGCACATTTCTCTCCTGTCCTCCCCCTCTCCCTTCAGGAGTTTCAACTGATTGTAGCCCCCAGATAAAGAGGCCTTCTGTTTGTGTACCTGACCTCTAGGACCCTACAGCAGCACATCCTTCTCATGATAAACTCAACGAAAGTGGAAACCAAGAACCAAAGCGAATAAAGAAAGGTGGAAACCAAGAACCAAAACGAATAATAGGCAGAGACATATTCCCACTGGCCAACCAGGATGGTTTCCACGGTTTCTGTGTGTGCATGCATGCCAGTTTGTGTGTTACCCTTTGGCTCTTGCCAAAAACTGAGCCTTTTGTCCATTCCAGTATATTTCATGAACCTATCTTTAGATGGGATTCATTGTAATAAGAACGAGTCCAGTTTCTTGAATGGTTCCAGGACTGTGCACATTATGAGTCTCTCAGGTATTATTAATGTTTTGAGGTGTGAGGGTCCCATTTCCTAGAGCTGCTTCCAAATTATAGTTCCCTACACACACAGGTCTCATAGGCAGCTCATTCTATTAGACAGAAGCCTTTATTCAGTGGAGGGTTTATCACTGAGACAGAACAAAGACCCTCACTATCCCACAGTGGTGACAGGTGGAGGGGAGGACGTTTTGACATGTTGAAAATATCTCATCTGTTTTCTTGTGCAATATCTTCCTTCAACATAACAGAAAAAATAAATAAAAAATTCCCTGTCTACATTCAATTTCACTCACTTTAATTGTGCTCAGGTGGTGGGAGAAGTCTCAATGACGGATATTTCAAACCCTCAGGAAATCAAACCAAAACTAAATGAAGCTATAAACCATTAACCAAGGGTTAATCAGGGAAATCATTGTTTTGTGATTTGGATGAACTGACCCTTTTTTGTAGCATGTTATCTATGTACTACAACTCTTTTTTCCCATTGAGTTATTTCTACATTATGGTGTTTCTAGTCTCACGTCCTTCGAGTTATGAAAAAACTATTTCTGTCACGTATTTGCACAGGCATGTCTTTGCGTTCTTGTATCACTATTTCATGCAAAGTCTAGAAATAAGGCTGTGATTCTCAGGTGTTAAAATATGAGTGTTGGACTTGCTTGTCTTTACTGCCTCTCATTTGTAACAGGGCCCTTCTTCACAATGCCTCCGGCTGCGGATCTGGCAAGGCACTGTGTCGACATTAATAGCTTCTGTAACAAAGTTACAAAATGATTCACTTCAATTTGCTGAAGGCTGCATGTGTTGTACTGCGCTGTGCCTTTCTGTACTGTATGTGGTGAATGAATCATGATCACGATATGCAGCACTTAATGTAATTTTTGTAAAAGAAAGGAGCGGAGAGAGAGGATTTTTTCCCCTTTCACTTTAATTGCAGTGCATGTTATTATCTCCAACAGTAAGCGGTGATGTGATGTCTTTGTAATTACCATACCGTACCTTTGACTGTCACTCTTAGAAGTACCACACTGTGGCTTCCACACATTTTGTAAAATTATCAGAGCATGTTGAAAGCCAGCACCATGCACAAAAAGTAGGAAAAAGTTTCCTCACCAGAAAAAGAAATGATGCACCACTACATTTACCAGGTAGTCACTAACGTTGCCTGTTTGTTATTTGGTGCAGTGCAGGTAGTGTATATAGGTTTACAGCAGGGGAACTGCAGTGTCAGGTGATAATTTTCTGAAGGTTCATCACTGTGATAAACACATACTCATTTGATCCATTGTTAGCTTTACTCTTGACCAGAACCTTGTTCAAGTAATAATTGCCAAACAATAATCAAAGTTGCTCTTCTTGTTTGAACAATATAGATAACTGATCATTAAACTTAAATATAGGATGCACATTTCATAATATTCTTACAAAATATTTTCCTACTGGAGAAGGGTAAGTTATACTTAATTTGCGCCTTCAACACATAATCAGCTTTGAGCTGAATCCCGCAAAACATTTTATGAAAGCTGGTTGAAATCAAGTGTAATTTGTAGCTTTTGTCTGTGAGCCATAGAGCTCTCTGTTGTTTTCATACCACTAAATGATGCCTCTCAGGGCTGTCAGCATCTCAAGCAGAGGATGTTATTACAGCAGCTTTTTTTCTCTGATCTTCCTCTGTCACTGCTTGTTATCCAATAGCTCTTTTATCACTTGAGTTGAACAGCTCCATCATCTCAGTACAGAATCGGCGCAGAAGATAACAGCAGTCCACGATGACCGAGCTTGTGTCAGTAAAGTTATGAGGTTGTAGTGCTTATAAGACATAGTATGTATACCTCATCAACACTCGTGGTGAGCTAGAGGCAGCTCCTGCTAAAGAAGGGTGACTAACTGGTCAGTAGGGATGATGATGTGATTACAGTGTGTAAGCATGCACAGCCGATCTGTTGTCATTAACATTTTACACTCCTCTTTGTAATATCAGTGTACCACAACATTATTGCCTGTGGCCCTGGCCTGCCTGCAACCCTGCCAGCCTCGTTCAGGATCACTGCTGATGAGAGGAGGATGTTTGAAAACTCCGCTAATGGGCACAACGAGGAGGAAGCGTTTCATTTTTCCACAGCAGCTGTCTGCTTGACTTTGTACACCCTCACACACAAACACACACTACACACACACACACACACACACACACACACACACACACACACATTCCACACCTTTCTAGTCTCTCCCTCACTAATTAATGTTGGAGTTTTACTTGATGTCAGTGAAGGTAAATTAGCTCCCAAAGCCGCACTACTTGATTTTCAAAAAAGTTTATCTATGAAGCGTATTTCAAAGCAACCCCATGGTTCCACAAGTATTGAAATGCCATCATTAGTTTATTATATGTATATATACATGATAAACACAGCACATTTAATATATTCTGTCACTTCATAGATACAGATATCAAGAGTGGATATAACTCAGTTTGTACTCACAATGATGTAAGATTGTGATTGATCTTGATATGCAAAATTTCTAAGATAAGATCATAAATATTATAAGAAAAAGAAATGCTTGGCAAAGATCATAACACACATAGATGAATAATTACTGAGGTTGTTGTGGTGTACTCTGTTTACAACCACTCATTATTATTTATATTTAGTGTTTACTTAGCTATCTTATGTTAAAATAAATTCACGTTTGACAATATAATCAACTAACTCAATCAAATAAGTCATCTCAGTTATCATCACATGACCTAAGTATATTTATTGATGTAATATTCCCATGGTCAAGAATTTACTTTCAAGCTCACAAATCAAACTGAGGGACCAAAACATTTAAACATTACTTTTATCTTCATTTCACACATCAAATCATAATTCACTATTATACAATATACACCAAATCTTACAAAGAGTCAGTTGAAGAAACTGAAGAATCAATTTTTTTACACATAATGAAAAATGCTTTGGTTATAGATTGAAAAGACAAGGTTTGATGTGTCAAGCTTGTGAGAAAACTACACTGAATTTTGAAATAATAGGAATCAAATACCAAGCCTTAGGTTCCATGATTTAGACCCAAAGACCAAAGAAAGAAATGGCTTTTGAGACGGCCGAAGGATCTCTATCAGATGCTAGAGAGTCTGGTCCAATTCACCGTTGAAACTTTGAGTAAAGAAGATGACAGTTTGCTCCAGAAATGGAAATCACATTTGCCCGGTGCAGTCCTGAAAAAGGTCACTGCCTTCATTGAAACTAACGAACCAAGTGGTATCAATGACCTTGAAAGTGACCCCACCATACCTGGGACTCCCCGCCAGTCAGTTAGATCTGAAGAAGCCCCTTGGATGAGAGGCGAAACATCTTCAAGTACCTGCAACCAAGACCGGTTGCCTTCAATTCAATAATCCTTTGCCCTCGATGATTGAGAATCTTCACAGATTCAGAGTAGAAATGAACAAGAAAACAGGATATTTCTACATCTACATATGTTCCATCAAATCAAAGAGATATTTGTGGAGTATCATTGTGTAACAATGCCCCACAGACATCATTTCATAACTGATTTGAAATAAATGAATGCTTGATGTCTCTGAGGACAAACAAACAAGTCTACAGCCATTCTCTGTGAAGCTGTACTTTGGCACAGATAAATGCTAATGTTGGCATGCTACTATTCTCACAGTGACAGTCCAAAATGCTGATGTTAAACAGGTATGATTACTATTTTACTATTTTATCTATGTTAACATGTCAGCATGCTAACATTTAAGCAGCAAAAACACAAACTACTAAAGCTATGGCTGCTTCACGGAAAGGCTGAGGCTGATGGAAATGTAATCAGTTTTGCATGTACTTGGTCATTAAAAACATTAATATATATCATATAATCAGGAAATATATTACATTTGTACCAAAGTTCATCCAGTCCATCCAAAAGTTGTAGAGATATTTCACTAATAGCCAAAAATGTCAACCATGGTGGTACTACATGAAAGGTCAGGGGATCACTAAAGACTTTAGGATTTGTCTTCTGGGAACCATGAATAAGACCCAAGTGGTAGACATGCACCTAACATGGAAAAAGATAGATGTTGAGAGAAGGGTTGGTCTCCATTCATTCTGAAGACTAATGCAGTGATTTCATCACATACCTTAGAGGTTACTCACTTGACACCTATTTTGGCTGTCCACTCATGGATCCCTAAACCACAAGCCCAGTTGTCAGATGAGGTTATCTGTTCATGTTTATCCCCACATTGTTGAAGGGATTTGCTAGAGAGCATGTTAGATTAATCCCTCTTGATGAATTGCAAGAATTTGGTTTTCAACTAGTGCCAAGTCATTTTGTGACAATGAAGAAACATGAAAGGTCTTAACCTGGTGTTTGATCTTACAAAGAAAGTATGGAATATGTGAGCCTGTTTGTAGCGTGGGCAGCACCTTACAAAACCTAATTGAGTTTTTATCCTCTTCATCTCGGATTGGCTCATGTACAGAGGGGTAACCGGAGAGATCCTAATTGCCCAAAGCGTTCGCTTGTGGATGGTAATAGAGGTATCCTCGAGTACTATCTGATATCTACATATGAAGCTCATGTTACACAGCACTTTAAGAATATTGCATTTCATCTGTCTGGGGGCTGTCTGAGCCTGTATCTGAAGCCTATTTCATTATTCTCCAGCGCTGCTGCCAGACTGCTTCGCTGGCATGGAAACTTGTCTCATTTCATACAGAGAATAGAAAATGACAAGATGGAGCGCAAAAGGGCGGAACAACGTACTTGACAACTGGGGGCCGAGATTGTAACTGGAGAAATGTGAATGTAAGTATTTCCACATTCACCCAGGCTCCCAGGAGAAAGGGCTCCATCTGTGGTATTGGATATTAGACACACATGTGGAAAGCTAACAAGGTACGGAGCTCTGGAAGTGTCAAAGTAAAAGGTTATCAGACAAGTAAAAGATAAAACTGAATACATCAATAAATGATACTATTAAATGATTCAAATATAAAAAAAAATATAAAGCTTTAATATGTATTCTCCTTTGCCTATTTTCTTTTTCCTTAAAGTGATGACGATCAATATTTTTATATGAACAAATATCAAATGTCAGTGTGTAATGTGCTTTGCTCGTAGTGTAAAACCTACAAAGAATTATCACCCACCCCTGCAGCTCCCACCTGCTTTACGATGCTTAGAAAATTACAACTCATTGTAAAGCCGTCCTGCCCACAATTTTACTGTTTTGGCTCACTGTCACTGCTCTCATAACATTACCTTTGGCTATACCAGTAAATTGTTTTCCACAAAAAAGTTTTAAAAACCCACTGTACTCTACCTGCCCAGGCGCAAAGAGCAAATAGACACAAGTACAGATGAGCTGGTGAACACAGTATAACATTTAGAAGTGGGGTAATTTTCCTCAGGAACTGGAGGAGACCAAAACAGAGCTAAAAGAAAGAAAGTATTGAACTTATGCTGGCCATTATGACTCAAAATTAATGCTCTGTAACAGCTGGATGTATACAGGAGCTGAAAACGGCTGTGCTTGCAGTTTTTTTTAAATACCATTATCTCAAGATCACTAGTTAATTATTTCATTATCTTGAGAAAATTAGCTTTGTTATCTCGAGATAATGACACAATCAGCCTATTACCATGAGAAAACAGGAGGCTGTTTCTTCTTATTACTTGTAATGTTTATCAGAGATGAGGAGTGCCAAGCCAGCATGCATAGATGGTGTCTTGACAACTGTAGCTACTGATTTAAGCTGAAAATGTCAGATCAAGGAGTAGCCATTAATATTAACACCTTTATATTAATGACATCTGTGTCACAGCCAAATGCCATGGTAATTAACTCCTGTTCATAATATGATGGGATGTTTCATGTAGGAGTACCAGACAACACCTTTCAAGCATTTTTATTAAGAGAAAAGAAAATTGGGTTGAAGAGCAGGAACAAGAACCAAACATATGACAGATTTGAACCCATTTCCTTAAGAGCCATCAGAAGTTTCTTTTGCTCGATCTAAATGAGAATCAATTTCATAATAATTATCTTATCTCAAGAAACCAACCTTTTGTTTTCTCAAGATAACAAGATAAACTTATAATCTCGAGACAATGGCATTTGAAAAATTATTGCAAGCACGACTGTTCTTAGCTTCTGTACATGCGGTAACTGTTTGCTATCAAGTTGAAGTATGGATTTTAGTCTGATCTATCTCTTTTCTCATAATGTCAATTCAATTAAACTAAAATGGTCTATGTTGCATTAGATGGCTAATTGCTAATTGTTAGTTTTGCCAGTTAAAAGCTTTAAGAGTTCGCTGAGAAAAATCCTATTATAAATTATAATGTCTCCCCCAGAAATACGAAAAATAGTATCTTATCTTCTCTCTTCACTATTGTCTTATCTTTTCTGGCTAAAGGGTACATGGGAAAAGGAGCTCAGGCTTAAGCTGGATTGTCTTGTCTTTTCTGGCTAAAGGGTACATGGGAAAAGGAGCTCGGGCTTAAGCTGGACGAGTACATGTAGAAGGATGCACTTCTTAAGATCAACTCCACTTGCTCATGTGCTCATATGAGTCTTATTTAGTGTAAAGTGGTTCACACGATCCATTACACTAGGACCAAGCTGAAGAAACTGTTTCATGGAATGGATCATTCCTGCATCAGGTGTTCTCTCTCCCCACACACCTTTTTTTCCCTTGCCCAAATCTTGCATCTTTTTAGACATCTTTTTTTTTTTTTAAATGACACCCTTTCTAAAGTTCTTGGCTTTACCATGAGCCTGGTCCCCTTAATTGCTATCTTAGGTGTGTCCCCTACTGAAGTCAGATTTATCAAATACCAAGCTGACCTTTTCTCATTCGCTACCCTCAAAACCAAATGTGGTATATTGCTACACTGGAAAAGTCCTAACTTCCTTGGCACAACTTCTTGGTTAAAAAGGTTTAATGTCTTTTCTCCACTTAGAAAAAAAAGGGCCCAGTCAGAGGATCTGTGAAAAGATTGGACAGAATTTGGAGCCCCTTTCTCTCCTTTATTAACTCTAACTGTGATGGACATTTAATCTTAATACACCTCTTTACCACCACGTTCCCCTTTTTTTCCTAATCTATTACTCAGGATGTGTATTTTTCCCCCTAAGACATGCTGGATGGTGGTGTGTTTTGTGCAGTCTGTTTCTGCATTAGGACTTTACAAAGTGATTCTATCGTACACAGTATATGGATTAAGAATACACAGTAAACTAGTGATTTAAGTATACATACACAGAATACATTGAAAGCATTGGAAATATGGTGAGAAGCTTTTTGCTTCTTTTTTTTTACCTACTGGGGTTAAAGAAAAGCTTTAAAGTTTTACATTTCTTTTCACACTATACTGAAATGATTTAACTAACATTGTAATTTATTGATATATTTTTTTACTTGTCTGATAACCTTTTATTACATGTTGTTATTTTCAAGGCTCCATAACAAGGTTGTACTCAGTGTAGTGTTCTTCCTGAACCTCACCCTCGGATTGGCATCATCCAGAGTAATATTATTTAAGATCAGCTGCAACCATGAAGAGAAGAAGAGGATTTCTAGTATAATAATACAGGCTCAGGGAAGTGCAGGTTTCCACTCTGGTTGCTTTGTGTAAAGAGCTGTGAAATATTAGATCATTTTCATCAACATAACAAATTCCTGTTTCCTCTATAAGTGCTATAGCCTGAGGAGTTGAACCAATGTCCACTTAAACACCTCTTGTACCAACAGATTAATGGCACGCAGTTTGTTTTTTTCATTCTGTGTGGACCTTGTTACACAGTTTCTTCAAGGCCTGCTGAGTTTTCTAATTTGGAGGGAAAATACATGTTTTTTAAATGGGGGTATTGCTCCACATGACCTTGTACAAGCATTGTAGGATGGCATGATCGAGTTCCTCCTGGCTGTCTCTGCTCCCGGTGCGTTGCTGCTGTGTTGCTGAGGTCATTATTCACTGTGACACTCTCTGCTGATCTACATCATATTATCAAGCATTTAATATTGTTCCCTGCTGACTGTTTGGCCTCACAAAACAACCACGGTGAGAGCTACCAAGATTGTTAAAGTGCTTCACTCAGCAAATCCCTCATACCACTGTGCTTCTTTCGGGAAACTTTTTAATCTTTACTTTTCAACTTTGTTTGACATTCTGGTTGATGAGTTATTGATCATCTCTTGTGGAAATGCATAACTGTGCAACCAGTTTTTTAACAATATTTTCTTACTATATAAAGTGCCCAGAACCCGGTGTGACTGGGACTGTATTGGATTACAGTAAATCATAAATCCTGTTGTTGTCATCATTTTTTTTCTTTACACTTCCTACATAATTGGAAAGAAACTGAACACAGAAAACACAAAGAACAAATCAAACAATCAAAAAGATATTCCACACAGACCTGAGGCTGGTGTGTTTCTTACACTTGTTCCCTTCTCTGTTGCAATTTTCTGTCTGATGTAGTGAGCTACACACCTCAGATTATGTAAAACTATACCAGATAGCAGATACTTTGGAAAATAAAAACTACTATTACATCACATTCATTTCATTTCGTTTTTTTTTTTTTTTGCATTACTTAATCTAATTTATTTTTAGCACGTTAGCCCCCTGCAGTCTTCCTTGAAGTCCAGATGAAACAGCATCTCAAGTGTATTTAACTTCCGAAGCATGATGTATTACTAAGTGAAACAGGATAGAAAGGTGGGACGTAATGTTGGGAGGAATTTGATTTGAACATTGAAAAGTGGGCCTGTCATAATGAAGTTTAGCTCTGTGCTGGGAATTACAGAGAATCAGCGAAGACTCTAGAAAGTCCCAGAGTTGTTCGCCAAAAAATAATTATTGGTTTATTGGTTTGTTTATTATTCATCCCCAAAATGTTGAAGTATTCCTTTTAATCTGAATTCAATGAAGCAAACACAGCTTTATGCTTTTTCATGTTTTATTCCTTTTGTTCACATTTTTAAAAAATGCACAACATATAGAGGTATAATAAATAAGCTACACTACTTTGCATCATGTATCCATTTATTAACACTAGAAATAAAGTCTATTGTAAAGTTTTCATTTACATTATGGCTGGATTATGTCATGACATATGTATACCGTGTATTTCTCACACTGTGTACTAGTGTATTTCAAATATTTTAATATATAAAGCTCAAGAAAAAAGTGCAGACATGAATTCATGTACAGATGTGCTGCATTCTCCTATCTGCTTATAAATAAAATGATCATCTTTGCAATAATAGCAACTTTACAAAATATAAGTAAAAATGCCTTTTCTCCTATAGTCCCATAATAATAACATTGCTTGATACAACTACTGTAATAATAACATGTCCATTACTTGCTAAGATTGTGGCTAAGCAGCTGATAACAGTGCTGTAGACATCATGGCTTCATATGATGAGTATAAAAGTGATTAAAGGTAAGTACTCTGTGTTCAGACATTAATATAAACAGAAAATGCCAAATGTGTGACCTGCTTTCTCAGTGCTGTGGATTTGTTGATGGGACACAGATGGTGTAAACAGCAGTCAAGCAAGCAGGGACGATGTTTCCATGAACTCAGGGTTGAAAGTGTTATCTTGATCCAGATCAGATTTCCAGAGTACTGAATCCAAACAAATAGTCGCAATTAATCGTTTCTCCTTCTCTTCTACGCAAACAGTGCATACCATATTGGGATTAATTGGTCCAACACCAAGGTCTTGTATCAGGGGTAGTTGAATCATTAACACTCTCCATAGGTCATCAGTCTACCACAATAGTGATAATAACCCATTTTAACTCAAAACTGAGAAAATATGACCAAATAACACAGACTATATAATGATTTTAACACAAGCACTGAGACTACAGAGAAGACTAGAGGCATTTTCAGGCCTGTTTTGGGTAATGCTATTTGTAATCAAAGATGATTGGACATAAAAGCTTAAAGGCAGCAATCTTGTCAGCACACCTGTCGAGATATCAGCTCATGTGAGAAACAAAGTAGAGTAAAAACCCTTGAATGTCTCACTTTCTGTTTGAGAGCACACACAAGAGAGCACTTGATGGCTGAGCCCAGCATCAGATGCACATGTCCACACATTAATTAGTCTTTAGTGGTTTTAGAATGCCATGGTAAAGGCTGTCATTGTTGGTCATGTTACATTGCAAGGAGCTGGCTGGGTTTTTAAGTTAAAGTTCACAGTCAATGTATTGAAGAGAAACACAAAATACTTTAAAGACTGGTCCATTGATTAATTATGCTATTGAGCACTGAGAAATCAACACAAAAATCATCCATGTTTGCCTAATAGATTGTTTGCTGCAGTGCTCAATGGTAGAACTTAAGCAAGTTACTTGATGTTGACTGAAAGCTGACTTTTTAGTCATGAAAGGCTGTGGGACATTAATCCCAAGATTCATGAAAAAGTTAAGCCGCAACAATAATGTTCATTATCGAGTAGTTATTTGGTCCATAAGATGTTATAAATGTAGTGTTCCCACACTCCAAGTGACATCCTCCAATGTCACAGTCCACAACTCAAAGATATTTAGTTTATTTTCAAAAACTAAAGAAAAAACAAAATATTCCCTTTTGAGATTTGAATTTAGAAATGTCCTTACTCTTCTGTTTTGGTCCTGAGGGAAATATCTGTTGCTTTAGTCGTTAAATGCTTCACTGTGTTTACAAGTTAGTCATTAACTTTTCCTGTATGCAGCCTGCTGCCCGGTTAGTGTCCTACAGTCTGATTTAGAGATGTTACACTAGACATAGCTGCCTGCTGCAGCCTAAAACATCACTATGAGAGCAGTGAGAGTGAACCAAAACAGAAAAGTGGACCAGAAAACTGAAACATTGAGCTGAAAGACACTAAAATGGGGCGACTGCAGAGTTGGTGATAATCCTCTGTGGGTTCATTACCACAAGCCTTTATAAGTAGTCCTGTGATCCAAATTATTATCTGTGATTTTGCTATATCAGATCACATTCTGTGTTAGATTTTATACAAACCTTAAAAATCTCCATTAAAAAAGACTAGACTTGATTTAGCTTTCAAACTGCAACTTATTCTCATTTTCTCTCATCTAATTTGGTCTCAGCACTATCTCACCATCTTTAACACAGGACATGCCCCGGGGCACGGGTTCTACCAGGAATGTAGGAAGATTTTGATGTCTACAATCAAGCCATGTTGAACATCAAGAGACACATTTTTCTTTGGAGGGAAATCTTATGCAAATCTCACAACATAAAAAAGATAAATGACGGCTTTTTGAAATTATTAAATCTATTCTCTAAAGTCTTCTGAGACTAAAGGTCACCCAGCAAAGGCCAGTATATTATTAACATTTTACATCCTTAGATATCATGCAGTTACTCAAAATTCCATAAAAACAAACTAGTACCCTCACCTGACCCTTTAGTAACGGCAACTCGGCAACGGTTACCCATGCATTTTGACACTTTACATGGATCGCAACCATACACATCCAGTTCCTTCTTCTATTTTTTTTAATTTCATACACTTTCATCAAGTAAATCCACCAGACATCTTAGCGTTAACCGGTATGATGCTGTGTTGCTCTAATCTTTGCATTTCCTTGCATCTGTCCCCCTGAGCACATGAGGCAGATGCTGCATGCTAGAGCATCGCAGAGGCCGCGACACTGTCAGCTCAGATTCGTCTTCGTTTGGGAGGGCGTTTGTTCATTAAGCCCAACATGGCTCAACAGGAGGCAGGCTTCCATAACACGCTCATGTACAGCATCATAAATCCACATTAGAGAAGAGGAGGCATCTCCTGTGGAGGTATATTGCAGAGGTGGTGAGGTGGAGTGATAATAAGTAACCAAGCCCGTCAATGCCCCAATAACATTCAGATAAAGTACTGACAAGCTCATGGGCAATACTGGCAAATGATGGAGATTCTGTTACTTTGTTAAACTCTTTATCGTAATTTCAGTCTGCGCCCCATATGACTGCAATTTACATAGCCTGATTTTTTTCCAAGGGAAAGGTCAGTAGCTGGGGCAACTTGCCAGGTGTTTGTGGAGCAGCAGACCAGTGCGGTGTGGTGAATGTAATTACAGCACTCTGGCAATCTGATAACCTGCCAGTCTGTCTCTCAACGCTAGGAAAGTGCACTGGCATATTAAATACGGCTCAACAAACATGGCCGTGAGCAGAGGAAGAGTGTCTTTGTGTGCACCCAATATGGGTAAGGGGCAGTGGGTGGGGCACAATTTGGCTCAGGTTTTGAAAGCCAGTATGCTTTTCAGCTGCAGCTGCGCTATTATTCTGTACCCTTAAATTTAACAATTTCAGACCGCCAAATGTCTCCATTAAAGGATTCAGTCCATCTTAATACCCATACCCACGACATGACTCCTACATAAAACACCAGTCATCATTCTGTGCAAAAATGCATTTCATGGTTCAGCTGGAACCACTGAATTCTTGGTAGATGGGTGTACTCTTTTCAACCGGGCTTCAACCTAGCTTGTAGCTGTCAGTGTTATCATTGTCAGTACTGTCTGTTAAATAATGCGGTTTTGCCAGATGAGTTTCAAATATACTCATCCCATTTCATAACCCTCCTCACAGCTCGTGGGTTACGAAACAACAGCAACGGAAGAGACTTTTGTTCATTTAGTTTATCCTGAAGGGTCTCCCCAGGGTGGTACACTATGATTGTCTGCAGACATCCTCTCCAAGCTGGACAGTGATATGTATCTGGCCGGAGCTAATATGAGGCTTCATCAGTCTGCGTTAGCCGAATCAAGGATCTTTTTTAGTACTGATTTCCCTCTTTGTGTTTCCCCAGACTGTGTTTCCCTGCTGAGCTGTGCTAGAGAGATACCAACACAAATAGGACATCTCATCATTTTGGAAGATAACTACCTGACTCAGACAGCTGAAGTGTCATATTAGCTTTGGCTGAACCTAAAAATGCATTTTTGCTCTCAACAAGGGCTGTGGATTTTGTGGCTCACATTACAATTATGTTCTTTTCATGGCCATTATGAACAGAGGGAATGAATTTAGGCATATGGGTGAAACATGCCACTTACATTGAGTAATAGTAATAACGCACATTCATGCATATTGTGTAAACTCACATTTTTTAAAGTCACCTTCGATTATGAAGGCCATATTTGCCTTGTGACGTCAAATCCATCCTCCCAGAGGTAAATAACACTAATTAAACTGTATATCTGCAAAGGCATGTTTCTACAGAGCTGATGAACTGCTTAGACAAACGCAACAGCAGTGGAATAAGAACAATGTTTGTGGCAATAATCATCTAATAGTCAGTAGGTCAAATAAAACAACAAAGCGGAGGAGACAGAGCAGTGTTGACTCTCTTGATTCCCAGAGCTTCCAGTATGTGCAGCAAAGCCGTTGTTTAGCGGTGAGAACAAACATCAGTCCTGCTCCTGTCTGGAAATGAGCTTGAGGCGACGGCCAACACAGACAGCTGAGAGAGTCCAGGGAGCTGCCCGAGAAACACTGCTGCTAAGTCAATGACCGCCTATTTAGATGTCGAAGCTGTTTGGAGACCGGTGTTAACAGGCACAAAGGGGCCACTAAGCGAGCCAGAGAAAGGGTCATTGTGCTTACCGAACAGAAAACATTCCCTGCGCTCATCTGTTTCACTCTTCTTCAGCCATTCACTCTCTCTCTCGCTTGCATTTTTTCTTTTTTCACTGTAATTACACCTGCTCTGTCAAGCGAAACTTGAGGCGTGGCTGGGCAAAATCACTCGTTAATATGAATCTCCACAGTGTGTGTGTGTGTGTGTGTGTGTGCGAGGAGGACTACTCACTGGCTGGTCTCTGTGGAAACATTAGGTTATAAGCAGCCTGCACCTGTATGTTCCTCTTGGGACAAACAAGGTGAGGAAGCTTTGCTTTGGGGAATTGTGAGTGCGGGTGTGAAATGAGAGCGTCTACTTTCAAGATGAACCTGCAACAATTACAAATCCATTGCAAGGAAACAAGTCCTGAAATGAACCCATAAAATAATTGTTCAAAAGCACTGAAGCTGATCATGAGAAACCTGAGCAACACACCTTCAAATCAATGAGAATCTATGAAAAAAAAAAGAAGCAGCATATTACAGACAAGTTCATTCTTATCGAGATCAGATTGGCAATGCTGCTTGTGAACAAACATTTCCCAAAGAGATTTCCACAAAGGGAAGTGAGAAACCAAAGTTGCGACAACACGTCTACAGCCAACAGAGGCAGTGAGTGACTGCTGTGTTTGTCAGGAGACATACAGAGCATCAACACCAGCCGGAGCACCAGACCAGACAGAAAGTGTTACACATCGCTTCTCTTCTTCATGTCAACCGAAACGTATCAGACACATCCAGAGACGATCGCACTTACGGCAGCCGCTGGAGTTAACTTGACAGAAATTAATTAAAGGCTTTTTTTCTCACTGAAATACAAAGATATGCCATGAAAGACAGAGTGTGCTCCTGCTAGATACAGGCCTGGCAAACTGTGAGGGAAATCTGTACTTGAGCCATGCTGCTGTACTACAAATTACACGTAGCTGCAGGCAATGCGAGGCCAGTTGTGAGAGATGTTGTATATTTGTGTGTGTGTGTGTGTGTGTGTGTGCGGGCGACTGAGAGATGGAGGCAGAGGGAAGTTATTATCTCTGGGTTGCTCTTGAAGAAAGGCCAAGGAAGTTCACAGTCATCCCTGTGTGCAGACATAAACATCTTCATTAATTTAGACTGCTACACGGCAACATGCGTGCTATACTATCTTCAAAGGAAAAGCCACCACATTCATTATTAAATCCATACCACAGTGGACGGTGTGGGGAAATAGCAATTGACAGTTTCGGAATAAACACTGATGAGATGGGAAACCCTCCTTTCTAGGGATGTTGGCTCCTCTAAAAACAGGGTCGCATGAAAAGCCGCTTGAGCTCATTTCCATAATACCTCTGTGTGCCCCATGAGGATCTCGGGTTCAGTTTGCCTTCATTTGCATGTGCCACCACAACTGCATACATCTTTTTCCCGTTTTTTTTTTTTTTGCAGCTGTTGGGAGAGTATTAGAATATTAGAGTGTATCAGTAGGGGTTGTTGGATGTGAAACCTGCCCACTGGCTGCAGCTCAAAGATATTATTTTGGGGAATTCAGAGCAGAGCCAAGGATTTTTTTTTTTATATATATATCAGATTCACAGCAGGAAGCAAATTGGAGAGGAGATAACCGTTGGCTACACTTATCACCTACAGACCCACAGATAGCTCATTTGAATTCAGACAGCATGTCCTCTATTCAACTTTACTCTCTCAGTTTGACTTTATTTCCTCCTCCTCACTTGTTAACTGAGAGAGCAGAGGAGATACTATAAATGTCTGCAACATAGCAAACGTTTCACACATTGTTGAACTCTTAAGAGTCAGTGTTAGCCATATGGTGCATGCCAGCTTTTTGGCACTGCCTCAGGAATGAGTGTGCACCTATAGTGTATGAGTGTGATTGTATGTGTGTCTGTGTCTGTGTGTGTGTGTGTGTGTGTGTGTGTGTGTGGCCCTGAACTCCTTTGGATCACATTCCTCAGTCTTATGATTAAAGGGCCTTATTCCAGACAGATACAAGCATTCAGGAGGCATTTTATTTAGCTGAATGTCTTCACAGGAAAAAATAAAGAGAGAGAGAGAAAATACATCCACCTACTAAGTCCAAAAACTATGCAATGTGCACTATAATCATTTAAAGAAGTTATACTGTATATCACAAAAAAAAAAACACATATTAAAAAGAACAAACTCACAGACAAGCAAGTACAGCATTTCTCTGCAGTAGAGGCATAATGAGGAAGGATGCAATTTTCATTTTCTTTTTTAAGGGATTCAGGTCTTACTTAAATGTCACTGTGCTCCATCCATTTATCCTCTAGGAAAAGTAAAAATAGAACATATCACCCTTTCCATCCCTTTGCCACGATTCATTGTCCATGCAATGTTACACAGGAAGAAGAAAAAAAAAATTCTGCCAGGTATTTGTACAGGACATGCGGCAGTGATTGAATGGAGGTCGTAAAAGGGGTTAATTAGGAGCCATGACAAATGTAAAAATCTGGATGGCATCATGGAGGGGGGGAAAAGGGAGAATGGGAGGAAGACTCTCATGCAAATCTTAATAGTATAAAGTCATTTTTTGATATCTCACTGCGGGGGTCCCAGACAGTGTTCCATCCTCGCTCACACATCCGAATTGATGCTCAGGTTGGCCAAACGTGGGTCAGAGTTGATCTCATACCTGTAATGGTAGCCCTCCATGTGGTCCCTACAAGCATCCCGGATGTTGTAAATCCACCGCTTGATGCCCTTTCTGTTCAGGTAGAGCACCAGCAGGAATATAACACCGATCAGGGCCAGAACCAGCCCCAGGAAAACATATGAAGTCTCCAGCACGCCTTCCATTTCGCCCATACACTTCATCTGCGAGGGTTCCACTTGCACCAGCGGCTGGCGTCTCAGGCCTTTGGGGCTCTCGCAGGTCAGGTTCTGCACGTCGACGACCTGAGTGGAGTTCTTCATCCACAGCAGCGTCTCCTCGATCAAGCAGTTGCAGTGCCAGGGGTTCCCCGCCAAACGAATGTGGAGCTCGGGTTTGAGGCTGAACTCTGCCATGGTGATGGCGGGGAGATTCCTGAAGGTGTTGTCCCTCAGGTCCAGGTCCTGCAGAGGCGGCACCTTCAACGTCCCGTTCAGGATGGAGACGATGGAGCTGTTTTGCAGGCTGAGATTGACGAGGTTGGAGAGGTTGGTGAGGATGTTGTCTGGAAGAGTCACAAGGTCGTTGTTGGATAGGTCCAAGGTTTTAAGCTGGAGGAGGTTACCACTTCCCAGGAAATTCAGGACTTCATCCGAGTAGGAAAAATTGTGAACAGACCTGCTGAGGTTCAGGAATTGCAATTTGTTGTTATCAGGGAAAGCTTCTTCACTGAAAGTCTGGAAGTTGTTGTTACTCAGATCCAACCGCACAAGGTTTGGCAAGTTATCAAATACCTTTGCATCTACAATCTCCATCTCATTCCCACTGAGATAAAGATCTGTTAACTGTTCCAGTCTGGTTGGGAAAGAGTTCGCACTGATTTGGGAAATGTTGTTTCCTGTGACGAATAGGACTTTGGTGTTGTTCGGTAAAGAATGCGGAATCGCGTCCAATTCCTGGTTTTGGCATTTTACAGTTTGCATGGAGCACATGCATTTTACCGGACAGCTCTGGCAGGACATCTGGCCAACCACTGCAAGGAGCAAAAGTAAATGAATCACACCGGATCTCTGTGTTCTCCCCCGCATTTCTCCAAGTTTACACAAACACGATGTGCTCAACAGGCGCATCTTGGATTTGTACTCTCTGTGTGCGCAGACCGTGCGTAAAAATCGCTTTTACAACAATCCAACACGATCACCGCCTTGTTCTTCCGCGGGGAACCAAGGGAAAGTTTTTTCTTTTGCGTTTCCCACCTTTATCCGTTCAAAAACTGCTCCCAGTTCCAACTCAAACTCCATATAACTACCCCCACACCATCCTTGTGTAGGAGAAGTTTACACTTCCTTGAGGAGAAAAGTGGCGAAGAAAAACTTCTTGGCAACACTCTTAGTCTTCCAAACAAAAGCTGCGGGATACTTTTCCTCTCCCGGCTAAACAAGACGTCCGATGTTGAATCTGAAACTCGGCAAAGAACGTCCACCGACTAGACTGCTGCTTCTGAAACAGACAAAGCTCCCTCTCTCTCTCTGCCGGTGGTGCCAGATATCTTACACGCACTTCCAGTCTGCTGCTCTCCAAGCCGATGGGAGACTGGAGGGAAAGACCGAAGACAGCAGACCATTGGAGGGAGGGAGCATACCATTATTCATCACAAGGAGGGGTGAGCAGAAAACTCTTTCAAGTTTTATTCAGGCATCAATTTCCATGTTTCCGCTTATTATAACTGTAATGTTTGAGATGATTCTTTGTATTTAATCTGATTTATCCCAACATCTTAAATTGTCATCCAAATGTGAAAATCACATGTAGCGCTGATATGAAACCCGGGGTCCAGGGACCTCTTGGGGTCCGTGGGGGAGTTCAGTGACGTCCCAAGCAAAGTGCAGACTAATACATTCACCTCATTCATCTATTCTGATCTATAAAGCAGTTCCCCATCACTTGACTGTGTGAAATGAGATTAAAGATGATCAGTAGTGTTTGGGAGGGAAATTAAAACGTTTGTCCAGAAGAAGTAATTACAATTGTATAATGATTTATACATTTTTTAAAGTATTTTGAATAGATGCTTTAATTTCTCCACTGTCATCCAAATAAAACGTTTGTTTTATAAATGAAGGCAAACCAGCTTGTTCCATAGGCTTATTATATACGATTTGAAATACATCACAGTGGGGGAAACACATAAAGGAGCTGAGAAACTAAAAGAAAACTGATAAAGGATACATAATAATCATTTAATCACTGATGTCACATAACTGATGGATGCAAAGCCTTAGAAGAACCCCTAAAGCTCTCCAAATCCTTGAAGATTATCAGGACTCTATGTGGCGTATATAAATGAATAGAGAATAGCCACACTCTGCCAATACAACACACAACTACACATGCAAAAAGCTCAGAATAATAGAGAAGAAATTATGATTTATTATCATTTGGATGAAGCTTTGAAGAAGGTTTAACGAAAAACGTGTTATCATCTCATGCAGAGTCATTTGAAATAGTTGGACCTGTTTATTTTCAGAAATATTTTTCACCATGTCTCTCTTCTGTGCTATTTAAAAGTGTGTGGTCAAATGTCATTACTTGTCTCTCAAATAAGGGTTTCAAACAGTGAAGGTAAAGGTTCAAAACACAGAAGAACCTAGAATATTTGATTTACTCTATCCAGAAGAAGTAATTACAATTGTATAAGAATTTATAAAATAGATACTTTAATTTCTCCACTGTCATATCTGCACTTAAAATCTTTTCAGGTCATGGATCTTACTATTGCAAAGACAAGTGTTAAAACGCCTGATGTGAGAAGACTGTGGGTCTATGCTGCAGGATATAGGGATTTTTATTTTTTTGGCACATGTAAATCATTTCCTCAGTTAAATGATAACAATAAAGGACAATTGCAACATCTTACTGTATCAAGGGTTCATCCACATAATGTCATTTCATAACACAAAGAGTGGATTAGTAGATTTTTTTTCTCTTTACAAGTTCTGTTTTTCCACAGCTCTTTTTTAAAAAAATGGCTTGAGTGGCGATCTTCCAATGGAAGCATTGTCTGCTGGATTATGCAGGATTATGCCCCTGAGAAAACTGTGGATGCGTTCATGCTTGAATGCCTAGGGAGAGCGTACTCATCAATATGTCATATTTGGAAGCCCCGCTGTGGATCCCAGTGTAACCCTACCTTTACCTTCCCTTGACCCTCTCCTATTCTTAGGCGGGGTCAATGTGACAATCATCTGAGTATTTCAGCCTGGATTGATGCTGAAAGTGATACTGTTCCCAGAATCTATCTATTGAGTATCATTCTCTTTTAAAGGAACAGCCCACTATTTTTTCACGCTTATAACAAAGAAGACATTATAATTCAAATACAGCTATGAGAGCAGTTTAATTGCAGTTGTGTCATAAGAAGAGCTTAATGAAACACTTGAGTATGGTTTACATCTTCTATTACCCTGACATTTACAAGTATCAGAGTTAAAATACAAACACAAAACAAACAAATAAAAAACCCACACACTTATATTTGTGAGATACTTAAATAAAAAAAGGACTCACATTGTTATTATGCAAGAATGTTGTGCTATTATCACTGAAATGATGAATGAAATTACACTGTCAATGCTTACATAGGGTGGAAAATGTACTGTAACACTTCATTAATCAATTATGAAGCTTTATTTATATAATTTTCAACATTACCTTAATAATTAATAAAGTATTAAGTTCTAATAATATGTTTTATTCATGTTATTTGGTCTAACATGATGTCTAATATAAAATTCCAATGACGTCATCTTTACAGCAACAGCAAACTCCGAACACAGCTAACACCCCCAAAAATCAACCAATAGGATCTTGGAATGCAGACGACCTGACCAATCACAAGTCTCGATGTTGGTGAGAGCTTTTTACCTAACCTGCAGGGTTTCAGGCATCCAGTCCTGTCAAAATCTGCTCCAGTCAACTTAAAACGCTTGAGTCTCACAGTTGTAGTAATGACACAGTGTTTGTACACCGCTGACGCAACTTTCTGCTTTTCTACTTTCTCCTTTAACTAGCGGAAGGTAAGAAATGAATCGACGTTGATGTTCTGTAGCAACGCAGCTCGCGAATGCTAACCTGCGATGATGTGTCTATGCAGCTATGTGGGAAATGGGAAATATACTGGTTAGGTAACATTTCTTCTAAGAAAGAAATGGGCTTAAATGGCTCAATACAGCTCAGGTTTCTAAAGCAGAACCTACTGGGAATGAACTGGGATGCAGCCAACACAGAATGCTAACCGGCTCACAACATTGCGCTAACTTAGCATGTTACATAATGCTGATGCTTAGTCAAAATAACGATACTCCCTTATGAACCTGCTCCACGAAAACATAACTCACATGCAAGCTATGCAAAGTTTAAATGTAAGAGCCTCGGTCTTATTTGCAGAGCGTTGTCATATCTGTCAACTCAGCTGATTTGTGCAGTTTATCTTGGTCAGTAAGTAGGCCAAACTTGCTCTGAGCTTTGGAACTGCAGACGTGGACCTCTCAGCTGTATATCTTGGAGAAGCTGTACTTGAAAGCTGCATGTGTAAACAGAATGTTAACTTTGGTTACAACTTTTCTTCTTCTTTTTCTTCCTCCTCTTCTTCCTCAGGTGCACTCTACAATTATGGAGTTTTGAAAAGCAAAGTGAGAGTTTTGGGGGGAAAGGAGGCCTTTCCCCTCAAATTTGGTGGTTGGACTGCTGGATGAGAAGGTCAGAGGGTTGTTGAAATTGTTGCCTTTTGTAAATTATTTAAATAAAAAAAAAAAAAAAAGAAGAGTACATAGAGGAAAAAAACTATTTTTGCAGACATTGTAATGTTAGATTTTGTATAAAAACACATAGGGCGTTTCGTATTTATTGAATTCTTGATGCCATTGTATGCTGCAAGCACCTTAGGTTGTGTTCAATTTGAGGTCGATATGGTGGACTGAAACAAGTCGCACAAAGGCTCTGGAGTCGCTAGGGTGCGGTGGAACCTCAACACCAGCACAATTCTAGCACTCCAAAACCATCTCGACCTTTTGTTGGTACTTTTTTTGTTTTGTTTTTTTTTTAAATCTTATTTACCTTTTTTCTTCTTTGAGGGCAGCTCTGTTACAAAACATAATTTAGGTGATTATAGTTTTGGGTTTGAATGCTTGCTTTGTGTTGTTTTTGAGTTTCTTTGCAATTTGGGTGGTGGGCTGTCAAAGGGACTGTTAAATAACGAACGGGAGAAGGGTTCACTGTGAGGATTCGGTGGAGGTCAGGATGAGTCTGGCAATACTGGACTGCACCCCAAAATGCCGCTCACAGCAGCACGCGGACGAGGTGGTAGCAGCACTAACGGGTGGCTCTGAGGGGCAGCTGCGAGCGTTCTTGACCTCACACTGCCACAATGCGACCACCCTGCGGGACGCCTTCGGTCGTACGGCCCTGCACTTGGCGGCCTCGCTGGGGAAGAAGGCTCTGCTGGAGTGGCTGCTGGAGAGTAAGAGTGCTGACCTAATGGTGAAAGATAAGGAGTCCGGTTGGACCGCCGTGCACCGCAGCGCCTTCTACGGACAGATCCACTGTCTCATTTCGTTGGCCAAGGTATGTGTTCAAGGTGGATCACCTAAAAATGTGCTGTCTATTTTTATAAAGCATCAGACATATCAACAATTAAAGCAAAACCTTGCCTAAAGGGTAAACGCCATTTCCAAGAATTTGACCTACATTTGAGATTTTCTTTTTTAACTCTGTTTCAGCATGGTGGACTCCTCTCAACTCAGGACAAGGAGGGTCTCTCTGTCCTGGACCTGATAATGAAGGACCGACCATCACATGTCATGTTTAAAAACACTGGTAAGAAAAATGGATGTTTTCTGCACTTGAGTTGACATTGTAGGCCTATATGAAAAAGTAGAAACTCCTTCAGTGTAGGGCTTGTCAAGAGGCATATGGTCGTCATGGTGACTCATTCCATTTAATGACGCACTTCACACTTGGGATTGAAGTCTGTGCCTGTGTTATATCACATCTCTTTGTAGCCATTAGGATGTGTTTTCACAATGTATATTGCAAGAGGACTTCCTGGAAGACTTTTGTGCCACCCACTGTGGCTTAGCAGGACGTCCTCTTTTTAAAGGCAGATAAGACCCGTGTTTTAAGTCAAACTAGAGGTGGAGACGGTGTTGTGGCTCTGCTTGTGATCGTGTTTTCTTTCTCATTAACAGACCCAACTGAAGTATACACCTGGGGAAACAATACTAATTTCAGTCTTGGGCACGGTAATCAGGAGAGCCGACAGCACCCGGAGCTGGTGGATGTGTTTGCCAGGACTGGAGTTTACATCAAGCAGGTAGGCTAACAACACTCTGTTGTTGTCCCACATCTCCAGGGACTAAGAATGTGTTTTCCAACATTCTATTGAGATTACAGCAGAGGGCTTTCCCACCCTGAAAAAACCCCACTTGCATTTGCCTCCGTCACAACAGTCATGGCCTCTTCAACCCTGTGCCAACATGTGTTAAATTTTTTTTTTTAAAAAGCCACATGGGCTCTCCAGATAAGGCGCACCACCTGGGTAAGCCAGCAAAACACTCCCTCCCCTGAGTCCTGTATTACATAACCACCCCCTCAGGGTAGATGAGCATATGAAAAAAAATGTTTTTCCTCCAAGTATTATTTTCTTTGTGAAACCACAGCAGTACTTTATTTTATTAATGAAGTAATTTGTGACACAGCCACAGTACATGTACATACATAATATAAAAAAAAGATGCATCAGTTGCCATAAGAGTCAAATACAGGGCAGAGTTGTCAAGTATGGACCGGACTGGTTCTTCTTCTCTCTCTTATACTTCATTTGTGACTTTGTTGAGCTGGTGGGTGCGTGGTTAAAACCATGCTGCCAGGCTGTGCCAACCTGGCTCCAATTTCATGCAATAGTCATGTGGATGCTCTTAGTGTGATTAATACAGCTGCTGGCACCAGTTCAACTCCCTACAGTGTCGTGTGTGTGTGTGTACACACCAGATGCTAGTTATACTAGATTAAGCAGTGCAGCATGACCTGCTCTTAAGACTTTGAATTTGTAAGCAAATATGTGGTTTGTGCATTTGGTAAAAAAAATGACACGTCACTATTTGTTTATACTGTTTACAGAATAAACTCAGTGGGTTTGTTTTTTTTTTCTCTGACCAGCAGCAATTGTCATGCAGAGTCATTTCATGAAGCTTGGTAGGGGACAGATGGATCTGATTTCATGACCACACAATGACCCGGTGGCATAGCATTTAGTCTTTGTCCTCCTAGCCCAATCCAGCAGGTGCCAGAGGTTAAATATTAATTCCACAATCACATGGTTTTAATTAAATGAACCACTACGGTGTGTATGCATGTGTGTGAATGTCCACATCAGTGTGATACTTCGGGAGACATCTCTGCGCTCTATTGAAGGCTTGAGGGGGAGTGATGTATTAATAATGATGTTTGCTTTTCCACTTGTGCCCTGGCCTTTTATTGGCATAGTGTTTTACTATCACTACTAGAGGACAAGAGGGCCTGGCTGAGGGACATGGAAAGAGATGCACCGCAGCCTCTGCTATGAGGTCAAAATTATAATAACAAAAGTCTTAATGAAAACAAAACAGTACCTCAGACAACCCCCCCATCCCAACACATACACAAATAAGATAAGATATATATATATATATATATATATATATATATATATATATATATATATATATATATATATATATATATATATATATATATATATATAGAAATAAGACATCACAATAATGTTCATGTTGACTCTCTCCTTCTCCCTTTAGGTGGTTCTGTGTAAGTTCCACTCTGTGTTCCTGTCTCAGAAAGGCCAGGTGTTCACCTGTGGGCATGGACAGGGAGGACGACTGGGCCATGGAGACGAGCAGACCTACCTGGTGAGACTTGTTGTGTGGCATCATTTTTTTTCCAACCTTTATAACTGTAAATGAGCACCATTGTATTCAGTGGTGGTTCAGAGTGTTGGATGTATCATTCTTTGATAAACTGAAAAAAAGAAACCATGAAATGTTCTGGAAAGAGCTTCTTATCATTTCATTCATTTTTTTTTTAGATTGGAGATTAGTTTAGTTTATTAGTTTAGATTTAGTTTCTAAATGCTAAAAGATGTTTCTGCTAATGAAAAATTAGAAGTCGTAGCTGAGATAAAAGGGAAAAAAATGTCTCAGCGGAGCAGGCACCATCACTCTGCAAGCCATGTTTGGAAATATGTAAAAATGAGTGATTTGCTCCACATAAATAACGAGAGCTCCATGTCAGTGAGTGCTTGGAAAATCCCATTTTATCTTCATTTAACTGTACACCAGTGGCCCCATTTGGCCCCACAGAAGATGTTAATCTTTAAAAATAGTTCACAAATCTGGAGTTTCTTTTTTAACTGAGTAATGTAGTTTGTAGTAAATGTTACACAAAGAGGGCTGAATTGTACATTTGTTTGGGGACTATTTCAAGTTGTGGGTTAATACACATTTGATGCATAGTAATTACAGCAGCATGACGGTGTATGTGAATCTCATTCAAAATAAAGTACAGTGATCATTTTGATATAAATGAAAGAACAGCTGACCCAGCGCAGCAGTGTGCCTCATCGGTGTGTGTTTTTTAATCGCTTTTGGACAACAATAGAACTCTGTGTGTGTTTCCCGTCTTTGAATACACAGACAGTACTATTTACTATGATCAATTCATTGATGGAAAACTACAGAGCTCCAGCTGTGACAATGCCATTTCAGTGACCACTAATTACAAATAAGACAACATTATACACAGAGGATTGCTCTTGTGCAAAAAAGTTACTTGCCATGAGTAAAAGTAGTGGAAACTCTGCTATCTTCAATACCCAAAGAGTCCCCATTAAACTCTTTCATTATCTCATGTCTCAGGTTCCTCGGATGGTGGAGGGTCTGATGTCCCACCACTGCTCTCAGGTGGCAGCAGCTAAAGACCACACCGTAGTGCTGACTGAGGAAGGTTACGTTTATACTTTTGGACTCAACACCTTCCACCAGCTCGGCTTGGCTCCTCCTCCAGCCTCTGCATACGTTCCTAAACAGGTAGGAGTTAGCAGGGAGAGCATGTAATGAGCATCATTTACTGGCTAAATGAGATTCAGTCACTTCGGTGTATGAAATGACAAATGTGAAAACATCTTAAATCAAGTTTCTGTTTAATAGGATGTACGTGTCTTTTTGAGATTTAATAGTATTTTTCCTACCACCATGGAAACTACTTTCTATGTTGAGTCTAGAAACTGATATTTCTCTATACTATAGTTTGAGTGTCTCTGTGCTTTGTGTGTAGGTGTTCTCCAAGACGCTGAAAGGGAGGACAGTGATTGGAGTTGCAGCAGGAAGGTTCCACACGGTGCTGTGGACCAGGGAGGCCGTCTATACAATGGGGCTCAATGGAGGGCAGCTGGGTACGTCTCAACATTGGAACGTTATTTAAACATCACAACAAATTTAGAGATGTTAACACAGTTCTTGTGACCGATGTGACACAAGAACTGTGGTCAATTTGAGCAGAAGAAGATGAAACTACCCTGTGGCATACTACAGTGTTATTATGACAGAATATACATTTTACAACCATTTCTTACATGTTCAGTAATGATCTTGTCGTCATATGTCGTCAACTGAACACATTTTTATTTACATTCCTCTATACTAGAGGGGTATGGAAGCAATAAAACCCTCCATCCTGTCTGAGGTGAATGACGTAATAGGCTAATAATCGTAATTATTTATTCATTTATTAGTAAAATACTACTATTGAATACATATTTGGACATCTGGATATAGTATTAATGCATAGTATCTGTACTTAATTGTGATTTAAAATATTTCAGGTTACCTGTTGGACCCCAATGGGGAGAAATGTGTGACGGCTCCTCGGCAGGTTTCAGCCCTGCACCACAAGGACGTTACCATAGCGATGGCTGCTGCTAGCGATGGAGCAACTGTAGTTGTGACCGAGAAGGGGGACGTCTACCTTTTGGCTGACTACCAGTGCAAGAAAATGGCTTCAAGGTGAATAAAACAGTCGGATATAAACACACTCCTCATAACACAAATAAACTAGTCGAGTCAGTGAATCTTATTTTATTGAAGCGAGTAAAGTTTTGATGAAAGGGTGACTTTTCTTTTTTTGTAAGTGTAGTTAAACAAGTTTTCATTGTCTCTGTATAGGAGATATAACAGTGTGTCTTGTATTGTCTGGGATATTAAAATATATCACAGGTGCAGATTTATTCATAAATTACAAAAGACTGCAGCTTAAGATGTCAGGCGCAGACTAATGATGCAGGTAGTTGTCAACTATATGTAAAAAATGTGTAATTTTACAATAGAACCTTGCTCATAGATGGAAGTGATATATGCAGCCTTATCAAACCAACATTGTGTCTCACACTCATACTGAGCTGCATGTGTAGACAGTTTTCCATTTGGGAGCACTTGTCATATTCTAATCAGACTTAATCTGAGTGACAGCCGATTGTAAATCATGTATTATCATCCATTAAACTGACAACATTTGTGCTCTCATCATCTTCTCTGATTTGCATTGTGTATTTCTATGAATATGTGCAGAGGGCAGTAGGGCCAGGAGTGTGCCTTTCTTCACACACCTTTTGAATGTGACACTTAATATTCTTTCTTGCCGATTTAATATTTTTGCTTTGTCCTTTTCAGGCAGCTCAACATCAAGAAGGTCCTGGTGAGCGGCGGCAGTCTGGACCATCGTGTTGATCCACAGCTTCTCAATGAGGGAGGAGGGCAAAAGGTGGCCATTTTGGCTCTAGATGAAGCTGGCAGGGTAAGTGCATTCAAGTAGTATAAGTGGGAAATGCTTCTCATTTTAGTAGGGAGAAATATTGCTAAAGAGTTTGGCTCAAACCAGTTATGGAACAATAAAACTGTGGGTGAATATCTCTCCTGCCTCAGTTTCTAAATGTAGACATAGTTATTTTTTAACATGGCTTTGTTACCCTGATGGTTATCTAACCTATGGCGCATAGTAGACAGTTATACAACCCCCAAAATCAGTATTTCCTGTACAGGGTGCTATGGATGAAAATGGTGACTAACTCTTATCTATAACTTTTCATGAGTTTTCTCCCTCCTGTATTTTTCCGCCTCTGTCAGGTGTTTTGCTGGCGCTCCTCTGGCTGCTCGGTGAGACAGTGCCGGTGGGCATACGGGCGTCAGGTTTTCATGTCGGACATAGCTCTCAGTAAAACCAGCATGATGTTTGTGACTCAGGAGGGTGAGGGCTTCAGTGGCGTGTGGGCTGGAGAGTATAAGAAGTACGAAGAGAAAAAAGGTGAGGGATACAGGAACATGGTATACTGAATCACTAAGCTTTCAAAATGTTGTGCTATACTTAATTCTATAAGAACTAAATCTGATCTTCTATGCTTCTTTTAATCTCACAGAGGTCAGTGTTGAGGTGTGTGGCCACTCCGATGCTGGCACGGTGTACGAGCGTATTCGTCTAGAGAAGCACCCCTACGTCCACAGAGCTGTGAGCATCACCATGGACTCTAAAGGTCGAAATTTTGGAGTGCTTCAGGCCGACCCCAAAACAAGGTACAACATCTCCCTCCATGTAGAGAAATGCTGCAGACAGTCAAACGTATAAGTCACAAGAAAGAAAAAGAAAACGGAACCAATTTGCATTAGAAGCTGACAGAAATCACCAAAATGCTCAAGACATGAGATGATATTTATTTATTTGTTTGGGGGTTTTTTTTAGCCACTGGACGACTAATTTGGGTTATCATTTTCAAATTACCCATGTGGTTATTTTGGGCATTTTGTTAACATTATTTAAATTCCATGCCTACAAGCTTTTGTAGGCTTTTTGTCGCTGAGATAAAAACACTTTGAATGTTATCACTGTTGCTTTGGAGAGATGAAACACCATCTAAAGTTAAAATGACTAAGTAGTAAAAGGGGAACGGAGTATTCAGAGGAATGAAAGAGTATCTAGAAATCTATTGAGCATGATCAGTATTGAACAGGAAGCTCTGCCATCTAGAGGTGGAAACATGAAGCTTCCTATTAAGGGGATATTTCCTTTAAAAGCCTTATCTCTCCTTAGTGATGACTTAACACCAAATGTTATGTTGTCATATTAGTCAGTTGGGCATAACTCTAAATAGTGGACTGTTAGTCTTATTTTGCTTGGGTCTAATTGTTTATTTTTAGATGATTTCCCTGCTTCTTACCCCTTTTTGTATTATACCACTAATCACGTGATTTGATGTTTCCACCCAGCTTGTACGAGATTCCCAGCATTTCTCCATCCTCCTTCTCCCAACACTTCCGGAGCCTCTTGGACGAAGCGGACGAAATGGACAGCATACACGATGTGACGCTTCAAGCCGGCGATCGCACCTTCTCAGCCCACAAATACATCCTGTCCATGAGGTCCGAGTTCTTCCGGAAACTGTTCATGGCCGAGAGTTGTGAGGTTGACGAGGAGCTCAACGGAGAAGTGAGGAAGAGCGAAGACGCCGTGGGCTGCGATTTACTCATTTTGGAAAAGATCCCACCGGACATGCTGGAATACGCTCTCCACTTCATCTACACAGACTCCTGTGAGCTGTTGGTGCACGGGACCCGACCGAGAGTCTCAGCAGCCCTGACTGGACAACACCAGGTGAGGAGAAGAATGAAATGTTAAGCATCATATTAATATGTATGCCTAACCCTTAAAGAACTGTGAAGTTTAGAAGGACTGAAATGATGAATATTCCTTAACAGCTGTATGCCAGCTCCTCATCTACAGTAGGTCTCTGTTTAGAAGGAGATTGGCAGAGAAGCAGAGGTCTTGATTCCTCCCTACTGATGGGAATTTCAGTTCTTTGTAGTGAGCCAGATAATTTGGCTCAGCTCAGCAATAAGAGCTGCCTCATTCAGCTCCCTAACGGCTATTCATTTAGGACCACTTCTGGCTTTTATAATTGAGCCAAATTTAGCAATGACTATGATTAGTATATGATCCGATTTATGGATGGGCATTTGAATAAATTATCTAGATCGATCGTCAGGAAATTGAACGATCAATTATCGATTTAATCATTATTTTTTATCTAAATAATGCCATTATAAAAAAATACAGTGTGTTTCTCCTCAATGAAATCTTTATTCCCACAACAATCCTCTTAGACAAAGCAGTTAAAGTTCAACGGTTTAACAAAGCAGCTGAGCCCGAGGCTCTGAGTCGGAGCTGTAAAGTGCTGTGGGAAACCTGAATTATCAGAATGTCATATTTTTTTTACATTATGTGTGTGTGTAAAAAGATTAATGTCAGACTAGTTTTAGAAACGCTGGTCACCCGGTCACCATACGAAAAACTGTAGAGTACATTACATAACATTAGCTAATGGGCTCAGAGTAGTTAAGGTATTATCACAGTTTAGTGAATCTATTATTGGTCGTCTGTTACTAACCTCAATTACATATGCTTAAGAAGCTCCAGTGCGTAGTAAATCTAGCATAAGTGGCATACAAATAAAACAAATTGTACCTTGAAAGCACATGATACATTAGTGTGGCACCAACATATGTTCACGTGTTACACAGTGATGTAATGATCCTCCCTTCTTTTAAAGTTTCTATTGGATAGTGATGAATGTTCTGTCAAGACCTGCCTGGCATGATGAGTGAGATGGTTAGGGTTAGAATATCAGGGTCAGAACCAATCAGAGGCAGTAGGGGTGGGTCTTTGCAGTCATCATTATAATAAACAAAAACTTGTATCCTGAGTGGAATTACTAGCTGGGCTGTGTGTGAGCTATGGATGTATTATAAGAGCTGGATACTGGACTAAAGATGGCATCCATTCAGTCCAAACAGAATTGCTCAGCTGGCACATACGCCATGAGTTGCTGCTCAGGCCATAGACTTTACATTATGATAATGTTACAGATTATTAAATGACTCTTCTCTGCAAGTTTTACAATTTTATAAAACCTCCATGGATCAAAAGTTCATAAGTGAAAGAGTCATAATTGGCCAGTGCTGCAGTTTGAGGTGTCCTGTCATTTTTTGCTGCAATACCGCTAGTGACCAGTAGGAAATATTGGCTGCAAGGCTGAGCAGTGGCACCCTATTCAGCTCTTATAATAAATCTGTGGTGTGAGCAGTGCTAAAGGACCCCAGTCTTTGCTGAGTTGTCCTGCCTAATGCCTGTCCATTTCTCCTCATTAACCTGGCTAATACTGTCACCTTGTGGGACTTCAGTACAGTTCCCCCTTATTCAGCTGTGTTTATTTCTTTATTTCACTCATTGTCTCTGTTGCCTTGGCCAGGATTCAGAGCAGGAGAGGCTTATCAGCAGCCTGCAGGACTTGGGCCTGAGAGGTCGCTCAGCTCTCGAGGTGTACCGTTCCCTTCCTCCTGCAACCAAAGGAGATGGCGACAAGGCCAAGAGTAAGGGCTCCAAGCCTGGCAAGAAGGGGAAAGGAGGCAAAGGTGACAAGGCCAACGAGGGAGGGGCCAACCCTGTGAAAACCTTACAGGGCTTTGCAAAGAAGCTGGGACTGGGCAGCCTGTCTGCACGGTGAGAAGACAGGGTGTGATCTAAACTCTGAGGAACTATCAGATAATGTGTCATTTCTTCTTAATCATGCTTTCTTTACATCTCAACAGACTGGATGGAGTCAAATATGAAAGTGGAAAGATCAACGTTATAAACAAAAAAACTGGCAACAAACCCAAATTCAACCAGAAGAAGTGGTTAGTATACGAGCTTGTATCAACAGTTATTGCTACAGGACAGATTCTTTATAATATATTTAACATGAAAATGTAAATATTGTGATCTATCTGTCTTTTTGTGTCTCCACAGCTCCTACCTTTGTGACGTCACTCTCAAATCTGAGGATGGAAAAGAGTTTCCTTGTCACAAGAGTGTGCTCTGTGCAAGACTGGGTAAGACACAAATACATACAGTTTTTAATCACAAGTGTCAGCCTTTGTTTTGTGTTAATGTTCATAATCAGCTCTATATTAAACACATGCCTGGAAGATATAATCTAAAAGTAGCAGCGTATTTATTTTTATGTCCATCTTTTCTGCAGAATACTTCCACAGTATGCTTGGAAACCCCTGGATTGAGGTATGTTGTTATGTCATGCTGCTTTATTCTTCAATCAGTGTGTGTCTGTTTAAAAGCCCTTTGTGATATCATTTATTATTGATTGATATATCCACACCGTCTCATATCCACTTAGGCCACATCCTGCTCTGCACTGGAGATGCCCACCAGCTCTGAGATTCTGCAGGCCATTCTAGAGTATATTTATACAGATGAGTCTCCCACCATTAAAGGTAGCTTCTCAACTTTTATTTTTGCTGCTGACAGCACATTTTGAACATGTATTTCTATGATAAGCACTGAATTAACAGTAGAGAGAGAAGTATATTAACAGAACTCATTGTTCTCCTCCTTTTCCCGACAGAGTCTTTGAATGTGGAGTTTGTCTGCAATGTTCTGGTCGTCGCTGATCAGCTGCTCATCACACGACTGAAGGAGATGTGTGAGGTCGTCATCACAGAGAACTGTATGTCCTGTTTGTCTTATTCCTTTAATTCCTCCTGCTAATCTCATTTTCTTTGCCATTACTTTTTCTTGTTAAATTTCATTTTACATAAAAGTAACAATTTGATTTTGAAGGTTAAAAGCATGTTTAAAAAAAAAAAAAGCAAGTATTAATGCACTGTAGTAGTTTGAAACCATCAATAGTGAGCATTTAACCTGGTTTGACTATACACTGATTAAAATGAGCAAATTAGTTAATTTCAATTCATATTAATATATGAAACTGGGGCACAAAGAAGCGACAGTGATTGCTACTTAGGGCTGGGCGATATGGATAAAATTAAATATCACTGAATACCTCGAATACCCTCGATATCACAACAATATTGTAGGGATGACTGTTGGTGCTTTCACAAAATACTTACACAATATGATTTTTGATAAATAATCATCAGTTGTGTGGATATAATGACAAAGTGGGTAAAAGGCAAATAACAGAACAGCTAGAACACCAGGGAAAAACACCATAGCTATATCAAAATATCCTAATTCTAAGACGATAGCTAGTCTCATATCACAATATTGATATAATATAGATATATTGCCCAGCCCTATTGCTACTAACAATATGCTGTCCCTTATTGATCTTCAACATGTTGCATCTACAGTCTGCCAGTCCATGGATATAAAAGACATAAACATGCACTAAAAAACAAGTTTGACTTAGAATGCATCAATTACAGATGTTTTTGAGCATTTCCCATTTTAAAAGTTGTGACTTAAAAATGATACATGATGTGAATGCAGCATCATTTTAGAGAAGAAATCAGTAGAAAAGAATATTATCACACATCATTGCATAATATCAAACACTTTTCTAATTACGCTGCATGTGTTGTTCTTCTCAGTGACTCTGAAGAACGCTGCTGAGCTGCTGGAGTTTTCCACCATGTACAACGCAGAGCAGCTGAAACTCTCCTGCCTCCAGTTCATTGTGATCAACATGGCTGCCCTGCTGGAGTCCAAGTGAGAAACTTATACAATTATAAGCGAGCATGACTTTTGAAAGATGTTTTAATAAGGTTGATATAGAGTATTTCCCAATTTTATTTATTTATACAGCACTGCAGTAAAATGGAAATTTTGATATATTCAATAGGACAAATACTTGCTCCAACAGGAAAAAAAATATTCTTATTTGTCAGTGTGTGTATGTGTGTGTATGTGTGTGTGTGTGTTTCTGCTCTTTGTTTTGTTTGTTTATTCATTTATTTCTTTTTTTTTTTTTTTGCTGCCCTCAGAGCGCTGGATATTCTTAGTGATGAAGTGCTTGTGGAGCTTTCTGCAGCCTACCGGAGGATGGTGAGTCACCTTACCCCCCTCCTCTATAACAATCCCAGTCTGCATCACACTTTCCATGATTTAAATGTTTGCTTATTTGTCTTGTTTTCAATAAAATGGCACACGAACGTAATACTGTTAAACTGTGTCTAAGAATCTAACAAATGTAACACATCAGTAGCAACAAACAACAACACAAAAGACTTATTTTCCTCTTTCAACAGTCATACTGTGAGAAATCCTTCCTAGAGAGCAGAGGAATCCATTTGTCTCTCAGTAGTTGCCTCAGGAGACAGTAGCTACAAGATACTTTTTGTCTTGCATAAAAGGATTGACTCTCAGGGAAAAACTCATGTAACTGTTGTTTTTGTTCCCATGACTCACAGCTGAATGTAGCAACTTCTGACACTCTCCAAAATTGTGGGGAAAAGAATAGAAAAGCACCATGAAAGTAAATCAAATTATGTAACGACTACGCAACTCATAAAATGTAGATTAATGTGACGACAGCGTTAGAGGAACTGAGGGTAAAAAGGTTTCTTTTTTAAGGTTGCCAATGATACCGCCAGTTTGTTTTTAATATCTTTATTTTGAGCATGTGGTCGACATCGGGATATTTGGTGTATGTTTAAATTTGTATTTTGTGTACAGCTGTTGTTAAAGGTCTCACCTCCCTTTACGTCAGTTCAGATGTGGTTATTAATGTCAGGCACCTTGTACTGACAGCTCTTCACTGAGTGAACAATGATGCTGCCTTGCATTGTCTATGGCAATATTTTTAATGGTTTTCTGTTTTATGACAGATCCCAGCCATGCAAAAGAGGATTATCACCCCGTACCCAGATGCTCCAGACCTCAGTGTCTATGAGGAGGAGGATTTGGACTCAGCGTTCAGCCCCAAACCAGAACCAGAACTGGATCACTCCTGCAGGTACACAAGCAGAAGCCAGTTAGAGTTTTTTTTTTTTTTTTTTACTCTTAGCGTGCTTGTTGTCTTTAGGCTTTTACAATGCGCTACAAATCATTGTTTATTCTAACGGGAGTACAGACCAATAAACCACAAGGTTGTGTTTTACTGAAGATCTACAGTTTATGAAAGGAGGAACGAATGTAATGTCTAATGTCTGCAAATCCTTTAAAAGCTAGTTTACCATTAAAACTGTCCTCCCTCAGGGAAATACTCTTAAAGAAGGCCAAGATGAAGGCGAAAAAGAAACCAAGGCGACGCTCTGACAGCTCAGGGGGCTACACTCTCTCTGATATCATCCAGAGCCCTCCTGCTGCAGGTATACTATACAAACACACACAGACAAAAATGTGGTGCAATTCAATAGAATAAATAAATAAATATAAATACTAGCACATTACATGCAACACATATTTATACATCATGATGAACCACACCAAAATCTTATTTTTAGGTCAATATGTAATCATTTCACTAACACACTCTGTCTCCTCTCTCAGTGGTTTCTCCATGTCTGGTGAAGTCAGGAAAGGCCAACTCAACCGAGTCCCTGCAGGAGCTGCTCACATCAGACTCAGAGGGCAGCTGCATGGGAGTGGGCAGTCCCAGAGACATACAGTCACCTGTCTTCCATGACAGGGCGGAGGTTAGTGTCTGACCACTGCAACAATCATATACAATTACTTCATTTCAAACTTATATGTTGCATTGTTCAAGTACAAGTCAGCTAAGACATGCGTGCTACCTTCTGTTGGTCCGTCACAAAATGATTACAAAAAGTAAACTTCCACTTATGCTGTTTGTTTTTATAGTAGGAGAGGTTTATTAAAACTGTGTTAGAGTATTCTTTAGAGCTGGTCTGTTTCTCATCAACAGGATGAAAAGGCTTTCAGTCAGAAGCTGAAGACTCCACCCAGCACTCCGACCTCCCTGAGGAACGGCTTCCCGACTCCCCCCAACTCTGCTCCACAAAACATCCCCAAGCTCCTTCCAAGGTGAGATGGACCGGACTAAATCTCACTGTTTTACTCTTCTTCTCGCTGGAAGCATAAACCTTCACAAGGCAAAAATGAGCGATTTTACATGCTTTGAGAAACAGGTTTGAGATTTAAAACAAAGAACTCTGACTTAAACAACAGACCTGATATCCTCCCACTTCATTCTTAAGAGGAGGTTTGGAGAAAGAAGCAAAAAGTTTTAAACCCTGGTTAATAAAAAAAATCTTGTAAATTGAGCTGTAAGTCCTACGTAGAATGTGTGACTGTTTTATTACAATCTGCAGCCCTGCCCGTCCACCTCTGGTCATGGATCTGAGAACCATCATGGACATGGAAGCCAACTCTCTGCAGCCTCTGGGAGCAACTCCTAAAAGCCCTGGAAGGTACGAGACACGAGGAGATGATTTACATACTACCAGAGGCGGCCATTTACTACCGCAACGCATGGCTGACCAATATTTCTTCATTGTTGTTCACTTCATATTTTTCCACCTGTCTTCAGTGTCAGCACCATCAGCAAGCACTCCCCTGTTCCCACTAAACTGTCCCAGAAGCAGAGGAAGATGTTGGCCATGGCCAGCAAGGAGGCCACCGCGGAGTCCACAACATCCAAACCCGCCCCCATAGTCACCCCATCCAAAAGCAGCAGTGGGAAGGCCTGGTGAGTGAGTCCGAATATGAAGACCATTGACAATGACTAACCATCAAGTAACTTCCTGGCTCCTATAGATGGTTGCATAACAGAGATGGGGTCATACAAAAGTCATGTCATAGTTCCAATATTTAAAGGTGATTTTGTTTTATTTAAAAAGGCTGTCAGCAGGTCCGCCTGCCAAATAAGAGCTTAAGTGGTAAAAGTGCCACCACCTTTTTATTTTGAATCCATCTTTCAAGCTTTTCCTTCCTCCATCTCCATCTGCAGGGCAACAGCAGTCCAGTCCCCGCCCTCCTCATGCTCTTTCCGGGCTTTGCTGGAGGAGGAGGAGAACCACTTGATCAGATTAGGACAAACGGGAATCCAGAGGGGCCAAAATGCCCAGGGATCACCTGTCAGCGCTACTGCTCCCACCAGTAGAAGGGTGACGTTCAAATGTGCCGAAAACAGCGAGCCAGAGAGACCAACTGGGTGAGTATTGTGCCTATACATTAAAAAAAAAAAAACCCACACACATAAGAGAGATTGACCACATGTAGACCGTACTGCTGCTCACCACTTGGAGGCGCTGTTGGTGTCTTCATAAAACTTCTGTTAGGGTTTATTTAAGAGCACCAGCATCCCCACCACTCTCTCTCTCTCACACACACACACACACACACACACACACACAAACTACATATAAGATACAAGATACCACATTTAACATAACTCTAATCTTATTATACATAAAAACTTGAGTGGCTGTTTTGAGATTAAAAACAGGAAATCAACATCTGACACAAACACACTGGTGTTAAAGTAAGAACGAGTGAAATGTCTCCAAAAAAACTGCTGTTAGATTTTTTTTTTTGTTTTATTTCAAGCGTACCAGGCAACACACACACACACACACACACACACACACACACACACACTATACATACACAAAATACAGGATATCACCTTTTACTTAAGACTAACCTTATAATACCTTTTTATTTAAAAAAACAACTTAATTTATATTATTCTTAATTGTTTTCTCATCTCTTTAGATCCAAAAAAATACCCACATATGAAGCTTTTATTTAATCTTGTTGGGCAACTGGGAGATTAAAAACAGGAATAAAGATCTGACACAAACACACTGGGTTTTGAAATGAAGACATAAAAGCAGAAGTAACAAGAGGAGCTTATCTCTGACTCATTCCCCAGCAACAGGGCAAAAAAAAGATGTTGTAAGTGTGTCTGGACAGGTTGGTTGAACGTAAGTGGCGACTGACAGGATCTCCTCTCGTGAGAGACGGAAAGAGAGAAGAGGCGTGATGCTCCGGTCTGAGTGAGGCAAACAGCTCGAAATGACCCGGTACAGCTGTGTTGACCTGCCCGCAGACGCTGAGTCACCCCGACCTTTACAGCGTCTCCACACAGCTGGACAAACACGGCACACACACACACACACACACACATAGAGAGAGAACTGTGAACTCAAGTCCATAAAGATGTATTCTTAGCTGAATTATTCTCCAAGAAGACAGACAATCTTTTATTCTATATTATATTCATCTCTAATGTCGGCCCACGTGAAAAGAGATCATTTTAATTGTGGAAGTGATATTTAATTGTGGAAGTGATATCCACAGTCAGTCCTTTTAATGTGATATAATAACGACTTAGTGTTTTTTTGTCAGTGTCTGATATTTTATCTGATACAATACTTCCTCCGCTGTATGTTTTGCCTACGCTTCATGCTGCAATCTCTCAAGAGAACCACTAGATATTAAACAGCTGTGTGAGTCACTCTAGTGAAGGCGGTGATGTTAATCAGAATTGATAAGGGCAGCCCTCATGTCACACCGGATCATACAGAACAGGGAGCAGGTTTCAGGTTACTTTTGGTATTTGGATGAGCAAAGAGAGACGGGCGACTTCAAGGCTCAGGAAGAAGGAGCAAGTAGCAGCGGCGGCGGCCTTGTACTTTCTCATGTCTGCCTTCTGGGACCCCGTTTCCATATCCCATAGTCAAAATTAATACACATGCTTTTACAATAATTTTGCTTTGATTGTACGTCGGACTTCTTTTCTTCGCTCGCGTCTTCTCTGAATGTTTCCAGAGGTGTCTTTTTGGCCAGATTAACAAGCGCATACACAGACTCCGCTTTCCATTCAACCTGAAATTCATTATAGTGAGTGATGAGGAACATTTGTAACTGTGAAAAAAACAAATCTCCTTAAGTGCGCACAAGTCAAACTGCAGGGAGCTCGTGTCATGTATGTGACACATCTCATTTAAGGTGTTAAATAGACATCAAGGATTTAAATATTCATAGCAGAAAACGTGCTCTGCTGTCTGGTTTTTGAGAGAGAACTATTTTGTGGGTGTGAAGGCCGAGGTAATATGTGGCGCGATCCTTTCTCAAGGCAGTTTCAAACATTTTGAAGTGTTAAAAGATGTAGAAAGCAAACTTTTTAAAAGAGGTAGTCCTCTTTATAAAAATGAAACTAAAGGCCACATCAAAAAGCAGCAGAGAAGAGAGGGTTCTGAGGGCGTTCAGAGTTGAGTCATACCTTTTTAATCTCTGGTAGTTTGTTCCACAAGTATGGTGTGTAGTGACCAAATGACGTTTATTTCTGCAGAACCTCTCAGATCTTAGAGGTCCTGGTGACTCACATTGTACAAGCAGGTCTGAAAATACTGGGGACAAGCCATGTAGTGGTTTGAAGAACTGGTGGGATCTGGTCTTTGTGTTTGCCCTGTTTTCGTTTTTAAAAAAAAATTGGAAATAAGATGAGCTCCAGTTATTCAGATGGAAGTCATGAGAAAAAAGTAACATGGAAAGTTGAGTATTGTCTGCGTAATGATGATAGCAATTACTGCTATTATTGTGAATAATGTGACTTCATGGAAGAATGTAGAGATGAAATGAAAAGGGACCAAGAATTGAACCCTGAGGAACTCCTGATGAATTGTCTTATTGTTTAGACTTGATGTCTCAAATCAAGATGAAAAAAAAACGAGTCTTGTTCTTGTAAATATGATTTAAGACCATGTAGAACTGCTCCTATTAATCCTACCCATTTCTTTCTGGTCTGTCAACAATGTTTTTTAATGCCCTGTATCAAATGGAGCACTGCAGAAGAAAAAGGATTGAAGTCTTGCCTGTGTCTAAGCTTATTTAAAACAAATATTGTCTCGATACCCATTTTCTCTCTCTCTCTTTCTGTCTGCATCACCCGTCTCTTCCCTTCCCTCAGGCCCTGGGTGCTGGGAGCAGTGGGCAGCCCTCCCCTCTCCTCCCTGGTGACCTTTGCTACCATCGTGGAGGAAGAGAAGCAGCAGGAAGCCGCTCTGATCCGCAGCCGAGAGAAGCCGCTGGCCCTCATCCAGGTAACACGTCTTGTCATCCCCACACACACACACACACAGTCCTGCCATGACTGAATGTATAGCGTGTGTGTGTGTGTGTGTGTGTGTGTGTGTGTGTGTGTGCGCGCGCCTCGGGGTGATATTCCCACCACACACGCAGAAACACGTCTCCTCTCATTCCCTCCATCTGCCAGATGTTTATCTAATGAACATCATACTCAGTGCAGCGCTGGTTAGAATTAAAGGTGCCTTCAGTTGTGTCTTTTGACAGACCTCTGTACTGTCCTCCAGCTGCTGCCAGGCTTCTGTCAACGCCTTCATAAAGCACTTTCTTTGCCCTTGCGGCTTTCTGGTTGCTATTATGTAAAACACTATTATTATAATCACGTTCTTAGTGTCAGCATTTTCTCCTTTCAGCCTCCAATAAAAAGTGGGTTTTTTTCTCGCCCACAATAACACCCCCAATTTTGTCTCCTTTTCTTGTCTATTTCTGTCTTTTCAGATTGAGGAGCGGGCCATCCAAGACCTCCTGTTCCATTACAAGGCGCGCAACAACCCAGACGAACTGATAGTGGTAGAGAGATCCTCCCGAGGTCCCATGGCAGTCCCGACCTGGAACAAACACTGATGTTAAACAGCACAGCCGTTACATACCATCGAAGTGAGAACATCCCCCCTTGCAGTTGTTACTCCAATATTTGTTGGCAGCTTCCCCCCCTGAAATATCGTAAGCTTCATCACGTCGGCGTTGAGACGTATCTAAGAGCTCGTCCAGCCCAGCGCGGAATGGGATGTAATGCAAATCTTGTTTCTGCAGTGTTACTTCAAGTTTTATTTGAATGCTGCTCAACATTTTGTTTGTGTGTGTCTGTGTGAAAGAGAGAGAGAGAGAGAGCAAGAGAGAGTGTGTGTGTGTGTGTGTGTGTGTTCATAATAACTGAATGTGGTCCCGATGAGATGTTTTGGACATGGTTACTTTACTAATTACTTTATTTGTATGTTGTTGAGGTTATGTCTTGCTTGGCGAACTAATAATACAAAATATTAACAACCTTCTCAAATAATATTGTTACAGTAGTAATGTGAAGTTGAAATTGCCAAAGAAACGACAAAGAAATGGAGATGTTCAAGCCACTAAATGGGTCCAAACTCCATCACCTCAAGGGCTTTCGTATCTGTGTTCAATCAGTGGAAGCTCTTGGTGTGATTAAGACAGTAAGAGTGCCAATTATCAACCGTGGCAGAGCATCAGCTTGAGTACTTGAGAAGCAAAGTGACTCTGTTTACCAAGGCAGTACGTTTAGTTTCTTTTTATGGTCCTTTTCTCTTAAAACTTACATTGCTTTGACTGCTTCAGCTGGTTTGCAGTGACGCGTTAATCTCGCTGGAATCAGTAAACCTGTATTTCATATGAGTATCATATTTAAAAATGCTTTATTCGATGCAGTTGAACGCTCAGTCAGGCTGATTGTGTGGAACTAGCTTTTTGAAGTTATCACAAGTGTTTCAAAGAAGGATGTGTGCCTTTTTTTATCAAAGAATGACCACATATAGCAGCTAAAAGATCATTTCCTCCTTTATTTTCTTTCTTCAGAATTTAGTTAGTCTCTTTTTTTTTTCTTGGAGCCAACGTAAGCTGTGTAGTTACCTCAGTTTTGGACCATGTAATCTCATCTTCAGATGATTGTGTGTGTATGTGTGTGTATGTGTGTGTGTGTGTGAGAGAGAGAGAGAGACAAACGTAAGGATGTGAAGAGAAAATGGCATGCAATAAAATATCTCACCTGTGCAATGACCCCCGTCTCCTGTCAGTGTTTCAGTGCGATTATATTGCAGTGGACAGAATGAAAAGGGAGACGATTTTAATTTTCTCAATTATTCCCTTGCTTTATCTTGCTGTCTTTTTTTTTTATTGCAGAGGCTCAGTCCTTTACTGGAAAATGTGGCTCTCACAGCATCTAATAAAGATAACATTTAATCTGCCTGCCTCCTGACACGTTGGCCGCCCTGCATGAGCAAACGACCATTATCAAGTCTCATCCTCTGATTAACTGTGATGACCCTGATCTGAACGGAGAGTGTGGCGATTTAGGGACTTTATTGGCTGTAATTACAGGTAGAGCATCACATCGGAAGTCAGGGAGAGAAAGCTCGTGAGGTAAATATTAATTAGATATTAGGATCTATTAGCCGGTGCAGAGATAACACATGAATTAAAGCCTTGGAGAGAAAGTCTGCCTCTTTACGTCACAACACGATGAGCCACATTGATAACGCAAGTCTGGAAACTAATGTGGGATTTTACAAAAGGTTTCATCCTGTTTGTGCTCTGAATATAAATACAGGTTGTGTCAGTGCCACCTGAAATGTTTTAAAATGACACTTTCAGAATAAAAAAGCAGCCTACATAATGTACTTGAGCATTATGTTCTCTCTTCATGATTGATTTTAATCAGTGTGGTAGTTTCTGAGCTGTATTTCCAAACTTTTATTTGTTTTGTCAGACGAACTCAAATCCACATTTTCCAAATGAGTTCATTTGAATTGATTTTAAACTGGATGTTATTTAAATTCCTCCTCCACTCAAAAAATGTGTTTTTCTCCTTGTTCCGTCAGCTGGATTATTGAGCTCCACTGTGCAGAATGATAAATGTGCAATGAGTTTGACAAGAAGGCTTTTTTCACATTCATCCTGCTGAAAGTGGAAAGTGTCTTCGAGCTCATTGAAAAGTCTTGAGTGTAAAGGGAGGGACCCATGAGCAGGATTTGTGACATCACAACTAATTTGGAAGTCAGTTTTGGTCCAGTATGAAATTATGAATCATATAAATGGGCATATTCTTACAGTACTTTTTCATAGAATTGAACTGCCAATGTTTAGGTCACTTTGGTATGTTTTCGTCATATTACTACCGCTTTGAATAGCTGGATGTTTTAACCATTTAATAATATTCATTAATTATAGGTACCATTTTTGCATTACTTTTAGCTATTTAAACCACTGATCCATTCATTTTAGCTTACCTGTCCATTACCAAATTTGAATTAATTATCTGTTTTAACCATTATCCATAACTTTAACCTATAACCAGTTATTTTAGGCAGCTATTTTAACCTTAGTTGAAAATGGCCCCTTGTAGGGAATCACTACTGTATAGCACAGGGGTCCCGTAGGTACCATTTTTCGAACTACTGACGTCTTAACTCCCTTTTGCCTCAGATCAATTTCACCAGACAAAACAAAAATTCTCAAAATTGAATTTAACTTTTATTTATTTCAGTTATACTGACTGAATATAATTTCCCAATATGAAGATAAATGATATGTTCTGTGAAAACCACAAATTTCCAGTGTCAGCTTTCTGTGAGCTGGAATAAACATCCCCATATTCATCTTTGTGACAATGTACTTTAACATAATCCAGTGGGGGTTTTTATGCATTATTTAGTCTAAGGAACAGGATATTTAATAAATGAATGCGTATGAATACGTGTATATGATTTATTTCATTAGAAAAGATTATCAGAGAAAATGTAAAACACCACATTTGGAGACATATGGTTTTCACAGATTATGCACGCTGCCAGGAATACAGTTCTGGTGGGGATATAATGAATGCTTTATTGTTTTATTGACCTAAAAAGTGGTCAAGATTGAGTCTAACTGTCAAAATAAGTCTAAAAAATAGCCTATAAAATATCCATTAAAGTAGGATGCATCCCAGGCTCATCCCTCTTCCAAAAAAACAGAGGATATGACCTCAGTGTCCTCCGGTCCTGGTAGAATTTGCAGTAAAGGGTGTGATGGAGCAATGGAGAATATTTGAGGACGGTGCACTCTTCCTGTGGAGAGATGGAGGACAGGTCCTGTCCATCCAGTCCTCTTGCCAGGCAGATGGGAAAGTCATAGGGCTGTCCTCCAAACAGTAACTTCAGGATTAATTTGTTTATGGAGAAAGGGACGTTATAGAGACTCCAAAGAATCCCTTTTACATTCCCAACCAGCTCTGACTGGATAATGCCAGGTTCAAGCAAAAGGAGCAAGGTCAAACCTCTATTTTATCCGACCTAATTTCATCACTCATCAAACCGATTGTCAATGTCATTTGTCAGAGTCTAATGACTGTAAATGTCTGTAAAGTAGTTCTCCAACTTATTTAATGCTAAGTGTTCCACTCCAATAGCCATGGAAACAACTGAATATGGAAACACTGTGCTCTTTTAAATGAAATATTAAACTAATTTTCAAGGTAATATTTTTTTAAAAGCTCTTTATACTGATGTTGTATTCAGCTTCTGGGTATTTCTGCATGTTGAATGGGTTCATTATGTTGATAACTATTGTGTTTTGTTTTTGGTTGTTTTAGCACCATAATCATCAAGTTTCTAGTTCACTCTTTTGCAAAAGTGCAGTGTCAGTTTTTGTTTTGTGTAGGAAACATGACCTTGAGGTCCTGGTCAACTTAGAATGAGAGGAAGTTGATGATGAATTGATAACACTCACCATGACAGCAACATTCACACTGCTGTCATGGTGCTACTGCTCTTGCAAAAGTCCACACAGTTTCAGATCAGTGAATGCAGCTCTTACCATTAGTGTTTTATAATGCAGGTAGCTTTAAAGTATTGATATAAGGTAAATAATGTGTGTCTAATACTACTAATTTGTAGATACACTATGTTTACAATATAAATATTAATTTTGTATTTGAGCTGTTTACTTCAGTTTTACTGTAAAAAAAAAAAAAAAAAAAAAAGTACTACTCCTCTTATCTTACTCTTATGCAATACTTATATAAAAGCTACTGTGCATACTGTGCCTGCTCTTGGCTCTCTAGCTCAGCCTGTGGTACCCACTCTTAAAGACCTTGTATTTATTTTAGATGAAAACCTCACTCTTCAGTCCCCTGTTAAACAAAACTACAAAATCAGTCGAGTTTCTATCGCCTCTACAATTAGACCTTTTGTTTCTCTTATGACTTTCAAAGAGTAATTCATACGTTCATCACTTCTCTTCTGGATTATTGTAATGCTGTGTTTACATGCCTCGGCCAAAAAAACACGATTACACGGCATCAGGGGGTCCAAAATACAGCCGGCAGACTTTTAACCAAATCAAGAAAGAACGATCATATCTCCCCTACGTTAGCTTCCCTTCACTGGCTGCCTGCCTGTTTTAGAATTGATTTAAACATTTAACTCTTGATTTTTAAAACCCTGCCGTGGTATGGCACTGAGCTACATGGTGAGTTTCTAAATCATTTACAGCCTGTAGCTTGAGATCCTGTGATAAGCCTCTGTTAACTGTTCTCTTCTATTAGATATTCTTTTACTCTCTGGGCTCCAACCTTTTGGAGTAGTTTACCTGAGGAACTTAGACAAGAAAATGAACTGACTTCTCTCAAAACTTAGACTTCTAACATATAGCTTTTGTTTAATTCGTATTTAATACTACAACATTAAAAAAGATCCCATTTAATACAGAATAACCACAGATATCCTTTTATTTAATCCACACATTCCTCTTCTTTGTCATAAACCCCGCCGCCTACGTTACCCACAACGCAACTCTACTCCATTCACTAGACAGCCGAGATCAGGGTGTGTGATGCTTGTAAATGCTAACGTAGCCTCGAGGTCTGGTAATTTCTCTTCTTTCTAACCCCACAATGCCAGATGTTTTTCATTTTCAAACCCAACTGATGCTGACTGAAGTGATGTCATCTGAGGCTATTTATCAAATGCTTTCCACATTGTTCTCACATTTGCAGTAGTTCTCTGTAAGACCTGTAAACAGACATCGATGCTTAAAATCCAAGACCAATAAAGACTAAAAATTCTTCTTTTTGGATTTTTTTTTGCTATACTTGCCTTGTTGTAGGTTGACTTATGGAGTACAAATATGAATGGTAGTAAGAATAGAGTTTGAGCAGTTGGTCATTTAGCATTAGTGACGGCCTCTCACCAGTAACACCTAAAGAGTTACTTAAGAGTTATTCATACTCTTCTTTGGCTCGAATGCTGACCTAAGGCTCAAAGAGCCTTCCGGCTGCTTAGTTTCTCTTCATAGGCTCAGTCGGAGAGGGGTAAAGGTTCGACTAGCCTTCTGGATCCTATTTAGTGGACATGGAGCTAGTTAGCCCCAGATTACCTGACCTTTACACGGCCATCACTCAGCCGGCTGCTTTACAAAGAACATTAGGAACTCAGGAAGTGTTTCACTCCAAGAGTGTGACCAGAACGTGACTGCCTTCCTGCTGTCTTGGCTGTGGCTCTGTGACGTATTCTTGGCTTCCTGCTGCTGTCAGTTTGACAAGCTAAGAGCCATGTGTCTCCTGGCAAAGACCTGCTGCTCTTGTGACATTTCCAAAGCTTTGTCACAAAGTATGCCAAACCTATGGATGTGTTGACATATGATATAAATGTGTTCTCTTTTTTTTGCAGAGTTTTCAAATGCTTAACTGTCATGATCATAAGTCAATTATTTTCCTTATGTCTTCTTTTGTCTGTAAGACAAAGAATGTTGGACTAATGCACACACAATCCTTCTTATTTTAATTGATAAATCATGAAAACTATCTTTGCACACATGGCTGGGGTTTATGAAACATTTATTTCTGTCAGGACTGTGAGTTTGGTGCGAATTTTGCCAAACCAGCATTTTAACTGTAGTTCCTCTTTCTCTCTATATTCTTCACCCTCTCTTTTTTCCTCTTTATTACAAGTTAGGTTTTCAAACTTAAAGCCCCCTTCCACTCGAAAATCTGTTTTTCTTCTTCTTCTTAAGTTAGTCGGTTAAATGTCTGAGCTTCATTGTGCAAGATGATGTATGTGCAGAGTTTGACACTCAAAGGCTGTTTTCACATTCATCTGCTGAAAGTGGAAAGTTTCTCAGAGCTCACTTTAAATCTTGAGTTAAAGGTGTGTGTTTACGAGCATGATTTGTGTAATCACAACTAGTTTGGAGCTGGTCCTGGTCCAGTATGAAACTTACACAAGTGTGTGGATGTGGAAACTTGAAGCATCCAGTGCAGAAACACATTGCACATGCATTAATATTATCCAAAGTAGAGTATTTTGTGCACATCTTGAGGGATCTTGTCTGGAGGGGCTCTTTAAAGGAATAGTATGACATTTGAAATACGCTACGAAATGTGCTGTATTAGCAGGAGATACATGAGAAGATCCATATTGCTCTCGCTTCTGCTTCAGTCAGCAGCTGGTGAGCTTGGCATAAACACTGGACAAGAAATCAGAAATTCATTGCATCATTCACAGATTCACAGTTATGCATAACCCCTCGTAAACCCACAGATGGTCAGTTTTACACTTTGTTTTTATGTTTGAATTAAACATGATATATGACGTGTTAATTCGGGAGCTTAGTGAAGCTGGTGTGCAGATTGTGTTACTGTTGCACGGAACCAGGCCAAGTGTTGCCTCTGCTACCGGCCTTGATGCTAAGCTGCGCTAATCGTTTCCTGGTTTTTATTTTCATATTTAATGCATAAATATGAGACTGATATTAATCTTCTTATCAAACTCAGAAGGAAAGCAAATAAGCCTATTGTCAAACTATTTTGATAAGCGGTTGTTCCAAGGCCCCGCTAATGACTGCTAATGCTATTAGCGTCAATGGGCGCACCCACAGAAGATGCAGGGTGTGATTAGCTGTGCAGTTACAATGGCAAAGATTATAAAACCATTCCTAAAAAACATTGAGTTAAAGGTGTGGCTGTTTGATGTGGACGTTTTCCAGCCCGCCTTCAGGATGGTTGACGTCCAGGTGGGGGATAGGCTGTCATACCATGGAAGTGGGATCCAATGAGTGTGAGTTAGCCAGAGACAGCACATACAGTACCAAGATCACAGTGTGTCTGTAGCATCTATTAGTCTCTCAAGTGATTTAGCAGCATTCAAATCCTTTACTGGCTCTGGAAGTGCAGGCTGTGAGTTTACAAAGACCCTATAATAAGGCAGATTAGGTGAGATGGGACTCTCTATCTCTCTGTGAAACAGGAACCCCCCTTTAACCTCCAGCATTAATCTGCCAAAAGTAAATCGAAACCAAACACACCACACACCATCCCGCTGGGATCAAACAGTACTGAAATTAAGGGTCCTGTGTATTGAAGTGATTGCCGCTGCTTCATCTCTCCACACACCCCACATAACCCCACGCTACATTTTCTCCAACGGTGGAACGATTCTCCAGCTTTTTGTCACTGGGGGTCAGAAGCATTTTGACTGAAAAGGAATGGAAATCCCATTTCTATCCTCGTGCCTCTGATCCACAACCAAAACTAACTCTGCCGTCAGCACTGGGAATATCTCTCCAACAGCCGGGACAAACTACTGTGACCCACCTGTAAATCCAGTTATCTCTAAAGGAAGGGAGCAGAGAGAGAGAGAGAGGAGAGGTTCACAAAGGATCGAAGAGACAGAGAGGGAATCACAACGAGTGCATCTTTGTTTTCTAGTTATGTCATCGCTCATATTTTCTCCAGCAACTTCGGCTTCGGTGACGCCTCACAGACCGCACGACCATGAGTGAGGCCATCATGGTTAGACGCAGAGTTTCTGAGGTCAAGTGTTTCTGATCAAATTTGACACCAGCTTCCTTACTTCTCCGGGTCTGGATCACTACCAGCTGAGAAAAGGATTTAGATTTCTATTGACAGAGTATTAAAATAAATGTCTATCATCTGACTCTACATTTAAATTATCCCAGTAGACTCCTTACATGCCAACAAAGCTTCTTTTTTCGTGTTCCCTTTGGGGGTTTTGTTCTTAGCATGCATTGTTTTATAACTTATTTTAGCGCATTGGCTCTTTCTCCCATTTTGGAACAAGAATAATAAGAAACACCATCTTCTGCCTCTGCTTAAAGTGAAATTGGAGAAAAAAGGCTTTGCTGAGTAGCTCCTCATAAGACAGAACTTCAAATAATTACGTACAACAAAGAAACCTAACCTGACAAAATTCACTCCTTGAAAATGCTAGGACGAATATGAAAATGTATCAGCGGTGATGTTTTTAACAGGCTTTTCTAATGGTGGGATGATTCCAGGTAATCCAGGTAATGCTGAAATGTAATCCAAATGAACTACCAAAAGACTCATGCTTGGTTTTCAATGGCTTATATCAACTTTATTATTTCAATAAGCTAAACGTAATAATTACTTATATGATTTAGCCATATTAGGTTTGTCAAAACATACAGGAATGCAGTATCTTCTCTAAAATGTTATGGTTATAAATGAGGTAACAAGACCTGGACTAAAAGTCTCCACACAACATTTTAAAGAGCAAAGATGAGTCACAGTAAGAAAACAAGCAGCAGTTATTTCCTCGTAGGGGTGATAACATTTAGTATGGAGGCCCTGAGCGTACAATATTAATAAATACATGAAACGATATAAAATTAAACGATGATACATATAAATTGAGTATACTATATCAAAGAATGAGCAAATTATAAAATAAGTTCATATTCATTAAACTCAGTGATTGTGAATGCTATTATTCTTATTGTTGGAGCCCTGTTAAGCTAAATAAAAGGAGAGGTTAGTTATTGTGTGCATGTATTTACAAGAGCACACTTTGGTTATTTCACAGTTTTTAATAAAGTTTTAATTGAAGTTGGTTAATTCAGAATGACTTTAGTATTGTTATTGCTTTAGATGATACCAGTTAAGCTAATTGGTTACATTTTGGTAATAGTTGGTAACCCTGCTGAATGAGAGAGGCTGATTGTCAAAAAGTAAAAAGGAGGGCAGTAGTGACATCTCAACTCTCATGAAAAGTTTAATTATTAAATCAAATAAATATTTAATCAAATGAAAATGAATAGCGGGCTTTACTGCTGATTTTAGGCCTTCAAAATATAGATGCACAGCTACACAAGATATGTAAATAAAATTAATCTTTATTGCAGGTTTTTCAGTAGTTGTAACTGACAATAAAACATTCATATTGAACCTTAAATCATCATTAAAGTGGGTAGAGTGCTGACTAGCCTATATGTTGAACAGGAATAAAAGTAAAACATCCGTGCTGTTGTTATGAGATACTGGATCATGTGTGATCAAAGCTACAAGAGAAGATTTGATGGTCCGTCGCAGTCCTGACCTGAAGAAAAGCTCAAAGGCGGCGGAGATGTTACACTTCATGGTACATAAATCCAACTCATGCAGTCAGATAAATGGCACTGAAATCCAAAACAGGTCTCTTTCTTTTTCCAGAAAAATGTTTCATGGACCCTAGAGGCAAGTTCTGTGTGATTGTAAAAGATAGCTTTATGAGGTATAGAAGAAGAAGAAGAGATCTCCTCAGAGAGAGGAATCTGTTTCCTATTTTGGAAAGATTTTTTCCATATTTTAAGCTGCTGGAGGGGTTTGACTAAATGAATACAAACCCATCTGCTGACAGAGAAAGGCATCAACATCACCACAGGAGAAATTTATGCATTGTTTTCTTTTAATTTTTGCTTCTATTTTATTTATTTTTTTGACAAGATAATTTTATCCATGTCTTTCACTGACCTCCAACCAACATATAATCCATTTTTACTGTGAGTAATAAGGTGCCAAGTATTTACACAAAACAGCTCATCAGCAGGGAACTCTTTTGGATATGCTGAATGTGTATGACTACCTGCTGTTTGTCTTTGACAACTGCTTTGATTTAGATTTGCAGCAGCGTCTGCAACGTGCATTGTGGAGGAACTCGGTCCAATCCATAGCAACCGTCCCTCCGCACCTGGGAAACACATTGACGTGGCTGCTACCGGTCCATTGTAACTGACTAATAGTTCCATGTACGTTTCCAGATGTGGGATTCAATTTCAGAGACCTGTGATCAACCTGTCTGACACATGCCAAAGCGAAGTATGAACACAGGACTACATTTATATATTTAAAAATGAACTGTAGGTCCAATCTTTAAAAGTATAGAATGATAAAAGCTCCATCTTCCCTTTCTCAGCTATTCATTTTAATTGTATGTGATTTTGGGTGATTTAGCCCATTTTGCAGCTGTATTCACCATGAAATCTGCACCATGCACTTAAATATAAGTGACTGTGTGTGCCATCCCACAGAGGGAGTGACACTGTGCAGAGACACAGCTCCTGTGTGGGCCACGGAGTTAAGACAGTGCAATGGGATAATCAGGGTTTACAGATCTGGGTGGCTGTAGTGACGCAGGGCTTTACGCTGCCTAATGGAGCGTCCGTGACAGCTACCCCGCCCTGCAATGGCCGCTGAGTCTCGCCCACGTTCCCTTGTGACCCCTGACCCCCTCAAAAGCTGCCTGAACCAGGGACTGTCTTGGGATAGGAAATTAAAAGGACTTTGTAAATAGGTTTCCCATTGAAACCTTCAATATAAACTGAACCTTCATGAGAAAATAATTCAATCTTTTAAAGGAACTTCATAGCTGCTCACCTATGTTTAGTTTTAAGCCCCCCCTATCCTTCCCTTAATCACTAAATCCTTTGGTACAACTTCAAGGTACATCGTGTTTTAATGTGACACTTCAGAGAAAATAGTCACTGCATTATTGTATTTCAACACCTCACTCAGCCCACAGGGGGCGACATGGCAACACTAAGATCAGTGAATGTGCAGATCAGCACCAGTTGAATCCCACTGTGATCAGAAAATGCTTTAATATTTAATGTTATCTTGTCTTTTTCTTTTCTTTTCTTTTTTCTTTTTTAACTTTTTTTTTTTTTGGTTATAGGAGAATGGTCATATATGTCAATATCCTGTGATCCAAGTCTAAATTCAGGGGATTTAAGTCGAATTTTAAGCAGAATGTATTTCATGGCGTGATATGTTGTTGAATATAAATGAGCGCTTCAAGGTCTTCAATATGAAAAGTATTGTATAATGAGCTTGGAGATGGTTCATAAAGCACAGTCTTACAGTGTGAACATGTTGAGAAGGGTTATAGCGAGCAGCAGACTGTCAGAGGGGGGCGGGGTGAAGTACAGCTGATAGCTTCAGACTACAGACCCGACTCTTGCAGAAGGACGCAGCATGTCAAGCGGGCAGGTAACAGTTAACTTCTCCACAAGTGTGAAAAATGTGTTGAACTAAACAGACTCGTGGAAAGCAGGTTGGATTCACGAGATCATTTGTTGGCAACGCAAGAAGAAATTAAAAGTATGTAGGAGCTGTGCGTAAAAGTCCACAAGATTCCTTTGAGGGGTTGATCGTCGGTGGGAGGATTGTGCCAAAGTGCGACTTGAGGAGCAGCTTATTCATGCAAATTCATAAAATCATAGGCGTGCCTTTGGTCGATGGAGTCACAGCCGGAAAAGCAAACCCCCTCCTGGATCATCAGCAACCTTCAAAGACTGTGATGCGCAGCGCTCGGACGCATTGACAGCAGCATCGGGGCAAATGTTTTAAAAGCGCAGAGAAAGAGAAGAGAAAGTTAAAGACACATTTTCTACACGCCTCCGTTGACTGACTGCACTTCTTCCTCAACCACCACCAGCTCGACATCTGCGCCACTGGTCCGCTGGATCACCAACCGCAGAATTACTGCGCAACTGTAACGCACTGCCGCTTACTATTTGCCTTGGGCATTTACCATTTTTAAATCATTTTTGTTTTATTCAGTTCGGACGACTTCATATACTGACAATCCTGATGTGGATAAAGTTACAGTCGCTCTACTGTTTATATTTTATGCGTAAAGACGCGACCACTGATTTATTCCTGTTTTGAGAAAGAAATATTTAAGTTTAATTTTAATTAAATCGCGGAGGACGCTTCTCGCACCACCATGTCAGAGGACGACAGTAGCTCCACCACCAGCTATATGTCTGAAACAGAAGGCAGCAACGTCAGCGTCCTCAACTGGGAGCAAGTGCAGCGGCTGGACGCCATACTGACGGAGACCATCCCGATCCACGGCCGAGGAAACTTCCCCACGCTGGAGATGCAGCCCCGACAGATCGTTAAAGTGGTGCGGAGTCGGATGGAGGAGAAACAGATCCACGTCCGGGACGTTCGGTTAAACGGCTCCGCAGCCAGCCACATTCTGCATGAGGATAGCGGACTGGGCTATAAGGACCTAGATCTGATATTTTGCGCAGATATGAAAGGTGAAAGCGATTTCCAGACTGTGAAGGACATAGTTTTGGACTGTCTCCTGGATTTTTTACCCGACTGTGTGAATAAAGAGAAAATTACGCCGTTAACGCTAAAGGTACGTTTACTAGGATAACTTTGCATTTATGTTGTTATTGTTTTTTCTCTGTTTGATTTGTTTACTCTTAGATATGTGATAAGATTGAGTTCCACTTGTGCCGATTCGGTTTAACGACGATTACGCGCAGCATAATGTGCAATTAGATTAGTTCAGTGATAGTAAAATGTTGGTTTTCTGTGCCTAAGAGGATTGAGTTAAACCAATTTGGAAGCGATCCTCAGTCACCTAGATCTCACATCCAAGTACATTCCACAGTCTTTATAATTAGGGTCAATAGCATTAATATAAACCATATAGCACAGAAACGTCAGACTCTTCCATACATGTGCTGAAATGATCAAATTGACAGAAATAATATTATAGAACTAATTGCAAAATAAGGCATAAATATGCATGCAAATACAGCTGAAAATGAATAATCTACTTCATTAAATGTTTATGCTCTTTTTGTCCCCTTTCTTTCTGCCTCACACACATATAGGAAGCCTATGTGCAGAAGATGGTGAAGGTGTGTAACGACTCAGACCGCTGGAGCCTCATCTCCCTCTCCAATAACCGGGGAAAGAATGTGGAGCTGAAGTTTGTGGACTCTCTTCGAAGGCAGTTTGAGTTCAGTGTGGACTCCTTTCAGATCAAACTGGACTCCCTGCTCCTGTTCTACGAGTGCTCAGAGAACCCCATGGCCGAGACCTTCCACCCCACCATCGTGGGTGAGAGTGTGTACGGGGATTTCATTGAGGCCCTGGACCACCTACGTCACAAAGTCATCTGCACCCGGAATCCAGAGGAGATCCGAGGCGGCGGCCTGCTGAAATACTGTCACTTGCTGGTGAGAGGTTTCCGGGCCGCCTCAGAGTCTGAGATGAAGTCCCTGCAGCGCTACATGTGCTCACGTTTCTTCATTGACTTCCCTGATATTGGTGAGCAGCAGCGCAAGCTGGAGTCCTACCTTCAAAACCACTTTGTGGGCCTGGAGGACCGCAAGTATGACTACCTGATGACCCTCCACGGGGTGGTCAACGAGAGCACGGTGTGTCTGATGGGACACGAGAGGCGGCAGACCTTAGGGCTCATCGCCATGCTGGCAGTGCGTGTGCTTGCAGAGCAGAACGTCATCCCCAACGTGGCTAATGTTACTTGTTACTACCAACCTGCTCCTTATGTGGCAGACGGCAACTTCAGTAACTACTACATAGCACAGGTACAGCCGGTGTTTGCTTGCCAGCCGCCTGCATACTCCACCTGGCTGCCTTGTAACTGAGTCAGCCCCGAGGAGAGGAGGAGGGAGAGAGTGTGATTTGTTTAAACGGGAGAGAGCGGCATAGTCACCCCCTCCAAACTGCCCAGTGTTTGACAGCTGACAGAAAAAAGGAGTCTTCTTTTTAATGTTTTGCATCAAAGCTTATGTTTTTGTTCATACGTTGAGTATGAATGATAAATAGCGAACAGTTGGCTTTCAGTACGTATTTCAATGTGAATATCTCACATTTTTTTTGAAATGCCAACCCCACCTGATCCTGCCCAGGCCAACCAGGTTTGGAAAAGACTAATTTATGACTCGGTGCAGATGTGTGACGTCCACGAATGCAAGCGGCAGAGCTGTCACCCAAACTGCACCAGACTGATTGAATCTGTCAAGAACTGATTAGCCAGCACGTTCCAACAGCAGAGCGAACGGCTGCATCAGTGCCCTGAAGTTGACAGCTACTCCAGCACAACTTTCAGGGGTGCCCACACACACACACACACACACATACACACACACACACACACTGTAGACTCTGCTTTATGTCAGCTGAACTGAGGTGGGATGCTGTTTAACTAGCTTGGATAACAAACCGGCATCTCCACCTTGCATTTGGATATAATTCTGGTTGTTTACAGACCAAAGATTTTTGATTGTTTCTAACGTTACAACCCAGTTTTTATGGGGGAAAATAAACAAAATATGAAGCTCTATCTATTTGTATATGTGAACATGTGTTTTAAGTGCCTATTGCCTCCTAGCAGGCAGAGAAAACAATGAGCAGGCCATATGATTTTGTGAATTCGCCCCACTCTGTTAAATAGTCAGGCACACAAGACAATAGCACCCCAGAGGCTTGTGAATGTATATGTGAAATCATGCACAGTCAGTGTTTGTGTACATTTGGATGAAAAGAGCAGCATTTGTTAGTGTGCGGATTAAATTGGAAGCTGTGGATTTTTTTTGCAGTAAAGTAGCAGTCACATGACATGGTTGTCGTGAGAGTTTCCTCCAGGATACACAGAAGCTCTGCTCATCTGAGTGATGCTTGTCAAACCGCACATGCTGTATCGCATGTCCCAAATGAATACTGGTTGACTAGCATTTTCATATGATTTCCTGTATATTTTGTACAGTGGTGCTTCTCTTTTTCTCATCTGAGAGAAAGAAAAAAAAACAAGTTCACTAGAAGTAGATAAGAGACAGAGAGAGGAAAGACTGCATTCTGAGAGAGTCTTACACAGAGCTGGTGTGTGTGTGTGTGTGTGTGTGTGTGTGTCCCTATGCTTCCTCCTTGAAGGATATTTGCAGAGACACCTCAGATGATGAGACACTATTTGCTGTAGCACCCTGACAGGGAATTCCTCAGTTACTGCTGAAGAGCTTGAACTCAGCTGGGGTTGGGTCTGCAGTCACTCTATTCAGGGTTCAGAAAATGTTGTGCCAAACATTTTAGTGGCCCGTCGATAGCTCTTAGGTTTAATGAGGCCATTTGGTGTTGTAAGGAAAAAGATGCTGTGTTGATGTAGACAGCAGAAAGAGGAGACAGAGGAGAGTGAAAAAAAAAAAAAAAAAAAAAAAAGAGGTGGGGGAGGAAAGGAAATGTAGTGGTTAAAAAGGCGGAAGGGAGAGGGAGTCGGTCTGGAGAGATGGGTGCAGCTGGTGATGGGGTTTTATCTCTGTAGGGCTACCATGTATTACTGTACAAACTGTCTTTGTTAAGGTCAAATTACAACTTAATGGACAGTGCTGCAGCTCTTCTCTTATTCTTTTAGGAAGACCAAAACATTCTGTTACCAGCTACTTTTGTTTTAATCACCTTGGTTGTTGTTAAAAATACACATTTTAAAAGCAAGGAAACAGAAGAAGAAAAATCGCATGAATTCACACCAGCTTCAGGAGACTTTAAGTTGCAAGAGATGTTTCATTTGTGAGGTTTCTTTATTGATGCTCATTGATGTGTTTTTTATGCTTCATTCCACACTGTTTTTGAAGAACTGTGTACATATATGATTACACGCTTTCAGCTTTGCCAATTCACTTAATCCTTGCAAAACTATACTGCAGCCTTTCTTGATGGTAGATAGAGAAATGGAAATGGCAGTTTTATACAAGGTTATGCCCAGGAGACCAGCATCAACTGCGTTTCAAAAAAAAAAAAAAAAGCATTTCTTTTTCGTCCTCTGTCTCAGATAATTCTGATAATTCACGACTGCTCTACTCAGTTGTTTCTCCTTCTCAGTGACTGTCCATGTCGATAGTATCCTTTGGACTGTGCAGGCAATGTATTGTCATTTATACTCAGTGAAGTCCTAACAGCTGACTAGCTAGCTAACTCCAGTCTGCCTGTCAATTAGTGAATGTGCCTATCAGTTAGAGATTGTGGGTTCCTGCATTGTCTTGTATGCATTGTCTCAAATATCTGTTTCTGTTCATGCAGTCTTTTACAAATCACACTTTGAAAAAGAAAGAAAAAGATCCTTGTCTTGTATGTATATTTTTTATGATTGTTATTTTTATAAATGTATTAGACACTGCAGTTGTTGCGGTGCTTTTGAATCTGTGATCGGGCTTCAAAGGATATGTTCTCAATAGCTTTTTTGCTATGTTATGTTTATGTGTCCAATGGGTCAAAAGGTTAAAGATGTTTTCAACAATAAAAATATCTGAAAACCAGATTTCTAATGCCTCTTGCTTTTTATTGGTCTCAAACTAAATCAAATTTACTGCTCTGAAAATGTAGTCAGGTCCAGACAGAGGAATTTGTGCCAAGCATGAAAAACTTGCTCATTTGTCCACAAGTAATCCGCCCATCAAGTCTATTAACTTCAGATTTCTTTTTGCATGGTGTCTCTTTTCACTGACGCTAGCCATTCAGTGGCTTTCAGAAGGGTTCCCCGCTCAGAGAGGCAAATCCCTGCCATGGCCTGCCGGGCCCAACAGGCCCAGCCAGAATCCCGTCCAGAACTGGCCCGCTGCTGCCAGAAAGAGCTGTTGTTGAATGTGAGGGGATTTGCATCCACCCAAAAAAGAGACTTTAACGCTTTTGTAGAGTGAATATCTTTGCCTGCTCATCAAATTCTCTCTGTTAACAGCCCCCCCATACACCGACAGCAATGCAGTGACGATCAGCGCTAAGGCCCGCAGAGACCAGGGTCCAACTGTCTCATGGTTGTCAGACTGAAATAAAACTCAACAACAGAGCTGACTGTCACATGACAAACTGCCCTAGATAAAGAGGGATATGGAGAAGAAAACTCAGAATGAGTAAGAGATTCAGTGTATGACCCATTGCTAAATATAGCAGACATGATAAGGACATTATCGCTTTCACTTAATCGCATTTACAGCTCATTAATCTGAGCCATGAAAGGAATGATTGACAGGTTGAGGCTAACCATCTACGCACATACAGGCACCTACGCAAAAAAACTAATTGTGCACATGGTATTTGTTAAGCAATTAGCATCTTTTATGTTTTATTGGCAGATAGGTTCTCGTTTTTTAAGTCTGTCTTAAAACAATATTAGCACACCAACATTGGAAGCATGGGAGTTTTGTATGAAAAAGAATGTAACTTTGGAAGATAGCCACTTGGTTTGCCTAACTTGGACTGCTTAAGTCATATATTAGCTTCAGCTGGTCTTTGCAGATTTTATCCCCCATCACTTCACTTACATTGTAATGGTTTTGAGAAGAGCTCTCTTGGCAGCCGATAAGAACAGGAAGGACTATTGTAGAAATCACTAGCAATTTAAATGCACAGGACATGATAGCTTTTGAGTTCTGTTTTAAGACACGCTTGAAAAGATTCACTACTTGGTGAAGTTATGAAGTCATGAAGCATACATACAAATATATATCTGCATGATCATATTTGCAAGTGAGCCATTAGGGGCAGCATTGAGCATAATACCCCTGCTATAGCTATAAGGAAAGACGTTATGTGCCATGTTGGATTTTGCATGAACCCGTACACCATCAGTGCAAATCCTGTTTTAGTTCAACTAAAGTGAATATATAAATATTTTCTCTTATGTGAATGCTCTAATCAATACTTTTATATTAAATATCATTCAAATTACTACGTTAATGTGAACGACGTGGCTTGAATTCACAGTGAATTATAAACTGATCGAACGTTTTAGTGTCTTTCAGCGACTTGTTTTGGTTTTAACAGTCCACACCTTTACTATTTTAGATCAGCTTGTGTCAAAAAATCCCTAAAACCCCCATGTAGGCTAGCTGAACAGCACCAAGACACACACGGTTAGTAAGTAGCTGGTGACCAGAATGAATTAGCAGCTAGAAAGATATTTCCTTCGAACTTCAGTAGAAGCCAAACCAGACCTGAAAGAAGAGTAAATATTGGACATGCTCCCTAGCTCAACTTTATAAGGTAATGATATGTCAATGTTTTGTTTACAGCTGACCCCAAGTGGCAGATTTAAATGCTACAAGGGTGGGAGAGGGGGTTGTCTTGAGTATTCATCTAGGACCATAATATATTTAGTACAGCTGTAATCAGGGATAGACCTTGGCATTTGTGTATGTTAGGCAATGAGCAATGAGTATAGCCCAAAAGTATCAGACATCAATGATGTGTAAAAGTATACAAGATGACTGCACCATCTTGACTTTTGACCTCCAACAGTAGCCAGTAGCAACACTTATTTGCTTACTATCAATGTGTCATACCTGCCAGTGCTTCTAGTCTTCTAGTTTTAATTTCAAGCATGACTTTACTTAATCTCCTCTTAAGAACCTTTCTTGTGGTTTGCTCTGAAGAAGTCAGATTGATGTTCAAATGGCGCCAAAGGGCCTAAATCTCAGTTCTTTAATTGGAGATCCAGCATCAAACAAAATATCCCTCTTAATTTGAGGGAGCTGTGATTTTAAAGCTGTGAAAGACTCTTACCACACTGAGATGCATGTGAGAGCTCGCTGGCAAATGAGGAGAGTTAAAGCAGACCACAGAGTGAATACACACTGCTATGTGCTGGTGAATTACCTTTTAATTAACCGTTTACCTTTGAATAAAAGGGATAGTTGCATAGCTCAGACAATTGTCATTTATCCTGCAGCTCCCCGTCACTCCTGGTCATCTGAGGGCTCGCCTGCTCTCTAATGGCTTTTCCACTGCAAGGATTGGAGAGGGGCCGGCATCATGGGATTTCTCTCTTCGTTTTTCCTCTCGATTGCTGTGAAGAATTTTTTCCAGTTGAAAGTTTTTATGGAATAAGAGGGAACCGTTTGGAGGGTGGCTTAACCAAACTGACTGGCGGTGTCGGTCCGGTTCAGAGTCAAGTCCGCTGGTGAGGAGTGGCGACGGCGCCCCAAGCTAATGCACCGATTCAATTTACAATGTGGCTCAGTTATTGAAAATCCCAGTAATAAGAACATTTCAGCATCCTATTTTTTCACCCTTTTAAGGAGTGTGGGATAACAGTGAGCAGAGAGCATACAGAGAGCATGAGAGCAGAACTCCCCCCCACATCAAGCTGGGCTTGTAAACAAATTCCAGAGGGGTGAGTTTGTACAAACAGTAAGGAAACATTCATCCTGCATGTTAACAGCCATAGGAGATAAAGAGTTACAGTGAAAGTCAGCTGCAGGTCACAGACAGTTACTGTTCTTAATAAAACAACATAGTCTGAACTGGCCTGGGCCTCTGCTGTCACCACACCCCAGCCCAGCAACCTGCCTCAAATATTTCCCCAACAACTCACTTACATCAGCACATACATCACATTTCTATTACTCTTAGCTAAAGACTGACACATCTGTCTTTCAGGGGCGGATGGAATTTGTCATGAGCTTCAGAGCCCTACAGAATTGATTTAGCATGAAAATCGCTGGATGTAAAGAAAGCATGTCAGCATAAGATATTAGCTGTCATTCAGTCAATAATGGCCTTGTTTCAACCTTAAATTCACATGCTGTTGCTGTCATCTGCTTCACCATATGACCATTTCCCTTCAGGCTGTGAAATCAAATAGCAACAGACACAATTAGGAAAAAGGACTGTCATGCCCTATTGGAGTTAAAGCTGCACCAATCCATTTTTTTTTAATTAACAATGAGTCTAATGACCATAAGTAATGTGAAAGATAGTTGATACTTGTAGTCATAATTATCACCAGACACTGCAGTTCTCCTCAGCCCCACAGAGTATATGAGCTAACTGTTTCCGTTTTATGGCTAGCAACATTACCGTTTTTAACTTTCACCAACCTCATTTACTGTTTTTAGTGAACAAGCTCAGATAAATAAACCACCCTGAACGGCAGACACTTGGAATTAGCAACTAGCTAGCAGTTAGCAGTTAGCTAGCTGGTGAACATCACGTAACATTTAGCAGCTAAAGACTAAGGTATTTTCTTCTGGAGTTTGCGGAGACCAAAACAGAGCTAAAAAGAGATTCATATTCATATTACATTCATATAATAGCCAAGAAACACAGCTCCAAATAAATGTTCTGTGGATGTGAAAATAGGTAACTGCCAACACATTCAATGTCGTTTTTACAGTTTGTGACGCCGCAATTAACGCAACTTTAATTTTACTACGTTAGCTTGTCACCTGCTTGACCATAATGACTGTTCGTCGTCATGCTGTGAAAATACATCCAACATTCACTGGTAGGAAAAGTAATAATACGTCTTGTAAAATAAATGTTATTTGAGTGACATTTTACTGAAGCAGGAAAGCACCATTACATAAAACTGCTCAACCAATTACTAAATGTACTTGGAAATTTACTCAGAATTGAAGTCACTGAGTTACTCATACGTGATCTCTACCATGTCTTGTATTTTTTTTAATAAGGAAAACTCAAAATTATAAAATAGTGGTATTTGATTTAATTAACGTACTATGAACAAAATATGGAGACTTTTTTTTCTCTTTTAAAAGTAGGCCACACTATTGAGAAACTCCACTAAAGTCCCAAGACTAATTGTTAAGCTTCCACATTTGAAAACCATTTTACTTAAAAGTGATTTCAATTATCGTATTTATTATTTGTTCTGCTGTATGATTCCATATTTGTTATGATGACAAGTTGTCAACAAAACAAAAACATGTCGTCCAGATTTGGAGCAGATATGACTTAGCCCAGCTGGGAAAATTGTGTAGTCAAAGATGTGTCAAACAAAAGGTAATGCAATGCCAGTTTTTACACCTGTTTAGTCGTGACCTGTAGTCAGCTGTTTACAGGAAACACAAAAGAAACTAGACACTGGATGAGGAGGTCAACAGCAGGTGTCAGTGGGAGCGATGGGGAGCTGGTGGCTAGTGTTGCTGATGTTTGAGGATTTATCGACTCCTGTAAAAGTACACCTCCGCTGACCGTATCAACTGGGAGGAAATAAAAAGCTAAAATGACTGAATGGAGCTGAGTGATTCACGGCTCCTGGATGAGGTTATAGGTGGGGAATGAGGTGGAAAAAGGGAAGGAGTAGACACAAAGACTAAGGACGTGTGTGTGTGTGTGTGTGTGTGTGTGTGTGTGTGTGTGTATGTGTGTGTGTATGTGAGTCGCAAAGGTGAGGGAGGGCAGGGAGGGAAGGTGATCCTCTCGTCTCAGAGATTAGTGTCATTGAGGTTAGCAGGTTTATCTTATATAAGTCTCAGAACCTGCAGGACAGATGAGCGTCCTCTTTCCCTCAGCAAGAGAGAGATGGAGAGAGAGAAAGAAATATTTTGTCAGTCTTAATAAACAGTGTGTGATAAATATTTGCTAAGCAAGATTTTTTTTTTTTTACAGAACAAACTAAATTTGCTGTGAATTTTCATACCTCAGCTGCAATTCTTTCCTCACTAAATCTTGTTTGTATGGAAATGTGACCTGATGATGAGATATGTCTGGGGAACTGGAGATCTGATGTACCACAGAAACTAATTCCTACGTGGTCATGAACATTATCAGCTGCTACATGATTACAATAAGATTAGTGGTAGAACCCAGTTTCTGAGTTGTTGTATTCTCTTAAAGATCAGAGCCAACTGGAAACTCTGAAGCCTGTAGCACAGTTTGTACTGTAATACATGGAAGTAAAGCTGAGTTTTGAAATTTTATTTTGATCTATATTATGAGTGTTTTAATAATATGTTATGCCTCACACTATTAATTTGACTTGCTGATAGGTTCTGCATGTAACCATCCAATATTACCACATTATTATATACTGTATTGTATAAACATTATTGTTATATTTGTAATTATTGTCTGTGTAGACCAACTATATATTTTGATGTATAGCAAATATTTAGTTAAATTGATAATAACTGTATTAAATACATTGATATATAATAATAATAATAATAATAATAATAATAATGTTATATAAAGTAATATGTGTTAATAAAAAACTAATTTAAAGAAAGCTTTTCATTATGTGTCAAAACTTATTAGCTATAACAGATGTTTTACAAATATATGGCAAGAATACATGATGATGATTGATTGATTTTCATTTATTATTGTGTCAGTGCGCAGCCCTTGTGAGACCTTGTGAGACATTGATTGTATTCATTTGATTTTATTTGGTTTTATTTGTTTTATGTCTTTTGATTAATTTTATTTTATTCTATTTGTTTTTTATATGCAATTTTATGCCCCTGTGAGCTATGTCTTTTCTTCTATACAGCACTTTGGTCCACTGTGGTTGTTTTAAAGTGCTTAACAAACACAGTTGGATTGGATTGGAGCCCAAACAGGTTTACAAGACACCACAAAAAAGAACAGACCAGATGCATCTAGAATAGACATAGATAGATGGAGGTATTCATTCTAGATGTAAAATAATTATATTTTGCTGTGATGCAACTACTGATGCTTCTGGCAAATTTGCTCAATTCTGCTGTATTCACAACAGAGGAGGCAGCGGCTATTACATGAACTAAATTGCATTATTATGTCTGGGTTCTCTACAACATTTGCACACACATAAAGCAAATGAAAAATCCTACCTGTGTGGTGTAATATCAAGTAAGTTCAATGTCTTGAGTAAATAAATGTAACATGAAGATGATTTCATATATATGTTAAAATACGTTAAAAATCTAAACATTTATGGAACAAATAGAACATCAAGTTGAACAGCAGAGTTGATTTTGTTTAGTGTTACTATGCAATATGTTCACAGTACATGGTGGTGTGCTTTGTGTGTGTTGTGGCTGTGAAGAGCAAGCTGTTGACACTGCATGGGTGTCTCATTTGATGTCTACATTTGCACAATGGTTTCCATTAACCACTGTTGACAAGTGAGAATAAGATATATCCCTTCATCATCCCATCATTACAGCCATATACACATACAGCACAATATATACTATGGCTATGCATGGACAATGATGCATCTCTGCACGTTTGTGTGCTCATATGAACCAGAATGAGGGAGAGAAACTACAGCAGAAATTGGATGTGTGCAACTGAATTTGATTGTACTGTGTGCCTCTAATCATATTCTCAGTCTCATATTCCCTGTTTCATGTCTGTCGTGCAATAAGTCATCACTGAGCTAAAACAGAACTGCATACTGTCACCCATACCATGTTATGTTTGTGAAGAACTGATTGACTGCCTTAATTTGCAAAAGACCTTCAGACATTATGAAGCTGCTTGAATGGAGCTGAAGATTAGTCTGGGGGATTAAAAATCTTAAAGTTGAAAGCAATGCTTCAAGTTTAAACTGCTCTTAAGATCAGGTAATGCTTAGATATTACAGTAAATGCTTATGTTAAGCCATTGTATTGGTTCTTGTGGTTGTCTTTGACAACAGACCAAAAAAGCCTCTCTGACTGGACTGACTGTCTTGTATTATCCTGTTTGTTGCTGTGGCTCTTAAACTCCCTTTGTAACTGTCTTCCCCATTTAAACAGATGACGTCCATGGTCTTGACGTAAGCCACTGCTTCAAATATACCAGGGGCTTTATTTGAATACACATTCTTTGGACCACTTGTAGTAACATCAAACCATGTTGGTGATTTAAAAGATATTGTAGGCTTCTGCTTCTTATCTGGAGCTCTATGATAACATGGAAAACCATAATTTCATTTATCATCCCTTGTATTAACATAGGTCTCAAAATAGCGTTACATTTACAACAGGAGCAAACACAACTGAATGGGATCCAAGCAATTTGACTGGCCCCATATAACAAACATAACCTTTGCTGGTAAACTGCAATATTCTTTTCTCATAGACAAATGAAACCATTTTAGGCTCGCTCATCAGTTGCTGAGGTAATAGGACCCAGATGGTAGGACTGATATAAAAACCAGGTAATTTCATACAAGGGCATTGTGAAAGGACCAGACACTTCTCTTTTGAATTGGAGCAGACTGGTGCAGACTCTACCTTCACGTAAAACCAACCCGAGATAAGGCTATCCTATATCTCCCGGAGGAGATGATCCTTGTAAAACGTGCATCATTTCCTTAAAAAGAAATGTCATTACTTTCCAATTAAATCTGATTGGTAGGAGGAGAATCTTACGGGTGAGGAGAAATGCCGAGAACCCCCTGGCAGAAGATATTGATTTTCCTTTGAAAGCTGCACAATGCATCTAGATGAGGTTGGCCGAGATTGACTGATGATTTGATTATTACAGTTGAATGCAATGCAGACAGACAGAAATGCAAAGACACACATAAAGATGGTATATAGCATCCGAAGGCCGGATTAGCTTGTTTATGAGGAGAAAGTGATACAAAAAAACACAAAAGATAAGGGATCAATTAATATAGTGATATACTTGAATTAAACTGTGCAGTTGTGCCACTATTCTGAACCTCTAAAGCATCAGTTCAAACTTTTAGGAAATAAGCACCATGGCCATCTTAAAATTTGTAATTTATGTAATTGTAAGTATGGAGCTGGAGTCATGTAAAACCCAGCTAAACAGAGATGCTGTGTCATGTTTATTTAATTTATGCTTAAACATAAGACATTAAACATTTTTAATGTAATGCAGTCAGTTAACAAGGAAAGGGGAGGACACTACAAGGTTTCAAGGTATGAGAATTTTAAATACACTACACTGCACATATTATCATATAACCACTTAACACGTATATGGCTATATTCTGACCCACAGATGCATACAGCCTCTCATACTAGAACTGTCAGCCCAACTACAACACAAACTTTTACAAAGGGTCATGGATATGCTTCTGGTGACTGTCAAAGCTCCACCACACCAGTCCTGTAGCATAGACACAGAGTTTGACAGCAGCAGCTCCTTGCACGTTAGCTGCGCTTTAACTACCAGCTCTACATTGCATGACTACAATCAGGACTACTTTAATATGCTGGGAAGGAGGGAGCTTGCAGAATTTGAGTGTCTAGTTACCCTTTAAGGCAGGCTATTTCTCTCTAAACTGGAGGCACTGAAATTCATCCGTCACTGTGACACTAAACAGGCGCCGCAATCGTCGACATGTCACCAGCTTAACGTGAAAACCATATAAATGTCACTGTGGTCTGCAGTTAGATTTCCCAGCTGCCTAACCTCCACACACTATTAAAACATGGAGAAAGCACATAAATATACATATAACAAATAGTTTAAAATATGTCCTGCTATGAAGTCTGAGCTTGAGACGCTATCCAACTTTTAGGCGAGACAGCTTCCTTTGAACAGCATAGACAGGACTCGGTCAGGTGTCAGCGTCACACAAGAAGCAACACCAGGAATGTGGCAACCACTGCACTCTACTACAGCCCTGGCCCCAGCAGCAGACCTTAACTCCAAACACTGAAACAAACTAATTCTCTAGTGTAGCTGTCTTTGTTGTCAGCAGCCCTAAAAAGCTACGAATGATACCCTCCTTCTCAAGGGAGAGCGCTAAGCTGCAGCAACAGCGTGTTCCAACCATGAATGCAGCATGTGCTCTGTCTGACCCAGAGTTTCCTTTATTGCTTGCAGTCAGTCACTATTTAATTCAGTTATTGGGGCAGTCCTGTGTTCCCATGCACATCACTCAATCTATCAATGAGTTCTGCACCTCATTCATGTCATAGTTTTTTCCAGAGCTTCACTGTGCAGAATGATGTATGTGCAGAGCTGTTTTCACATTCATCTGCTGAAGGTGGAAAGTTTCTCAGCGCTCACTTTCAATGTCAGTTTAAGTATCTACAAACATGATTTTGTTACATTACAACTAGCTTTTGAGGCCATTGTCATCCAAAATGCAATTTACACAAGTGTGATGTGGAAACCTGAAGCCTCCAGTGCACATATGACAGTAGACGTTTGAAGTCGATGACATATTGTGTCCAGGAGTTAAACCCTTTAAACTACAATCATTTGAATATTCACAGATTCTGAAATTTTCAGTTAGGGACAAGGATGTTATTTTGAGAATGTTTAATAAGGTGGATGCACAATTTTGAAAAATCAAATTACTATTCCAAGCAGTTATTTTCTCAAAACAAAAGGGGACCTTTAAAAAGATTTTGACACATTTGTCAGACAGTGTCTATTGAAACATCAAGATGACATCAATTTGCACAGCATTCATTGCATTGTCCAAAATAAAAAAATATAAAAAATAAATAAAATATAGATTTAAAAAATCCTGTGGGGAGTCCATATTGTATTATAAAGTTTTACAATGAAATACATAACAATCAAGATTATAATAACCAGATCTAGCTGACATTTAAAACCATCTTTGGATAATCACAACACACACAAACACACACACACACACACACACACACACACACACACACACACACACACACACACACACACACACTCCAACCAAGCTCCTCTAAGAGGCTCTTCTGTACCATGAGGCCGTTGAACCTCAGTCACTCAGTCCTGTATGAGACTGAGACTGCATTGAGATCTGCAGGCTCTGGGGTCGTTGTGTGGAGCCGCCGGCTCGGTTCACAGGGGTCAGTCTGAGGATGTGTGCTGTTTGTATTGCAAAGCCATGCTGCTGCCAAAGTGAGCCGTGCAGACCTTTTAGAGACTGCACCAGAAAAAGAACAGCATTTTTGGGAAGTCTAAGATTTCTTTCTTCTCTCGTCAGGATCTTACTGTAGCACTAAACATGTGGGTGTTAATATAAAGCAAAAGGGTTCTATGAGATTTATTGTATATTGGCTGCGTACAGTGGGAGGTATTTGACGAAATGAAGTGTAAAATATTCCACGTTTTCTCAGGTTCAGTCCAGATGCGAAAAGCGGTTCAACTTGTAATTTAGTTTTTCTTATGTGTGTGACCTTAACAAGTAATCAAACAATATGTGTGTATATGGGCACGTGAGAGCGTGTGTATCCATGTGTGTGATTCTTGACACACTCCCAGCTTCCTCATTCACTCCTCAGAAAAGCACTTGTCTGGTCACAGAACAGTAATTCATTGTCTGACAGCTGTTTTCTTTTCTGTGAGCCTGCCCTGCTTGGATCCTGGGGTGTAATTCCACACACAGGGCCAGCTGGAAGTTTTCCTAAAAAAAAAAAAAACCCAGCCCAGTGCTGACACATCCGCCAGCAAATAGCACCAATAGACCATCACTGGTCCAGAATTCAACAAACGTCTCCTTGAGTTAGTTGTGTCCACCTGTTTTATGTCCAAGATGCATAAAACTAAACTCCAGTGGACCTATAATTGAATTGGACTTTTAATTCAATTATTGGTCAGTGGATTGTTTTTTTTTTAATAGTTTTTTTTGGGTATCTTTACAAACACCTGCTTCATCCCTATAATTCTGAAAACAATCCACGGAGGAATGCTAGGGCAAGCTGGGACACATATATGCATATTGTAAAAACAATTGCATATTCTAAAAAGGGTTTTAATTAATAGTCTGGTGCTTTTATGTTGATGTCTACAAGCTACATGTAGTGACACATTGAGAGATTTTTTTTCCGAGATCATAGATTACGTATCAGTGTAAAATATCAGCTATACTATTTCAGTTTACACAGTAATTGGTACTGGCTGTCAAAGTCCTATTTTAATTAGACCCACACATCTGCAACTACACGTTAAGGTAACGTTATATTTATACAAGCAGCAAATGCACACAGAAAAATGAAATTGACCAGGCAGATGGATGAAAAGTCAAGGGATAATCAAAAATTACAAGTCATCCTGTGGGGAACATGAATGTCAGCACCACATTTCATAGTAATCTCCCTTTTCAAAAAAATTCTGTCTGAACCAAAATTGTCAATCTGCTCATAGCGCTATAAAGTCACCAGGATTCATCCCCTGGGGACCATGAATGTATAAAAAGTCGTCCAATCCATCTAATATTTGTCATAATATTTAATGTGGTCTAAACTGAAGTAGTGGGCCGACCAGCCTTGCGATCTGTACAGCCACACTGCTTGGGAGGGTAAGTAAGACTAAGAATTCTGTAAGGTTGAAGTCACTGAATTCATATTCACAGTTGTGATTTGACCTAAACACCACCATTCTAATGTTGCCTACTCACGATGGCAATGCTAACATGCTGATGCTAAGTAGCTATAATGTTTGCCATGTTCACCATCTTCGTTTAGCATGCTAACATTTGCTAATTAGAACGAAACACATAGTGCAACTGGGGCTGATGGGAACTTGTAATTAGATTTGCAGGTATTTGGTCAGAAACCCAAAGTACTTATGATGATGGATGAAAATTGAAGGGCTCATGAAGTGATTACAAGTCATGCTGAATGGGATATGAATGTCTGTACCGTATATCAAGGTAGCTCCAATTGTTGTTGAGAAATATTTCACTCAAAACCACATATGTCAAACTGGAGGAAAAGTCATTATGAATCGTCCTCTGGGGAGGATGAATGTCTGCACAAATTGTCTTGGCAATCTGTCTCATGGAGATATTTCAGTTTGGACCAAAGTGGTGGACAGACCCACTGACACTGCCATCCTACAGCCACGCTGCTGTCATAGCTACAAACTGATGCTGGACATGAATTTAACTTTATCATTGTTTACAACTCAATAAATGTCAAAATTAAATGTAATTTTCAATGTGAAGTTGACACTGCTCCAGAGATCTTTGACAGTATGACGACTTGACATTAGCCAAGGTAACACAATAAACATGGGAGACTTTATGTAATTTAGAGTTATTACTCTGTCAAATGCTGTTATTATACTGTTATAGATCATTTAACTCAAGTAAAGAATAAAAAAGACAGAGCTTTTAAAGTCTGGAACCCGATTCTCTGGGCAGCATGGAAGCACACATGCTCCTTTTATATTTGTACAGATTTTGAGGACAACATTTATGTTTTTTTCTTTTCCATTTCAAAAAGAGATTTGGGAGATGTGTGTTGACTGTTGAAAACTGTCTAGTAATAACACATTTTGACAGTGTTATTACTGTTAATACCCTGTGTTGTCACAATTTAGAATTTTAGCAATTAATATGAATAGGCACTTTGACATTTCACACATTCATCTTGTAGCTCATTACTGGATAAAAGTGAAGGAACCAGAAAAAAGAGTCCAGGTTAAAACATGCTGAGGGACAAGCTGCTCGGCTCTGACTGCCAGGTCTCTTGATGAGTCATGAGCAGAACCCGTTTTACAACCATTTTCCCTTTCATTTCCTGTCTGGATGACCCAAACCTCTCTGGAGGGTAGCTTGTAACATGGCCCTGGCTAGGTTTGGACGCCATCTCTGCCCTTCATTTGTAGACAGGATGTTTAACCGGACTCTCTCAGGAGGTTATTGGAGGGTGGGTGCTTAGGTTGACTTTCCCCAACAGCATCGATGTATTCTCCTGAGTATTAACGGTGATGAAAGCTATCCACCAAAGCCACACAATGCTCATCTCTGACGGTGTGTAAAAACCTCACAACAAAAAAGGGTGAGTTTCATGGTTTTGCTACAGCTGAAGGATTATATGAGCCTCTGTGGGTTGTGCAAACTCTTTGGCCTCTCAGCTTTATGAAACACTGATCTGACCCATGGGAGAAACAAAAAATGCATTAAAAACTGCTGTTTATCTCAGCTGCTGCAAAGCTAAGAGTTTGGTGATACAAGCTTTTATCTAACTAGCAAGCAGTGATGTTAGATAAAAGCTTTGGTGTCTTCGCTCTGAAAAAACCTTTACTTTTCTCAATTTAGTTAACGCTGGTCTTCCCTTCCCTTTTCTTTTCTTTTAATCCAATTTTTCAATTCAGCAGTGCTTTACGGGAGGTAAATACTATAAAAGCTAATTGAGTTATATTCAATAAAAGGCAATGACAATCAAACAAAAGCACTGGTTATCTGCACAGTTTCTCAATATTAGGTCTTGCTGCACATTTCCCCTAAAAGCTTGATACATTTTACAGTCAGACCTTCACCTTTAATTCCTGCTGAACTTTCTGTCTCTGTTATCTACCAGAATTAAACCATTCTTCAGTTTTTCAGCTTAATATCATGTCCTATAGGTTCTACACAACAGGCATGTTTGGAGGCACAAATGTTCAGTTACAGGACAGCGAGCACTGCCACCCACAATATTGCTCTCCACAGTACATTTGCAGCCACCACAGTGAAGGAATTACACTAAACGCCTACAAGTGGAGCAATGACGGGGACTTTGAAAGATAAGGGATGCCAGGAGCTTCGTTTTAATGTTTTATTGGCACACAGTACCAATTTTCAACATACCTCTCTCCTCAAGTGCTCATTAAAGCTAAAATTACACCAGTTAAAGGCTTATAAAGCGTCGTATCGCTGCAGCTTGACGGTGAAAGCGCAGCTCCTGAAAGCAATTCCTGTTTCACTGGACAAGCCTCTGTGCTCAAGAATTGGAGCAACACTCAGATCCAGAACCTCCGAGCCACAGCTATACTTACCTGGGATAAAGATGACAGTAATTATCAGGTTTTCCATCGTCATACCTGTGCTAGCGGAATCCCTGCCACACTGTACACACCTGCCCCAGCACAGGTAAATACAGCCCTCCTGCAGTGTAACAATTCTTTAGCTCAGATGACAGATGCTTCCATTGCATACGCTGGTTTGGAAATAGATGACCACAGGGTAGGGAAATGGTTTTAATTGTTAGGAATGAGTGAGCTTCCAGGAAATATACTGGTCCTTCTCTACATGTAGATTGCAGTACTGTGTAGAGAGCGACCATAAAAGAGCTAATATCCACCTTTCGAACCCACAAGGGCCGAGTGTTTTTCTACTCAGAAGATACATTTTTGGGTAATGTGAGTTTTTTCGGTTCATCAAAAAATGTGCATCACCTGACAATCTCTCTCCTAAAAGGAAAAGACATTTTGATGAATTCACTCATTCGATTTCTTACCACAAGTTAGATGTCGTTCTCTTGTCTGTGTGCTAGCTATGGAGTTTTGACATGTCTGTTTGTGCACAGGCTAAACAAATGAGATGCAATGTGTTAATCTGTGAGCTTTGTGAGAACCAAAGTCCAGATGTCACATCTGAAATGTCTCTGTTCCACTGACATCAGCATTTCTTTCATCAGTCTATATGAAAAACACAAAGTCTGTTCCTGGAGTTTACTGTATATATTCTCAGGTAAATGGCATCTACTATAGCAATTACACTAAGCATTGTTTTGTCTTTGTGAATTTAACACAGTTAACCACCATTAATTTGTTAGCTTACACAAAAACTGCAGCTTGCATGAGAATGCTGGTATTCTCATCACTGTTACTTTGTTGTGTCTATCCATGATATCCATCAGCGATATCTTCTAATGTAATTTTACCAACCCTTTGGTTATAATCTCTGCCATCTTTTCTGTCCTCTCTGTCCTGCTGATATTACAGACATGTCTGAACTAGCCGTTTCTCCATATGATCACTTCTTTAATCAACCCGTGACATTTAGCTCATGATGGACTGGGGATTTTGGGAAATAGTGTTGGTAGAAGGTTATAGAAATATTAAAGAAGTATTAAACAAACAACAATATTAGATGTTTGAAAAAGTCTAGACATAACAGACAGGCTAATGTAGTGAACCTCTAAATATACTGTTGAGTAAAGCCAGAGCCAATGTAATCACAAAAAAAGGATTTAATATCTTTGTTTTGTCAGTTTTATATTATATGTTTTTAGTGGCCTTTAACAAACCCCATTTCCCATAAGTCTACAGACCTTTGCAAGCTAAATGTTATGGCTTTCATGGCCATGCACTGATCGAGGGGTGACAGCTAGTTTAAACATAACAGATGACAGCTATGGAGTTGGAAAAAAATACTTTTAAATGCAGTTGGTGGATATGGATGAAACCAAGTTACTTTGACAGTAAGTGCCCATGCTTCCACTAAGGTACATTTTGATGGGAGCTGTAGTTTTTTGTATGCTAAAAAAAAGAAAAATGGTTTAACTCTTAAAGTTAAACTGCTTCCTTGTGTCAGCTCTATACTTAGCACATAAGAAGACAGAATCAGCATATTTCCCAAAAAAACTATTTCTTTAAAACCAGCACGCTGACAGTTGATCTATTGTCACATAAGCCACAACTTTCAATTATTGAGCATGTTTCTAATATAAAGTGACATATGTTATCCTCAGTGGCTTATCTGGGCAGAATAGAAGATTGATTCGATTGCTATAAAAACAGCATCAAGCAACCAGTGAGTCAAGTATTCCTTCAGTGAATGTATTTAAAGCTATTTTCAGATGATGTACTTCTCCAGTTTCTCTAGTGCTTCATGAGGTCATTGTATCTGAGTTACAGTCCCTCTCCAGGTCATGGGCCGGTCCAGTTCATGCTGAGGCCCTCATGTGACTGTTGCTGTTGTTCTGGGATCATGCCGTGTCGGTCCTTGACTGCTTACATGTTGACAGCTCCAGAGAAAAATCTGGAAAGTAAAAAATGGGGAGTGGGAGGGGGGACAGAGATTACAGAGGACTCTACATAGGGGGAAAAAAAGGGAGAGAGCATAATGAGAGAGAGCCAGTGGCGTCTAAATCTTGTCCGGTTGTGGTTGCCATGCCAAAAGCTAAACAAGCGTTTTATCAGTTTCTGAGGTTCAGATTTATTCTGGTGTTGTGAATATCTGCCTCGTAAATCAGTGCTCAATCATTTCAGTCTGTGAAGAGGGTTATAGTGTATGGAGCATCTGCCAGCTAACAGGCACATTGATTCCAGTAAACTCTGAATAAATGCCATTCTCTGAAAATGACTTCAGTGTAAACTCAGATGTTAACAGCACAGGAGAGTACTTCCAGCATTTGAGAAGGACGTATTGGGCAAAAAAAAGCAATGACAAAAGACAATATTTGGCCTTCAGAGGTACTAGGCTGCACCTTTTTCTTGGAATAGACTTTCTTCATTTTGGCTGCACCATGCCTTAAGTTCACAGACTCACCCCATAAGTTTGTATTTTTGAAATGGCGCTGTTGGACACCTGTCCCTCTGCTCTGACCGCTATGGAGGCGTCTACTGACTGCTTCTTGCGCAGTGATAATACCTGCAATAACCACAGAGACATAAAACTGACAGAGGATGGATGCTACACTGTATTCATCTTTCGTGATGTGTGTAACCACGCATGCAGTCCTCGCCTCTTTTATGATACGATGCTATAATTGTAGACACTTAGCCCCACCGCAGAGCTTTATGTCTTCCTGGCTGCGGACGCTCCTCAGCTGAAACAATAAAGGGATCAATGCCTCACTTTTCTTCTTCCCCTTCATGCCAATATTTGTACTGTCCTGTTTTATTTTACCCACCCCCTCTCCCTCCTCCTTCACCTCGGTTGTATGACTCCCTCATGTGCTCAGTTTCCAGACATATGAGGAATATTATTCTGGTTCTTATTAGGCGTGACCGCTCTGACCCTGAGTTGTGATCGAGCCAGCATGTCCTTTCCCACAACAGGAAACACCATCACCTACAATTAGCCAACCAATACAGAATCTCTGGCTCCAATCACAAACCTTCAGCCTCGCAGATCGAATTCTGTTAAACATTGAAGCGGATTATTGGATGGGCCCATGGAGACATAACACAAAACATGGGGATTGCCTAATGCTATGGAGTGTCTCAGTTTATAAGTTTAAAACTCTATGTACCCAAGTGGCCAGGCGGGTCCGACAGCGAGACCCAGCCAAGGGGACACTTCCAAACCAAAAAACATTATTGCTTACAAATAGCCAATCAAGACAGCTTCTTGGTTCTGCGTCAGGTACTTTCAGACCGTAAGATTGCGTAATATGAGTCCTGGCACCAAAAACAGAAGCTTTTAGAAGGAACTTAGAATATCAGAGCAGCACTCCAGCGCAGCAGGGAGTTGGGGTTTTATGAGAAAGCCCACCACTCCTGTGTCCGTTGACTGCCTGACAAATTAAGGATGACACTAAGAATTCAGACCATGTGATCAATATACTTAGTTTTTTCAATTTTTTTGTTTTTTTGTTGTATACTCATTTTTTTCAACTTTCCTCTTCTTGTCTAAGACTCTATTCAGTTAGGGATTTTCACAAGTACTGGATCCACAAGCACTGGACACCTATCCTGTCATTGAACACTCATGTTTGTGGAGTAAATGATGTTCAATTATGCTAATTAGATACTCTAGAAAGGTCTTATCCTTTAACACCAAAGCCAAAGTTTAATGGTAATGAAACAACAACCATTCAGAAAACCATATATTCTACTGTATGCTCTATTAAAGAAAAGCATTTTTTAAAGCTGCACTAATCTTATATTAACAATGCATTAAAGTTTATATTGGGAAAGGGGTCGGTTGGAATAAGGAACCCAAAAAACAGGTCACTGTGTTGTATTTCAGCTCATTGTTTGGGTTCTTTTTCTGGTTTCTTGTTTCAATATGGGAATGGCTTCTGGCGTGACTACTACAGAAGAGTAGTGGTCATGCCAGAAGTGATTCCCATACTGACACAATTCACTCTGTTATCAAAGAGCCAATGATTTAATTAACTGGCCTACCATAAATAGCTGTTTTAGCCTTATAATTTTATATGTCTACACTTTATTTGCAGGTTCTTCCACGCCCAGGTTCAATTGCAATGATAGCACATGTCTAAACAAACATGCAGCTGTACATATATACTGTATGATATCACATGCCAAGAATGCATTTCATATACTGTACTTTTGCATAATTTCTCAAGTGGATACCTGTCTGGCTTGGCTGGGTTACAAAAATGTGATACCAGCATAGGCAGTATACTGAGAATCACACTTATGAGGATCAGAAATCCCAGGAAAGGAATGATGTAATATGTCACATGTCACAGAAAAATATGAGGACGTTGGCAGGAATAGTGAAAAATTACAGTAACTTTGTTAAGGTGCTTGACTTATGTAAATATTACAGCTTAGTGGAAAAACTCTTGCACATTTTGAAGTTGGAGGCACACAGCTTTCACACCTTCCTCGTCAGATCATTTTATTTACATGTTTCTGCACAAGTGATACCAACTCTTATTTGGATGGCGACCATGGAAAACACATAGTGTCTACAGTCATACTCCATGCTACTATGTGTGAATTTAAATTCTGTTAGCGATAAAATCTCCCAGTAGCACAGGCAAAATTAAACAAAAGTTTCAAGAGGAATAGTCTCACTTATTTCATAGTGTAAGCACACTTAGCCTTCACACTGCTGTGATGATAGAGTGGGTGAGGGGAGAAGGATGTTCAAACACATGAGCGCAGCTGCCTGTGGACACCGGCAAAATACTGGAACATGAATGCAGACTTACTAAGGTCACTCCATAAGGTTGACTATTTAGGCAGAAAGAGATACAAAGATTCCATGTGGTCGCTTCCAGGGAACAAGATGGATAGTGGAGGTTATTCTGGCCAGAGGTGTTTGACTAGCAAAGCTAGACTGGGACTCTGAAGGAAAAACTATTAATACACTTGCATCACGAAACATTTTGTCTTCCAAAACACCACTTCAGACACAAAAAAGCTTATTTCCAGCTCATAAAACATAAATCTTTGTCAGAGCAGCACCTGATTCTGCTCTTGTTTGAGTTAGAATGATCCAGTTGCAGCTTGCATGGGCCAGCTTTGGAAACCTCTGGAAGTCCCTCAGTGACACTCTGACTCACTGTTTTTAGGTCATGGAGTACATACTGTAGGCTCTTCTATAGGCTGTAGCTTCCTGTAAAAGAAGTAAGGATAGTGGTGCCAATTGTAAAAGGAAGGGTGCTCTCAGGGGGTTAAAAGGCCCATACTTAGACTTGAGCTCAAGCCCCTGAGGTGCAGAAGTGCAGCTGCTTGTCTGCATTTTAAGGGGAAATTTGGAAAAAAAAGAGGGAATGAGATTATTTTCCATCACATAGTAAATACGGCAGAAAATCACAGTAATTCATAAACAGAACAGCCACATTGATCATACAGAGGACAGTTCTTCTAGAAACTCTCATTTTCTTTCCCCGATGTTCTAGTTCATTTCTTTGTACTTTCTCAGCCACCTGTCCCCAGTGTGCCATTTGCATTATTGTCAAGAAAGGTCACTACATTTATTGTCACTTGGCGTTACATAAAAGTTCCCTCTGCTAATTTGCCTGCACACAATAACAAACTAGTCCAGGCTTAAATTGTTTTATTGTTCCTCTTTTTATAGAGTTTTTTGCTGTGTTCTTTCTCCCATAATAAAACAAGACACACTGGCACATTTGCCAAAAATGAAAACTGTGGTAGATTATAGACATGTCATTATGAAGATACTTGTTTAAGTGTTTGTCTGCTGAGAGAATATAATACTTGTCCCCAAGCTGCAAAAGTTCAGTTAGGATTATGTAAAAACGCACATTCAATATGGCCCCCTTTTCAAAGGAGAGAGGCAGACAGCAAAATCAAAGGTTTTTTTGTAAGAAGAGAAATTATTTGCTAAAAGACAAATAGCTGGCACACAACAACGAGAAAGAGCAGACCTGCTAAGGGAGAGCAGTGGGAATGGAAAAACAAATGGCCATCCAGGAAAACTTTAATGGGTTCTGGGTGCTAACCAATCCCTCTGCTACCACACTACAAACATTTCTACTACAACAGGATGAAGCCTTAAAGATCAATGGTGGGGTGTTTGGGTCAGACTGGTATCATATAGAAAAAGGATGCATCAAAAGAAGGAAAGAATATATATGATTTAAAATAACAGAGAAATTAAAATTAAAGTGTTTTAGTACACACAGTAAATACAAAGAATAAGCAATACTCATTTTGATATGGTATGGACAAGACTGAAAATCTGCAAGAAGCCATAAATATGTACATAAGATACATACTGTATTGGCATTGTGTCAGTTTTTTGGATACTGGCTAAATAAGGCACTATTTTATTATAGTTATATAAAAAAACAGCAATAAATTTATCACACTAGTTAGTTAACTACACTTGTATTTCAGGCCAAACTGATCACTATAAGCATATGATTATTATAACAACTTTGTTTTCTCTTTCTTTATTTTTCATGGAGATTACCATCTTATTGACATTTGTGTATTTATTACATGAATATAAAGTAATGAAACTAACTGCCTAGCCATTTACTGCATTTTATTGGTTGTTTTTAAATACGGTACAGCTGTTTTAAACGCTTGTTGTTTCGCTGCTGAATCTCATTGGCTCCTTTTTGGCCGTCTGTCATCAGCTTCATGGCGACTTCGTTTTTCATTCAGAGGAAATTGTTTTCTTTTTTCCCCGACACGATTTCAATGTGCACACAGCACCAGCCTGAGGTAACCAGTCGGCAGCAGGCAGGTTACTATGAGGTAATAATTGTGTTGTGATAAGTACAGTAAAACATATAATAATAATAATGACCTTTTTTCCCATCAATTGTTATGTATAAAAACACCCAAAATGAACTATTTGATTACTATAAGCAAATTACATCTGTCCCAAGCTTTTTGATTTTAAGCGACTGATCACTGCAACTGTGATCACTATAAACAGTTTCCACTGTAATTTAAATATTGACTGTGTTGGAATTGACTGACTGCAAGAAAGTAACTATGTTCAAAAAATGCACACCTTAAATCCTGCATGATCTGCACAGGGAGAGTGAAAGGATGATGAGGATGAAATGAGGATCTATCTTTCATATATACAGTATTTTTAATCTAAATTTTACACAAAATTATGAAACAAATATCAATTTTTAATCAGTTTGAACTCATTCAGTAGTAGTAATGAAACTAGACACAGATGCAGTGGTGGATGGAGATGGTACAACCTGCTGCATTAACAGGTTGTAAAAACACAAAGCATTGTTGAAATGGCAGAGGATAAAATATTTGCAGGGATTTCACATGCTTTTTTCTGACCATTCTTTCCCAGAAGCTGACTTATGAGGTGATGGTAAAAGTGCAGACGCATTAGCGGCTCAGCAGAATGGCTCTCAGGGCTCTGAGGACCAGACATTAAAAGTCCAGCTGAGGACTGCTCGATTGACAGATCGAGCAGTCCTCAGCTCCGCTGAGGCAGGCCCCAAGTTGAGTCCAAATAGCCAAAGCCCTAGCAACAAACCTGGGAGTCATCACCCACCAGATAAATATTGTTATTAAAACCATTTGGTTGCAGTTGCACAATAGATGCACATAATTTATTCTTGAAGCTGAAAAAATGAATTGTTCCAGTGACCACATTTATAAAAGCCTGAATCCTGAAATACTTGGCGAAATGATGTGATAAATTAGATTTACTCATTCGATTGGACTTGAATCAACTCTTAGGAGGTCTAGTAACGCTGATCAAACTAAAATCATTATTATAGAAACAGTAAACCAGTGTCTACAGTTTGTCACAGGATCAGAGGAACAATTTCATGTCATAAATGTGAAATGACACCTGTGGTTTCTACATTGGCCAGAAATACAATCACTTTTATTGTACCTGGAACATTAGCCACACTAGCCTGTAGAAAAGTCAGTGGATGTAAAGGCCGCTAAATTATACAGAAATATCCAGGTGTGGAACATACTGTCCTCATATGTGTCTACACAAAGTTGTTCTCCAGCCATCACAGAAACATGGAAACCCCTCTGGGCACAACGCCAGTCAGCAGAAGAAAGAGTTTCCCAGGGTTTCACATGCCCTTCAAGCTCTCTGTTTGTGCGTGTGTGTTTAGTCTGGGTGATGTGTGGAGTGCGAAGTTGGAATCACTTATGAGTCATAGGTGAAGTTTAACAGTTACCTAGTCTGATTTGTGACAGTGTATCCACTATGAGGGTTTGATTCATCGGTCTCTGTGGACAGAGAGGCAGCAGATGTAACTGAGTTCTTAATGAGTGATTGATGGTAAACAGTAAAGGACATGCCATACTACTGGCAGACAGAGGGAGGTGGGGTGAGTATACAGAGTTGAAATAAAAAACAGAAGGGAGGAAAGAATGAAGGAGACGGTAGGAAGAGGACTGAAGTTGAAGATGTGGAGAGGAGATGTAGAAAAATGAAAGATGATAGAGGATAATGAGTAGAGAGGTAGAGAGTAGAAAGGGAAGAGAGGTAGAAAGAAAGAAAGATGCAGTGTTTAAGACTGGAGAAAATGAGGGAAGACAGAAAAAAGAGAGAGAGGCTGATAACCTACAGTGTTTTTCCTTGTGGGAGAGTCTCTATGATAGAGTTACAAACATACCCGTTAGTGAATGTCTCACCTTCTGGTCCATCAGTCATAACACAGTAAGGTCATTTAATGTGACATGTTTCAAAATGTATGAAATATATGTTGAACAGTGGCCACACATACCAGCTGAAAGACAGTCAATGACCAGGCGGTTAGGCACAGCATACCACTCAACGTTTGATTGATTTTCCATCTTCTTAAAAACCATTTCCATTAATTTCATGTGAAAATCAGACTTAAAACCTTCTCCTTTTTCTTCAGTGGAAAGTACCTACTAAAGTATGTCATTAAAAAAAAGTGTTGCCGATAACTAGAAAATGACATCGAAGCTTGATGAAAACAGCAGGAAGGTAGGAAACTTATATTCATAGTGATATTTTTTAATGTCTTTACATGAATATATTTTATTTATAGTGTGTTTCTTGATAGATAGTGACATCTATATTACATATTGAAAACCCTACTGTAGATTTTTACAAGGGTGGAATTTTTCTGTAAAGATATTCAGTGTCAAAAACCAAACTGTTACATTCTTATGGCTTGTTGCAGACTCCCGAAACTGAACAAACAACCATAAAAAGACTGTAGTAAGACAAAAAGCCAAGACTTTAGCCATGCACGAATTACAGAGTTTCTCACATGGACAAGCTTTTGCCAGTGATGCACTCAATGCATGCCAGCAGAAAAATGTATAAAATTAGAAAGGCTAGAGAGTTCAGCATCCACAGACTTTCAGCTCTATATGGATTCAGTAAAACCACTTTCATTTGACCAGAAACTGCCACAGCAAACCCCAAACCTCCTTTTAAATGACTCCAGAGTCTCTCGGAACTGCAGGGAGTATGGGAAACTTTCTCATTGTGTAGTTACTGTGATTTCACTCAATCAGCGTTTCTATGATAGCAAAAGAAGAGTTGGATGAACTCATGGGGATATGTGTGTGTAAGAGATAAAATAAAGACAAAAATATTGAAAATTAAGATATCAGATGGAACAATTGAGTCACACAGGATACCTCATGTTGCCATGACAACTTCTCTATCATATTCCACTAAACATTAACTCTGAAGTTGACTATGAGATTCAAGATTCAAAAGGCTTTCATGTTCCTGAGGGTCAATTTGCTTTACAGACTGTAGTCCAACACAAATACATACAATACATCATACACAACACAGCACAAGATCCATATCTCCCACACTGTCACAATGAATCATGGGAAAAAGAAAGAAAAATGCAATGACTTCCGGAATATATTGTTTATGTATGTTGTTGTATAATGTACTGTTAATGACCATTCACTGAACCTCTTCCAAGAAAAGCAATTTGATCAAATGTTTCGTGTCTAGGCACAGCAGGCCTGCTTTAGATTTCTCCATACATGTATTAAGAAGGGCATCGGGTTCATATTAAAGACGCAGTGTGTAGAATTTAGTGGTAGACTTGGCAGAAAAGAAATATAATATTCATAAGAATGTTTTAATCAGTGTATAATCACCTGGAAATAAGAATCATAGTGTTTTTGTTACCTTAGAATGAACTCTTTATATCTACATAGGGAGCGGGTCCTCTTCCATGAAGCCCGCCATGTCGTACCACCATGTTTTTACAGTAGCCCAGAATAGACAAACTGAACACTGGTTCTAGAGAGGAACTTTTGTGTTTTTCACAAGTTTCAAGACCACTGTAGGTTCTCCAACATGCTTGGAACGCATGGGGGAGGGGAGAGGAGATTAATTTGATTGCAATGCAACTTTACCGCTAGATGCCACACAATCATATACACTACAACTTTAAGAGTGATATATATATGCTAAAAATGAGAATGCTGCTTTTGCTTTCCTCTGTTTGAAATCAAGGATTCATTGTGTCAAAAAATGATGGAGAATTTCAAGTGGTAAATATTCCCCAGCAATCATTGCATGCTGCATTATATGCTTTCTGAGAATGGAAAGCTTGAAAGGCATAGCAACAGTAACTAAGGGTGGCAGGGCTTGGTGAGTGGCCAGTTTGTAGTCAGTGTAATAATGGCAGTCTTGTTTAATACAGAGATACAAATGGACCATAGCATGATGGATGAATGAAGAGAACTGGATACAGCAGTGGAGGCAGAGTTCCGTTCATTCCTATGAAGGTTTCTCAGTGGTGCGTGAAGTCAAATAAACCACTTCCCACTGTGAAGAAATTATCTGGATGTTGCTCACGTTTCCTGATAGCTGGGCCTGTAGAACATCAGCACCACAGACTTCCACTGGCCGAGCCAGCAAATGTCCCGTTTATCCCTCTGCTAACTTGATTGAGGATAAAATAATTCAATTGTGCGGCCCTTCTAGACTTTCAAAATTGATCAAAATTATGAGTAATTTTGTGGGGGGTTGTGACGCTCAAAAATAAAGTATCCACCGTTTTACAGACACTCCTTTTGCCATTATTGTTTGTGGGGAAAAATGTTTTTGGGCCCCTGTCGAACCCGGAATTTGTAATTACATGGTTTGGCCACTATGTCAAATTGGATAGGCCCAGTGCTGTTACTGTGGGCTTCTACCATAGAGGCACTGTCAGAATTATGTTTACTTGTGTGTTAGTTTCAAGCTACATTCATATATATATATATATATATATATATGAATTATTTACCACTTATTTACCACTTTACCGTGCAAGTGAAAATATCCCATGCACCTTTATTGGTTAAGAACATTCCTCTATTCTCCTAGGCTCTTTCAAGCTTCCATTGCTATCAGGCTAAGAAGAAGGCTATAATTCTTGAAAGCTCAAATTTCAGAGATGCATAGATTTCACTGGACAGCAATGTTATTGTTATATAACAAGGTATGGTTGGAGCGGGGTCAATCTCAAAAATCATGATAACACATGGCAAACACAGGAAAACTGACAAAGAGTAGTACTTCAACCTCCACATTCCAAAATATCCATGAACTTGAGCACACGGCAAAGTCCTTAAAAGCAAGCTTCACAAAGTTGACAAGTTGGTATTTGCTGCAGGGATATTATTCTGTTTGTATTGTTATGTGTTCTTTTTGTCTACCCCCTGTAGATCAGTTGAGAAAGAGAACTGTCACCTTCAATAGCCTGACAGTAGATGCATTTTGCAATTTTACCAGTGATGTCACCTGAAGGAACAAAATGGGAACGAGGGAGCAGGAGGTATGATCTACAATATGACACAACAGTGTGAGTGAATATCAGCAAAATAAAGTTAATAAAACCCCCACTGGCTCACTCTGCCACACAGTCCTGCCATCAATAATGTAACAACAGAGAGTTTCAGCAGCAAAGTAATAATCAGCATATAAACAAAGCCTTGGTGGTAAATGGATGTTTACGACTGTGTGTCTGGCACTTCAGCTGAAGGTGTGAAATATGAATGTGTGTGTGTGTGTGTGAGTGGCTTTGTATGTCTGTACTCCTGCACGCTTGTGTTTAAGCGTCACTGTAACACCCTACAAGGCTGGTGGCAGTGTGTGTTTTACTCGCATGGCATGTTGGCGTGGCCTCGCACACACGCAGCAGCATTTTTCAGAGTCATGGGCCGCATTACCGTTGGCCAGAACAGACACTTCACACAGCTGTAAACACACCCAGACCCAAGGTCAGCCGCTTGACGTCAGCCTCCGCTTTGCTTCTCCGCCACTTGGAAAACACATGCATGTGCACACGCACACAAACGACTACACACACACACACATACACGTAGAAATCAGAATTGGGATATAAATGTGAATAAACACCACATACTCTAAAAATGTTCTCTAATCCCCCCTTCCTTCCCGTCTTTCTCTTTCATGTAAACACATATTAACTCCCTCCCCTCCTTATACTTATGTCTGTTGTCAATGGTTAATGTGAGCAAGCAGGTTGCCATAGAAATCAATAGAGACAGCTTTCATAGATTAACCAGAATAACAGGACAGAAATCAAAGCCATGTATTACTGTGAAACTGTAGCCAGTCAGAAAAAGGAACTGAGTCCAGTGATAGGAAATTATTTGCTCTGAAATGTATTAGGGGATTGCTACTTTAACTTTATGATTTATTATAGGTTCCTGGTTTAATTACTGCGTGAGTCCAGATACTTTGAATTAAGCAGACTGTTGTGCCTTTAAATCAATGCTGCACCCAAAATCTATCTTTTGAAGTATGAAACACTAACCCTTCATGGACTTGAAAGGTGGCTGTAAATGTTTGTGGTGGAAAACCAAGACTGTGTAAGCTTGGATTCACACCAGTTATAATGGATTGACCAAGTTCCACAAAGAAGAAAAAAACATCAAAATATCCATAGAAACTTCTTATGTAATCTTCCTCTCTGCTGTTCATCCATCCAGTATCTCCCAAATACTAAAATACATAGTTTGCGTTTCAGTCCCCGTGCATTGAGGTTTGAAGCAGGCATGTAGGCAATAATGAAGCGGCCTCCGGCATGTTTACTTGTCTAACTCTTTATTGTAGTTTACTGACCAGCACCAGCTGTGGACTACTAATGGACAGACAAGGAAAAGGAAAGCAAGAAGTTGTTAAATGATTATTTCTGTTAAATAAAGCTGGTGCAACAATAAGACTGAAACAAGACTAATAGTCTACAGCCACCCCATCAGCTCTGTGGAGCTGTACTTGTGTTGTTCTCATGTCATATCATCATTACCATAATAAATGACTTGCTTGTAAATAGCATTCACATTAACCTCCAAGTCATAATGACAACTGGGAAACTAAGATTTTTCTGAAAGCACTGATGACACTTAATAATACCTGAAAACGAACAAACATGGATGCTTCATGTCATCCAAATCAATATAATTAAACCCTGTTTAATGGATAGAATGTAATTTGTCAATGCAGAGCATTTGAAACCCTCACACCAACACACAGAAATCTGAGTGTACACAGCAGTCTGCACAGCTGTGCTATGAGCTAAATGCTAGCGTCAACACGCAAAGTATTGGACAAACTAAAATTTGAACCCGATGATAGCGGAAGATTCACCATCTGGGAGCCATCACTATCTGTGCCAATATATCAAGTTAATATGAAGATGTTTCTCAGGGTAAGTGGATGAGAAGTGGGGTGATCACCAAGGATCCATCCTTTAAGCAGCATGAATAAAATTACCATACTTCATGACGTTCTTCCAACTGTCTTACTGTTGGAATTTTTCTAAAAAGTAAAGATGTCAACATCATTGTGGCGCAAGAGTAAGCAAGTAAGGGGAACACCCAAGTCTTTAGGATTCATCCTCAGTCCTCTGTGGACAATAAAAAGTTGTACACAATTTCATGCCAATCTATGCAGTAGTTGTTGAGATATTTTAGTCAGGAAATAATTAGTGGACCAACTGATCAATAGGATAACCTTCATAAACACCCCTAACTAACGTTTGTGAGATACAATGAACTCCACTTTAGTCAGACTTTTTGAGCAATCTGTGGAGGTCTTAGATCATATCTCCAAACTTCAACATATGAATTCAACATTTACTCAACTGTAAGCTGCTCGTGTGAGCCGACCCAGCTAGTTCTGACAGTTCTGGCTCAGTAAACCAAATCAAATTTCATGTCTTCCCATGGAACGATGTGTTATTTGTGAAAAATATCTGTCTTGGCACGGCTTTGTGTTGACAGACAGAGACTGCCAGAAGCACTTATGGTGATCAGTGCTCTACAAAAACAGTTTTGTACTATACAGCAGAAATACAGCAGTGTAACTTTGTGCACACAATAGTACAAATGTAAATTTTGAAACGCTTGCTGTATAAATCTTGTATTATGTATTGCAAGTGTTTGGTAAATGTCTTGGTCAAGAATTTTTTGGTCATTTTTCAAAACAATTTTGACAATGGTCTCTTTTGTAAATAATTTAATTTACACTGACTCCATACAAATATTTAATGATCCCATTTACAGACCTGTCACTACTTTATAAATCCAAAGGTTTATAAATATATACTCATTTTTTTTTATATAACTCAGAGACAAAATAGGATGAAAGCTCATGGAAGCTGTTTCACATTGTGCAAATAATTTAGCTTTGATGTGAAATTATTTAATTGTGCACAAATGCATCATCTCCAGTAACAATCTAGGTAGAAAAATGAACCGTGGAGCTGACTGGAAACAATCTTTATTTTGTTACAGTAATAATGAACAATGGTTAAATCAGAAATTGCTTCCTACCATGTGGTTTTCCCTCTTTCACTATCATCTGTTCGCCAGGTCAGTGAACAAACACCAATTTATACTCTGCAAACCTCTTTAAGTATCAATATTTTTATTTACTCATAAATGTTCCGAGACTGCTGGAATGAGACCAAACTACTTAGTGATATTTTCTCTGTACATAAATACACTAGTTAACATTGCAGGCTTGCTGAGCATCTTAATCATTTTCAGACATTGTCAGATATTATGTAAGTGATCTAAGCAGTGGGGTCATTCAGTCACTTCTCAGCCACACTTGCCTCTTCCTGGGGTCTGTTGTTTGTTGATCTTACCATTTGGCTGATATATTATGGAAAAAATGCAACCTAGTAATAAGGAATAATAGCATTTGTAGTGGCACAGAATGTTCAGTCAAGCGCGGCATTTGGTGGAGGCAGTTCAAAGTCATTGTGCTTGCTGACAAACTTGCCCCTTTCTTTACTGGCTCTCCAAGAGACATGGGAACCAGATGAGTAGCCACACTGCTGCCATTTAAGCCAAGAATTCATCTGTGTGGCATCCATGTCCACTGAGTCACCCCTGCTCCGTGCTCTTTATTTAAAAGCACACATTCAAGCAGTAAATCACAGGCTTTAGTCTCATCAGGATTTATCTTCATTTAAGTATTAGAAATGCTGATCATCGCTTCTCTGATCAGTGTTTATGTGTTGCATACACAATCTGCTGTTCTTATGTAATGAGAGAGAGAGAGAGAGAGAGAGAGAGAGAGAGAGAGAGAGAGAGAGAGAGTGAGTAAAGAGCGATCATGATCTCTATGGCTCGTTGGTTTTACTTTTATGTCTGTGCTTGCAGTATTGATGAGATCTGGCAGAGTGCAAATCCACCAAGACACAAACATTTTTTCCATTGGGCTTTACCAAATAAAACAGTTATAAACAAGACCCCAGCTTTCCTACCATTCCAGCATCCAAAAGCAAAACAAGATGCTGAAGCTGCAGAAACACTTCCCAGATGTTTGTCATGGGGTGTAGGAGACTGGCTGGTACGATCGCTCGGCAGCTCGTGCTGAGGACAAGGATCATAAAAACCTGTATATAGTCATTGGCTTCTAATGACTGTGTTTTGAATGTCTCATGTACATAACAAAATAATGACACTCTAATCATGGTATCTATCGGGTTTCCGCTGGTCTAAGTACATGCAACACACCACAGAGCGTACTCTAACACATGCTAAATGACTTAGCCATTACAAATAATTTCCATGTGAACACAGTTTTTATTTAGACAACACTTTCTCATATTCCAATATGTGTGTTAGTACATTTTGAAGGCAACAGTGCATGTATTATTATGCAGCCCCGTTTGACTCTTAAAAAAAAAAAAAAAACAACAAAACAAAACTTGTGTGCAATGGTAGCCACAGATGGAACTTATTTCTGTCTTGTAACACAGTGTCCAACGACTTAACAGGAGTGCTGGAAGTCATACTGGTTTCCAGTCGTGATTCCTGCAAAAGGCACCGCTTTCTGTTTCTCTCAGGTGGAGAAAATGACAGAATGTGCCAACCGTACGTCATGTAACACTGTCCCAGGTAGGGAATGTTCAGACTGTTGCTTTCTCATGGCCATTTGCTGATGCTCAACAGGGTTTTGGATGTCATGAGGCATTTGCGAAAACCTTGACGGGGTTTTACTGTACTGGCCTCTTGCTGCTGTGGGCTGGCTATGCAGGAACAAAAGCAAATTCTTTCAGATAAATTCATATTTAGGTACACAGGGATATGAGGACATCTGCTGAAAAGTTTCTCCGACTGCTGGGGAGGCCAAAGAAAACAAAACAACAAATGATATGCAGTGACAACAATAGGCATGCAAGAAAGAGTTTGAGAGCTTTTATGATGTATGATGAGATGACAGGAGGAGATTTTTCACTATCATATTTCATATTGATGAACAGGGCTCAACGGCAAAAACGTGGCCATAACTGAAAGCATATTCTACTCAGTTTAGACGCTGCACAGCATGTCTCCCTTTGAAGAGCAGCTGTGAACTGACTCTTTTAAAGATGGAGGAAGGACGTTCGCCCAGAGCCATGAGGTCCTCTTGGGGTTCCACGTTTACTGTATAGGAAATGTCCACTGCCAAGGTCTACAGTGTGTTTACCCTATGGCTGCCCAAACAGACTACATGTATATATATATATAAATAAAATTCCTCCAACAATATACGCATACACACAGAGAAGCAGGTGCGAGCAGAATAACACACACTCATGTACACACACGCTCACCAATAAACTAACATTTTGGTTTTCAGAGAAACACTTGGGTCTCTGTATTTAGGTGTAGGGTTAACAGATTGCTTCTTGTGGACCCCGCACATCAAACATTCCCATAAAGACAGAATTTGGGGAATGCTCAATGGAACATCGTTTCCAAGTGTGTTTGAACCTGCCTGTGGTAGGGAGAGGACGACAGGATGCGGGCTTAGCAGGGCTAGCTTGAAGCTAAGGTTTACTGTAAAGTTTATGTGAGTGTGTGAGCATTAGCATGTGTGTGTGTGTGTACTAATGTTGCAAGGTGTTGGACACTAATATGTACCTTTGCTGAGTGTAAATGTTTTAGAGGCATGTTGTGAAGCAGACTGAAAGCATCTTTGGCATAATTACACAGTCTGTAAAAGCTGAAGAGGAGGCTCCCTATGAGAGGAGTACTGGCCGGTCAGTGTGAAGAGTGGAAACCAGACTGCCAAAAATGGGAAGTTGTTGACTAAACAGCTGTGTGTGTGTGCTGGCACGTTTGCATGTTTCAGCAAAGTGTTTTCTACAGTAAGCACACAGTGGTTGAGAAGCGGAGTCCATGATTGATGAGCTAATGGAATTTTTTTTTTTTTTTTTTTTTACAAAATTTGGAACTCATTCAGAGCCAAAGACCGTTACAGGTTTATACAATATGTTTTTCAGATTACCCTGGCAGTCTTCTGGTTAAGGTGCATACCACATAAACGTCCACCGTTCCATTCAAGCCTAGGACCTTTATTGCATGTCTAACCCCTCTCTCTCTCTCCTGTGTTTCCTGTTTGTAAGAAACATATTGTGCCAAAATTTACTGTCATATGCACTTTGACAAAATGATTGGTCGGTCACAAGAGGTGAAAGAAAAGACACGCAAGACACCGGAAAGACCCTATTTCTTTCACAATTCATCTTGGAATGATCCAGCTCACTTTTGTTGCTGAACAGTGATGTTTGATTGATGGTCATCGGGGAATGACTAGATCCAGTTAAGTACCAACAGCTGCTGGAGGAAAAACAACATAAACTTATCAAGTGTAACTGACACTGTGGCAACCATTGAATCTACCTTTGACTCTATCCATGAGAAGCAACCGCATCAACCAAGTCCAGGAGGCTCTTCAAAGGCCTGGACTCATTTTTAAATGTATCAGTGAGGACGGAATCAAAGATATGGGCATCACAGAAACAATTTATTGAGATTATAGAGATACAATGGTTTGGCTGTCCAGTATATGACTGACTCGTTCACTGACAACAATCCAATCGGACCTCTAAGTCTGATCAGGCGGTGGTTTTCTTTTGAATAAGCTTCAGATCTGATGAAGGTGCTTTTAGATATTTTGTAGCTTTATATACATGTACGCTCAATAGAAAACAAACATATCTTTATCCCATAAGCCTTCGTGTGAGCATGTCAGTGTCTGTTTATGACTGCGGCCTTATTAATAGCAGTAGTAGCATCAATTGAATATTGAATAGACATAGTCATCGTCACGCTAACTTTTTAAATTAGCATTACTGTATACCATATGTACTATTTTCCTGTTATTTTTGCCATCTATTTAAATGTCAAATTAGCCGATTGTAAGATTTTGGGCTATAATTTTATACATGTCATAGCATCCAAGACAATGTGGCTTTTTTTCCTGTCTTCATTCAAAAGCGTGGTCTTTCATTTTGAGACCATGACGTTCAGATTTTACAATTCATTCCCTCAAAATCCTGTCGTCGCTCTCAAACAGTCCCTGCTTGCATTTACATTTCCTGTATGCTTACACTCAGACATATTGTTGCTCTAACAGATTTCCTTACTCAGGCTGCTTCTGTGCGCTCGTCACACGGTCTGCTCCCAGATTTCGGCTTTGCTCTCAGGTTTTTTATGTAATAATAACCAAAATTCCCCAACTAATACAATACCTGGTGTGGTGTTGACCAATAATATGATCCCTGCCTTTGTGGAAATGTTCACTTTTACTACTAGAGCATCCTGTATGGGCGGTTACTCTTTAACTGGGTTCATCTACTCCTGCCCTCCAGAGCTTTATTAAATGTACTTTTCTTCATTTCTTTACAACATTTGGAATTTAAAAAGACATTAATGTATATACCAGTGCTCTTATGTTTTCTTTGTATTAATAGTTACATATAATTGCAGTGCTGGAGGAGACTCAGGAGCGGAAGTCTAGAGTAAATCTGCGTGCAAGCAGGGGCTATTTAAGTGCAAGAGCAGGGTTTTGAGGGAAAGAAGTACAAAATCTGAACGTGAAATCAATAAATCATGCTCTCAAATAGAAAGACCACGCTCTTGTATAACGATAGGAAAAAGGCCCCTTATCACACTTGGCTCACACCTGCAGTGGGGCTGCCCTTGAGGATGGGGAAGCAAATCAATTTCAATTCCTCATGTTACTCTGTGAGCTTGGGCAACAGTCCACAAGTTTATGCCCCGCGGTGATGTTTAATAAAATGTCTGCTGAGTTCAGACTCTTAGATAATCTTGCAGTTGAACAGGAAGTGTCAGGATTATGTATGTAGACTACAGTATTGAAAAGGTGAAAAGGAAAAATGCATCAATCACATGAAATATACAGGCATGTTCAGAGATGTTTACACAATTTTTAAGGGTTTAAATTAGGTTCCCATTAAAAATCAGACGTGACATGTTGTCTGAAGTAGTGATGACTCAAATTCCAACATCCTGTCAACAAAACACCACAGAACATCAGAACCAGGAGCATTCCGATAGCAAGCTGTGAGGCTACGTCATCAATGCTGCTTCATGTCATGCCAAACTGAGGGGCGACTCAATAGATGTTTCTCTTTAGTAAAATCTCCACCACATTGTTGTTTAAGAAATTTGCGGTTTCATGCTGGTGTGTTCTTGATTGAGGTTTCATGGCACATATAAGGCTATGGGAAACTGCATCAATGTTTTATTTCAACCGCAACCTAGTCAGCCAAGACTTGGCAATGTCCGCAGCAGATTGTGTGTAAACATGTCATGTGAGAGCAATCGCTATATGCCAAGAAGCACTTAGATTAGGCGTGCTTTGTTTTTAGCTATTACGTATCTTCTGCATTGTTCTGGCTTGTCTTTGTATTTCAAAGCTGAGTAGAAGATCTTAAAGCTTTACCCCATTTTAAACCATGATAAGATAAGGATCTTGCAGATTTGTTCCGTTTATTATTGTCCTTTAATTATAAGTACCCAACTGGGAGCTCCTCTTTAAACCTCTCCATTCACATACTTACACACATTTTTCTAAATATCGCCATCATTAGGATTTTTGGGAGGGACACTGGCCACTTTATTGGCACTAGAAGACACAAAAATGATGCAAAAAAGCAAAAATGAAAACAACTGAACACTAATGACCTTCTGAAGCTTCTTGTAGTGTTTAATGTAGCATAAAGAACACAGCATAAGATGACAATATCCTATTATTGGGTAACATGAGTCACAACTTAATTTCTCATGACATCCACCCCTGATAAACCAATGAGCTGAGTTTGACGCACTAACACACAGCTGCCACAGTAGTAGTATTACTGGCAGCAGTACAGGAGGTATTGTTATTGCCTGGGATAAATACAGACTTGCCGCCCTTGACACAACCCGTGCATGATCTATTGCCCATATGGCAAAAAATACCAAACACCGCTTTGTGCTCATCAGATTTCTTGATGTCCCAGATGTGTTTGGTAGCCTGAAGACAACAGACTCAGTGCTTGTTAGCCTGTGGATACTTTGCTGCTTTGTAGACTTTGGAAATACTGCAGTTGAGTTGATTCGATAGACTACTTTAGTGCCTGTTAATTGTTTTGCATTGTAATGAAAATATCTTTCTTTTGTCCAGATCTTTTCTTATTTTGTCTTTTTCCCGCTTTATTTACTGCAAAAATCTTACTTGTGAACCATCACCACAATTATCATGGTTAAGTGCATAAAAAGCAAATTCTTTTATCAGCTTTATTAGCATACAGGCTAATATTCTGGGAGGATAATGAAGCATAAATGTATTAACTACTACTTGACACACACAAACAGCGTCCTGCATTATAGTGGCCTGAGAGGTGTGCAACACTCATTACTAAAAAACATTTAAATTTGAAGTCTAGACTCAAGTGTGCTGAGACAACTGAAACACTCCAACTCCTAGCACTAAGTGGAAGACATAGTAATCAATGGAGGAACGTTTGGCATGCACAAAGAGCAGTGAGAAGATTGTAATTATCTGAGATACAGCTGACTCTCACAGACCCTGCCTGACGCAGCTCTTCAAGCTTGACACATAAGCATGCCCAAACTAAAAGCAGCTTGTAGCTAATAGAGAATCTTTAGCAGAAAGTTGGTGTATTTATATTTTTGCCAATATATGCAGTTCATGTCAAAATATGTGGTTAGAAAGTAGCTGAACTATGTGTTCACTCATAATTAGGACGTTGTGGTGCTACATTTTTATTACATTTCATATTCATAAGACAAGAAATGCAAACAGGACTTGTAAATTCATTAATAAACATTATGAGTCTGGGTACACCAAGCTAAAAACCAAAGCGGTCAATGCAACAACCCTGCAATAATTCCTACTTTCATGAAACTTATAGTTCAGTTCTGTTGAAACAGTTTTAGAGAGGTGTTGATATAACTTCAGAATCATATTGGAGGCTATAATTTATAGTGCTGTTGACTTGGATTACGTCATACTAAGAGGTGTTTTTTAATCTTTAAGTTGACATACATATGGTGGTGAAATGACAAAAACTATATTCTGGAAAACGAAGTTCTGTTTTAATGTAATCTCATTCAACCACCTAAATGTGTCGAATCACATGTATGGTCCTGATTTGAAACAAGTATCCTTTTAATTTAAGTGGTTGGTTTTAAATGTGCCTACTGCGTTAGCTTCCCATGTCTGACTGTGGGGACGCAAAGCAAATTTTAGAAGCAGCATGATTACATAGAAAGTCAATGCAGAAGACATGAGAAGTGAAATTGTCCTGGGCGGTTCAAGTTGGCACATATTTTGTTTAGAGGAGTTTAAAATGTTTCAACTTGAACGAAACATTTACGTGTAGCCTATGCTGGGGCTTTATCAGTGTGCTTTATAAACATACAGAGACAAGAGAGGGAAAAAGAGAGCTACTCAAAATAAAAAAGAAAAGAAGTTTTTGGTGAGTTCAATAAGAAGTGAAGCTAAACGCAAAAACACACATACACACTCCAACAGACATGGTCTGTTCCTAGCTAGCTTACAGCTAATGCACAGTGATGTATTTTGACTGTTTAGCCCTATTAAACACAAATGTCCAGTCCAGCACAAGGTAATAATTTGCTTGGTGCTCTGCCCGTGTACACCATGACAATATAGCAACTCACAGCTGTAGCAGGCCTTTTTCATGTTTTGTACCACAGTGGTAAAATCACAGATGTAAATAGTATATTCTAAATAACAATTAACAATGGCTGAAATCAATCACGGTCCTGGTGTTGTGTGCATGCTGGCTCACTATCGCACTGTCACGGTTTATTGGGATCCTTGAAAAGAGTCGAACCCTTGTTAATATTATTAGTAACACCTGTGCTTTTCCAACAATGATATGTTAAAAATGGGCGCTGTAAAAAAAGCCAATTTACAACAAAAACTATTAACATTCTTTTTGTTTCGTTTTTTGACACAAAAACAACACTAGACCTTTTAAAATAAAAACGACAATGATAGTTCCTACAAAGTTTGTCGACAAAGACAAGCAACATGGTTATTTGGAAGATGGACAATGAATATCTTAATTTCATCTCATTTAATGACCTGCATGTGTGGAATCAAATATTCTCCTGATTTGGAAAACACTATCCTCCGCCCAACTCAGTTTTAGCTTGACATGTGGCACTAATGAGCAACATCTTGCGTTTTGGTAACGTCATGGCTTGAGGAAATGTTAGCTAACGTTAACATTTTGAAAGTAACATACTGAAAATAACTGAAAATTAGACAGGAGCTGTTAATCACACTATGAAAAAAAGCAAGCCAGTAAACTAATATTTACAATACCAATCCAGATTGTGGACATGCTCAGAAATGAATGTGAATGAGAAAGTTTCAACTGATATTGGTATTTTTTTAATGTTAGCTAATAGCTTTAGGGTTTTAATTGCTCCTCTCAAACTAAATCCAGACTGTGAGTAGTGCAGTATTTTAGGAAACAATGGACTGAAGAAAGTTTCTGAATGAGTGACATGGACACTCTGTGTGTGTGTGTGTGTGTGTGTGTGTGATCCACCTTAGTGGAAATTTGTCTTTGGCTTAACCCATAGTACAGCAAATGTATGTCACACATAGCGCAACACACCATAAACATACACATTTTACAACATATAATAGTGCGAATGGGCACGCAACAGCAGGTTATATAAACAAATCATACCAGATAGGCAATCTTATAAGACAATAAGCATTCCCTGATGCAGTCATTTTGTGTTCAATGACTATATGGCACAGGGAATAAAAGACTTCTTGTATATTTTCCGTCTGGCCCTTGGGAACCAGAATCGACAGCCAGACGGGAGTAGCTAAAACTCTGAGTGTAATGGGATGTGAGGTATTTGCAGTTGAATGTTTGGCCTTCTTTTGTACAGCACATTCAAATATATTGCAAAGTTGTTTTTGTGGTTTGCCGATCACCTTCCCTGCAATGTTTTGGAGAGCTTGCTTTTGCTCGTTACAAATAACTTGCTGTATCAAACCGTTATGTTGAATGATAAAATGCTTTCAGCCAGGCTCCTAATGCCATTTCAAGTATGTGTTGGCTAACGCCAAAACTCCTTAGCTTCCTGATTAAAAACAAGCCCTCTTGGCTCTCTTAAAATGCTCACTGAGTTCTCATTAAAAGTTCTGGTCTGATCAATGATTGTGCCAAAGTACTTACTATTTCTTATATAGGCTAGTTATTGCATGTGACAGGGAGGATGTTACTGATTCCACTTGGCTTTGATCTATTACAGGTTTTTTTTTTGGCCACACTGATTTCTAGTTTATTTGCATGACACCAGTCCTGCAGATAACCTGTCAGTAAAAGGCCTCCTCATGTATGGCACTGTCTTCCAGGAGATCAACTAGGGCCATATCGTCAGCATATTTGCACAGCTTGACATTAGTGCTCTGAACAGTTATTTCATTTGTATAAATGGAAAACAGCAGTGGTGACAGCACACAGCCTTGTGGTGCCCCGATGTTTAAAAAAGCTTGTTTGAGTAGACCACGTTCATTAAAACTCTCTGAGGGCGGTCAGTTAGAAAGCTTCTAATCCAATAAATGAGACCATCATTCGTCTTTAAAAAGTAATTGTAAAAGAGTGTCAATTTGCATAGTGTTGAAAACAGAGCTAAAATCAATTAAAAGAACATGAGCAAATTATTTTAATTGGGCCCGTGTCCCCATTCCCCCTGTGCGACTTATAAGCAAATTATAGAAGGTGGAGTTGATTCCTGACATAAGATGGGTGCTGACTTTTCTCAGCTAAAAGTGGATTGAGTGCAACTGGTCTAAAATCTTAAAGAAATGTTGCTCCAGAGACTTTAGGCACAGGTTTTACTTGGATTTTTCCCATGAGTTTGGAAAAATACAACTGCTAAAACTATAGTTTGGGATGAATGTATGAAAAAGTACACAATGTCATGTCTGAAACAGCAGGGCTGTTGTATTGGTCTGAATTTGTTTAAGCTAAGTGAATCACATTAACTGGAACCACAGTGTACACTGTAGCGTACTTCTTATGTTTTGACATCTATGCTGTTGTAGAGTAAACTATTGTCTGGCTGACTTACACTTAAACACATCAGTGCTGATCCTTTGTGTTCACTATTGTCTTCCTCACTGTTGATTGCCCTTAAAGTTGAAACCCTTGCAAGGTCTTAACAGATTGGTTAAAGTCCTGTCCAGAGAAAGTATTTTTGCCAAGGAAACATGAGCCTCCTCTTCATCTCTCTTCACTACAGACTCAGCGGACATGATTTAAAAGGGGACAGCCCACTTCATTTCAACGCATGACCCTGTTTGTTTCTTGGAGCTGTTGTGGATCTGTTAACTCTACATCTACTATTAGACAATACTACCAGAAATGCAGCACATCACCACAGGAGGGAACAGAGGTCTGACAACTTTATCGTCCAATTACTCTGGGCAGTCATCCTGAGTTTTGGTCCAGTGGAGATTTTACAGACAGGCGTGTCTGCCACTGCACTGTAGTCAGGGTAAGGATGTCAAAATTTGAGATGAAAAGTGAGGCCTGATAAAGATATATGTATATAAAGATATGCATATATATATACATATATACATACATATATACATATACATATATATATATATATATATATATATATATATATATATATATATATAGATAGATAGATAGATAGATAGATAGGTATATATATATATATATATATATAGATAGATAGATAGGTAGATATATATATATATATATATATATGCTGCAGTTTTTTGTCTTGAGTTCAGCACAATCTAAACTGACATTACTGTGATAAGGACAAGCCTGGATATATAATTGGAAAAGCATGAGGAATGCACATATGTGTATACAGGCATACTGTTCTGCGGCATGCATTAGGACCCACTGGATGCTTGAGTATGGAAATTATGTTTATGCTATGGCCTTTACGGTCATCACATCTCAAGCCAACTGAACATCATGGGAGATTTTGGAGTGTGGAGAGTTTGGTGGTTCTTCAGTACAATTTAAAGTACTCACCTCCTTATTATGCTACTTTATACTTTTACAGCTCCACTACATTCCAGAAGGAACTCTTTTACTACTTTTTACTCTTAGTTTCTAATTACTTTTCAGATTAAAATTTTACATAGAAGACTTGAGAACCTATGGGCATATACTGTATGATGTACTGCTACTGATCAAATAATAGAAGGAGTCACGTGATGATGGTCTTGAGTCAAATTGAATGGGGTCCCACTGGGGTCCCAAAGTTAGTTTGGTTATATTTCGAGTAAATTCAACTTTATTTAAGAAAAACAATATATCAGCATAATATCAACTGGAATACTCTTATATTACAACTAGATTTTGACAAAGTGTCCCTCTGGGTGACAATTAATTGGTTGCCTTGCTGAGGAGTTGAAGGTGTGCAGCTGATCATGATGACAAATACGTTGTGTTTGCTTTGGCTTCTTTCCACCAGTCATCCAGTTTTAATGTGACAGTATGCTTTTCTGCAGTGGTTGTTTGGTTTGCATTAGCAGTAACTTACCCCAGCTCTGATTCAATGTAAGGAGAGTGAACAGTTAAGCAGTATGGATATTATAATAGAGCGAAAATTACATTAGATTTCATGCATGCCTTGTGGGAATCCCTCCAAGCGTGTGAAGGCAATCTGGATACAAAGTGGCGATAGCAGATAAATTATGATATGGCTACTTTTACTTCAGTAAATGATTAGAATACTTCTTTTATCACTATCCACCACCATTATCATATTGCCAAATAAGAGGGAGCACTTTGGGAAAAACATCATCCCTTTAGTAGCATTGAAGAGACATGGATAATAATGCAATTTATAATAATATAACAATGATCTATATCTAGGATCAAATCAACATCTGATTGTGGTTTTAGGTCCTAAGTCAGGCAATATGTGATTCATATGGTGGACGGTCTGGTCGGCTTTTACTTAAATCATGCGTATGAAAAGTGCATGACACACAATAAAGCATGCTTTGCTCATGGTCATGCCGGACAGCTGCTGTTACTGATCTGTTGTCAGTCAGCAGCACTAATAAAATGCTCTTCAGGTAACAAAATAAAACAGTTGCCTCTTTTTCACTGCTGCTGTCTGCTTTACCGTTCAGGTCTTTCCATGCTTTCGAGTGCACACTCTCCAACTGTTACATATTTATTGCTGGTCCTCTGAGCTTGATTAGCACTGTGCAGATTGGAGGCAGAGTGCATAGACATAGCTGTTTTATTGTTATATTATGAGCGGTGCGTCTGCTGTCGACTCTCCGTTGCTCTGGCTTCAATGCGGGTCACACATCTGTCAGCATCTAACCACAACAAGCTGTTTTCCATCGCCTCTGCCCAGGCCGGCACATCATTATTTTGTTTGGATGCTGGCCCTGTCACATGTGTGTCACACTCTCTGGATGTTTCATCACTGTAGCTGGTGGTGCTCTTTCTTCCACTGCCGAGAGAATTCGTTATTTGTGATTAAGTGCTCCTATTATACAAAGAGGGTCATAATGGGTATGAATAATAAAATACTAGAAGTGCTTTTCTGTGATCCCTGCCATCAAACATGTATTAAGTGCATTAAGGCTTTAGATGTTTTTTTCACAGGGAATGTGTGAATGTCTCATTGGATCTCAGGAGAAGGAGCTGGAATATGAGGTTGGATATAGGGGTTTTATCTGGTCTAAATCATGCTGGCTTGAACTGTACATCTGAGAGGCCTGTGTCACCTGACATCAGATTGAAAGGTCTGAATAGACAAAATTCACTATCATCACGCTGTAGGAGCATCAGTCGTTGCTGGAATGTGAACATCAAAGAGCAGACAACAAAAAAACCCTCACAGACTCACATCTTACCTTGAAGGCACATTTTGTCCTATGGAACAGGGTGAAGTAGTTACAACAACAGAGAAGGAGGATTACACAGCTGTAAATACGACTTGCAGTATGAGATCCATATGGTCAAAACCAAGACCATGTGAAAACATGACACATGAGAGGATATGAACTTTTTATTTATTTTACTTTTTTATGAAATGGAAATGTTTCCACAGTCAAACATGCTGATGGCATATTTTAATCAGAGACCAATCTCAGAATCGTGCCTTTACATATTCGTATATCATTATAGAGGAAATGACATGTGCTAAAAATAAATTACAGGGAAGAGATAAAAGAGCAAACAATAAAGCAATCCTTTTGATCGCTAACTTTACCATATTATCATCATTTAATCCTAATCATATGAATAATTCACCGTTCTGCCTTTAACACAACAGCATCTAATTATATCTGAATCCAAAGTGATGCTCGAGGCTTTGTATGACACGAGAGGCTAAATGTCCCCCCGCTCCTGTGACTCACTTCCTCACATTGTCAGAAATTCATGACGTTGATAACATTAGTCAACACTTGAGCACTGCAAAGTGATACGAGACGTCACTCGGGGAGTCAAAGGTCAAGGGACGGGAATTAATAAATGCTGGCTTGTAACAGAGACGTGCAGCCTGTGGCTCGACACCATCAGTCAAAGATCACCCCTTATGACGTCTGCTTATGGGCATGAATCATAGCCAGTGGCCTATCATACACAGTAGAAAAGCATAGCCTGCCCTCTGGAGAGCCTGAAATCCTCTTCATGTCTGGGAGCATGAGAACAGTTTAGTTATCTAAATGTGTACAGTGTGTTAAAGACCCAAAGCATCTGTGATATTTAGGATCATTAAAGCTGCAAGAAGCACTGTTATGATATGAGAGATGCAAACAATTTAACATTGGTGAGTCAAGTTTTGTCCCAGGCCTCAGCTGCTCTGAGAGATTAGACATTTTTGCCCTGAATAGAGTCTTGGTGTTTTCCTCCAGGCTGTGTACCATCACAAACAAGCACAACCAATCAAATGGTCAAGGTTATCAGTTAGTGTAAGGGTCTCTGGTTGGTGCCGGGGTCTGGCAAAGACTCAGAGTGATTCAAGAGAATGGAATTCACAAAACTAACACAATTTTGCCTGTTATCAGAAATTATGTTTATTTTGTTTTTTATTGTAAGACCTTTTGATTTTAACCTTTCATCTTGTATTCTGTTCTTATTATTGTGATTCGATCTGTTGCTTCATGTGAAGGAAAAGATAAGGATTACATTACATTGAACATTACATTTTGGGTGTTTCATCACACTTTTCTCCACACAAACACTGACCATTCACTTTAATGTAAGTTGTTTTGTTTAAACAGGTAAATCAGATGAATGCTTCTTGTTGTGAATCATTAAAATAGCTTAAATCAGCATGAAATGACAAAAAGCAACATTTGGAGTTCAGTTGGGGTCTTTGGGTCTGACTTCCTGATGAATGTCCAGTTTTGCTAAGTTTAACAGCTACTGTAGTTGGTAATGTGTGGTTCTGGGCCTCTAGTGTACAGTTGATTTATCAGAGCTTTTGGTGTAACAGCTACCTGTTGCTGCTGGACACGCAGTGAAGTTTCAGGCCATAAAACCAAAACAATGAGCTTAAAGATGCTAAAATGCTGCATCGAGCTGGAAATGCTAGATTATTCTCTGTGGGTTCAAGAGTATGAGCGACAACTTATAGGTCCTGATAAGCTGGAATTTGTGCTGCCTGCACAAACAGGTTTATTCACAATGATGAAAAATGATCAGACCCCCCCCCCCCCCAAAAAAAGAAGACTTTCATGATACATAAACAATAAAAAAAACCCATCCTGAAACCTGCTCTTTAACATTACACACAGTAATTGATCCATTGTTAATTTAAACATGTTATGAGTCATTTAATTAGTAATGTAATCAGTGCAACTGAAAATAAATGACAAAACAGTAAATTCTGAATTAGTTTTCAAAATGAAAACTGATCACGTTGGGCTTTGAGACTTCGAAAAATGTTTTGGACAGACACAGCGTTGATAATCCACTGAAAAAGCAGAAAAAGGGACAGGCTGATATGAATGCTGTAGGTTCGCATTAAAGTCAAGTCTGGTACATAGACGATTGTAAGCAATCAGAATTGTATAATTTAATGAGGCTGCATTTGTACTGAAAATCCCATTAGAAAGATTGGAACACATTTGCGGCAGCGAAAATTGTCATTGCCATCCACATACTGTCCATCTGTAAAGTCTGCACTGAACATTTTGGTCTGAATCCATGGAAAAACATCAATTGTAATGAGGGGTTACATCAGCACAGGGTGGATGTTTTTTTCCCTTCACATGGGAACCCAATTTATGGTTGAATTCTGAGGTTGAAATCACAGAGAAAGTGAAGGCACAGCTGTCAGTCTAGTTCAGACGGGACGACATGGATGAGACGAGGAACACACAGGGTGGTACGGTACTTGAGGTTTAGCCATAGCGTTGTCTTGGGCTGCTGCCTGCATACTTTATCAGACCCAGTGGGCCGAACACTTCAAGGTCCATTTTCAACACTGTGTGTGGGAAAAGCTACTGCAGGCACCGTTCAGGTCAGTTTAGGCCAGGTTATTACGAGGAAATTAGAGTTCTTTTTGTTGGCATTGTTATGCCCCGTAACACAAGAATAATATACAGAGGATGTAGCACATAGTTGTTACATATACTACAATGCAAAACAGGAAAGAGTGCTATATACAGTGGTATGATATAATCAACTGGATCTTATGAGTAAGGTCAAATGATAGGGTGTACTTCTCTATAGAGGAGGGAAGATGACATTAAAACCTCTCATGATATAACGGCATGAAGTTTCCACTCATCCAACCATCATGATAAACTGATGAGCCAAAGAGGACAGGCAGATGTATCTTTACTCCATCTCTGGTACAGTACAGTAGAGTTTGGGGGTATGGTAAACTGTGTGAAGACTGGTGTCCACACCAGCGACACTGTGATTATGACTGACCTGAGTAAATATTTTACATGGTTAAAAAAGGGAATTAAGGTTGAAAAGAGGGTGAAAACCAACAGATCTGTAATTATATCAGTGCCTTGCTTTTTGAAGCCATATCGCCTGGTACGGCCGAGGTCACATAAGGACACACGCTGTACGAGTACAAGCACAGCATGGTGCTATTCAAGGCCCCATAATGGGAAACACACAATAATTTAGCAGGAGTGAGCAATCCACAGACTCCACAGGCAAACACAGTATGGTAGAAATAGTTGGCGTTCATCTCCATCTGTAACCAGGGGCTATAGTGTAACATACAGCTAAATAACACCAAAATGATAAACCGTCTTCATATCTTTCTTCAATTGATCTTGTGTTGAAACTCTTCCTGTGGGATGTGAAAGCAGAAAGAGATGCTGTGTCTCCCAGGCTATCTGGTGAGTAATGGGAATGATACAGAGTGAGTCAGGACACCTGCTGCAAATGTACTTGCCTGTTGTTAGTATGCGTTAACTCCAAAAACACATGATATCTACTAAAAAATGATTAATTTTGAAAACCTGGCACTGATTTCATGCAAGGGATTGACAATTTAATGAATACGATGCTGATAATTTGATACTAATTGGGGCTTAGGAGTGCTTCAGGCAATTTATTTTAGGGAATTTGGCATTTGTGGTCTCATATTTTCCCCTGTCTTTAATTTGTGACCTCACAGGTTGATCACCTCTGCCAAGATTTTATTTTGAATTATGGGTTTTTCCTCAGTTGATACTTTGCGATCCTCTGCTACTCCAGCTGGAAGATTCACTATACAGGTCCAAATATTAGCTTCACATTCTCACAAACCTACAGCACTGGCAGGCCTCCTAGATCTTACCTGTGTTCTTAATCAGATCGGCTGCTTGGCATGCTGTTGCTGGAATGTGGCGAGAATCAATTAAGGGAAACCTGCAGAGTTCTCTGCATTTCCAGGTCTGACGAGCGAGGCAGACACAGGTCTATGGGAAGGTTGGGGGGGGGGGGAAGTATAACTAAATCATATGGTATGTTAAAAAATATTTTCACATTATCTTCTCAGTTGGTGGTGAAGACTGAGTTCTGCGAATGTCTGAAAGCTGTATTTTTCTTTCCCATCTTTAATGAATAAAGTATTTTGGGATATCAGGTTCTCTAAAGAGACTCTAGATTATTGCTTTGAATGTGCTGGTGTCACCACAAAGTCAAACTATATCGTACTGAATGTACATTTATTTTGAGTGTGCGTGCAGGGTTCGACATAACACATGGTCCAATAGCACTGAGCCAGTAAAAGGTTATGCAGGGCAAGCTGATTGGCCCGAGCCAATGACCGCCAATCGGACATGAGCAGATTTTAGGAGACGTCATTGTTTTCAAGGCACGTGACCAATTACAAACATCATGATTCACTGAAATTCACATGGAGGATTCTGCACTCTTAGCCCGCTAGACTCTAATCGATGAATATGATGCAATATGGGCAACAATACTCCTATGGCAATGACTGTGGTATGTTTGCCGACTTATTCGTTGGTCATTTAGCATCATCACACAACTCTCTGTTTAAATGTTAATCACCAAGGCTTATTTATTACAACATATACAGTTTAGTTTAAACCAACAAAAACCTTGCAGCTGATGACCAAGGAGTGTTTTTTTATATTATTGAGGTCTAGCCTTCATCTCTGTGACTCCTGCTGGCTTTGTCAACATCATCTACAGAAATCTGTGATGAAGTACAGCTATTTCTCTGTCTGTTTGTTTAACTGGGGTTAATATAGGTTTAACCCAGACTGAACACAAACAAATGCTTTTATGTTCTTTCTGAATACATTTCAGCATTCATTTGATTATTAATGTTGCTAATCTTCATTTATTTAAGTGTTCTTATCAAGGTCATCCATACTCGCTGAAATGTTCTCATCACAAATTATGTTCTTTTTTCCTCTGTGTGTTCCATATGCTACAGCTTTACAAAAAATGTAGAGAAAGCTACATTTTCCCACCATTCATTTACTGATCCAACATGTGCCTTATTTTATATTTTGCATGCAAAAGATAAAGGATAGAGTGAATAGACAAAGCATTGAGTTAAAAATAACATAATATATCAACATTAGATATTGATAATTAAAGGAAAACAACCAAATCTAAAGGGAACTTCACTGTTTTAAATATTATGTATAATAAATCACCAGAATAGTGGGGAAAATAGTTCTTTTCATTTTTGGTTGCTGGGCCAGTGAAAATATACAAGAGGCCAGTAAAACTCTGATCTATTGGCCAAGAGGGCCATTGGGGGAAAAGTGTTACGTTGAACCATGGTGTGTGGTCCCTAATGAACATCATGAGAATGTCAAAAAGTGTGTCCTCCTGTACATATTAGTGGGTATCATACAATCTCATAAAAACAACCAACACTCAAGTTCTGGCAAATACAGAAATGAGAAGAAACTTGCAGCTTCTCTCATCTGGTCTTCCTTCCTCCCATTCGGCATACTTTCCTTTGATCAAAAATAATAATATTTTCATGACAGCCTTGTAAGATAAGATACACCCAGAGGAAGTTTTAAGACAAGCAAAAGATAAAGGATAGAGTGAATAGACAAAGCACCGGGTCAAAAAACAGAGTGGCTCAGCTGTATTTAGTGATGTGTCAAACAGGGTATACGTGGAGATGAGACACAGCCCTCGGTGCAAGAAACCCTGGCGAGTTGATGGATAAACACACAAATACAAACATGAATCAACTGAAAATCAGAGCGAATAGAAAGGAGTTACAAAAAAGAAGGAAGAAAGAAAGAAAGAAAGAAAGAAATTGATGGGTTTCATCCATGAAGTGAAGTAAATGTTTGAGGGTACTTGGAGGTGACCTTAATTACTGGTAATAAAAAATTATGGCACCACTTCAGAAATATATACAAGGCTCAGAGGAACATTTATAGATTTTTAAAAAATTCAAAAAAGTGAAGCTAAAGTGATGCAGCGTATGACATATTCTGCAGTAGAAGCTGCAGCCTCTCAAATAGATGGAAGGAGGTCCAACAGCACATGAATAAAGACTCCAGAAGTAACAATAACATTCATAATTTCCACAAGGACATTAAATATTAGCGGCTGTGTAATAAATGTAGACTTACATTACTTTTGTTAGCCCAGCACAGTCCATAAAACTATGAAACCAGAGCACCTACATGTTGCAACCACTGAACATGTGTAGAGTAAAAGCAAGACAATCATTTCCAAACACCTGTGGAAATTATTGGTGGAAAAGGTGACAATGTTTTTTTAAAAATTTGAAACATCGCAAACACTTTTTATGATGGCTGAGGTGGAAAAGTTGGCGTATCGAAAGCAAAATTTGACAAAGAGCGATGGAAACAGATTTTGTGGTTAAATCATGACGTAAAAAAAATGTGGCTTAAATGTCTACTTGTGTTTCAGCTCCACTGAAGAGACGAAAAATAGCAACAGACAAAAACATCAGATTTGTGTGGGCTGATGAGAAGACACAATGTTTTCTATGGTATGTTTAACTGCTTGAGGTTTGACTGCCACCATGTATGTATTATAAGAGCTGGGCAGGGTGCCGCTTCTCAACGTTGCAGCCAATTTTTGGAAATTCGGCACTAAATTTGAATGGATACCTACTGTAGTAAGTGTGATTTAATAGGTGACCAGCCTATCACCTATGTCCTGTCCTCATACTGATTCTAACAGGCAGTTCCACTCACCCTCCACCTACCTGAATGTATGCTACCAGTGACTTACATTAGCAAGCTATCCAAGAAAACATAACAAGTAAAGAATACATCTTCAGAGCTACCAGAAGACAAAATCCTCCTGTTTTGGCTGAAGTTAGCTGCCACACACCTCTAGCTCTTGTAACAACCTAGCATGTTGTGGATTAGCCTCTTCACTGAATGCCCAGAGACGATACTGATTAACTTTTCAAGCTACGGTAAAACAGCTAACAAGCTATCCCCAATACATCCATCTAATGAAGCGATACAGGGATTAGTGGGGATCATCCCTATGTTCCCCGGGTCCTATGTTCCCTGCTTTGTATGTGACCGGGGAACATAGGGATGATCCCGTCTATAGTTAGCCAGTTAGCTGAGTTAGCCGGCGAGTTAGCCGGAGTTAGCCGGCGAGCTAGCAACCGAGTTAGCCACCGAGCTAGCAGCCGAATTAGCCGCCGAGCTAGCAGCCGAGTTAGCCGCCGAGCTAACAGCCGAGTTAGCCGCTGAGCTAACAGGCGAGTTAGCCGCGATCGGGGAACATAGCTACGCTCCCAATTAGTGCCTGTATTATAATGACTGAATTTCTAATTGTAATCACTTACGTACTATAGGTTACTAATTCATTGCAATTGTAATTACAGTAACTCGTGTTAATGTGAGTTTCGAAACAACCCATTCTTGATGAAGGCTGAGTTTTTGTAGAGATGCTAGCTACACAGTTGCCATTTTACTTATTTGAACACAGGTGTAACTAGCACCATTTGTACTTGTTGCGTTGTTAAGATCCATTTACTTTGTATTGTTCCAATTTAGTCAAGAAGTCAGACAATCAGTTCTAGCCAGGTTAGACATTGATAGTAATACCAGGTGATAAAAAGTTTGCTGTATTTTACATGTTCAAAAACCATAGCAACATGTCCACAGATAGAGGCTGGACAGTGCTGTGTGTATGACTGATTTCATGAGACACAAATAAGACAAAACTGCTGATAAACAGGATATTACTACAACTTTAACACTGTCGATGCACAGGGCTACCATCTTGGATTTTAAGGTCAGGGCTGGTGGGGTACGTTCGACTTCCCCAGTTGGGAATCCGACTTAAGAGGGCGTTCCAGTTGAAGTTTCTGACTGGGAACTTGGAAATGCCGGCTTCCAAAAGTGGGCAGACTTTTGTCTCTGTGGAAAAGCTTGTGTTGATCATCAAGCTTTTTTTTTAGCTTCTAACTGGCTTCTTAGCTTTGGGATTTTCCTGGAAAGATACCAGCGCCAAATGTTTAGAAGAGCAAATTAACTGGCTATAAACGTACTGGTTACTGTGTTTTATTGATTGGTAATACATAAATAATGCTGATTTTATTCTCGGGGAACTTCATTCAATACCTCAAACTTAAATGTCAGGTCAAAGACAGACAGCAGGTAAATTAATACTTTTTTTTTTGTGGAAATGTCACACATCATTACTTTGAATAAAAGGCATCAACACATGTTTGAAGAGTCAGAGCTTAACTTCTCCCTAACACAGAATTAAGATAAAGTTAAACCACATGATCTCATTTAGTCCAGTCAACATTTAATATGGTTAACTATCTTCGAGTGCCGGGAAGTGGAGACCTCAAAATCTGTGATGTCATGAAAAAATAAACAGGCCTAAATGTTTGAGATTGGAGTATTACATAATGAGCTTGATTTGATTGTGGTGTATGTGCCAGTTCTTCTCTTAGATCAGGATTTGTTACTAATGTGAGGACGATGCTTGGCTCCCTTGCTTCAGCTTTGGAGGAAACAGACAATGAGAAATTACATCAGGTTAATTTCTTTATGGGAGAATAGATTAATGCTATGAATTTACTTTGAGGTTTCTGAGTTGAAAAATTAAACAACATTCAGTATTTGCTGATATTAATAATATATATTATCTATGTATTTGGTAATTTATTTAACAGAGAGAATATATAAGAAATTATATATTTATAAATTACATATATTTGTTTTATTAGCACAATTTTTGGGTATTTTTAGTAGTTCATTTTTAGTTTTCCATTGGATAGTTAGAGTTGTGTCTTTATGTTTGTTATGTGTGGCTGTCTTGACTACGGATATAGCTGCTATAACCAAGCAATTTCCTGTTAAGGATCAATAAAGTATCTATCTATCTATCTTGTGTGATAGGGCATCTAGGTGAAGCTAAATTGCAGCTCTCCTTATCTCATCTGGCTTTTATATTTCTATCAGCACCCGGAGCTCTGCTTCACCTTGTTCAATTGTGCCAATTTCTTGTCTTCTGTGTAAGATCCCTGGCTTTTCTCATTCAAGTCCAGATGGAAAGCATTCAAGACTCTTTTATGGTGCCTTGGTGAGGGAAATCACCCAGACCATCACTGAATTGCATAATGAATTCCCCATATTTAGGAGCTGGTGGTTGGGCAAGCGTATGCCTACAGTATCTGTCCTTGTTTTTCATTCTTTACTGGCAGCAGGTAGGGGTTATATGTGTTATGGTTCAGTGCCATTATAATAGATACATTACACCAAATACAAAAAGTCTGCCATGTCGACTGATGTTGAGAATAGAATAATCTTGCCAACATGCAAGTCAGCACTGCTGTTATAGTTTGTGAATGATAAAATTAGTGTGTTAACATGCACGTTAGTTCATGACAGGCTGATGGCAATGGCATACCAGGCCAACAGCATCCATAGGACACTCTCAGTATGTGGCTGAGCTGAAGAAGTTAAATATGTGCAAATATCTGGTTGTGAAATTCTCCCAGTCAGTGATATTTATTTCAGTTTTGCACCACTTTGGTTCTTATAATATATGGTGTTATACTCACTAAGGATCGTGCAACATATGATTCAATGGACACTTTTCTAATAGGCTATGGGTCAAGACTCTGTTTGAGTTTATGATCCGTAAAGGACCAGTGGAAGGTTCCCACAAGTGCAGTAATACAAATGCAAGTGTGTATAAGTGTGTGTTATAACACAGAGTTCATTGCTATTTCCCCAAATATTTGCCTTGGGTGTAGGGCTGGTCAGTGGCTGGGTGTAGGGGGCCGTCGAGAGAGAGGGTGTGTCTGCAGCGACTCAGTGCCTTTAGAAGATCAGAGCAAGTTCTGGCCTAATTACCAGCATGTTTATACCTACACATCTGGGCCGTGCCACCTTCTGCTGAGCGAAGGCGAACATGGCAGTGGGCCAACACGGACAAATTCATTCAGTCAGGGTTGAAAACACATGCGCACCAAGAGTGAAGTAACTGAAAGGCACATCACATTTTTGGTTCAGAATTGAAAAGACAACCTTTTCTATGTTGTCTGGGACTGAGGATCAGAAGTAATGATCTTGTGCCACAATTTGCCACTTCATCAGATTGGGTCTGTCTGACTGACCTTGGGGTCTTCTGGATTGGGTCTCTCTCTTTTTGAACCATATTGACTGATGAAGTGTCCCTAATAGCTTAATAAAGGATCAACTTGTTAGACATTGAATTAACTGAGCAACCCTGGCTCTTTTTTGAACCAGTGTAGTATTGTTCCTTTTTTAATATTAGTTCACATATTTTATCTTATTATATTTCAGATTAGTATACTTGTATAGTACACTTGTTTTATCATAGTTCATATAGATACCAAAGAATCCATGCCAGTAGGATAATTGAGCAACCGTTGATGGAAACTTAATGAAGCTTAATGAAGAATTGTGTTGTCAAGCTTCCACCTACACATTCACGCCCCATTGTTATTTTGACACTTTTATTTCACGGTTCAATCTAAGCTCTCACTGTCTTCAAGTATCATTTACTGTGCAGCTGCCATACAGTTTTCATGAAAATTAAAATTGATGTGAATCTATTCCCTAAATATAGGGCAGTAGAAGTGGAGTCCCCTACTGTTTACTCTGTACTCTGTCTACTACTGTTTGTGACCCACAGACAAGTGAATGTGTGGCGGCTTTGATTCAAGTTTCACTTTAAAAGGAGTCTCAGCGGGGAGCCAAGGGAAATGTCTACCGGCCGCACCCACACTTCCTGTATAAGCCTGCCTCCATGGAGGACTTAAACCCAAAACAGCTATCAGTATTAAGACACAGCTTCCTCTTATCAACACTGCCACAGGGAGATTAAAACTGTTTGTTCCCAAAAAGTCTATTATTACGCCTGAAATCACCCTTGTCACCCATGATTAGGGGGAACAAACACTTGTCTTAATTACAAGCAGCCACAATAATCTATGATTCATTATTATTTATTCAAGAAATGTGCCAAAAACATTCACTTAAACTAAATCCTTACCAGACACTTTACCACAGCTATTCATAATGTGTGTAAAACCCTGCAGCACAACAATCAACTCCCTGTCACTGAAGAAAATAAACTAGTTTCTAGCTTGTGCAATGAGTGGGTTGTTTAACAGTATCTCAATTTGAGCTGGGCCGACACATTGAAAAGATCTGCACTGAGTCAGTGCTATGAAGACCTTGCCTGCTGCAGGCAGCCATTGTTTCCTCCATTGTTCTCCCTGGTGACTTAAATAAAGAGAGTCTCCAAAGCCACACAGCTCTAAATATGTATTTCTGCTGTACTAATTAGAGACTGTCTGTCAAGCGGGCACTGAGCCCAGAACGAGGGATGGCTAAATATACCAAAACAAAAACAAAGCTTCCAAACGGAAAATTATAAACATTTAGACAGAAAGTCATGGACGAAATTGCAAATGTAACTGGAAAGGTGACTTTTTGTGTGAGTTTGTTTTATTGAAGGAGGAGCGCAGCACTGACAGGAGTCAGTGGTTTGGTCACAGGCTTTCAGAAATGTGACAGTAGAGCAGGATCTGTTAGTGACTTTAAAAGGCAGGAAAGGTCACACTGTCACACTGAAGAAATATAGAAAAATTAGACACAAGAAACTGTGATTCCCTTCTTTTGATGGCTTACTATACAATTTCAGATTTTATCCACACTGCAACAATATAACCTCATTCTGACTAACATGTTAACCTTTCACATCACTATCATCACAATCACACAAGTAGATTTTCATGGAAGATGTACAAGACATATTTATGGCTGTCATGGCAGTAAATTTAGATCATTTGTGTAATATGTGAAGCAGTGTTGCTGTAATTTTTTTTGGCCACTTGGGGGCACTGGAACAAGCTGTGAACAACGCTCACATATTACTGTAAAGCAGCTCTGATTAATATTTTTCATAATCATACAACGATGTGTTATGTCAAAGGCATCGCTGATATTGATGAGCCTACAGAGATTTATGTACTGACTACAGTTCCCCTCGACTTTATGGAGCTTTATAGTGAGTTTCGGCTTATTGTTAAACTGTCTACAACTTTACTGTTTTAATTCCCTCTCTCCACTCTCATAGTGTAATTTTCAGCTGTAACAGGCAGCTGTTTTCAGCGAGAAAGTCATAAAAACCTAATGTACTCTATTTGCACACCACCAAATGGCAAACAGACACAGCTAGCAACAAGCTGGTGGACATAGTGGAGCATTTAGCAGCTACACAGCCAGATATTTCCCTCAGGAGTTGGTAGAGATCAAAAACAGAGCCAAAATAGAGTGAATATTGGACTTAGATACACCAGGTGGACAGAAACCCAACTCCAAATGAATCATAAAGTTGCTCCTAAATTGCTGGATGTGTAAATAAGAAATTAGTGATGGTGACGATACAACGTGACGTGTTCACAACTTGTTTTTGCTGCCCCCAAGTAGAAAAAAATCAGCAGGTTTAAGCATCCTTGCAAACTTGTTAGTAAACAGTTCCATCCAGCAGACAGGAAGCAACATTTTCATTAATTTTGAGTCCAACTAATGAATGTAAGTCCAACATTCAGGCAGGTAGTGTACAGTGGATTTACCAGAGCTCTTTCACTGAAAACTGTTACCTACCGCAACTGGAAACAAAAGTTGTTGAGTGAATTTGGTTCACACTCTAGAGTTATGGGCCATAAAACCAAAATAATAAGCTGAAAGGTCTTAACACATGACACATAGTGATAGTGATCTGATCTGCAGTAAATATGGAGATATTCATTACGTCTCATGTCCTACAGCTCTTAATAAGACCACAAAATGAAAAGTGTTGAAGATGGATATTTTACAGTGTTCTACTGTAATATCATATGCAATATATTTACAGATAAGGACTTCTTATGCTGCATGCCATATGCTGTACAGTATCAGAGATTTAGTAAAATTGGTGCTGCAAGATTAAGAGATTTCTCAACTAACAAATTATAGAAATAATAAGTAAAAATCCAAACCCTAGGAATACATTGAATTTTCTCTGCAAACATATGTCCCTACTACACAAAATATCCAATAGTCCTGACATTCCAGACAGTAGGGCATGTTAGTTTCCAGCGTTTTTCTGTCTGTGCGTACTAGCAGAAGGGGAATTATCTAATTCACTCCTCAGCAGTGTCACAGGTCAGTAGCTTGTCATCATTTTTACTGTCTTTTCAGCAGCCCCTCTCACTTCTGCCCTGCTCCCAGCTCAGATACAAGTACACTAACTCTGCCTCCAGGAAGGTGAAATGATTTACTGTTCACACATTTCCCCCTCGCTAACCTCAAATGACTCCTCTCTTCCCTCCCTGCAAAATAGTGTTCCTTGAGATCCTTCAGCACCGCCGTTCAACGGCACATCTGACACATCTGGGAACTAAGGTTGGATTAAGTGCTCTGTGTCTACAAGTGTTTTTGACAAATTAGAGTGTGTTGAGGGATAAAGAATGGAAGCTATGCTATAAACCTTGACTGGCATGTTCAAACTGTGGAAATATGTGACCAGCAAAAATTTAAAACTGTATATTTATGAGCTTGACTTTCAGGCTAAGTAGGAGTCATGTTAATATCAAGCTGTGTTAATGGTCTGGCAAAGCTCCTACTGCAGCTCCTGACCGACTAATATCATAACAACATTACTAATACATTTTTAGTAGTGATGATTACTGGGCACTGTTAAAGGTACTATGTGTAAGATTTGGCCACAATTTTTGTTTAGTTTAGAGCAAAAAAATTCCCTGCGGCCCAAAACGCATTCACCCCATAGACCACCTCTTACGTTTTCTCTAATGAATTTTTCATCTTTGGTTTTATATATGTAAAACTTTCCTCAAGCAGAGAAAAGCGAGTCAAAAATCTGTCATGTCATCACAATGTAAAATCTATGAACAGAGCGGGAACTTGCAAGTGGTGGCCAATAGGGAGACACTACTGCACATATTCAGTGGGCTGCATAATACGGGAGAAAACCTGGAAGCTAGAAACTTTTTTTGGTGTATGTGCCAGTCGAGCAATTCTTATTGGACTGAATGGGTACCATTTTTTGTCCGGTCCAGCTCTTATAATACATCCATGAGACACTGGCAGTAATTCCGGAGCCAGGCTGAAAACTGCTGTAAGTGGATTGTCAATATGTCATTTTATTAGGGCTGAATTCGATAACAAAATATGATCAAGGCAATTTTTCTTGAATCGAAGCTTCCTTTAATTCATTCCACTCGCATTATATGACATGCTCTGCTTGTGTTTTACACGGAGGGTTATTATTGATACACATCACGTCACTCGCTATGTTGCGGAGCAGTTTACTAGAGTGTGAAAACTAGAAAGTGTGTGCGGCATCACACACACCAAAAACGATCGGTTTTCTATCATTTATTTACACATCAGGTCTTCTTTTTATAATCACTGTGTATAAAACTGTCACTGTGTTGTTCTAGTTAGTGAATTAACAGCTGCTACCTGCAGAAGTAGGAGATGAAGAGAGGAGCAGGCTGACCTCAGGTCTCTACACTGAAAGCCTGAAGTAGGAGGAGCGAGGGAACCTAGTGCACTAAATTTGTATGGTAGCCTAATGATGCAAAAATTAAAATCAGCCACACTAAAAGTAAGTTCAGTTTCAGATGGCACTGAAGTTAAATGCAATAAATGGTTTTAGTTTTGATTTTAAGAAGGAATAAATATACTATAATAAAACCCCTATTGATTGTTCGAGTTATTTAATAAGGAAAAATAATTTATTCGATTACTCGATTAATCGCTGAAATAATTGATAGAATAATCAATTACAAAAATAATCCATAGCTGCAGCCCTACAGTTTATTAAGTTCTATTCTTTTTTCCAGGTAAGAAAGTAAAGATCCTCGTTGTTAGAGCATTCAGCTGTAGACTGGTGGGGTGACACATCAGCTACAGTAGTCGACTCAGCTGCATGATAAGAACTGCACTGAGTTACACCAACTATGTGTAAGCTGGCATGAGCGTAGCACTTTGTAGTAAGCTAGATCAATATTGAAATATATCAAAAAAAGGGGGTTTCCTACTGGATTATTGTGTTGTAAAATGGCATGCAGTTATTGAAAAAAGATGCTGTTTGGTAGAAAAACTGTTTAGTGAGTTCTGTGACATTTTATCATTTACATCTGCCCTGCAAGCATGTGAGTAACTATTTAGTTGTTATTAAGAGTGATGATGTAACTTATTTATATGGTGTTACTGCTTTCTGATCTGTGCAGCTCTTTTATAATTCACAGCTGGTACTGTGTCCTTAGCATTTTAATATTGTGACAATTCTGTAGCGCATTTTCTCTGTAAACAATAAGCTTTACACTATGTTCAGTGCGTGATAATGATGGGGTTGGGTGAGGATGCTGGCTCCTATTTGTCTTGATCATGTGACCAATTCTTACACATTGCATATTCAAGTTTTCTCTTAAAAATAATGTTGTGAGAGGACTGCTGTTTGGATCTGCTACAGCTGCACATGAATTACAGACTCTGATAGTTTGAATCCTAATGTAAATTGAACTTTCCCACCACGCCTTTTCCCCTTTTGTTGATGTCTAAGCTGATTAACCCCACAGCCTGAAATGAGTCACTTTCCCCAAGGAAGTTTCAGTAATGTTCCTGGGGGAGAAGAAAAAAGACGCGGCTTTGCTCATCTGCAAATATAAATCTTGGACATGCTTTTGAAATCAAAACAGCATCTTGTGATGAGTGATACAATTGGTTTACACTTGTCCTTCCCTGAGTTTGAGCACTGCCACATGGACATCAAAGTATTGGATGGAGATGAAGCATAGTGGAACCAGCTGATCTAGCACATCCACACTCTTTCACCTATCTTGAACCTCTCTACGGCCAGCTGCCGAGAAGTGTCAGCACCAGCTGACCACACACAGCAGATAGTGCACTGAACTGGATTGTATATTCACATAAAAGATAATAAACCCAAAACTTGGCAGTGTTTCATTCACAGACACAACTACATTTATACCATAATACATAACCTCCAAATGAAACTTAAAACCTAAGCGTAAACCTAATAGTTCAGACCCAATAGGGATTTTAATGTAGGATGGGATACTCCTACTCTAGTCATTTCACTGAATTCAGTCACCCTATGTGACCGAAGCTTGAACAGTGCAAAAGACAGCATAGTATGTTCTGGTGGAACCATTGTGTGCCTATTAAAGTCAATGGAAGCTGCCAGAGGGATGGAAGAGACAATGAAGGAAAAACAGGTTCAGATTTGAAGCCACTATGTGTAAAACTAAAATCTAAAACTAAAATTAAGGGTATCATAAAAAAGATCTGATTCGAGGCACTGAAATGAATGAGCTTAAAGGGAACCTATTATGCTCATTTTCAGCTCAATATTTTTATACTGGACCTTTACACAGCTACTCAGTTCAGCCTCTGTCTCTAACAAGCAGTCTTAGTTCCTGTCTCTTTAAGACCCCTCCTCCTAATGAGCCCACTCTGTTCTGATCTACCGGTTTCCCAGAGGCCTGCCATGAGGCAGCAGTACCAGAGCCATGTTAAATTACTGCTGATGCAAACCCAACATTTCTTTACATTAAAATCGTTTAAATGATGGGACACTTTTATCAGTGAAAAATGTACAGAAATATGCCTCTCTGAATTAACAAACCTTTGTTAACAGCGCTACAAAACAATGAACATAAGAAGATATGGGGGTATTTGTAGCTATTTATTGGATCATTTGCATCATTTAGACAAATTGCAGGTAGGAAAAGTAGAAGCAGATATAGCCACAGTGATGATGATGTTTGATGAAGAACTGCACGACCAGCAAACCTCTAAAAGGTAAATTACTTATTTTACTTTGCCTGCTGTGTAATGGAAAAACATTCACAGCATGCAAGCTTGACTCAAGTTATGGTTCGACGTGACGATACCCAAAGCAATGGAAAAATGCTATAATGTTAGCGTAGCGGGGCAGTGAACCCGTGCACTGTGTGTGGAGCAGATGACCTTATAAAGAAATCTGTTATAAACTGATGTGAGCTGGGACTATTTCTACATGTGGTTACCTCATTATTTTGACAATTTGGCTATGTTTAATATGAACATCCCACATTGTAATATTATATATAAATACAGTATAACTGAAATTAAGGAAAAGCATAATAGATCCCTTTTAAAGCAAAACAATTTCAGTAAGATTGCCACATTTTTCTACAAATAATGTTATATTGACATATTATTTTACATATCTTGGCTTTAAATAGCATGATTTGCCAATACTGCACATTAAAGATTGTAGAAATATTTTGTCCTGGAACCCTGTTTGGCATTTTATCAACATTGAATCCAGTATTGAATCCGCTTCTAAAATACAAATCCTTTGGGAAAATGTTATCAAATGTATTAAGGTTTAGGTTTCATCATTTCCAAATAACTAAATGTGTAAATAACAAAAACGCTAAGATTTAATTTAGATATGCAATCACGTTTAGTTTGGGAGAAGGCCGAAACGCTGTTGTTTTTAGCGGTAACCTAATTAATGTTTGTAGCTACACCTGAAAATAGGTGAGCAGTTCCAAGATCTGAAATGAAAGGCACCTCGGTATGTTTGCACACATTATTTTTCTCTAGCTAGGTGCTCCAAACACAGGAGGTCCAGGTTCAAGAACTTGCTCCTAGCAGAGAGCACATTTACCAAACAAAAACTAAAGTTTCCATTAGCTTACAGTCAAGTCACATACCAAATTAATATTAACAAGTTACAGCTGGTATATATAGCGACAGTCAGCTTCTGCTAGAAGTTAGATACTTGCTAACGTTACCTGAATGCTGTATTTGATCAAACCAAAGAAGAGATCAAAGATTTGATATGGGTTTCGTTAGCGCTGGCACTCAGCGACTCCGGGTATTTGGCCAAATAAGAGCTATTGCTCTTGATGAAGTGATTTTGGATGTTCTATATAACGCCACTACAACCTCCACAGGCCATGAAAAGCAAGGTGAAAAATGATGAGAAAATTGTGTCCTGTGTGAAGACTCATTGACTTAAACCAAAGTTCTAATCCTTATTAAATAATCTCCTGGCAAACATGAGGGCAGACAGGCTAAGACCTTCTTGTTTTCCTCATCTTTCTTTTATTGACTTTTGCTCCACAGAAACTCTATTCAACGAGTGCATTTAAAAAAGTTGAACTCAGTGAAAATAGTGGGGGAAGAAAATTAGATTACGTCTGAGAATAACTTTAAGAATAATGCTTAAAACGTTGTTTGATTTTCAAATAGAAAGCAGTTAGAGACTATGCATGTTTTCTGCTGTATGTACAAAACAGAAGAGTAGTCTGGCAACGCATCTATCAGAGTTTTAATTATCTGCCCCTAAGAAGCCAATCCAAATTTAGAATTGAATCTGTTTCCACTGCAACCAGTGCTATGATGACATAACCTTACCAATAACTATGATGTTTCCTCCACCAAAAGCATTTTGGGTTTACAACAGTCAACTGTGTGCTGGAGCTTTACAAACATCATGTTCCCTTCATTCTCAAGACTTGGCCAGATGGTACACATTTGTATCGTATCAACTTTCACAGAGAATAATGTGCTGCTCCCACCAAGCAAGAGAATAGAAATGCGTCTCTTGTTTAAGAGAGAGGAGGGGGACAACATCTCATCCTTGACTTAAAAACAGACTCCCTGTTTGCAGTGGAGGGTGTAAAAGCGTGTGAGCTTCACATGCAACTCTCCTACAATTAGGCTTGGAAATTATTTCGTTGCCACACAAATTAGTAGCACTTACGTCAGATGAGACTGAACTACCCTCTGTGTCGAACAGGATGTCATTGGTACACAAACAGCCCGTCAAGCCGACAGCCAGGCAAAATTACCACTGTTGACCAAGAGTGTTTTTGTGTCTCCTCCCCCCGCCCTCGCCTTAGCAACCGTTTGTCGGCCCCAAGCTGACGATGAGTGGAGAGAAATTCTTAATATCCAGCTCATTTGTGTGTGAGGGAAAGTTCTGAGTGTCAGATGGTAAATGTGCAGATGTACATGTGTTTTGTGTTTTAGTACTGTTGTGAATGCTCTGTTTGGGTTTAAAGAGGCAGCGGACCACAGCTTGGAAACTCAAGAGTATGTGATTTTCAGTGAACTCTTTCAATCTTATGGCATCAGTGAACTCATGTACAGTACATACTTTAAATGTGTGTGTGTGCGTGTGTGTGTGTGTGTGTGTGTGGGTGTGCAGGTAAATGTTTGATGAGGTAATGGAGCTTTGGATAAAGGGAACAAAAACAGCCGATGTTCTCCATCCGTCCCTTGTGATTCCAACTGGCAAACACAGGAGTGTTTCTAAAAGCAAATACTGTACACATATCATACACTAGCAGTAGTTTATAGGTAGCAAATTGAAGATATGCTTTTATATTCAACATAACATAATTTTTTTAGAGCTTTGGAGAGGTTTTTATGTCTGCCCTTGAGGCAGGAATTGTATAATTTACAAACTGTAATCTACTTTTCTATGAAACACAATGAGAAGTGTTGACCACAATACTAGGAACTGAACTCAAATGCCCCTTTTTCAAAGTCCAACAAGGGCTTAGCATCATATTGCTCCATCACAAGGAAGTAATAAAACATACATCCTGTTTGGCATTAATATGTCCTAACTCTATGTTCCACGAACCTTGCAATTCAGTGATCCTGTTAGATCTGAACTGGAATGGGAAAGATGGGAACCCAGACATGGTAGCCACAAATCTGTCCTGGAGGTTACACAGCATATTACTCAACAATTCACCACAATCTAGTTATGTATGAAAGAATATAATAATCCAATTTCTTTAAGCCTGAGAAAAGAGGATTAGAGTGCTATAAAAGCGACAAAATAGAGAAATGGGAAATATTAGATTATGTTAACCTAGCTGGCATTATGTCTCTTATAGCAAAACGCTATTGGTATATTGATTTTATATGATATATGTTGTGTTATTCTTTCTATATGAAATTATATTTTTGAAATCTTCCAGTTTACAGCATTAATAAAGAGCATTTTAAATGTTGGGTCACATGTGTCAACCGTAATCCACGTGATCACTTTACTGTACATGGTCATATATCACCAAGGTAATGTTAGTAATGTTAAGGTGCTTTCAGAGAGTGAGCGGTCGCTGCTGCTGCTGCTGCTTTCATAGTTTCCAGTGTAAACACCATGGTAGGCAGGGAGAGTGGCTGCTGCTCTCGTGAACACACATGAATGTGCCGCTGCCGTCAGAGTTGATAATGATTCAACTTTGTCAACTTGCCACCCTGGCTCGCCATGTGATCATAGCAACCGGGAGGAAAACACAATACCATTTCAAGTGTATTTGAGTTCCATGAATTATACTCCACTTCACCAGCAGTGATGTTCTTGGCTATAATATTACTCACTATTTCATCTATTTTAAGCAACAACCTGCTCTATTTTAGTAGAGTGATGAGATTATAGTTAGAGGAGAGCAGCAGCCTGTGGTGTTTGGTTGGGTTTGTTTGTTTGTTGACTACTCTGGTTGTTGTGCCTCACCACCACCACCCGTCAAACCAACACAGACATATCAGTAATCACTTGCTCTCTGAAGGCGCCTTTTACACCTGGTGGTTAATGAGTGGAAATATTTAGTAACAAATCTCTAGTTTAATCTCCACTTAGTTAAAAAGTTATAAATAGGCTCAGTTTGAACACACAACTCCAAGTTTGAACTTTAGAGGACTTGTCTGGAAGGCTGACTCAAGGTGACTTGATTTGAAGTGACTGACAGAGCCCAGGCACCAGCAGTCATTGCTGCAGGTGTTGAACACAAATTATATTGCATATCTGAACTGTCAAACGCTGTGGCAATGATATGGTGTACTGCTCTCATTTGCTCCTTTCAATAGAACCAGGAGTGTTTTTCTTATCAGGGGGGAAATGAACATGTCTCTCAGGAATGAGTTCCTAATTCAATTATTGATACAATGTAATAAAAATAAAGAAAAAAAAGACAAACAAGCCTAAACGGAAAATGATGTGGCATCCTACAAGAATTTTTGAACTCATAATTTATTTCCTAATTCAGGATTGGACTTGAAGCATACAAACATATGCTACCACCTTCAACACCCACCCCCACCCACACACATACTTAACTATCAAAATAAACCATCCAGTGCAGGCTTACTTGTGGTTACTAGAGTCTCCAAAAATAAAATGGGAAGCAGAGCCTTCACTTATCAGGCTCCTCTCCTGTGGAACCATCTTCCACTTTCAGTCAGTGGTCAGACACCCTCTCTATGTTTAAGAGTAGACTTAAAACTCTCCTATATAGTTAGGGACGGCTTCCAATGATGCACTTTACCATATGTACACAGTTATGTACCATTAATGCATGTTAGTTAGCTTGTCATGGAGATTCTTCCTGGAGTGTTTCTGCTTTCTTGTCTCACAGGTGAATCCTTCAGGTGGATGCTGTGGCTGCAGGGACACCCATGGTCCTGCTCAACTACCATGACTGCTGCCATTACTATCCTTATTAATCATACTTCTATTACTATCATCGTTACTCTTATTACTGTTATTACTTATTACTCTCCCCCTTTCTTTCTCTGTCAACCCAACCAGTAAAGTCAGATGGCCTCCCACCTAGAGCCCGGTTCTGCTTGAGGTTTCTTCCTGTTAAAGGAGAGTTTTTCCTTAATGCTGTTACCAAGTGCTTTCTCATGGAGGAATGTTGGGTCTCTTTAAATTAAAGAGTACAGTCTAGATCTGCTCTATGTGAAAAGTACATTCTCTTGTGATTTACTGCTATATAAATACCATTAAATTGACTTGAACTGAATGCTACTTGGATAAACACATTCCTATCAAATCCCATGAATGTTTGATGACACTGTAAAACATGTAGAACATGACATGGCAACCATTAAAATGCACAGTGGCCCACATTATAGGCTAAGCGTTTCTATAATCTCCAGTAATCTCTGGTTGTAGGGTTCAAAATGCATCAGAGCATCCTTGCCCCCCGTAGTTCTAGTTGTGACCTGCCACCCCTGGGTTTTGCTTTTCATGTAAATATAGTGTGTAATAACACACTGTCAGAGCACAGATGCTATTATGGCCTTCCTACCAAGCAGAGGTCATCTTTGCCACCCCGCCCAAAGGAGGGGCTGCCTCACCACCGTGGTTAAAGGCCCTGCTTTCACCCAGACCAAAATGACAGACATGATTTTATCTTTACATTTTGACCAAGGGTTTGTGGTGGAGAGTGCTGAGAATCCTATCTGAAGCTTTACAAGGGTTTCGCAGATACTCGCTGATTAGTGGAATTGTTTCAATCATTTTCTTTGGTTTTGTTGGTTTTCTTTGGTTACAATCCATTTTAATCTTTGCTCTCTTTAGTCTGTGAGCTGCTCCTGGGTGCTGTAAATGTTATGATAGGTGTGATGCTGGCAAGGTGAGACGGAGTCCAACGAAACTCTTCCGATTAAAAAAACAAGGAGAAAGTGTTTTTTTTTTTTTGCAGAGGCAAGAATCTCCTACATTCCAGCTTTGAGCCAATCCATAAAGACATTTACAAATGTTCCCCTTTGAAGGTTCAAGATGGTGATTGGCTGTATATGTACAATGGAAAGGGTCTGGTCATTGTTACCATGAAATAAAAACATTTCGCATCTATCGCAAGCGTTCCGAATGTATTTATTTTTACAAGCCGCAATCCGAAATATACATTGCCAACTGGTTTTATTTAGCAGCACAGTTTATTACTTGGATACCTAAAAAAACAATCCCCACAAAAACACCAGCGATGCAGTTTTCTTCTACTGTGCACAAATCTGTTCTGGTCACTTTCACAAACTGTTTACAAAGTAACATATTGAAAGCAGTTGCTCTAGAAGAGTGAGCTTGTCAAACGCTTCACATGTTTTTTGATCTCGAGACTCCAAAAAATACTTCCAAACAATACAAAGAAACGGCCAAAAGTACAAACTGATGAATGATTGAGACTTTATCAGAAGATATTCCAGCTGGCTGCGTTGAGTTAAAAGCATACGACGATTTCTGGTGTCCAGATTTGACGTTTGTGCCATACTTCTTTACTTTCAAAAAGGCCCCGGCCCATGCCATGGGGAAAACATCACTGTTCATTTATTAGATGCACTTTGAAGTCGGTCTCACCTTTCTCCTAAACCGTGCTGATGGCTTGAGTTCAGCGTTTCAGAAGCAAATTAAAAGCAAAGACCTTGAGGCATGGGGCCATCTGGTCTAGGTGCTCCATCTTTATGCTCTTCACTGTAAACGTTTCATTAGTGGGCTGATTATTTTTTCCCTACAGGCTTAAACTCCATAAGGAGTAGCTGGTCATGAGGCAGCAATACTGTACAGATCGAGGCCAAGCAATTACTGTAGAAACCTTCCAAAACGACACCATCGAAACCTAGCATGCTTTGTGGAATGTAAACTGAACATATGCGAGGGGGAAATAAAAAACCTGCCACGTGAAGAAAATATACAACACTACATAGAATAAAATAAATCATTTTAATGTTTACATTTCACAAAGAAGAAAGCAGTTTCTACATGTTGATGTTTTCTTGTATGCTGACAGTGTGTGGTTGAAAGAGTGCAGGAGACCCCGGTGCTGTGTGTGAGTCCAGGTGCTGTGTCTAAACATGCTCCTCTGATGAGATAGCATGCATGAATACAAATAATAAAAAAAAAAGACTTGCATGGGAGTGGACTGAAGTGTCATGAAGGGCCTGAAGGTTTGTCAGCATTGAACAATCTGCCATAAGGTGTTAGATATTGGATTTAATGGCTTATAACAATTGTTTTAAGACTAATAATTTAGTCAATTTCAATCTGTTGAAGGGGATATTTTTTCTTTCCTGGAATATGTTCAGTGTTGCAGTTGGTTATGCACACAAAAAATGACAAACAGTTGTGAAAAAAATGGGGGGGGGGGGGGGGGGGGCTTGAGTGAGAAGTTCAAACCCTACTAATATTCTCACCTCTGGGGCCAATTGCTGTGTAATGTAAATGGTTAAATGTGCATTGTTATACCCATATTTCCAACATGTTGCATCTTCCCTGTCTCTATGATGTTTGGATTTTCACTCTGCCTTCAAGTGTGGTCATTCGTAACAACTATAAACACCATTTCCGAAAAAGTCGGACATTTTTCGAGCATAACCTGGCCCACGTTTCCATTGTTTCACCCTCACTGCCCTCGACATCATTTCCAGCCACAAGAAATACTGTAGCTGGTCTCAGCAAAAAAAAGTGCCAATTAACCAACTGTACAATACCTGCCCAGCACCACATGAAGAAGTTTGAATTTAGAAGCTAGCCAAATGTTTCTCTACCAAGCAAAAAAAAAGACAATGATTAGAGATTTGTAATCAGTCAACAGTTTGCTAACATGTTATCTGGAATCATTTCATACAGTGATAATACAACATAACACACTTGATCATAACACTGAATCAAATGACTCCAGTTGTACGTAGCTTTTAGCCTCTTTTACTTGATTGTAGTTTTTCTCTCACACCACCTTCAGGTCAAACTGTGACATTCATACAAAAATATATAACTGTTTGATTTTAAATGGTTTATTTATTTATGGATAAACCCAGTGTATTGTGGTGACTGCATGTCTTACACTTTATCGCCACTCCCTGGCCTTCATTTTTGGTTATACATGCCTCAAAAGTTATTAGGCAAATTACAAGACTTTCATTACAGTTTATGCTCCCCAGGCTTTCTATACCATTCAACTAATTTACAACTGGTTTTTAATGGCTTGTTTAGCTTCACATTTGCTCTAAGTGATAATGACCCAACGAGGATAAAACTTAATGATTCCAGCATTTTGGTATCACACTTGCACCAGCATTTCGACTCGTATACAGAGACGTGTTCAATTTAACAGGCTTGTCAACATATTTGTTTAGTTCCTTTGAATTAGTTGAATTTGTGACCCGGTTTGTAATGCCACCCTGAGGTCAACCTTTACATTTCTAGCCCGTCTTTAACAATAGCATACTCTCAGTCACTCAACCTAACTGTCATAATGTGATGAACAGTCAAGCATCTAGAGGCAAACACCCTTTGCACTTTTCCTCTTACTTTTCGTAACATATTTGTGTTCCCTGCACACACTACCTGTAAAAGCAGTTGAGGACACCATTGTTTCTCTCCAGCATCTGGTAATGGAGGCATTGGCAGATATCCAACTCCTGTCTGCAGTTTTCATCGTCATTTATGTTATCGTTTACTTATGATTCAAGATTTCTCAGAAACACATGCAGTATAAGGACACAGAGTTCAAGCAATAGTCCTGATTGATTCCATGATGGTAAAAGATGAACAAGAAGTTTAACAAGGAAAGAATTTTTTCATGGAAGCGCTGATAAAATGGAAAGGTCTTTAAATTTTACAGCAGGACAAAGGTTTGCACAGTGATCATGATGTAAAATACTGACTTTTCCACAATTTATCATTAAATACAAGTGCTACTGCAGTGTTTTTCCTGTATGCTTTCAACAGCAGTGCGGCTGCTAAATGATGAACGCCACTGCTGAAATTTCACAGTGTTCATAATACTTTATTCACAACCATGCAAACCACGCACACTTTCTCTGCTTCGTGCATCTGACTGGAGCTGGTGTTGAGAGAATGTGAATTGGTGTCATGTATGGGGCATCTGCTCTGTGTTTGACCGAGGGTGAGCTCAGCTCTTCTGCCACACACACGCACACAAAATCTTGCAAACTTGGCTACCGGCTTAGACTGCAGCCCCTCCCTCCGCGAGCGCTACCTGGAGGCAGTAAATCACATCAGCAGCAGAGGGAGGAGGATAGAGGACAGTAGGAATGACTGATAATGACTGATGTCTGTGTACTTCATTCTTTCTGAACTCCACTCAGTATTTTTATGTCAAGAATATTTATTTTATATGTTAGGTTTGTTTCCAGTGAGATATTACTCACTTTATACAGTGACTTTGCTGTTGCAAACAGTGCTATTGCTGCTTTAGAAACAAAATTGAGTTATTTTAAAAATAAAAAACAATTCCTATCCTGTTCTCAATTAGGATAACTTCAGCATTTACTGCTTACTTCATCAGAGAGCAGATTTCTTTCTTTTTTTCTGTACTGTGAAACACTACAATATGTATTTTTTTCTTCATTATATATATATATATATATATATATATTGTAATGATAATAGTCCAAAATAATGTGAAAAGGCAAAATGAAAATGGTCTCTTGGATATTTATTATTATTTATTACAAAGACACTTATCTGGACTTCCACAACCCTTCTGCTGTCTAAAGCGTCTGTAAATCCTGACCCTTTAGACATGGATAAGCCTATCTGGAAGAAATCAAAGTAAGTTTTTTTACTGCCGGTGTTCACCAATATGGGTCCTGGTGTCGTGGACAGTGCACGTGCACAACAGCACCGCTGCTGAAAAAAAAAAAAAACTCATGGGGGAAACACTGGCTAATGTAACTGAAATATCTTCTTCTGTTTTTTTCCCCCTAAGGCTTGATTAGGATGAGCAGCTGGCTGATGAATCACAATTTAATGCAATAAATGTGCTGGTCAAGTTGTAAAAGACATCCCGACATTGTACATTTTCCAGAGGTCATCAGAAGATTAATCAAACTCACAGACTTTGCTGGTCTATTATCCTTTCTTCTAAATTTCTTGGACATAGGGAAACCTTCAACAGCTGCCAAAATGACACCTAGAGCACGCGATGAAATGGGACAATGAAATCTCAACAAATTCAAAGTAAGGGAAGTCGTCCAAACATATGTTTTCACCAGTTCTGATTATTTTATTTTCCTTAAAAACCACAGGTCCATTATATTAGTACAATAAGGTTCAGTTCATGTCAAACTAAATAAGGATTAGAGCAGAGTTGGAGACATTCAATCAAAAGTAACAGCACAGAAAGGCAAACGGTTACAAATTCAACCAATACTACTTCCAAAAATGCTCCAACTTTTATCTGTGAGGAAATTAAATGATGTGCATTATGTCGACAGCTGATGCCAAAGTAGTTACATCATATAGAATGGATTACGTCTTCACCACGGTCGTTATTTTCCCCCCTTGCAGCAGAATGAGGCTCCCTAATCCAGAGGTAATGTAACAGTCTTTTGGCTGGAGGACACAGAGGGACATGGAGCCCATCTGGATACTGCTTCCTGATTGGATGGTCAACAAAGTGTCTTTTCCTGGCTGCTCTCCACCGATTGGATGAATGAAGAGGAAAAGGGAGAACGCGGAGTTCAGGGCTTCCAGAAGTTGGCTCTGGGAGAGGAGAGAGGTTGAAAAAGTGAATAACTTGGCGGTCCACAGTGGATGGCAGATGAGGAGGAAAAGCAGGGCTGGAGATGCGATGGAGAATGGAGAGGATGAGAGGTGACATGTGTTGACATGTTGATTCAATTACATATGTTATTGATGGCTCCTTCCTACTGATCAATCTAGGCCATCATACTAATGGCTATGGCTCAAGATGAAAGTGACAATTTAAAAGAGATTTAGAATAAGGCTTGAAGATTGACGGAATCCCACCTTGCAGGATTACTGAACGCTTCTGCAACTAATGAAAGACAATAGTGTAACCAACAGTAAGAGGTTACGCAACTAGATGAGGCATATCCATGATGTTGAGGCCCTGTCAACACTTGGCTCTAAAATGAGTCTTGGGTGGTCTGATTATAAGTCAGTGGCTCTAAATACAGGTGTGAGTGTGCCCAAAACAGATGCTTCGGGTTCAAAACGCTCAAACCACATTTGGAGGCTTTAAAAGGCAGCATTTCCACATATGTAGAGTAAACACAACCCAGACCGCATTGAAGGCCTTGCAGGAATGAGTGTTAAAATTTAGCTGCTGGCCTCTAACACACTTTTTTATCAACAGCTGCTAATGCATTCTGATAGAGTGAGGGGGAGCGTCCACTCAAGACAATATGCATGTTAGGACAAAACAGGATTGTGTCATATTGGAGTCCATTCATAAAGCTGGTCAGTGGTTTGTTCAAATGACTGGCAGTTGAAAAACAAGAGTAAGTCATGTGGAAATTAAATATGACACATAAAATTTGCTCTGACTTTCATTAAAACTCTTCCTTGTTGAGAAGAACCCAATGATCCTCCAATGTCTGCCTCTAGGTAGAAAAGCTTGCTATGCTGAGCCAAGTATGCTGCGCTGAAATATACTGGAAAAATATGCTTGATGGATATTATTTGAATATGTGAAGCTTTAATAAAAGGAGCATTCTGTCGATTTTACACATCAAGATCAGTTTTCTCGTAATTGGGGGTACTATCATGATGAGGATTTTATTGGCTTGAGTTTGAAAACCCCAATTTTTTCAGAAGGTTTGAGTTAAAAACTGGGGTTGTGGAGTTCGAAAGACATCTGTATTTATCATGTCAGGGTGGGGTCTAATGTCTATAAACAGAGATCTGCGTATGAATGCCGACTCTGGAGGCAATGGGATAAGATTTTGGTACCAGATGTGTTCTGGTTTCTGTTCGTAGTCAGAGTTATAATGATGTTTGAGTCGGCTTTTGTTGCATGCAGGTGAAAAGTCCCTGTGGCGAGCAAAAGGTGAATGCGTTGGCTGAAATACAATATTGGAACCCATCGGCTATCATCAGATGATCTGCATTCATATGCATTTATGTCTGGACTGTCTCAAGTTGCTAAGTACACTGTAAACAATGACCAGTGCACAGAGCAGGAAGTCTTGGCCCAGATATCTGTTATATTGTCCATTGCCCACAGCGGCTAAATCATTATCTGACAGATAGCCAAGACGGTTCCAAGATTGGAGAGGGTCTAATGAAAGAGTGTATCAAGATGCATTATGGGAAGTGTAGGCTTGACCCATACTAGGGACTAAAAGATAGGATGTCCATACCTCTGTTGAACTGATCCACCAACTTTGATTGTACTGATTCACCAACTTAAGCAATGTGTCAATCGCTTGAGTGCCCCGTTCAATAATCACATTATAAAAATAACACTAGCAGGGTTTGTCGATGAGATGGACTTATTTAAGTCTGTGATAGTAATAGTTGTTATAAACACACTCAGCAGTGCAGGCACAATGTTAATGCATTTTGTTTAGTCTTAATTGAGTTGCTTGGTTTTATAATTGTATTTGATTCCATCATCTTGCATGAAGCCCTTATTGTTGGCTGCACAATAAAAAAAATAATCACTTATTGCGAGTGGATAAAATGCATGTCAGTAAATTGACTGAGGAAGCAACAGTGCCCTCTGCCTCTACTTGAGGTACACGTGTGTAAATTTGTACTTTGACTATTTAGCAGTCAAACCTTTGGGACATAAAATGCATATCGACACCTGAGGTTCATATAAGATTTATAGTACACTCTAATGCCAGGTGTGAACGGTGAATCAAATAGAGTATACCATGTCTGGAAGGGTCGCTGGAATGCAGATTAGTAAGTGATGTCTGGATAAAAATAAAATATATGTCTAGTGGTTGGATATATTTAACAGATGAGTGAAAGGGCATTAGGAAAAAAACGCAGAATGATGGTTGTTTGTTATAGATGGCAGGTTAGACAGTGTTTAAACGCTACATTACTGGAATAAATGCTGATTATAGGTTAGGTGTTGGCAGTAATGCTCAGTAAGTGTATGAAAATGACATAATGCCACTTCATAAATTTACTTCAAATGAAGCTGTCAGGTGTTCCTTACCTGAGTGGAGTTCAGTAGTTGATCATCTTCTTGATTGCTTCAAAGCACTTCCACTTGTCTGGGATGTAGAAGGGTTCAAAGATGTGAGGGAAGGGGGTGTCATAACCACAGACCCTACTGATGGGAGCCTCCAAGTTAAGGAAGCACTCCTCCTGGAATGAAAAAAAAGAGAAAAATGTTGAAGACAAATACTCTGTGTGGTTTGAATGCTGTCAGTGTGCAAACATTCTTTATTCAAACTAAGCCTGAAGCCATGCTAACATGTTCAGACTGCCATGACTCTGACAGACAGCAGAGGCTTCACATGGGCTCTGCATGTCACATGGATTTTCAGCTGACCTGTCACTGGGGGCAGGGGCATTAATGTGCACTATTGTGCTTGCTGACAAAGAAATGAGATTTAAAGTAGGAGTTGAGATTTAAAAAAAAAAAAAAAAAATCACCAAGGTCAAAAAGAAATAATAATTGTAATAAATTAGCAATGCGGCTGTGTGAGAATGGTGAGCTGGATATGAAAGGAAAAAATGGTAGAAATGGAAATGTACAGTGAGCTAGAGAAGAGTGGAAAATTTAGTGTTAATTACTGATTATTTGTCAAAATTTGTAGGATTGTGCTGCGTGTTTGCACGCCAGTTATGGGCCTCTGAAATGAAAGGCTTGCAGCTTTGATCACCTGAGGTGTTTCACAGTTTTGTAAGCAGACTATCATGGTCACACTTTGAGGGATTTGTCCCAAACACACTCTCACTGACAAAACTATAGTCATCTAGTTTACCTTTCTCTCCATATCCCCATTTTCCAAAACTGTCAAGAGGGAATATGTAATATTAACTGAAATAAGTATGTAATGTTCCCTTCAGAACCAATGAAACAACCACTGAATACTATTTTTATTACCATATCTGACTTGTACAATACAAGCCAAAAAGGCTCATTCAGGCCCCTCTGAGCAGGCAATTTGGTCAGAGTGCAAAACAAGCCATCATTCATGTCTCTACACTGACTTTTGACCTCTTCCCATGGAGACAAAGCCGAATGAAGTTGGCCAAAACACTCCAAATGGGACAAACCCCCTGAGGAGTTGAATGAACACACTTGGATGCATGCACACAGACTTGCAGAAACAGACCTGAAGTACCCTCTGTCAGATTACACTGACCAGCAAACAACTGAAGCAACCAAAACAACAGTGTAATAGTTTACTTCGAGGAAGTTGCACAGCACCCTTCCTGTACTTGGCCTGTTTGACATCTAACAGATTTTAACCTGTTTCTTGTGACACTGACAGCATCGCAAACTCAGCCGTCCATGTAATCCCACAATTACAAACCCACCAATTGGCTGCCATGGAGCAGCTTGGCGTTTGGCAGGGCAGGACTTGTATGTTTCACACTATGTTTTTCATTTCTTATAAAACATCTGGCAGAGACGAGAGCGATGTCAGACTTGATGAGGAGCCTTTTGTGCTTTGGTACTTTTACAGCCTGTTAAAATACAACAGAGAGAAACAGAGGGAGAGACTGCAGCAGACGCTTGCTGCTCTGTGGGCCTGTGGAGTTGACATGGTACAGTGAGAGGGTTTCAGTCTGGATGGCTTAGGATGTATTCATACATTCAAAGGACTGCCAAATAGTAAAAGAAAGTACAACCATAAAGTTTGGATGCAAGAGGTAATTACTTTAACAGTAGTGCAGTAAAAATATCAAACCTATCAATCTTAGTTTGAGACAGCATGAAGGACATGTGGCATGGTGGGAAACCTGGGGCAACTCTAAAGGGCGTTGACACACTACTGTTAATGAAGCTGATTTGATGACCAATTTTAATACAAACCAAACAATCTTTTGCACTAAAAATTGATCATCAGTGTAAGTTGACCAAAGAACAAAACATTTCCAAGTGAGGCTTCGAAAATACAATTTCAAAGTGTCTTCAGATCTTTATACTTCAGCTTTGGTGATGCGGATCTCAAAGTTTTAGAGAAGACTCGAGCCATTTAAGGACGTTTTCAGACCTGAGTTTATTAGTCCAGTTGAATTGGAGTTTGGTTAGTGTGATTTATTTGGGCAAGTCTGTACAGGACACCTGTACTAAGACCCCTTAGATGGTCTGGGCCTTGACCCAAACAAACTCCTGAGAGGTTTGTTAGCAGTGAGAACATGATTTGACTGCAATCCAACCCAACTACTAGATATGTACTAAAAGTTTGAGTAAATGGGTATGCTTTGCATACTGAGGTGCAGATCAGTGAAACAACAGTTGCTAGCAGTTAGAGAATAAATTGAGGTCTGAACTAGACTAGCACAACGAACGGTGTTGCATTTTTGATATTTGGGCAGTAAGGATCTTCTTCAGAACCTTCATCGTGTGTTTAGGCTTTGCTTCTGTCCCAGCCACATCTGACCAATGAATGGAGTGAAGGCCGTCACGTGACTTGTAGTGATGCATATTGGGTAGCTTTTTTTTTCTATGTGTGAAAAGAAACCAAGGGATGATGGGGAAAATGCACCAATTTTCCAACTCATCAACTGATTTGAACCAGAGCACACAAGCTACAGGTTTGCAAACACCCTGATGATGTGTAATCAATCATTTGATGCACTGCGAGCCAGTGAAGGGAGGCCAGCACAAGGGTGTAGTGGTCTTGCATTGTATGGTGCATGGTGGCAGTATGAATGAAAACCAAAACCCAGAGGGAGCTCCAGACACCTGATCTGCTGTGCAGGGCTCTGTGCTGGCACTGCTATCTCCCTGGCAGCTGGACTCCCGCACCCTAGGATTGGCAGTCTGCTCCACCCGGCTAATTAACAGTGATTAGGTTTAATGAATGTAGAATGAATGGAGACAACTAGTTCAACAAACCCTCCTTTCCTCTTTATTGCTGCTCCCTCCTCCCTCTTTTGTGGACTCCAACAACCTGAGACTGATTCTCTCCAACAGGCTGTGGCAGATCCTGACAACAGCCACTATGCTAATGATGATGTGAAACCTAAACTGTAATCTTGGTATTTTCTATGCATTTCCTTCAAGTTTGCTTAAGCGCACTGCTTTCATGTGCTGACAAATGTCCACTGCCGCAGGGTCTATGAAGTGCATTTAAACTCAGCTGCATATGAAAAAAAGGGTAAAATAGCCAGTGGTTCTGGATTCTGAAAAGCTGTGAAAATGTTAGGCTTTTATTGAAAGCTACAGTACTGCCTGCAGGCATGTTTTATGTTTCTTCCTGAACTCTTACATCCTAGCTACGTCAGGACTATGTCATAGATTTATTAGGGGGTCATGATATGTTCAGAAATCTATCTTAATTAAAAGACTAATTCTATATCCATGATCTCACTGTACCAGTTGAGTCTTGTTTTAGGTCATTTAAACAGTTATAATGCCTGCCATAACTGAAACAGACACACACTGGCTTTTTCCAGTAACCGGTTGTTTTCCTAGGCAAAGTTCGATGTAATTCACTGGAAACATACAAACTTGGGAAACGTCAAGTTGAACAGGAGTGTACTTGAATAGAGTGGGCCTGGAGCAAATCTGGATGTTGCTGTCATACTCTAAGAATTGACAGGCAGATGGGAGGCCCACACAACATTACACTCATAAGAGGATTTTGTCTTGTCAGGTCGACATTGACACAATTGGAGAACTTTCATAAATTTGCTCCTGTGCAAGCTTGAATTAATTTTTTTACTGCATTAACTTGACAACATAATAAGCAGTGAATGAGCCTTTTTCCGAGGTATTTATGAGCCGTGGTGAAAGAAAACAAAAAATAGCTTTTCCTACCAATGACCGAAAATAATAAAACGCAACCAACTACCTTGCTTTCTTTTTTTCTCAGTGTATTGATGGAGGTAGCAGTGTGATTATCCATATCCATCGAGATTACAACCTCAAGAGCTATTCTCTGCCCTACTACAGACGACCAGGCAGACAGTACCAGGGAGTTCTCTCTTTGGTCTGGATCACATCTGCAATCTCCTCTAAATACATTTACTGGAAGTGGGAGCAAAGTACAGTAGTATGCCTGCCTGCCACCACAGCTGGACGAAGAATGGCCACACAACTCAGATTTCATTCAAATCGGTGTTTATCTTTTGGGAAGTGCATCATTATATGTAATATACTTAAATGTCGGAATAAAAATATGTCAACATGGCATTACCAAAAAGCTTGCGTCCTGCAGTGGCGCAGGATTTAAAAATACTTCACAGCAGGGGCTTGGAGTTGCAGGGATGAAGTCCTGTCTCAAAACAATCAGTTTGTCTCAAACACCCACAGATTGGGGGTTGCAGTCAGACAGAGAAGGAACAATATCATTTGCTGATGCTTGATTTCAACTGAGAACTGGCTGGGGACACAGATACTGGTTTGTAAAACCATATCATGTTACCAAACCTTATTTTGTCAAAAGAAACAGACTGTATTATTTAACCTACTGTATAGACTGTGGGAGTGGCAAGCTAACATATCCCTTACCTTTATAAGACTTAACATTAATCTCTTAATCACACTCCAACATCAAAGCATTTGCATACTAACAGGCTAAACATTAGCATGCTATACTTACATAAATCACTTATACTTGCTATGATGTTTTTAGGTTTTAACTATTTCACAGAAGACATGATCTTATGAACTTGAAACTGGGAAAAATAAAAATAAAAAGAACCATCTCCAACAAGTAGCCTATTTCAATAAAACCTTGTTCTTTTCTAAGTCTGCTGCAGGAAATACAGACCTTAAAACGTAATTAGCTAGGTTTTAATGTATTTTCTGCTCGGGGGTAATGCTCCAAAAATACCAAAGTTGTCTCAACATTTTTTATCTGTTCATCTCAATTTATGGTGTGCATTGATTTTAGTTCAGAAGTTGAGTTAGTTTAGAAGTTGAAACGACTCTATAACCCCTGCAGCTATATGAAGGGACCAAATGTCTAATGAGTCAATCAGCTTTAGGCTGTAAAGGCAACTGACAGGGCCTGACAGGATTGAGCATCAGGAGCGATATATCACCGTTATATAACTTTCTTGTCCAGCCTAGTGGTACTTCTACCCAATTCTGCAGTCTATAAAGGGGCCTTCTTGTATAAACGCTATCCTTTGAAGGCAGTTTAGTGTTTCCCCTGATGGAGAAAGACGTGGAGCGGCTGCCATTACTTTTACAGTAGGGCACCATGCCTGCCGCCTAGGGCCCATGCTGTTTCTCAGTCAGACAAGCCAGACAAGCAACCAGTAGTTAGATTGGGATTCAGAAGGACTTCATGGCAGAAAACGTGCAAACTTTCATCCTCAGCTAACACCAACTGAGCCTGAATAGAGTCTGCAGTCTTTGAACCGTGTCCCAGAACAGTACCACAACTCGGTGGGATGTTCAGGGCTGGACGCTGGATTCTGTTGGTTTGAATTACACAGAAATAATGAAACTAAAACCAGGAAATTCAAGGGCCTCATAGATAACTGTGAGAGCCCCTGAGTGACGTAGCTATGTGATTCAATGCAGTATGATGTATGGTTGAGTGGAGGACAAGCTGTAGTTAAGACTACTTGAGACTTTTAATACTGTGGGGTATATGAGGCATGTGATCTGCACTTATCTTGCCAAGTAGTTGAGAGTTCTTGTAATACACAGTCTGTTAACGGTAACACTTACGCAGCACTTCATTGTTTTCTTTAATGACCAATGAAAAAAAATTACTTTTTCCTCCAAACCCAAACCAATCAGGCAAAGAATCTCTACTCTGCAAACCATCAATTCTGTGATGGCTTACAGAGTCGAAGAAAGAGGGGTGATTCACCACTTCTCTCTTTGCATCCCCGAGGTCCATAAAAGCATCGCCAATGGCCACATCTCATTCTGCCCCACTTTGTCCCATCCAGTCATCAGCCAAACATTCGTAGAAGAGCCAGCCAATGACACATAATTAAATCACGAGAGCTGCAGCCAAAGCCTGATGATGGTAACTTGCCAGGTCTTGCCAAACTCCCCTCTGTTCTTAATACAAATGGGAAAACCAAACACATAGAAGGAGCTTTCTGTGAGGGCGCAGGAGCCTTAGGTGGATAGGTAGTAGTTGAAGCCACTCTCCAAAAATAATAGTCTACAGCTCCCAGACAACAGTGCCTAGACTATACAAGGTTTACTGACAACCAGTGTCCCTTTATCTTGAGCCTGGGAGGGGTAAAAACCACAATAAACGAATAAACAGGGAGGTGTGTTACCGCTCCACACTGCTGTTGCTCTGTGTAAGTCCTCCTGCATCCTGAAACCCAACTGCCTTTTATTTATTATAACAGTTATGGTATTTGCTGATGACCTGTGACTCAATGTTTCTGCTCAAAGCTGTATTTTTGGTAGCTTTTATATTCCATCCCATTATCTAGGCCAAGTGGGACCGCACAATCAGTCATATCAACATCGGCATAGTGACTCATACTCCTTTTCAAATTCATTCATACAGCTCGCAAAATCAAAACTGCATCGATGAATGAGAAGACCACATTGGAGCATCTGAAACAAACACAAATCATAGCGTGTTTGTGAGTTAAAGAAGAGTGACACTGTACGAGAAAAGCTCTGGAGGCAGGAGAAAAATGATGGAGGGTAATGAAGGAAACTCCTGTGATGACAGTAAGGAAGAGGAAGCAATCTTATCCGAGTCTGTTATGACAATATCATGAAAGGGGTCATTTTGGCATGTATACTAACAGACAGTGGCTCCAGCATTGTGAAAGCAACCTAATGACTGGGCTTCAGTGTTTTAGCCACAAACTATATAAGATAAGATTAAGATAAGATAAGATATGATGGGAAAATGTACAGTGTTACATCAGCAAGTGGATAGCAAAGGTAGACAGAGCATCAATAAAAAAAGAATACATAATAAGTACATAAGTCACAAAATAGCAACATTATGTACAAGAGTAATATTGGTGTTGTCAGGATGATAATTTACCTCAGTATCATATTGCACAGATTTTAAAGTGAAAAAAAAAGAAAACAAAGTAATAGTATACCGGTAATACTGATATTACACACTAGTGTACATTAAAAGGTGCAGTTTGTATCTGACTATAGGGGAGCTTTTTTTCAAAATCTTTACCATTTAGCGGTACATGTTTAATTACTGTGTTTTTAACCATGTTAACCATTTAATGCAAAACATATGTAAACTGCACCTGGTGACATGTAATCTAAAACTATACAATGCACTATGACATATCATTTGAAGCTTTTATAAAGGTCCTAAGAATATGCTTTTGTTTATGCTTTGAAAGAACACAATTATAGTCATATTGTTTGTTGCACTTCTCTCAGCATCAAGACAAAAGATAATCCAATGAATGTTTTCATTTTATAAAATAGCTTCCTTAAGAAACTAATTAAAATAAGAAATTCAGGCATCAGTCCTGGTTCAGATTCTGACTTTTAGTCCAGCAATGTGGAGCTCTAAACCGCAGCCAGCGCCACATCCCAGTTATTTTATGGTGAGTCACTGAGGTTTCGACCTCACTCTGAGTCGTAGCAAGGCTCAGCCCAAAATCTTATCTCTGTAGGCAACACCCTATCACCCCCTTGTAGAAAGAAATATTTAGAAAAATACACTTTAAAAAGTTGGGTTCAGGTTGCCCCTCTTCAGAGGGCAGCAGCTGTAGTCATCTTGGATTCAATATGGTGACCCAGTTTCATGGTGAAGGAAAATCAATAAAAACAGCCAAAAAAAATCTCCTAAACCACTCGAAATAAGCCACTTCTCTACTGCTCTCCCACATGCTCTGTAAATATCAAACATTTGTATTTTCTTCTTAATCTGGTTAAACCATCAGTTCAAGCCTTCACATGTCCGCCAAACAAGACACACAAAAGACACAAATGGTTTTTGGCTGTTGGCTCTGATAATGCCTACCATGATCATCTGGGCTGAATTGGCAAAAGACAAAGCTTGATGTTGTTTACTAGCTGAATCAGAGGGTTCTTTATTTAGAAATGTTATAGCCTCATAAGTTGGTAATTGGCTGAAATGTGTATGATGTTGATGACACACGCATTGTCTAAGAGAATTTGGCTTATTGACTATTTTACACTATTGTTTTTAGCTAGTAACTATAGTAACTAGTAGCTAGCCTTATTATATGTAAGCCCTACATTATGGCAGCTCTGTGTCAAGTTATTATATATTTCTGAGAAGGTCCATCTGTGTGCCCAAAGCAAGCACATCACACTCTCTTTGAAGAAGTAACTATAATATAATGTAAAGTTCAGCAGTGGTCCTGTCATCTAGGGTTAGGGTTAGGGTTAGGGTTCTAGCATTAACATGTATCTTGGGTAATACGATCACAAATGAACAGCTCTGAGCACATGTGTGAAGACACCCAAGATGCACTGAGATCCAGTTGCTCAGACCTCATTCAGAAGTGGTTGAGTGTGGCCACATTCTTTTAGATGTATGAATGCGTAAATGTCCTGGACCACACTGAAGATAATACAACTCAACTGAAAGTCCTTCATTTTGTTGCTGACTAGGTACAGGAAGTACTTTGTTGCCTCTTGGTATGTGTACTCTCTGTCCAAAGCTGTGTTCAACTTTTTGTTGTTGCATTTTTTTGTGTGAATTAGAATAAAAAACCCCAACCAAACCCACTTCCCATTTCTCCCCAATCCTTCTAGTCATTTTTGTCTTCAAATAGACAGCTAGATCAAGACCAAAATCGGAAAACAACTTGTTTTTGCTCATCTGGCTAAAATACAAAAATATTTCAAAAGCTAAACTTGCTCGCTGGATAGTTTCTGTCCTGTCAAATTGATAATTACAGTTTTTAGTTTTGCTGTGTTGCTCAACATGATGGAGGTCAGGATTAATCAGAAGGACGGCTGCTTTACTCCAAACTATTTCACTGTATGAACCTGGACTGTGTGTGTAACAGCTGACCTTTTGGATGAGAAGAAGAACACAGAACATTAATTAAACATCAGATCCTGACTTGTCGGTATGTTGGGAGATTTAGATAATCAATTAAGTTACGCTGCTGTGCCTCATGCTGTGCCATCTTTCAATGAAGAGACACAGCTACAGGTGGATCGCTACATAATTCTATAACTGTTATATACATTTGTCCAGACCCTATACTAGAGAAAATCAATAGGCATTTGATTGTCATGAGAGGTACACAATTCACTGAATATTTGTTTATTCTGTTATAGAACAAGTTAAACACAGCTTTGGATGGAGGGTAAACGGACCCCAGATCCTCCTGCTGGTTAAAAACAGAAATTAATGTGGTCTTTGTGAGCAGAAATGATGTACGTGTTTACTTCTACTTATATAGAGCGGGAAAGTGAGATCTGATCACAAGTTGTCACTAGGGACGCATGTGGAGACACATTCTAATGCCAGGTGTAGTCAGACATTCTTACAGCTGTTTTCTTGTGATTGGATCACCCAAGATGCATGTTAGTGCCTGGTGTAAACAGGGCTAGTGTGACAGAGAACCGCTTCCTTTTAAAGCTCGGCTAGATCAACTATTCTAAAGTGTTCTTTCCAAGAAGAGCATCCAACTGCAAATCAATGCAATCAATGCAATACACCAACAACATACGTCACTCCTATACAATGTGAAAACATGGAAACGTGGAAATGATGACGATGACTCACTGGCCATTTAAGCCCTCAGTGAAAGGGGGAGAAAACATCTGACTGACAGTAAACGAGGAGGATTGATTGATTTTACAGCTTCAGCTCTTAGTTCATGCATATTATGAAGGAAACCATTCACGGTAAGTGTTGTGCAGACAACTAGATGATTTGTGAGGAGGCGTGTATAAAGGGGAAGCATCGTCACTGTCGAGATGCAAATTGCTCATTGAGAGGACAGTGATACTCACTGCTAAGAGCCTCACGAGCAGAAACACCCTACATACTGAAGATCATGATCTCACTACGCAAAAATAGATGTAATTAAGAAGACAGGAAGGGGAACACTTTTCATTTAGTCATGCGTCACACTTAGCTTAGAATTTGTCAGCACGCAGTCTCTGGCATGTCTTGGTTACACTGTCCAGGCCTTTTGTATTGTCAGCAACAGGCAATATTTCGTAAACCTTATATGGTTAGTAAGATCCACTGTATCAACACTCTCAGATGAGGATCATAAACTTACAAAAACAGCCTCCGTGTACCTTTGTAGGCAACTGTACATTAGGTGTTCTCAGCACTTTAATATCACAACCCTTTCTAAAACAGACCCTATTTGATAAATATTGAATCCTTATGATGCATACAAAAAGATGTTTTGTGGGTTTAGAATTGTTTATACTATTCAAGGGGAGATTATGTTAATCTATACCACTCAAGTGAGATTAAAGAAATCCTTTTTACTATTTTTTTTTTGGGGGGGGGGACACCTGGAAACCCAGCATCCTGCCCCTGCAATACTCCTGTACATGGCTACAGACAGGCAGATGTAAGGGCTTCTTAGTGAGCAGTAACATGAAGTCTCTGTTGCTCTGGGCCATTCAGTGAAAGCCTATTTTAGCTTTATTACAAAGTGGGACTTTTATTGACAAAACCATTGCAACCTATTAAGCCCAATACCTTTGAAGGCCACCTCCTACCCCTGGGAGCTTCAAATCCCAATAAAATCTAATCAAACATAGTGTGTTCCAGACACAGACAAACACACACACACACACACATCTTAGCCACCAGAGACATGTATACACTCACCTGTACTGTAGAGCTGATTTCAGCTGCAAAGCCTCCGGTTATTGGTGCCTCATGACTGATGAGCAAACGTCCAGTTTTCACCACCGACTGAAAAACAAAGACACATACAAATGATTACAGAAGGTTCTCAGTTTAGCTTCAAAGCATCAAACCAGCAGAGACTCTAAAAAAATATGGTAGGTATTATCTGCTTAAAATAGGGAGGCTCACTCAAATCAAGTAAATCATATGGTCAGCACATTGACAATTAGGATGATTATGACTGAATTAAATACATTTTTATATTCTCAAGCATCTTGTTACATATTCTCATATAATCAGGAGCGGCAGCATGTATCCGCACATTTGAAAGTGGCCTGCAGTTGAACTCAGCCAGGCAGTTTAATTATTACAGGAGGGCCAATGGAAAAAGCATTAAAGTTTCTGTCAAACGGTCAACAGGCAAACAAACTTCTCTGCTTGGAAACAAAAGGATGATTGTATGATGGATGTGTGCTTGTGTGAGAGAGATACTGTAGAGGTGAGAGCTTAACTACCGGAGGTGCCACTGGCGAGGTGGTGCGTGGGCGCCGGGAGACAACTGCTGTTACCAAGTAAGGGTGGTTCACATGGCTGCCTGCTGTGGTATGCTATATCTGCTTACCACCCTCGGGCTATGTGTGTGTGTGTGTGTGTCTGTGTGTGTCTGGCTGTGTCACTGTGTGTATAAAATGGATATGACACAACAGTATGAGCTGGAGGGCTGATTTAGGCTGGTACGCGGGGCCAACGGGACAATCATGGACATTAGAGGTCTCAGCCTCCCAGGCATTTGCATTTGGGTTTTCTATAACCTGACATTACTGCAGGATGCCTCTGCTCCACCCGTTATCTGCCACAGCATAAAACCAATACTATACTATAATCTCATCCACTTGCCACTGGTCCAGACCAAAGCTATGTCTGTTCTCTGCAACTTCAGCAAACATTTTCTCTCCTCTACCCAGTTGTTGTCTTTCTGTTATAATTTATGTTAGTGAAGACAACGGAAGACCAAAACTGATTATTGAAGTTGTGATTTCGTAAGAATGAAGCACAAATGTATGTTGACTATTATGTGCAAGTGGAGAGGTATCCCTGCTGAGTGTATATGCACTGAAATAACAGCACAACACGATGCCCTCTTCATTTAAACACAGTGGGGGTAACTCTCTCAAAGCCACAAACCGAGCAAAGCATCTAACGTAACTACATAACTCACTGAAAATAAGCATCACATGGCCATATGGCACTATAAATTAGGCCTGACAGATTTTTTTCCTCTGACAGCACCGCATAGTATCAAACACAGGGGCATTCTGGGGCTTCTTGCTGATGCTAAACAGGCAAATGTTTACATTGCTGAGGTCCTGGGTTTGGCTGTGATTGTGAAGGATTGAATAACTGTGGAAAAGCTTGTACCACTATCACAGGCGCTTGTATCGGGGGCTCGGTGAGTCAGCGCTGTGTCATTCTCTGAGACACTTCACGAGATGCCAACATGCCTCTTCCTGGTGGGGCACAGTGGAAACACTGTAATGTGCGCTGAGCTACTTAGAAGCTAGAATGTGAACAGTCTTAAAGTTTTTCATTCAACACTAGTGTCGAAAAAGCTAACCCCAATGTCCACTCCAGGTTACCAGGCGTGCATATATTTAGTACCTCGAGTTGAATGAGTTCAGTGTGCAAAAATCACTGATTATATGACACCGTCTTCAGGAATGTGGAAGTTAATAACACTGGAAGACAATAACAACAGTTGGCAATCTGCAGGGTGAGGAGGAATCAAGCGAGGGGTTGAGAGTAGGGCGATGTCTTGATATGACATGTTGTTGTTAGGTTGGCCTGAGCGCGATGACTCATGCAGGTCTGGTGAATAAACAGTGCCGCTGCCCGATCTTTTACCCCGCCCTGATGCTGAACCCATTCCTCATCCTACACACACTGCGCAGACACATACACAAACACTGCACTAATAAAACTTCCAATGTTACACTGGGACACCAGCGTGGCCCTGATCTCCCTGTTGGTCATCTCCCTGAGGGGATACGGTATACCCATCATAGTGTTCGCTGCATCAGGAGTGCATTCTTCAGATGCTTTTGACACAAAAGGAGGCTGCCACTGTTTTTATAATATCGTGGGATAGAATGTCAGACACTGGGGGCTCGGGGAAAAACTCATGACCCAGTTAATAGACTCGCCCCTAAACACTCCTGCTTAAACACAATTGACGGTCACCGCCAAAGTTTCCACTAGCTGGGCATTAGCGACTTCGGTAGGCTACTCCAGAAGGAGGAGTGCATACCATTGCATCACATGACAATATGCTCGAAAAATGGCAAAATGGAGTCATGTCTGGGGGAAGTAAATTGGCAGTGGGTGCGCTGGTACAGCAGGTAATGCAATTCATAAAATGAAATCACTGCATTTGAGTCACAGAGTAACAGGAGAAACAAAAATACACACTGTTACATTACCACTATGACACTTTCTCACTGAACTGCTGCTACGTGTTGCCTTATGAACTCAGTAAGGTACAGAACCAGAGATATTTGATTTAATCGCTTCCTTTTCTGGACTTGGTAGATATGCATTGCACTGCTCCACCTCTGTAGGTATAACCTGGCTAAAGCTGGATTTATTTTTGACGCAAGGGAGTATGTGATTTGATTTGTGAATATGGGACTATTCTATGCTGTCTGTTTTGTTCACTATGATACAGAGTGGGATTTGCAGTGAGCAATTCACAGAGCTTTGCTAGAGGTGCATTTAAGAGAAAACCTTTTTTAAAACATTGGAGACTCGCGGGAGAAAACACAAACTGACCAAATCCAGTTTTTGTGGGTTGGTATGTGCCATATCTGCTGCCAACTAAGTCTGAAATGCATTTTTAAGAAGGTTGACTACAGCTTAGTTACGGAGTCAACATATAGCTACCATAGCTACAGTGGTCAGGGAGCAATCCATTTACAGCGAAAGTATAAATGAAGCTTAATTGTCCACAGCTACATTAGGAGCTCTGTGAAGCTGTACGGAGCTGCTTTGAGTTAAATACTAATATGCAGATGTTTGGCCAGTATAATGTTTACCATGATAGGATGCAAGCATCTGCTCATTATCACTACGCTGGAGGTACAGCTGAGGCAAGAATCTGGTCATAACAGAGTCAATTGCCAAAACATTTTTTGGAACTGACACATTCTAAATTAAGATACTTCAATACATGTAATGTTTCAGTCACAGACCCTTTTCAGGTATGTGCTGACAAATGGAAATAAAGATCTTTATAAACAAAAGGCAAGGTCACAGTGACCAAATACCACTAATGTTTCATTACAGTGAACTCCTCCAACAGTTGGTCAGAGGGCATCATTTGACCTCAATCAGATATCAGATATAAATCTGCATGATACTTATATTTTTAATATGTTCAAGTTGTATCACAAATTTGTATGTGATTGAGGTCAAATGATCAAATGACCAAAGTGGTGGGCCATCTGTCTAACTGACCGACCGACCAAGCAAGCAACCGACTGAGCCATGCCTACAGTGACTACCATGGCTAAATTAATTCACAAACTGTTCCTTCTATTTTAACATTTGTTGAGTACACATTTCTCTTCACTTTAATGTACTGGATTCAGTATTTATTTTAAGGGACACGTGTAATGGCTCCTGCTGTCAGAATATAACCTATTCATGGCCTCAATGTCCAACTCACCTCCCTGTCTGAGTGTCCATCACACACAGTCTCAAGAGATGGAAACAAAACACACACTCACACACACAGTGTGTCGTTTTTTACATCTCTGACAGGAGACTGTGACAGCACTCTAGCGTCTACATAGTAATTGTGGCTCTAGCCTTTAACCCAGTTGCTTCCGGTTGCTGGATGGGTTTCAGGAGACAGAATCATCCACTCTCATTGTGCGGTTTGACCCTTTTCTCTAAAAGTCATCCAGTCCTCTTATTTGCCCATGACAGCCACCTTTCATGTCAGTAAAATTGGGACTCGGAATGGGGGCAAAGCCGTTACTTATAAGGCAGCGGTGGAGCCACAGGAAGTACGTTTGGACAGTGCATGAAGATGATCAGTTAGTCGAATCCAAGGGGGAGAAATTATATGCCTAGAATGAGGACAGGACAGTTAAACATGTCATGAATCTTTCAACACAACCTCAGGAAGACATGCCGGCTGGGGGACCTCTTTGTTATGGTTTTACACCATGGACTCGTGCCTGATGAGTTTATTACTGTGTGACTCATGTCCTCTGAATCAAAGAGCATCCTTTTACCAAAACAAGAGCAGTCACAGGAGCTTGTTTAGACAGAGCAACTGACTCTACACAGACATTAAGGAGGATACTGATGGTAGACAATCTAAGAAAGGACACAAAAAAGAGGCAAGTGGGGAAAGCAGAGATGCGAGGCGAGTGCGAGTGTGAAGTTGAATGTGGGTTTATTCTGGAAACAATCCTGTTCTGCTAGTAAAGTGGATCTCTTTCAAAGACTAAACCAAAGTCATAAGGGATTTCTACAGTAAAACAAAAGCTAGAGGAGACTGAGTGTTGACAAATCGAAAAGGGTGAAAATATTTCAATTGGGGAAATTCATGGATAAAATGTATAAATAAAGAAAGCTGTACCAGAAAGTGATGGAGCTGCTTTGTCACATCATTTCACATGTATAGAAAACTAATTTTACAATTTGTGTTGTGAAAATGTTTGACTTCTACTGTGTTTGGATTGTATTTATAACTTTTTCACAGTTCCAAGTTCACTACAATTTATTTTGAATGTTTCCTAACACTGTCTCCATTCCGAGAAAAGCCAACAATCTGCAGAAACGTTGGGCTATAAATTAGTAAACTTGTCATTTACTACTAAAATTTTCCCAGACAGTAATTACATGACAAAACAAGGCTACACACCCGCAGCCATACTCGATTTAAGTGGTAGCTCGGGTAACTGCGGCATCACCTCAGTGACACCAGTTTCGTTTTGGTGGAGGGTGAACACATGTCAATGTAAGGCCGGGTAGATAAACATGTAATTGCTTCACATGGCTTTCACACAGCCCAAAAAGAGAAGTTAGTGCCTTTAAGTCTAGAAAATATTTGGGGGTATACTTAAGCAGTTGGCTAGCACCCACACCAACATTAAGACTGTGACCCTTTTTGGTCAGTGGAATGCATTTCTTCAACTACTGTACTGTTTGTTATCAGCTCAGTATATTATTTCTGCGAGTGCTCGAAACATCCAGCTCCCTGCCTCAGCCCTGGCTGTCAGACAGAAAGAGTTGGTGGCAGCTGGTGGTAGTTGGGCAGGGCGACAGCTCTGGTGGCTGCAGCTTTACTACTCATTGTGCTACAAGGCTGTCATTAGATGCCGGAGTCGTTCCGCTGGCTGCAGGGGAAATGTCATGTTTACTGCCATTCCCATACACACCCAAACCTAATGAGCAGCGTGGAGCTCGTCCTGCCGCAGTCGCTCCATCATCGTTACTTCGCTACGTTTCGTCTCTTTCCTCCATCAGGCTCCTTCCTTCCTGCACTTCTTTCCTCCATGAAGTGGTTCTTCTCATGCTCGTCACTCATTTTTTTCCCCCCTCTTCGCTCCACCTTCAGAACGTCCATTTATCTTCCTCTGCTTTGACGGGGGCCTGTGCTCTCAGTTCCAGCGCTCCCCACTATGTGGCCTCACCACTGAGAACCTGGCGACCAGTGACCTGGCATGGCCTCAGAGGCTAAGGTCAGAGCTGTCACTCTCCCATGGCATATGTACTCTGTCACACACATAGACAGATTGGGGGGGCCCCAACAAAAGCATGTGCAACACCACATAACCACACGCGCGGACACACATGGCTTCCCCATTGCTGCTCGTTCAGGATTGATTGATAAATGACAGCGAGTCACTTTAATGGGTTATCTCCTACCACTGATGCTGTTGTGGTATTTTTGCGTTAAGTGTCATAATGTAACGATATATAGGGACAGACATGAAAATAGAGAACAAAAAATCTAACCCTTATCACAGGGCAATAACTCATTCAAAGAGGACAGTGTACAGACTGTGGGGTTGAGAAGTGAATAAAAACAGTTCATACTTGGAGCTAAATTTGGGCTGCGGTTTGACTGGTGCAGAATCCCATAATGTGCTTTCGAATGAGTTCTAAAACTTTTTCAAAACACATGCATGAGTCTTTCCAGGGGAAGTTGCCAACACTTATTTGTTGGATCTGTATTTTTTTACGCCACTAAATAGTCCAAGAATCATTTAAAAATAGTGATGATGACAAAAACAAAATAGGCTGTGCTTGTACTGTATGCACACACACAGAGCGACGCTAGACTGTAAGTGACTCCTGGTCTTCCCATATAGTACGTCTTCTCTTCCCTCAGGCCGTCCATCAAAATGTGACAGGAAGAGAAAGTTTAGTTGTGTGCCGCCACCGAGGAGTCGTCCTTGCCGCTGGATCCGCTGGCTTCGCTCTCTTCCCGCCGACCCTGTAATTGCGCGGCCACCGCAGGGTCCTTACTCAAGCGCCACCATGTGATCTCCATGACAAATGAGAGTCGGGACGAGGCTCGACTACTTGCTGGGGCCTTTAAAGTGGCGCTCTGCGATTAGCGGAGAAGGGGTGAGTGCTCGGCGAACCAGAGGCCCCTGTTAAATCACAGCTCAGAGGGAAGGCGGGAGCGGGAGGAAACACAAACACTCGCTCATTCTTTTGGTGCCATACAATCGCTCGCTCTTTCTCTTTCTCTCTCTCACGACAGAGAGAGGGAAAGTGAGAACCAGAAAGAGAGAAGGGGGTGAGAGAGCACAAGAAATGAAAGAGCAGGAGGAGAAAGTGTAGGAACAGCCTCTGCACTGGGCGGAGGGCCAAGCCATCCTCCAGAGGAGCCAGGACGCCAGAGGAGACCTCAGACAGAAATAACTCCAAACATCCCATAAAGACCCATTAAAACCAATTCAACTCAATTACTCCCTGACACACACACGCATATACACACACACACACACACACACACACACACTACCTTTCTGCCCTCCAACCACACTGTACCCCTGACTGTGCATCAGTGTGTACACATAGACAGAACTACTGCTGCACACACTTGGATTTGATGACAGCTCTTTGTGAGCATCTCACAGGCAGCTGCATGTACGGGTAGACAGCGAAGCGATAAAAATCAATCAACGATTTTTAAAGGGCCTATAAAGCCACATATAACATAACAAAGGAGGGGTTCCTGTGGTTATAACATCTTTACTATTTCTTGTAAGGAGCAGTTTTTCTCAGTTGGATAACTTGTATATAAAATGAAATTAATTATAGTATCTGGTGTAAATGGACTTGAATTTTCTAGAGAGATGGAAAATGTTAAATGGACAGTAGTATGTCATGGTGAAAAGCAACGTCCTCCTCCACAGTGGCCTCCTAGATTAGGCTACTCAACACTACAGGGGGTGGAAAGAATAACAGGAAAACACTGCATGGCACGATATAATGCCACAGCCTCACAACCACAAGCACCAACGATCGGTCGATTTATTGAGAAAATAATCAGCAGATTAATCACTGAAAAAAATCCTAATGTCTAATTAGTTATCATACCCATTTTTGTGTCTTTTTTTAGTTTAATAGTTTTAATAAACTCTTGTTGGCTGTGTTTAAAATATGTGTTTTTGTGTAAAATATGAATATTTAAGTGGAAGTCAATCTTTGTCTGACGGCATTTCTTTCTTCTAATACAGTTGAGTGGCTCCCATCAGGCCACAGGCTGCGCTGTCCATGCTGCACAAAGGAGGAGGGACACCTTTGCCCCCACATCAGTCCAGCTCCTGAACGCTAACCCTTCCCTGTCCCAACATCACTGCCCCTCAACTGACTGAATGCACATAGCACACAGCATTTTACCATGAAGTACAGAGCACTTTGACTGTGACGGTCACTGAAAATACTGACTATAGCACTTTATATGATTTTATGTTGTTGATATTCTGTTTGTCCTTTTTTAATGATGCTGTCCTCATGCCTTTTAAATTGCCCCTCGGGGACAAATAAAGTGTTTTGAATTTAATTGAACAAGCCTACTTCATATTGCATCATTAATCGTTTTCATTTTGCAGCATTTGCATTTAGACCTACATACTGTACAAAACAATGTTATAATTACATTAGTGCACTTTTAATATGAATATTCATCACTTCATTAAAACATATCCAAACCTCCCTAGCAACTAAAATGAGAAAGAAGTGTTTCCTGCCTAGGTAATATTAAAAAAGCGTCTGCACCATTGTGTCAATTTTGGGGAGATTTAGTTCCAATGATAACAATTGAAAGACAATACTGTGTGAGCTGTGGTGAGTTGTGGTGGTAGCGGCATCACAAGACAACGCCACAGCTCTATTAAAACACCACTAAACACAATATGAGGAAGCTATGAAGGAGAAAAGTCAAACCCAGCCCACCCCCCCAACCTACCTCCGCACAGGAAATGTGTTTAATGTGTCTAAGTAGCCATAACATTCCTACAGGAGCACAATAATCTTACAGAGGCCACTGCATCTGGCTCCCAAAATCCATGTCCTAAATCTATTGTCTCCTTTACAGTGACTGAACTGTTCTGTGTAGAGTAGTAATCAACGTGACAGTCACACACCATCGACCATCATTTACCGTGCTGAAGAATTTAGATTGGTGTCATCAATGGATATCATGCACACAGAATATATATTTTTTAAAAAAGGATAAAAATATCTATTATTTTTCCAAAACTTTGCAGCATCCAAGAACTCCTGAGCATAAGGACAAAAAAGTAATATATTATATCCCGCCACCATTACAGTACTTCATATCAGTGCTTAGACTGGCAGGGACATACTGCGGCTCAGATGCTCCAGAGGATTAATAACCGCAGTTTCAGAATTCCAGACTTGAGACTTTATCACTGACTTGGACAACACAAAAAAAAAAAAAAAAAAATGGCTCAAACACACTCAATCCAAAAAAGCTTTCACGTCTCAAGTCAGGTAGATATTTCTTAGAAAAATCCGGTCTTCAGATACTGATGTTTTCACCAGAAGCAACAAAGGTTTGTTTAAATAAGAAGAAAATAACTGGATGGTAGATGTGATCAGTGATGGCTGAACAGACAAAGAAAACAGTCGCTTCAAATTTACTTTTTCCAAGCAATTTGAGAATTTAAAAGGTAAGAAATGCATTAAAAATAATTCTCAACATTGTACTTTGTTAGCCGCTAATAACCCTCATCTGTGATTTCAGCACTCCATACGTTAATCCTCTGTGTCGGGATTTGAATCATGGTTTAACACACGGCGTGCTGAGTTTAAAGGACTGCTGGTTCCTCAAGGTTTTAACAGTCTGGTCATTTGCCATCACAACTGGACCAATAAAAAATTGACAGCCGATGTTAGCTAGACCCCTGACTTTGTATAATGTGGGACCAACACAGTGGGTTGTGGGGAACTGGCAGGTGTTGAAATAACACCAACGATAAATAACCCCTAGTGGGAAATAGCTCTAACTTTAGTGATAAAAGTCAACTAGCTTTGACTTTTCCAGTAAAAGCTGAATAGCCAAACTTGCTAACCTCCACTTGTTGAAAGAAATACTAACTTAATAGCACAATAGGTCCCAAATATTTAGTGTTGAAAAGGGCCAGGCGTCTCCAATCAGCAGCATTTCATTACAATAACAATGTGGGCTGGTTGAAAAAAGAAGGGAAACATCTTATATTAATATTGATTGGGCTACAATAGAGGGCTACCACAAAAGTTGACAGTATATTTCTCCATGGGAGAAGACTTTAAATGAACTGGACTAACTTTCAGTATAAAATACATGTGCTGGCTGCTGTGAACTCTGAAGTCAAAAAAAAAAAAAAGTCAAATCTTTTAAACTGAACAACTATTATGAGTTCAGAAACAATAAGTGGAAGGTCTGAGAAAATAAATATGGGTTTAAATAATTGTTAATAACTCCCAACTGTGTTTGATAGTAGAATCCAAAATAATGTAATAAAAAAAAAGTCATGACACTTTGTTTGATGCAAGTCCATGATATATTAATAAAAGTCTTGAAATGTTGATGTGAGAAACAAAAACCCATAAAAATCTCTAATCAATGCCGAGGAATATTTTTATTACAGTTGGTCTGATTACAGTGTGTAACTGACTTCATGATTTATTACTGACTTTTAACGGATCTGGAGAATCCCTGGGCACAGAATATCTGGTACAGTGTATTGTATCCTAGTGGATGTCTTGGATGTCTCTCTGTCCTTGTGACTTCAGACACTGCCTTTTCCACTGAGTCCCTGCTATCAGCCTTCAGGCTGACCTCGATGATCTCAATCTGCCCACTCCTCTGGCCAAGGCTCCTTAACTAAACCGTCTTCTCCAGTGGAAAACTGACGACCTGGCCCAAAGAAGCAAAAGCCTGTCCAATCTAAAGGGCTCTTTGCTTTTAGAAGGTCCGTTTCATAACAAAAACTGTCATCGCCATCATCATTATCATCTGGTATCAAAATTGTGTTTAGCCAACAATCACTGCACGAGAGAGAAGGAACAGGAAAAAAAAAAGTGTAATTCCGCTGCCTCATTTTAATTTTTATGTCCGTTTTTAAACAGTCTGCGGTAATTAATCTCATCTGTTTGATCTGCATGAGAGACAGCCTGGACTGAGTGATACAGTCTGTCTCTTTCAAAGACAACAGAACAACCGCGGCTAATCCTCACAATGTGTCTTTATTCTGAGTGTCTGTCAAAACTATGAGCCTATATGATTTTTCAATATGTCAATATGAGTGGATTTGGCAAATCTAAAGCCACCTTTCTCCAGTGAGTGACACGGGGAAGAATTTGAGAAATCTCCAGTGCCTAGCTGAGGAATGTGAACACCGGTTTCAGCCAGGAAGGAGAATGGAAAAGAAGTCAGCGAGGGACGGACACAAGTGGGGGGTGGCTGAACGGGAGGAGACACACACAGAGAGAAGATTACTATACCTTGAAATTTTCTTTTAAAAAAACTACAAACAGGCTTCTTCAAAGTCAAATTTTTAAACATGTGCATTTGCTTCAAATAAATGATCCTAATGCTTTAAAATGAAGCTTTTTTCCTGGTATTACCAGCAACACCAGAAGAGGATCTGGATCCATCACCGAAACACAACCATGAGTAATTTTCCACTTATATAACTGCAGAAACACTGCTGCAGCACGACACATGACAAGAGTTATGACACACACTGTCCAAAAGGCAAGTATGACCCCCTTTCCCCTTAAATCCCCCCTCCTTCCCCCCCTCTCTTCTGACTCCATTCTCTATCCAGCTCACTCTTGCCCCACATGTTTTCTTTCTTTCTCCCTCTCCACAAAGTCCTGCTAGTTCAGTCCGCAGCGCCCAGTGTTAACATTGTAATTACAGACGTGGGCTACAATAATAAGAATGTAGTCAGTGGGGCCCAAACCTCTGGCCACTTTCTTCCTTTGCCATTTTCTTTTACTTTGATTGCTTCCAGTGTGTGTGTAGGTGTGTGTGTGTGTGTATATATGTGTGTGTGTGTGTGACAGCGGGCCAAAGATATTAGGAGTGTTGTGGTGGGCCAGTGAGCGCATACTGGCTGAGACCCCTCGACTGAAAAGGAAACACAGGCATGATCCCAGTCCGTCTGCGTGATAATCGCTAGCAGGCTGCCTGCCCCTTCCCTGGCCCGCCTCCAGACCCCAGATTGAGATAAAGGTAGTCAAGCTCGCTGCCACGGTGGGTGTCAAATCTGGCCGGGTGTCATCAGAGCAAAGATACCGAATTACAACGAATCCAGACGCGAATGTGAAGCGCATCTGTGCTCAAAGTGATATTTCCTGACTTTTTTCATTTAGATGAAATTGACTTTGTAATCTCCCACATATCGATACGACGCTGACTGAATGTACAGCCAGTTCATCAAAGGTTTGACATCTGTTGCTCTACACACTCTGCGTCTGGTATGTTTTTCCTGGGAACAATCCTCTGGCACACAGCAGGGGTTCCCATCTTTTCAAAAAAATCCTTTTCCTGTGAATTCCAAACATCCTACAGACTAATAATGTTTTCTGCGTGGAATACTCATTTGTTGGATTTGCAAACACTTGACATGCTAATAGCCAACTTTGAGACCAGTTGTTAGACGCTAAAACGTTATGGCCAATTACCAACGGGTGTTAGCATTTGTGGATGATTAATGCTTGTGATACTACTTAACTCTTCTTTTTTCTTCTCTGTTCTCCCCATTTCTTATTAGTTTTAATCACAAATTTCCTCTAAAACTTGGCATGCCCACTATATTTTTCTCTCAATTATGATTGACGCTATGGCAGAAAAGGTCTCAGAGAAGCCACATGACTGCATAAGTGCATAAAATAAGGCTAAACTGGAATGACAAATGATCACATGTCTGTGGCCACAAACACTCTGTGGCTTGTATCGTGCTATATTTGTGAGTGTGTTACATCCTGAATATAAATATAAAATGATTTTCTGAGGAATCCTGTAATACATTATTATTACGATCTTCTAAGGAATCCTGGAATTGCTGAGCTTGTTTAAGCTTGGTCTGCTTCTTATAATCCCTCGGTACAGTCAAATGGGTCAAATTTGCATTCATGCCATTACTTAAGAGTGTTGATAGCTTGATGTTTTCCAGCTGCTTAATAGTAAAAGCTACATTATTTACGATTTGTCAATAATACAGTAGATACTCAAGCTAAGATAAGCCACAAACCACTCTGTAATCTTACTTTTGTGTTTATTTTCATTCTTAAAAACACAAATACATGGATATATTTGTGGCTTCTTTTTTTTTTTTTTTTTTTTAACCAAATCCTACTTTCGTTTTTTCCCCCTTCAAATTAGCTGCGAGACGCCACAATCTTTCCACTTCCCCCTCTGGCAGCTACTGCTGAATTTAAGAAACACAGAATTAAGAGTTCTAATTGACCATTTATTTTTTCATAATAACTACAGCAACTTAAACAAACAGAAAATCAGTAAATCTAAAGTTTGGTAAGATGAATACAAACTAAAAAGTAAAAACAGCTTAGTCATGTCATTTGCCATTCCTTGTATTATGAAGTTAGATGTAGCATTAAAATACTATGTGAGACCAATCATTACGAGCAAGCATGATAATATCAAATGCTAACGTTACTTTAAGTGGTTCTTTGTAGGAATCGTCATCATGCTCATCAATTATTACAAAAGAAAAGAAGAAGTATTAGAAGTACATTATGGTAACAATTACACTGAAGTTTATTTAGCCTGCCCTATGTGACATTACTACTGTCAGATATTTTTCCTGTTGCCTTGCCCTTATTTGAATAACACTGCTCTCAAATAAAGTGGAAACAAGGCTTTCTTGTTAATAACATTGATTAGAAGAAGCAGGGCCATCATCTGGAGGCCACCTGTTGCCAGCCGTAATGTGCGGCTCTCTATTATGATGACGACAAGCTCAAGGCTCGTCTTTCAGATTGGAAAACAAAGAGAAAAAAAGATGGGCCACCATTTCTACTGTAAGTTTTCGAGTTGGCTTTCATGGAAACGCGAGGCTCAAAAAGGGAAGAGCCCAGTGCTGCTGGAACGAGCCCAATTCAAATTACCCTAAATGAACGGTGATGCCGCCAGGTTCAAATTATGTTTTGGCTCTTTGGCTTTTGTTTGAAGTGAGATGTTTCCATCGTCTTGAGCGAGGAGGTACGGTACAATCAGCGAACAAGTTTCAAGGTTGGGTTTCAGTGTCAGCGGCTCAGTGACAACATAAATTAAACCCGCTGTGCCACGTTCAGGCTGCGGGGCTGCCAGTGGACTCGCTTCAACGAATTTCCATGTGGCCGCTCAAAAACCTGGCTCGGCTGGACTCATTTTAATATCTGAACACAACTTTAGCTGAAACACAAGGATAATGAGGCTAGTGAGAGTGCTAGATGTTAAACTCTGGTGGGATAGGGAATGTGTCCAGTCCCTGTAAAATATAAATTTGTCACTTTTCTCTGGCTTCCTAACAATAAAAACGCTTAAAAAAAAAAAAAAAAAGGTTTATTTTTTTCCACTGACCACCTGACAAAAGAAAAAGAAAAAGTCAAGGCTAAGAGTTGTAGAATCGTTAATAAGCTGACATCATCATAACTTCTCTGCGACTGAGCTCAGGGTCTCTTGTGAACTGAGCAGAGCCCTTGATGTTTATTATGGAGTTATTAAAAAATGTTACTGCCAGATGTGGCAGAACAATCGTGTGTCAAAAGTTGGGGGGAAGCGGAAAAACCCCTGGCGGATTCCTGCCACGAGGAAAGCTGATCATCAAACTGAAAGCTCACTTAAAAAGGCAATGATCTGAAGACTCCAACATTATGATATTAGATCAAATTTTCCTAAATATTTTCAGAAGAGAGTTGAGATGAGTTGGATTGGGGATTAAAAAAGAAAAAAAAAGAAAAGAAAAAAAAAATCAGTGCATCGATATTGTTTGTTTGGTTTTCACTGTTTCCCCACTGAAGGCAACAGCTAGGCTCCTTTATAAATGATGAATATTACAGCGATGGTTTAAAAGGGAGGAAAACTGCCTCACAATCTGTTTTTATTCTTTATCAAATTGTAGTTTCCATCAGATGAATCCAGGATTAGTTTTTCATTAATACAGGAAATCAAATATTATTTAAGTCTCATCTTTTTAATGATTATGTTCCATATTAACTTGTGGTCGCAATTTTGGAATTTTTTCCATCAGTCAGTGGTCCACAGCTATTCTAAAGTCTCTTTACGGGCGACTTTAAATGACAGATCATTCACCCCATATAATTATGGTAGGTATTATTAAAAACAATGACAACCACAGCAGTGGAGAGCCAGAACAACACAGTGAATGTGACACTGAGCAGAAAATGCTGGTGGCTCCCTCAGTCCATTTGTCCTCGGATCTTTTTCCACCTCGATGCATAAACAAACAAACAGACTGTGAGCATACAGTGTGCTGCCTGACTGCCGGCTGCTTCCTCGCGCTGTATTTACCTGCCAGCCGGCTGGCTCGGGTACGCACATTACAGCTTGAAGCCATTATGAGAGAGTGAGGAGAGGGGAGGGGAGAGCTGTGATAAGGAGGTCTTATCTGTGCGGTGAGTCAACAGACCCCAGAGTACTCAGAACACGCAGACATTGCAACCTGCATCACTTCCAAGAATCGGTGCAACAGAACAGATGCTGCTGCACATTCCTGCTTAAGAGCCCCCGCCTCCCTCCACCCCACATCTCCTCTTCCTCTATCATGCATCCATAAAACTCCTGCCTTTGTTTTTGGCCCCCGACAGAACTTAATTAATGTCCTGTAAGACCTGAGATACTTTTGCACTTGTGCACTGCAAAGTCCTTAAGTGACTCCTCCTGCATGTGTTTTGAGGGTTGAACAGGTTCAGCCAAATCGGTTGCATCACTAGGAGGGCTGAGATCCAGACGGCACTGCAGTCACAGAGACTTCAGCCGGAGCGTGGGCCAAGAGACACATCTATTGTGGGAGAAAGTTTACACACACACATTTAAGAGAAGACAATGAGATGAAGAAAACTATTACCAGGCACACTAGGGACCTACAGGCCATCTCATGTCCTGACAGTATGAGAAGCTGCACTGAGCCAAAACTCCAAGTATTCACACACACTGTAGCTGCTTCAGCAAATCAAGATGTCCCAACAGCAAGCCATTTTCATGACAAGAGCTCTCTTTGACACGTCGTAATCCACACAGGTTTGCACAATGCATGCTTAATTCCAAACTCGTCAAAAGTAATATTCTATTATTCGATTAATACAATAAATACGAGTTATTGAACTGGCTGTTTTTATAGAGCTACAGTTTCTGTGTTTGCAGAGCTGTAATGTGTGTGAGGATGGAAGTCACACAGCCGGTGTTCATAACAAAGAGCCGCTCTGTGCTTTCCCTCTGTTCGCTGCATAGGGGATGCTCGCTGTATTCGCCAATGCAACGTAATTGAAAACAGATCCAATTATTCAACAATTTTAATGCGTGAAATTTATATTTTTAACCCATCACGTATGCATGAAATACTTGCAAAAAGGCTGCAGAAAGGTAGATACTTGGAAAAAAGTCAACACTTGAAAAAGTCCTGTCTCCTCCCTAAAAGAGATGCATGCATGCTGAACAAGGCCATAGAGAGTACAAAGCCTACACAGCAGTGGATTATGCTGCAGGAGTGCTTTGATTTGTGATGTTGAGTTCTTATAGAGATATTTGATGCTTTAAGCTGTGACAGTTCATTGCCATTGGAAATTGCTGTAGCTGACGAGAATTTAAGCTGCAAGTTTTTTTGATTGACGAGTAAATTATAGCATTATTTACCTTTCACCCCTAGAAGAGGTGAGTGGATAACACCCAAAAGACAGATTTTGAACGCAGTATCACTGAAGGTCTTTTATAGGAGTGGATGGGACTTGCAGACTCAAAGGCTAGCACAGACTTGCTGAAAGGACATGCCCATACTCATTACAAAGAAATGATTCTATGGGATGAGGCCAATAACACCCGAGAGAGGGAGAAAGAGAGATAAAGGGAGACAGGCAGAATAATGACAGAACAAGCTTTGTGCTCAGCGAGTAACTATGAGATACCAACACAACACAGGCTATGAAAACAGCTTTTCTCACAAGATATCACCGCTGCTTACGGTGACAGCCTCTTGGCCTGCTGCAACATGTGCAGTTACCTTTCAGTAAAAGTATTAGTGATGTAAGCTTCACTCTTCGGAGCAATCGATCAGAACAAAAAGGAAACAAGAAGAAAAAAAGTACATGTTCAACTCCACTCTTAGGTTTGCTGTACAATAATAATAATACAAATGCAGTATTTATACTATATCACTGTAAAACATGGATCAGGGATAAAGGGTGAAAACAATCCAATTTGTCCATGGGCCTCGGGTAAAATACAAAATGCATAATTTAACATGATTTTTTCTTCAGACCTTTAACAAATACAAATAAAGAAGACAATATTTATTCAGTGTAACAAGTGTATTAGAAATACAATCATTTAAAAAATGATTGGGCCTAAATATACACATACAAATGTGAACTTGCTATTTCACAATTTAATTACTAATTATAAAATTATTAATAAAAAAGATATTGTAATCCATAAATCATCATTGTGAATGTTACAAAATGATTAATGTATACAGTAGTTTTATATATCAGAATTTCCATATTAAAAAGGTGATTCATGTTCCCATCAGATTCGGCTTCCATATATGCGCTTTGTTAACCAGCAGCCTGTTCAGTGTTTCTAACAGATTTATTTAGATCAGTTCCACAGATCTGCTCATATAACTTGTTTATTATGTTACGGACGTACTGCATGTGCAGGCTGTACACAGGGTTCACAATCGGGCTCCAAACGGTTGTGCCAATGACATGTTTCTAAGCCAAATCTGCCTTTTCTGGCTTCTACGTCTGAAACTACTATTTGATTTTCACTAGCAGTAAAGTTTTTCTACATTTTTACCATCACAGTCTTCTTTGCAATGACCGACAGCTCTCTACACTGCTGCACCGCTGCAACAGAGCTTTTCCTATATAGAGATATGGGGGCATGGTAGTATACTAATAACTAATAATGCCTGTCAATTTAGAATGATTCTAATTCACTGAAATGCACACTGTAGTAAGAAAAGTCATTTCAGTAGTTGAAGTTTTCTACATTTCTACACACATACAAGTCAATTGGAGCCCTTCTGTAGGGCTACATAATGACCACATTAGCCAACAGGTTTGTTTTGGATAGACCTGTCTGGAGGGGCAGATGTGCCTGATGGTAGACAGAGCAGTCAGTTGTGGAGGTCCATGAAGTGCTCCAGGTGCATGAGCTGTTGCCCAACAGGACCTGCGTGTGGTGCTGTGGGAAGTGTCATCTACAATCATGGTTAAAGAACCAATGACTGTATTACACAGCAGCCCTGGTTAGCCTCTCTGATCCTTCACTGGCCGGATCTGGAGTCTGGAAAACCTGAGAGTGAGGCTGAATCACTAACGATGGACTGATACAATAATAGGGGTAGAGATTTTTTTTATTTTATTCTGCTGACTAGTCGCCTCCAAGCCAAGTCAAACAAATGTGGATTCATGTAAGATCGGACAGAAATGTTGGCTGAACTGGCATCGGGGTGACAATAAAAAGCGTGCGCCTAACACGAGAGTCTTTACACAACTAAATCTCCACACGTACTCTGACCGAGGGAGACTTTCCACAGCATATCATCTGAGCCATGGGTCTGGCAGGGGTAAACCAACCATTTTGTTTATCCCTTAAAGAACGACTATTACATTTACTGGACCGCTCGAGACAGCCGGACAAAATAAAATACACTCACTTTTTCTGTACTTTTACAGAAATTTCTGCCCATGACTCCCTTTGTCAACATGAGGGTTGTATATATTTAGATCCAAGTATAGCTGCTGGCTGCCAGAATGGATCCCTCAGGAAACAGAAAGATGGCACGTCCCTCCAAAAGCACTGCCTTAATGATCTCTCATGCTAAAAGACACATAATTCGTCATTTATTTTATACATGCGCGCTCAAAAACAACACATGGGGGTATATATGTATATAGATTGTCAGCTCGCCACTCACAACACACACACACACACGTACACACACATCCTCGACTGAAAGATATTCAAGGTAAATGTGACTCACAGGACATGAAAAATTTTAATTGGCTGCCAGCAGCCGGATGTGTGTCTGCGGCCTATCTCACTGTCTGCACACTCGCTGCATCTGACGGCGAGTTAATAAGCAGTACAAAAGGACGGCTTTAGAGAGATGTGTGCATGCCGGAAGAGCCGGACACCAGGTGTACAATCTTTTGAATTAAGAAGTTGACACAACGTCTTGGCTACTCCCTCTCTAAAGCTAAGAATAGTGCTGGTCCCCAAAATCTATTTATCAGGAGATGAAACCTTTCACACAAAAGACTGCAACAGCTCTTAACTGTTTATTTACTGATTAAATAAAAATTGATTTTTTGTGTGTGGGGTTTTTAAAACTACAACATGTCTTGTAATTTAAAAGTATCATCAATATCATCAATAATGGAAAAGCTTAAGATTAACAACTTCACGTCCAAGAAATTGAAAAAATGTAATTCATAGATGCTGATAACTGATGTAAATCTAAACAGGCTGCAGCGATTAGTCGTTAACTGATCAGTTGGTGAACAGAAGAAATGTCAACAATTTTGCTAACTGCTTCATTGTTTCAGTAATTCATTGATGAAAAGTGCTAAACATTTGCTTTTCCTGCCGCTGTAAGGATTTCTGCTTTTATCTGATTTAAATAGTACTGTAAATTGAACAGCATTAGATTTCAGATTTGAACTGCTAGTCAGACAGAACAGTCAGTGTGAAAACATTACACTGGGCATTTTGTGGCATTTGCTGGGCTGAACAATTAATCAATTCATAATATATATTAAAAAAAAAAAACCCAGACAGATTCACCTATAATAAAAAAAAAATCTTCGTTGCAGCCCTTAATGCTGCAGTATAAAGATATTCCACTTAAACTAGGTCTGTGTGGGTGGGTTCCTGTGTGATGAAACTCTTTTTAATGTCAGAGCATCAGCAGAGCTGCAGCCACAGAACCATCGAGATGTCATGCCAGCCCAGAGCAGCTGCACAGCACCCAGTAGTTAGGGCACCACTGTGCAGGGTTACTGAGGACACGAAGGGACGTGTTTCTCATTATTGTACACATGTCTATTCTCTTCATGGCCGCATTAACCTTTGGGAAGCATTTTGCCCATTTTGACATCCAATAGACTGAGTGAAAGTAATTTCTGGCAGATTATAATAAAACTTTTTTTTGTTGATACAATAATGATAATTATCAAGATATTTTTTCTCTTGATGACGAAACATAAATCAGCTCGATAATATTTCTGTGAAGCTAAATGACGCTCCTTCAACAGAAAATTACCGTACTCAATCAAATCATATAGGAAAAATGCTATATGTCAACACAATCAGCACAAAATAAGCCCTCCATATGCAAGTCTAAATACATCTGTATTACAGATGTATTCTGTACCCATGTACATTGACTTGGATCAGTTCTAAAATAAAAGAAGAGGGACCAAAGCAATGTAAATAAACACTGGCAGTTTATCTCAGTGTTATACCTTCAACACCTTTTATGCCTTAAAAAACAGGACATAATATGTATTTATATTGTTACTGTATATGTGTGGATGTGTATTTATACACATCAATTCTGATTCCATCACCATTTCTGTTGATGAGCCTTGTCGCTGTGATGCATTAGCAGCATCACAGTCCTAGGTTTGTTTTCATTCTGACTAATGCACATCTGGATATTTGCTGATGCGCTTCAGAAGAATTAAAAGTGACAATAAAGGCCTTTAATGTGCATTCCTATGCATTAGTCTGTGTGATAATAATCATGATCTAGCCTGGAATTCATTTTGTGCCTTCACTCAGAGTTGATAATAGCTTGATTAAAGGCTTTTTCTGAATCTAGCCAGAGAACACAACAGGACAAAAAAGGGTCTCAATGGAGGAGTAGAGGGGAAAAAACACACATGGTAGAGATACCAGGCTATCAGAGTAATGCAACAGTGAGTGACAAAACTGCCTAAAATGAAACGGGAAACAGAAACTGGATCTGTGTGTGTGTGTGTATTTGTGGGTTGTTGGTAAATTGATTCATGTAGTTGAAATCAACATTGAAGAGGGCATTTGTTAAGAGGAAATGACAAGGAGAGATGTTGTTGACAAGCTTGAGGTGGCAGTTCTGGCATTAGGCCCACTGAGCAGCCCATAAACACACTATTCAATTTCATGGCACTTGTTTTAATGGGGCTGTACTTCAAAAAAAAGTATTACCGCAATCAATCGAGAAGTCCTCTCTTTGAATAAACAGCCTGTAACTGACTACTGCGCACTTCAAGATGCAAGGTCTTCAGTGCCCGGCACAATACTACGGTCTCTGCCATCAGTTCCAACTGACTCCCTATTAAATTACTAGCCTCTTACCGCAGTTTCGTCCTGTGCTTTAACCGTTGGTTATAAGATTTGCTTGGCAGGAGGGGCAGTGTGATGCTAAACTGACAAAGTCGTATGTTTCACCAGAGGAGCATGGAAATTGGATGATAAATATGCCAAAAGGTAAAATTTATCTGGTGATTGTTGACACAGGAAGACAGCTTGTGGCATATTTTGAGAGGGAGGGGGCATTTAAAAAGCAGTGTCTTGAGAGTGGAAAAAACTGTGAAGCTCCTCGAGATCCACCTTGACACACACACACACACACACCTACCTTGGTTTTCATCAAAGAGCATTTTGAAAACATCAGACTCTGTGTGGCTGCTATTCCGCTGGTTTAGTCAACTGACTCTTGCTTATGCTGACCAGGAGAAAAAAACTGTTCTATGCAAATATTCAAAATTAAATAGATTACCCACTGGAAAGCAAACCCCCTTCTCAAAGCCCTCCAAAACAAAAATGTTTTGTTTTGCTTTGTGCCATAGCCTGCAGTAGACCGAAACAACATAACTAGTAGTCAAATCTTACCAGCTGTGGAAGGAATCCTGTTTATTAAGCAAAGAGAACCACACTGTCCAGAGGAACATTGGGCTTCATTTATGAATGTTTTCTCATTTTTGTCTTGTATTTTGTTCTTGTACAAAGGCAATAAGGGATTCGGGGATGCAACAAACTCTCTAAACTGCCTGAACTTGTCAGAAATGGTTTGCTTCAGCCTGATGAATGTCACCTGGTCATGAGGTTTGTGAGATGCAATAATCCACGGCCCTAAAATTGACATACAAGGCTCCATGTTCTGCTCCGTTTGTGTGCAAGTTTCATTCACAAAGAGTTAAAACACTGCTTCCAGTCCCGCTTTTAGAAATGATAAACTTCGGAAGTTTCGGAGCTTCAGTAGGAGACTCGGAACAGTTACACGTCAGTCCAGCAGCTCTGCACTCGGACAGAAATAAAGAGGGGATGATTTGACGTGAAGTTAGATGCTAAAAAAAAGTCTTTCTGAAGTGAAGTGGTCTGTGAGATAGTAGAGGAGAATATTATAGTCTACAGGTCTACAAGGTGATACTAGACAGAGAACTACAGAGAGACACACAGAAGCAGCTGTCAGAGTGAGAAGTTCTCTAGCAACTACTGAAACATAATGAAATGATTTTATTTTGTAAATTTCAGCCCTATATTTAAAACACCAAATTAATTCAGATTAGGACATTATAATTGTAAGTCAAAGCAGTGAAGGCAGGCAGAGATGAGACCGCTCGGAAATTTCATTCATGCTCAAAAAGAAAACTCTACCAACAATGATGAATGCCACAAATGCTCCTAAATCACTCGCACATGTATTTTAAGAACACATTTGTTTGAGTGAATGAGCGCTTCTTGTATGAGGCTCATTGCCTCTGCACCACAATGAACACATCTACAGTAAAAAGATAATTCCATTGAACAGTTCTTCAACAGCAACAGTATTGATGCCAAATGCTGGTCTAAATGAGAGGAATCACTTAGGACTGGCACTGAAATATTTTGCTGTCACGCCAAAAAAAATTGAGATAGATATAGAAGACAGTTGAGAGTTTTCTTGTAAGCAGCGTTACTCAACAAAATATGCTATATTATCTTTATTGATGTATTCCTGCATTTCATGGGGCGTTAATGCCATGTGTCACACAGTGAAATGGTGTGAAACCAATTGTAAGACCATGTATCATAAAACCTGCATGCGTGTACATGACATCAAATAAAACATTTAAACTCAGTAGAGAGTGACAGTTTCTCTTTGTATCTCCTTAACGTTCAGATTTATGCAGTCTGTGAGACATGTCTTCATTCAGGATGCTGGGATGTAGTGTGTGTGTGTGTGTGTGTGTGTGTGTGTGTGTGTTTGTGTGTGTCACCTTGCAAACAGTCTCGACATCCCAGGGCAGTATGGTCTGTAGATCGATGACCTCACAGGACACTCCCAGTTTCTCTTGAGCCATGTTGGCCACTTCCCTCATCACATGGATCTGAGTGTAAGGAGAAAACTCTAATGAGATCATTCAGTTTACAGTCAAAGTGGGCTAAGTTTTATATCAGCCTACAACAAACTTTATATTCCATGTGTTCTGAATCTTACATTTCAGTTTTTATAGATTTACACTGAAAAATCTATGGATGAATGGATGGACAACAAACATGTAAACTGTTTTATTACATCTGATAATGAACACATTAATAATGTAGTAGTGTAATTTGAGATATAAGCATTGCAATTGCTACATAAACAACAAAATATGGAAACAAATTTTTTTTAGTTTTTAATAGCAAAGCTGATTTGCTATTCAAACAAAATAATACCCACAATGTGTAATTGATAAGAACTGGGACACACTGCAAGCCTTTTTGCAGCCATAATATAGACACATACGACTAAATTTAAAATGTTATCAGAACCTACTAGTACTTGGGACTAAATAAATAAATAAAATAACAATTATGAGAAAGAAATATAGCATTTATATTTCTTCTACCTTCTGCTAAAGAAAGCAAAGCTTATCATTACTCAATGTCCAATAAATAAAAAGCTGAAAACTGGCTGCAAGTTAGTCTAATTACTGTGTCATTGAAGTAATAAAGTACTTGGGTTCATAGAGACCATGTATACTGGCAAGCGTAATTGGTTGCTCCCAAAGAAAAAGTGCTGTGATCAGTCGGAATCGTCACAGTTGGAGGAGTTATTTGAAAGATAGAGGCGCTGACTTCAGCCTAACAAATTAGCTTGATAACATTAAAGCATTTACTTTGGAGTGATGCTGTTAGTACAGCGTTTCCACAGATAAAAATGGACTAAAGGGGGAGGAATACTTCCTCTGTTTGGGTCACCACATACTGTTGCTGTGAGAACTTTCGCTCCGTTCTGTGTAAGTTGTTTTCTTTGCTCTCGTCTGTTGAGGTCTGACAAATGAGAGGAGTAATGAGGTGGGAAAGGGAAAAGAAAGAGTGGCATTTGAAAAAAAAAAAAAAGGAGAAGCACAGTTTCCGCTATGTTACGGGATCTTCTTTCTTTCCTCTCTACCCTTCAATAATAATACTGGCTTTGATGGAGACGTTTTTCCCTTCAGTGCCCTCCAACCCCCTCCCTCCCACGCCGCAGGTACATTATGACCTGGATAAGCTTGTTTAAGTGGCTGGATACAATAAAACTCGGGGCTGACTCCCGGAGAGTTACAGGCACCTTGATACCAAGCTGCAGAAAATAAAATCTCCGGGATGAAAAGAAAGACAACAATGGAAAGTGTGCGGCAGACACGGACTGTTAACACGTGGAGAGCCGAGAACGGCCGCGTTGTTGTGGAGATGTCTGAGCAGATATAGTCTCAGACTGCTGGCTGAGAGACCCTGCTGGCACAGAGGGGGGCTTGTGGTAGACTTAAAGCTAATCCGCTGCTTGCCTCTGCAGCTTTAACCATCATTTAGTGTTGATGAGACTCCACGTTTTTCCTTTTTTTTTTTTTCCAGTAACCATGGAAAATGATCCAAAGATAGATGACAACTTTAAACTGCTCAGGTAACCTGATGAGAATCGGTGACTGATGCGTGACCTACCTGTGTCCCCCAGGCAACCATAGTGATGTCACTTCCTTCCTGTAGGACCTCTGCCTGCGAGAGTGGGATGGTGTAGGACTCCACAGGAACCTGCTCCACTGAGAAAACACACACACACAAATAACAGATTAATATTCCAACAGTGCCACGATGCGCTTACATGGAAATGCATTAAATGCGAGCTCACACTCAAAATAAACAGGGGTCGATTCTGAACACAGTCATTAATCAATTCAGTATGTTCCCTGTGGTTAAACATGCAAAATACTACGAACCCAAACTGACCGTGCCTCTATGCCTCTAAATAATAGAGCAGTTGAAAAACTGGTGAAATGACAAACCATCAAGAAAACAGAAATTCCTGCTAAAGAACATTTTCTCTGGCCTGTTTCGAATGCTTCTCCATGCTTTTTCCAGGACTTCATCTCTCACCAGAGACAGAGTGCTTTTATCAGCACAATATAATGCATGATCTAATGATAACTTTCGCCAGCTACAAGCTCATAAACCTGATTAATCTTGACAACAAAACATTGGTGGGATGGGATATCAATCAGAAAAGGGGCCACAGAATGGGGACATGGGTCCAAAAGGGGGAGCCTCGCAGCCAGGCTCTCTTTGAACTAAAATCCAAGACAAAGTGCATGTAAGTATATGGTTTGAATAACAGTTAATAATGTCTTGGAAAACTTCAGCACGGTAATGGAAATCATTACGAAGCAAAAATTTATCATAAACTCGAACTGCCGTGACTTTAGAGCATTAAGCTTATTAACAATATTTATACTGCACAGACACAACATACAATCGCAAAATGTAGCGTTTGAACTGTGTTTGAGTCTCATTCACGACTACGGCTTTGGCTCCGGAACACGTTGAGGACAGGATCTTGAAGTGTGAGTGGATTTTTAGGGGGGGGGGGGGGGGGGTTGAACTGCTAAAAGCATTCCACATAAACTAAAAATTACAATTAGGCACAGTAATTATACTCTGGGGGAGACGGGGGCTTTGAGACCTTCCTGGAAACCTTGAATGACTTCCATGAACCTTTCGAGCCTTCGAGAGGCCGTAAAGGAAAGGAAAATTGTCATGTCAACGACTCGCAACATAAATAGCTCGGGCAAATCATATGCAACTCCTGGTTTGGGCTTCCAGACCAGACAGAAAATAGAGCTTTTGAGTGGAATTATAGCATTTTGCAGAATATTAAAATTGAATTATGAAAACTAGGTTATGGTTTAATAAGTGGAATCTCAGGCCCTACAAAACAGCATGGCCTTGATGGGACAGATGTGTGGTTTTTATCCTCTTCTGAAAAAGCAGAGAGACCGCACATGAGCGTCCAAGCTGGGTGCCCCCCTCTCTCTCCATCCCTCTCCCTTTTTTCCTCCTCCTGTCCTCTCTCGGCTCTCAGGCATCTCTCGTTGGACCAGCACTCATCCAGGAACCGCTCTGCTTCCCTGGCCGTCGGTGCCATTTCCTGAGTTTTTGGATCTGGTTCACCAGCCTGCAGGAGTTCAGCCACACATAATGTCTCACTCTCTCTCTCTCTCTCCCTCTCTCTCTGAATGACGTCTTTATCCTTCTCTCTCTCTCTCTCTCTTTCTCTTTCCTGTATGAGTAATGTCTTTTCGTGCATCTTCTGCCATGTATGTGAACGGTGTGATGGGTTCATGTGTAGTCTGTCCTCCTGCCAGGTCTCCATGGTGATGGGAGGTCACATGGCTCAGGTCTGGTTCTGTTCTGGTGGCACCTGAAAGTTGCTTGGCTACCTCTTCGTCAGACGCTTCATAAATATTATAAATCTATTTTATTCTGTATTCTCTCATTTCTGTTCTACTCTGTACAAAAACATCTATCCTTCCTGACTGAGGAATCCCTCTTCTGTTGCTCCTCCTTAGGTTTCTTACATTTTTTTTTTCTTTGTTAAAAAGGTTTTTTTAGGGAGTTTTTCCTCATTAAAATTGAGGGTCTAATGACAGAAAACGCTGTATTGCTGTACAGACAGTAAAGCCCCCCTGAGGCAAACTTGTGATTTGTGATATTGGGCAATACAAATAAATACGACTTGGCCGCTGCAATTAAAAACATGACTTTGTAATCCAAGCACAAATTATTACAGACATGTGGACTTGGCATGAGAGCTATCTCACTCTGCCTGGTTGGGAAATCACTCCTGTAATGTGACCAGTAACCCCTCTGTGTGTGTGTGCACGTGTGTGTGTGTGCGCGCGTGTGTGTGTGTGGACTACAAAGTGATGTGTTCATTTTAGAGTGGCAAATCCAGAGCCTGTTATAAACAAATTCAAGCTAACAAGCCATTATTGAGTTAAAACAATCCTGTTAATTCTCATCTAACTAACATGTGTCTGAGGACTGAAACATTGATAAGAGCTTATATGATTGGCTGAATGATGATCACATGAATGGGCTTTCGAGGTAGATACGGGGAAGCCTCTCAGCGTTAACTAAGGAAGAGATTCAGCGACGTGTGTTTGTGTTATTTAATTCCACTCATTCATTTAGACCATGAATCATGTTGTGTGAATGATCAAAATTTAATTGCATAGCCAGATCTGATTTAAATCTTTTACCTTTCATTTAGAATTTTTTTTTAATTTATATGAATTGTATTTACTCCAATTAAAATGTATTAAGATATTGTGTAGGGTTGTTTGTATTTTGTTGTGTATTTAATAGTATCTTGTTCATGGGAAATTGTGAAAATTAAACCAACAGATTGTGATGAGCCCACACTCATCTACTTTAGAGCTGCATCCAAAATCATAACGTTCCAACCCGACTGTGCGTCACCAGATTAAGCCAAATATATAACTTTTAGAAGAAGTGCTTCTGATTCCTGTTTCTCGTCATCTTCTTTATCTACAGATATGTTTACTAAGGAAGAACATTCTCTCACAAACATGTCTCGACTCTTGTTATTTTATGTTATTAAAAAGGAGGACACTGAATGTATAGTTTGTATTTGGCTGCGTGTTACGACATGGGGGTTACACGAAGCATGTCGCTGATATACTATCTCATCGCTCCCCCGAGGGGCTAATAAAGTGAAATCCAAATGAACCGAGCAACAATGCAAACAAAAACACTGCCAAAAGAACTCAATCACCTGCTGTTGGCTGCCCTGTTGAACCACATCAATCTTGACACATCATGCTTGTATTTTACTATCATATCAAGTCATTACTCAGATACTGGATCCTACACAGCTTCGACAAACCGTTTTTATTGTTAGACCACAGCTGTGTGGTATCAAAGATATGAGTAATAATGAAAGAAAGTGAATATCTCCATTATATATTTCGTGCATATCTACCCTTTTTGTTGCCAACACATCTCAGAAGAAACAGGCAAACCATTATAGTGTCTGAATATGTTTTTTTTTTTTAATCATTATTAGTAACATATGCAGGTGTGAAGGATACAATTTTGTTGCCCTTTAATTAAAAAGTGAAGAAATTGTGTGGGAGATGTGATGAGAGGCTTCAATATCAGGCGCACGCTGTAACATGAGAAATATTTGGGGCAATTATCACTAACCCAGTGCCATGATTGAAACAGTCTCAGTAGTCTGTTGTAATATTTCACAATCTCATCTGGCTCTTATCAAGAAGAAAAGACTTCACTTTGAGGCCGGTGGTACAAATCTGTTCCACTTCTGACTTTTATTAGTATAATGACCTTAAACAACATCTTCGAACCTCCGACGTCGCCCTGCTCAGATATGTCAAATTATTATGATGTGGCCAAGGCCAAACTGTTCTGCAAGAGCCGCCAACAAATGTTTAGACGTGATAAAGACTTCGCTGGACACCTTTTTTTCACGCAACGGTCCGCCAAAAGTCATGCTGTACTTAACGTTTATCCGGCCTAGCCTAAACAACCATGTTCTCTCAGTTTAGGGGGGGGAGGAGGCAGAGAGGATTCAGCTGGCACTGCCGACGCTTCACAGCCCATTTAGACGTTCAGCTTCACACTCATGATCCTGCTGATCTTACTCGCATTGTTTGCAGTCAGGCGTCTTATTTTGTTTGTCTTGCACCTCTTGAAAAAAAAAAAAAAAAAAGATAGAACGAACCAGGCAAACAAACAAAGAGAGGGCCGGGTGAGGCAGGATGCTGGGAGAAGCAGGACGATAAATGAACAAAAACTAAGGAGCGTTTGGTTTTCGTGTCCGCTTCAGTTTTAGGTTTAAGTATGATCCGGCTTACCTGCTGCTCTGTAGAGGATCTTGGGCTCAAAGAAAATGCACGGGTTCTGGTCGGCGATGCAGGAGAGGAGCAGCCCCTTGGCCTGCACTGGACCACGAGGTATTACAACCTACGGAAAAGACAGCACACTTCATTAAAACCCAGTCGTGTTGGCATGGCAACTGAACTTTGGCTACTAACTAAATATTGCTTACAAACATCCAATAACGTGTTCATTTTCAACATCCAAAATGATGCATTGTAATCTCAGAGAAAGCTGTTAGGGACTATTCAATTTACAGAAAGAGTGACTCAAAACCTGCTAAAGTAGCTATAATCACTTCATATCGGTGGTTCAATCATATTCTCGCCTATTCCTCTCTCTGGCATTGTAACTGTGAAATGGTTTTTTAGGTCAAAATTTGGGTATCGCAGCGATGCTGGACCACGGCTGAATCGAGCCTGTCAGGCGGCGCGTTGGGACAGACCGGCAGATGGTGCAAATTGTGCTGATAGTATACAGAAAGATTAACATTTATCAGCCTGACCTTTTGCAGAGAGACAACATGTTTATTGCTCTCAGCGATGGTTACACACAGTGGATGAGCTGTAGCTGTAAACCATCGAGTCGTTTCCAGTCTGCAGCGAATGAGAAACTTTTGTAATGATGACATATGTATGTACGTTCCCGGGATAAACAATTAAAAAAAAAAAGACAGAAAAGAAAAGAGAAGGATGTTACATCTGACATTTTAACATAGACTTGTTGACTCTGAGCAGATGCCGCTCATTCCATCTTAGTGACATTATCAGAGCATACTGATGCCTGCTCATTCCTGCATGCAGTAAAGATTTGTTCTTTCCTGAACATTGGATAGAGCACATGTTTAGCACATTTCTATATGGCACCATGAGGAGTTTGGAAGGGGTGTCTGGCATCAGAACAAAGCTACAGCATAGCACTATCAGACTAGAGAGAAATTATGAATTATGTTTTTTGGGAGTCACTTCAGGCAAAATTACTAAATGGTTTGATCATTGGTTCCCATCTGACTGACTCCACAGTCTACAGAAAATTAGCACTGGTGGAGACTAATAAATTCAAATATTGACATATTACTTCAATAATACTGGGATTACTACTGTAATGTGCAGATCATTATCAGGGCTTCAGAAAATAACACTTGTCACTCTCAAAAGATGGTTACAGATCCAGGTCTGATCTAATATTAATCCTGCACTGTTTTTGTGGAGAATATTGCAGACTGTGGAAAAAAGCTGCATGCGAGTGGACGTCGTCTTAGAATTTGAATATCGTTATATCGTGATATAGCTTAAGTGTTTCTTTTTCCTGGTTTTAAAGGCGGCATTACAGAAACATGTCATTTTTGTGCCCACTCCTAGACCCCAGGGTAGTTCAACTACAGAGTCAACAGGTCTGTGGACGGTGCTGTAAACATGGCCCTGAGCTTCATCATTATCATCATCATCATCATCATCATGCAATCTACCATCCCTGCTGGACCTGCATGCCTCCAAAGGCCAAGGCGAGCAAGAAAAATGAAAACCCTGTCCCACCCTGGACATAAACTTTTTAAAACATTCCCCCCGGCAAGAAGCTGAGGTCTGTCAGGCCACATGAACTCTTTGTTCCCATCTGCCAAGAACTTGGACCCCTACTGACATGAACTCTATCACAGCCCCCCACCCCCCCAAACCACCACCACAATACATATTATACATTATATTAATGTAACAAGCCATAAATGCTCATTAGCGTAGCAGTGATCTTTGAACCTAAATGGCACATAACATTAACACCAATTGTATTACTGTTATTATAAATAATGGATACTGAATATACTGTTTACTCCTGTACACTCATCCTCTTCTATTCTCCTTCATATTTAATATATAGCTGGAGAATATAATTTATATTTTATATCCCACATTTTCTTCTGTTATTAATTCTTTTATATACATTATTTAGGACCCCTTTACTTTTGTGGATATTTTGACTATATATTCTTGACCCCTACATAACAAACAGCACCAAGCTTACCAAGCTTATTCTGATACAATATTAGAATGAATATAACTAATGACTGCATATTTGCACTGCACTTCATCAATGTAATGGGCTTAGTCTGTACACCTTGATATTCTGCCATGTTCTAGGGCAAGACGTGACATTTCCTAACTGAAAAAAACAACAGAAACAATTATAAGAAAAAAAGGAAAGAAACACCAGTCAGTGTGTGTAATGAGCTGTGCGGCTGACCTTGATGCCGGGGCAGTGGGCGAAGAAGGCCTCGGGGCTTTGAGAGTGGTAAAGTGATCCGTGGCCGACACACCCCCACGGAGCCCGAATGGTGAGGTTACCACAGTCGAACAGGTTGCCAGAGCGATAGCGGTACTTAGCTGCTTCATTGACTATCTGGAAAGAGACCAGAATAGTTCAGGTTAAAACAAACAAGATGAGACTGGAAGAAGAACCTTTCATCATCCTAATGGGACACCTGGGTTGTTGCAGCAGCGGTGAAAGCAGCTGTTTTTATAAGTGAAAAGACAATTCAAATATTGTAATGAAAATATAAGGAAAGAGAATGTGTAAAGAATGTGTAACAGTGGAAAAATATTTATTTCTTATGAATCAAGACTACACTGGTGAACACTAGAGCTCAGCTTTATGTGCAGATCTCCTCTGCTATTTCTTTTAAAGCCATTAAAACCCTACTTTACTTTTAACAAGCAAAAATCACCAAGAGTCTGGTTTCTTTTACCTAAATCTACTGTTTGTGTTACTGGGCTTCATCCAAAAAGGTGTCCCAAGTATTCCTCTCTAAAACTCAGGTGGGCTATTAATTCAGGTTTTATGTCTCACTGATGTCAGTTTGGACTGCTGGACAGTTTTAAGCGAGAGCACAGAAGCAGAGAGAGGGAACCTGCTCAAGACCTGCTACCAAATATCTACTGTTGCTCTGCGCTGCAACAGGAGCCTGTTAAGAGCGTCTCCGGTAGCACGTTCTGTTTAAGTTTCCTTGACATTAGCAGGGACACGCATTTATCATGTGGAGGGCGAGAATACACAGAATGACCCTAGTGTTGACATGTATGAATGGTAAAACAGCGGCGCGGCCCACTGTCCTGCTCAGCCTTTTAATGCCACATTAATCTTTCTCAGGAGAGCAGGTGGATGTGGAAAAGCACTTCTGTTGATCATCTGATATATACATGATATATTATAGAATATGAAATAATAGAGATTAGAGCTCTGTTTATCAAACAAGTTTTTTTCAGTCTTTAAATTCTTTGCTATATTTTTGAAGATATTCTATTTTAAAATGTTTGTAGGCTCAGAAGCCCCTACACAAATGAACTTCCTCACATATCGGCATGGATCGTTGCATTTGTAGTTGTGGAGGTGTCACGTGAAAGCAAACCAAATTGTTATTATGCATTAATAACCACTATTGTTTGACTGAATGTTAGACTTTTTTTTTTTAAATCAGTGATTGCTCTCTCTTTGTTGATTTGTGTGCAACAACCATGATCTGGTTGCACACAGTCCAAAGCTCTGTTAAATTCAAACAGAGTGTGCTCTAAAGCTCAACCCATATAGTCAGCTGATATCAGATCTATCAGTATCAGTGTTTATAATGTCCAAAATGTGCCAATATTTTATTTTATTTTATTTTTTAGGCAGCATTTTATCTATATTTGATCATTTTTCTTTATTCATGTTATGATTGTAAAGGTTTTAGTAAGGTTTACTATTTCAGTGCACTGATGTCATTGTATACAATAAAATGTATTGTTAAACTGCAAAATATCATGCCTACATTACATATCTTTGTCACAAGTGTGTTAAAACCATATCTGAGGGATCACTGCAAAAAATATGTTTATGTATATATTCTGTTTATATAAAATGATCAGCTGATATATCAATATTGGAATTGTTTTACTCCCATTCATTCTTATTTTCAGGATAAGTGAAGCCACTCTAGGATATATTATCCTTTGGCATGTAAGTGGTAATGTTGGTGTGTTGGTGAGATGACATTTCTTTTTACTGATTGTGTAAAATGAAAAAAGGGGGGAAAAAACTTAATGATTTTTCAATAAATGTCTCATTATGGTTGGATGATGTAAACAGGAAGTATACTGGTGCCATGAAGTTCGCTCCAACATCTATATTTCTTTTTTTGTTTTTATTTGAAAGGAAAATTATACCATTTCTTCTTTGAGATGTCCAAAAAATGCCAGAAAACTATTTTAACACTAGTGTACTTTCCTTTACTCCAACTCCTATCCGTTAGACCAAATACCTAGAAGCTAAGTGCCAGTGAAATTCATCCACTGCTGACAGAGCACATCAATATAAAAAAAACACATAAAATGCCAATAAAAAGATATTTTGATACGCATGCATTACTTTGCAAAGTCGTACAAATATTTACAGACGTCTTGTCACTACAAATTTTAAATTGTGTTGACACAGAGGAAACTAGTGGCAGTATTTCACTGAGCGAGGGAGTGTGTCTTACCTGGTCAAAAGCAGGATAGATGTAGTCAGCAAACTGGATCTCAGCAATGGCGGTGGCACCGGCAACGGCTACACCGATACCGAATCCCACAATCCCCTGCTCGCAAAGGGGAGTGTTGAAGACCCTGTCCTTACCTGGAGACAGTAGAAGAGAGGGGGAAAAGACAGACAAAGAGGATGAAGTAGAGGATAAAGACACTTGCTGGCTATTAAGTGAGGGAGTAAACTGGAAGAATGAAAAATGAAAAAAGCAGCTCGGATTGCATGGAATGATTCATTTGGTATCATTGATCACACTTATAGAGTGACTCAGTAATTGCAGGCCTTTTTTTTTGACAACAGAGAAAAGCCCACGCCAAACACTTGAGTGATGAGACAGCGAGGAATACTCCTCTTAAATGCCACGCGGTCCTAAAATAAGTGAGGTGACGAGCTGATGACTCCTCCTCAGCTGTAGTTTTACTGAGCTTGGATGCAAACAACCCCCACGGAGTAAAAACAGAAGAAACAAAAAAAAGATATATTTCCACTCTCCACCCTATAATCTGAAAGAGAGCCGCAAGAGTGCCGACTCTAAATTTGGATTGAGAATGTTATTTTTTGCTCTTTGTGTATTTGCCAATCCGCTGTGTTTTTTTTTTTTTTTGTTTTGGTTTTTTTTTGGATTGCTGGGAAGTTTAAGTCTGAGCAGTATTGACTCTGCTTGTATGTACCGCGCTCCTCTGTGCTCGCAGAGTTCAATTAGCGAAAGTGACACTGCAAGCCCCCAGAGGAATGAACAATTAAGTGATCAACATTTAGTGCCTCGACTCTCAGGCTGTAGCCGACCTCAGACGCGCAGCTGATGTGAAAGTGACAGTGAATAACGTGTGTGTGTGTGTGTGTGTGTGTGTGTGTGTGTGTGTGTGTGTGTGTGTGTGTGTGTGTGTGGGTGTGTGTGTGTGTGTGTGTGCTTCTGTGTGTCATCAAAGCAACAAGTAGTGAGTCAACTAATGTGAGGAAAAATACAATCTAGTGATGTTGAAATAGTAGTGTGTTTGTGAAATGCATCCTCCTAACGACTGTCTGAGTCTAAAATGTGTTGCTGTCTGACATTGATGCTGCTTTCAGTTAAGAAAAAAAAAGAAAGGCTTAATGCATCAATGAGAGAGAGTCAAAGCGTAGAGTCTGTGTGTTTTTTTTTCCTTTTCTTTTCCAGGGAAACAGCACTCAGAGGTAGCGGCCAGCCCGCGGCGGGAGAGCTGGATTGCTGAGGTGAATGCATCAGCCTTGTAAAAAGCCATTCGTATAGTGTCCGCCCCGCATTAACCTCTGTTCTGTATAATGGCTGCGGGTGGCAGAGGTGTGCGCACCATCCCTTTCAGTAGTGAGAGGGATAAAAACAGCTTTGTGCTCGTCACTGTACACAAGGATGAGATGGAAAATAATGATCCCTCTCCGAAAGGTCAACACTTCTGACGTCAATGAAAACAAAAAAAACAAAAAAAAAAGGCAAAGCCGGCTACTGTTGGATTGATTTGAGACTCCTCGCTATTAAAAAAAAAAAAAAAAAAAACACACACACACACACACACACACACACACACACACACACACACACACACACACACACACATAAATATAAACTAGAAACACACATCTAATTATTTTATACTACTATTATAAACATGAAAAACAATTAAGCCCACTGTGACCAGACACTTTCCATCTTATCAACCAGTTATAAAAGACCTGAAATCAATTGAAGACACAGTCAGCTGTTTAATACCATTTGGAGGAGAATAACTAGGGCTAGCAAATTGGTTGTTCAAGCTAATTTTGATTAAAATGTTGTATATTGTTCCATACATAAAAAGAAAAAATTCATTGTCATTCTGCTAAGCACCAACACTAGACATCCATACATCCTATTTTATATTAAAACCATGATGCTAAAGTCATTTCAGTAGGTATTTCTGTTCTGACTGTTAATATGGAGCCACCAATTTCTTCTAAAAGGGAAATCCTTACTGGCTAACACCGAGAAGACAAATCAATGACTAAATAAACTATTGATACATGTTCTGTGGACGCACGCAAGCTTTGAAGCAAGTTGCATGGGTTTCATCCCAAAACGCCTTTTTATTAATTGAGGACGTTTTGACATGCCACAGTAGGGAAGCACAAGTGGAAACAATAAAATTAATGACCGCTGAATTCCATTTAGCCACTTTAGTTTCATAACTCTGGTACCGTGCGTGTTGGCTCACTGTCGTGACTCACTGGGACACTTGAATAGTTGAATATTAGTAACACCTGCTGTGAAAAGTCTTAATATTTATTGAGAAAAAAAACCCTACAGTATCAATGATTTTACATTTACTGAAAACACATGCTGTGACCAGGATGGATATTTGATATTATTAAACAAGTTTTAAAAATATTATAAGATATCAGTTTGGTGTTATTTCTTTTTAACTGAAATTCATTAAAAAATATCCAATAATGATTCCTACATTTTGTTTTGAAGGAAATGTGACCATGTTTTAGGGAATACCACATTTTACTTGCTGTGGTGAACAAACTATGCAATGGCCTCATTGTTTTTCATAACTTTGGCATTTCTGTGCTGCTGTTTCTTGTTATTCATCAGCTGACATATACACCAATTTTACCAATTCACTTTTAACTGCAACCTCAACTGTTTAAGGTTTAAACTCGTAAAAAAAAAAAAACTGAGCACCATCAGTTTCTGTCATGTGGAATTAGTGCTGATTTACCCTTTAAGAACCCAAATCATATAGAGCAGTTGCATATGAAGGCAACAGCACTCACATACTACTTAAACTACACATCCCTCTTCACACATTCACGCAAAGCCAAAAACATCAGAGAAGGGGCTTTAATCAGCGGAGACATTTTTACTTATCGCGGCAGGAGAAGCACATGTTTAACACTCTCTGTGACACTTTTACATGCAAGTGTCACAGTGAGCTGTGCCTGTGAGCCAGCATGCACCATAGACATTTTTTTTTTTTTAAACCACAGTAGAAATTTGAAATTGTCGCAGCGGGAAAAGCACAGTAGGGACTGATGATGACATTCAAGTATCCCATGAAGCTGAGCCGTGGAACCGTCGGGGTCTTGAATTTGGAAGGGCTAAATGTGATTGGGCCATCATCAATGTTATTAACTGGGCTTGTGCTTCTTACTGACTTGACATGTGAAAACCTCTTACTGTGAAAATGATCTATACCGGGCAATAAATGGATTGCAGCCACTAACTATGTTGTTTATTACACTTGTGCTTCTGATGCTATGACTGTCAAAATCTCTGTCTGTGTTACCATGACTACATTATAACCTGTTGGATCAACATGTAGGATTTTTTTAATGTAGGATTTCAAATTAAAGTAACACATATATCCTTACTAACCACTGTGATACGCTATCGCCTTACTGTATCAACTTTGCAAGGCTACCCTGCTACAATGGACAAATGAGTGCAAACGGATCCTTATGGTCCTCGAGGTGAACACTGAACAGTAATATGACCTTGCTACAGAGGTAGGTGAGGTTCTTCAAAGTGTTCTGCTGTCACCTAGTGGCACAATCATGTTAAGCAGATACAGGAACAGGTTGCTGACTGTGTTTTTTTTAGCAGACTCAGCGGTAGTGGCATTTGAATGCAGGGCAATCAAAAAAGGTGAATGAACTCCTCACCGTATTTGTCTCTCAGGCCCACTGTGCATCGGAATACTCCACCAAATGCCACGTCCTCCCCGAAGATGACTGCAGGTAAGCACACAAAACAGCAGGTGAGAAAAGTGCACAGAGGGGAAAAAATACACTGTAAAAGATCAATGTGGAAGATCTGAACGTGAGGTCGGAGAAAGCCAGGAGCTCCACCTACAGCTCTACTACGGGTGGGGCTTTTAATAGTCTTGGCAAAGAGGACTGGGCCAATATTTATCAATCTTCTCAGAGTAGGAAAACACATCTAACTGGCAGAAAATGTGTAAAAAATGACTCATGTTGTCCTATTTTTAGGACCAGGAATAAAAGCAGTTTAGCAATTTTCTTTATTTAGGAAAATATTCCAAACTGTCCTCCAGCTGGGCCCTAACATGTTCGGAGTCACCAGGAGATGGCGCTCTGTTAGAGATATGCACAAATATTACAAAGGAAGGAGAGATGTTCACTGGTGACAACAAGGTTATCAAAATATACATAGAAAAAAATGTGGGTTTATTTATAATACTTATTTATTTATTTGTTTAAAATGACCAAACATTTCAGATTGCAATTGTCTGAGAACTACAACACCTCATCATCATATTTCCAACTTTGCAGCTAAATATGTAGTAATGTTGTATGTCATCTAACCCTCTCTCCCTCTCTCCCTCTCTCTCTCTCTCTCTCTGAGGAGCCGTTCTTCTCCATGTGGAAAGTCAGTGCAGGAAGCTAAAGTTTAAATATGTCACTCACAAGTTGTACTCTGGGTTAGGAGTGTTTGTAGTCGTATAATCTGATTCTGAGAAGTTAGATAAATACTGGCCTGATATAGCAACATTTCACACCTTTTATACAGTAAGGGGATTCATTAGACATTGTTTAGATAAGCACTACAAACTCATTACTATGAGGATGCAACTGATCCTATGCTGCGTTGGCTTTTGTTACATAGGTCTTAAAATATGTTGACTTACAGTAACAGCAGGTCCCAGGAGGAGAGCATGAGTAGCTAACATACATACATACAGTCCAATTGTAAGCCAGTGCATGCTTTAGAAAACTGCATGATTGTAAGTAAAGTAAATAACAGGGCTGATGTTGTGCAGATTTTAATCTAATAACATATCTCTTGTTTTAACGTCCTACCTGCTGTGGGATCAGAGGCGAGAGTGTTATCCAAGGCACTTGTAACGGACTGGAACAAGTTCATCTTCGTGGTGGGTCCTGAAAGTGACAAATACACTTTTTTTTTTACAACTTGACACAAGCACCAAGTTGTTATTGTACATGCAGCAATTGGATTTGACAAGCATTTGACACAGTTACAAGTTACCATACCAGTTAACGCAGGAAAGAAAAAACACATTAGGAAACTTAATGGTTCAGAGCCTCCAATGGACAAACACTTCTTTGTAATAGAATGAGGAAGAAATGACACTATTCACTTCTCAGCACTTGGTTTAGTGAATGCCAACATCCTGCTCATATGTACAGTAGGATAAACAAGAGGCTCAAATCTCGGCTGTCCCACATTATGAAACAGCTCCAAAACAGGTCTGGCTGGACCCATAGATATCATCACTGTTGTGTGTGGAGATGTTATTAACTCTTTAATGTCCGTTTTAAGGCAGACACGCGCAATTCAACATATGAGTAAATTAACCCACTAAGCAGAGTTTTCCTCTTAATAAAATGTCAGTGTTGTAGTTTGGCTCTTGCCTGTACTATTTTCATTCACTGTAAACAACCACATAGGTCTGAAACTAATTAGATAAAGCTAAATTCAGTTACTCTCAATCAAAACAATAACAAATGATGCCCTGAAGTAGCATGGGTTCATGGGAGTTGTTGTTTCCAGTGATAAACAACCACTACTGCAGTCTCTTCCTTTGGTATTTCATCTTTCAGGAGGTTTTGTTCCTAAGTCAAATTATTACCAGAGGCCTCCTTCTCTCCAAAACAAACTGATTTAAACTGGTAAAAACACTCAATAAAACTGTTTCACATTAAAACACTAATGGGAAGTCCAGAGAGGTTGCTAACATTTGCTCAGCTTGTTTCTCAAATAATTTTAGATGCAGACATCTAAATGACTGAAATACAGTTACACTATATGATTAAAAACGACCAAAATCTAAAGAGTGTTTCACTGTCAAGTCAATACTGACGCATGCGCACAGAGAAATATGACTTTCCCTGTGCCATTGACAGCTGACCATATAAAACCGGATCGACTTGTTTAAAATGAGATGTTGTCTCGTTTTGAAAATAGTTGGAAACATTTGGAATAATATAAGTACACAACGTAACAAAATATTTAACAAGTCTAATCGTTTTTAGACATTAAAATGCGGAAAGGTTACGTATTATACCCTTTCTTTTATACAGTCTATGATTATACCTTAAGTTATATGTGCAAGTATAACGTTATATTTGTCTGGTCTTTTCTGTACATTATGTACATATAACGCTGTCGCCAGTTAGACGTATTAACATTTCATAAAGTTAACGTACTTTTAAGGTGAGTAAAACGTACAGGATGTACTGATACAAAATCTGAGCAGCTTCCGTCTAATGAGGAATTTGACATTGTACATGTTAAAGTGGTTGAATATGAGCCAGTTTGCAATGCAGAATGTTTAAATATGGCATGCTTTGTATTCAACCTCTACAGACTGTGCTTTTACCCTACTGTCATCTTGTTCACGCTTGTCAGAACAGCAAGTAACAAGTAACGTTGCAACTCTTTCACGTTATCCGACTTAAACATATTTTAAAAGCTGTCAGTATTAAGCCACTCGTCCTTTCAACAGTTAAACAATACAAACTTGTGTTGCTAAGTTAACTCTCTCAGGTTAAGTTAACCTAGCTCATGTTAGCTTCGCCGGTTAGCCAGCCACTCACCATATTGTGTCGGGACGGGGTCAGGATGATACGTAAAATGTGCTGCATGCCTGCGTTGTGTTTTTGTGCGGGAGCTGCAGCTCGGCGACAGCTTTAGCAAAGTGCCACCGCCGGAGATGGAAAGTTTCGGGTTTGCACCTCGGATAAGAAACCGTGCTGCAGCCGCCATCACTGTTGTTGTGGCCAGTAAGGGCAAAATGAATCAAACCGTGAAGATCGTCTATAAAGAGGAGGATGACCTCACTCGGTGGAGAGAACCTGGATGAAAATTCGGAATCAAACTCAAATTTCGAGCTATGCTAGATTCTTCTGTCACTTGGTGGCAATATAATAACATTTGTCCACTACTGTATTATCTTATACGTTTTCGGGACCCAGTTATAGTTGTTCACACTCAGTGTAAATTTACTACAAGTCTTTGAAATGCTAGCCAAACATCCCGCGGTCAATTTATGTTTTAATTTAAGAACTATTTCAGTAGTGATTTTATCTCAGAATATGTGGTCATAAAATCCAGGTTATCATGTAGGTATTTTGTCCACAAAAGTGCAACAAAAGCGTCTGTGAAGAAGGGACGTCGAATCTGGTACACAGTAAAAGTGGCACAGTGAGACGTCTTACTTTTACGTCACCTTGTCAGCGTCCCGGTACAGACGCAGATTGTGATTGGTCAAATAGGAGGGCGGTGTGCGTGAACGAGATTTGGGCTCTTGTCCACAGATACGCATGTGCACTATTCACTCTTATCTTCCTCTTAAGAGCAGCAGCAGCAGCAGAGATTTTATGACTTCCATTTGACTCCTAGCACAAATCACTCACTCAATCACTGATGTGTTTTAATCACTCACTTGCTCTCAAACCACAGAATCAGCTTTCACTACATACATCAGTACAACAGGCAACCCAGTGATTGTGTTTTTTTCTATTAGCATTTAGTGTACAAATGACTCACTTTCACTAAAGACCATCAGAAAAATTCTTCCTATTGCCACAGTCCCCATATGATGTCTTACAGTTTTCACTACCATTTACCATATTACAGCATAATACTATGGTGTATGTTTGGGTTTGGGTTTGGAGGTCATTAAACAAAAATGAGCACTGGAAGAGTTTACCATGTGTTGTATGCAATTTTGTATCATATCTAGCACAAAACTTCCAAGACAAGTTGTTGTTCATAGATGCATAACACATGGATCTAGAATATAATCATTTTTAGTTGTATATGAATGCCAACTCTCATTCAGACTTGTCTGTGTGAATGAAGAGACTCCACTAGCTAGTAAATGTCATGTCACAGAAATATGTTGAAAGCATCATAAATGGTCTTCTCTGACATTTAAAGTCTCTGAGTCACCAAAAGAAAGAAGTAAAAACGACAGAAAAATGTTGAATTTCGAACAAGCTGCATTTTGTTAGACAGACAGTATCTAAAGTGCAGTTTTTAGTCACCCTTTATCTCTGTTCCCTTCCTGCTGTTGTTCTGCATGTATCTTTTATCAGAGCCTTTGTTTCTCCTGTCTCTGCTCTCATCAAAGGGGTTTTCATCATATTCATCATCTCATCTTACGGTTTTCCCTCGTCTCATTGTCCTGCTGGGTTCTTCTGGTGTCTTCTTTTTATTTTGGGAGTCTTGGGCTCATTTAAAATTGGCTCTGAAGGAAAAATGGAACTCACAGAAGGAATAATCAAACAGAATCCAAGAGCTGAATAAAAAAAATGTGTAAAATCAGATCAGTAGTTATCAAATTCATAGTTTCATATTGCAGTGGTGCTGCAGGTAATTATGATGAAAAATTTGAAAAAAGTTGAAATTAGATACAGTTTTAAAATCCGGTGCAAATGCAAAATTTGGTCATGGCAGTAATGGAAAATACATTTCAGAGACACTTATTTACCAAAATATCACTCTTATTTGATTTAGACAAATGTTTGCTTAAAATATTGTACAGTTATGTGTAGATATTTGTGACCTTTTAAACCAAGTGATGGAGTCTTCTCATTAGAGCAATGATTTAGATTAAATAGCTTTTCATAAAAGCCACTAGATTTGTACTGACCAGTAGGCCCACAGATATTTCCATATCCATTATGAAATCTTTTTTTTTTTTTTTTTTTTTTTTTTTTTAAGAAACATAAAAACAGATCGGATGTACACACTGAAGTGTTTAAAATGTGGTGCACATGTATGGATTTTGTCATGCCAGTAAGGGAAATTTCAAATAGATTATCAAAACATGTGTGGAGATGAAATACATTTTGTGAGAAACTTTTGTGAATATGTTTGTGTTAACTAAGAGAAGAGGAAGGCAAAAATGAAACTTCATGCAGTAAATCCCATATTCAAGTGGCTCACCAAAAAGGCTGACATGAAATCTGTGAGGATGTGTTATAGCACCACTCCAAATGAACCTCCTCAAGGGTCAAACACCACAAATAAATCCTCCGTTTGTGGGAAACATTTTGTTCTTGATAATATGTTGTATAAAAATACTTCATTTGTTTTCTTTCCTGGCAGACAGCTTGCTGACATGCAGCATTAGAACCTCAACTGTGTGAGTTTATAGTACATAACATTGCAGTAGCAGATGTGATCATTGAGTAGTTTGGGGAACTGTAAGTAGGTTTAATGCACAACATCATATCAGTAGACTTATGTTTAGTGAGAAATTGATTCAGAGGAATTATAGTAATGCTAATTGTCCCAGAGATGGTGCAGTTTATCATTTTGTTAGCATCTCCTGACTGCAAGGATTCCACAAGGAAATGTCTGTATGATATCCCCCAAGATTTAATTCAATATTTCAAGTCTGTTGGCTCAAAAGTCCCTTAATAAGAAAAGAGGTTATACTTTTTGTGGTTGCATGAACATATAATTGAATGAGACGCATCTTCTGGCAGAAACAGCTGTCTTTTTTCCACAATAAATCAGTGTTAATCACAAACACAGGAATCGACAAAAGCAGAGTTGTGTTTTTACTTTCTTGTTATTGTCACTGTTTGATACAGAACATAATATACAGGCAAATCATTTTATTTTATTTTTAAAATTCACCCTTTAATTTACAGAATCCTCCTCTGAAACTTCTTTTGTGAGGCCTTTCAAATACATGTAAGCTGAGGCAAATAAAGCAACAACTGTGAGAGATACAGTAAGTTTATTTGACTGTGCTGCATGCTTACATTTATTACCAGAGAGTATTAGTAAATATGAAGCAATATAATGATTTTGTTTAAAGAAAACAACTATAGTACTATAGTTTTTCTATTGTAAAATGTAGAACTAAAAAAAAAAGTCTATAAGTGGCATCAACAAGGGGTTGTGTGATATGACAATATATATGTTTGACAGTAGAAAAACATCTATTTCTTATTATGCTCTATTATCATTTATTATTGCTCTATCTTGACAGTATTTGTCTGTCATTTGGTACAGTTTCATTAAATTGACAGAAAACGTGCTATGTATCGTGATATGTGTTGTTTTCTGGATATGAAATGACCTATATATATATCTGGATGTGAGATTTGGATCACATCACACAGCCTCGAGCATCAACAAAAAGAAAAGAAAAAGAAAAAAAATGAAAAAAAAAAAAAAAACTATTTACATCACATTTTCAGGATAGTTAGGAGGATGACTTTGCACACTCTGCAACATCCAACTTCCTGCCGCTGCTGCACATTTTTGCCAGGTTCTGTGAAGAGCAGAAAGTTAAATTAGTATCTCATTAAATACAGGACGGAGAAAAAAGGTTTCACAAAAAGTCAATCTTACATTAGCAGCTCGGATGATGCTGTTTGGAGACTGGAGGGCTGCGAGGTCCGTTAGGATTCTCTGGAGATCACTGTTGCGTTCTAAAATAGGTGAGAGGAGTACAGGTGGTGAAAACTGACTCATAAATACACATAAATACATTGATTGTGTGTGTGTGTGTGTGTGTGTGTGTGTGTGTGTGTGTGTGTGTGTGTGTGTGTGTACCTGGCTGAGGTGATGCTTGTGGCTTCAGCTGCAGGTATGGATGCTCCAGCAGCTCTGTAATAGAGACTCGCTCTCTGGGGTTTCGTACCAAGCATCTCTGTTACAACCAGACAAATAATTAATGAGCTTATTTGTATTGTTCTCAAATTCAGCAACACTTTCAAGTCCTCCTCACAGTATAAGGACTTATCTTCTTAAACCTGCATCAGTAATTAGCATGCAATAACATACAGGGCTCATCTACTGAACAAAATCAGATCTTGTTTTGTCAGCCTCAAACCTGCAACTACTGTACTGTGATGTATTTTCCAGTGAAATGACATATTTGAATGCTGTACAGTTACAAGAGAGAGCTAAATTAAATCCTTTGCGTTTGATTGGACCGCTAAAAAGGTGGGTGGGGCTTAGAGGTATGGCTGAGGTAAAGAGGACTATTGGATAAAGAAAAGATGAATGAATTAAACCTCAGCAGCCAAATGGTTTTCAAAATGAAAATAGAATTTTTGCCAGTTGATATGCAACCACACATCTCTTCCTATTGATCAGTTAGCTATAATGACCCACAAACAGTAAAGCATGGATTTTTATGACCGGTGTGGCTACATACTTGATTGGATGAACTTTTTTGTGACATATTTGCACAGTATGTACTAGTTTACCATCATTTATAAAACATATTTTTCGAGTACTGTACTGGATATCCACAGGTGCAACTCTGTGATATGAACACAATAAATTTGACCGTGTTGACAGAGTTCAAGAGTTTATTCACATTCTCTCACCTTCAACACATCCAGCAAATCCTTCTCTGAAATGTCAGGAAACTCGATCTTGTGTGAGGGATCGATGATGGCGTGCAACTTGGTAATCTGATTGGTAATGCTTTGGAATGGAGTCTTCCCGTAAGTCATGCAGTACAGGATACATCCAAGAGACCACACATCACCCTTGGGACTGATCTTAAGAACAAAATCCAAAAAAAAAAAATGTAACCACCGTTTATATAATCACAACTTACTGTTTGGACTGTTGAATTAAAGGAGTATGAGTACCTTTGCGCGTGCTTTTCCTGGCTGGGATGAAGTGTCTTTGATAGCTTCAGGGGGCATGTAGTTCAGAGTTCCTACCTGTGTTTGACAAACAACCGTCTATTACACATACACCGCTCTTTCCACATGGAATAACCTAGCGTAGATATAAAATGCGGCATTATGTTTTAACTTGGCATTAATAACAGCCTCCAGTGTACTACACTTCATCAAATCTTTTTGTGTCCTTATTATGTCATTTCATATTATCCAGTTTAGACACCCATATTACAATTGAAGGCTCTAAACCTTTCCAGTATTTCCTGGTTGTGTCTACTCAGACAAGTTTCATTGCCAAGAACAACTGTACACAAAGGAACCTGTGTGCATTTACACCTTCACTTTAAGCAACCTAATTACCATCCAATCGCTTGGGCAGGATGTCGGAGGCTTAATGTGTTAGGAATCTTACTTGTGAATCCTTCATGATGCTCGTTACATCTGGTTGGATTCGGTTTGCGATGCCGAAGTCAATCAACTTCAGCGTCGCGTTCACTATGACAAAATTCGCTGGCTTCAAGTCACTGTGGACAATTCCTGTGTAGAAGAAACAAAAGACATATGTACAGTGGTTAGAAAATTTGGATGGTTTTAGTGTGCCAGTAAAGGGCACCGAGTCAATGAGAGGATAATAGTGAGGGACATAGAGAGAAAGAACCATGTGTGTGAATGGTATGGACGGCCTCCAGCATGTTTTTCCAGTAGAACTTCCTCTCCAGCGGATTCACAGTCTTTCGGTTTCGCAACCAAGTGTTAAGGTCCAAGTTTCCACACTCCATCAGCATGTAGATGTAGCTGTTGGTTATTTCACTGCAAACACACACAGACACACAACTATTAGGACCATTAACAGAAATCAAAGAACTGCCACATGGCAATTTTTCACATCCTGTTCTGAGTAACTGTAACAAATCCACCTATTTTCCTTCTTATTTTCCTCAATTATTCTGTGATTAATAAATAAATCATTCACAACTGGCAATGATTTCATTTCAAAATGATTCCAAAGCATTACATGTTGATATTCTTTTAGATAGGTTGTGTACTTACTAGTCATAGAGCTTTATAATTTGATCGCTGAACTGCTGCAAGTGGTTCAGATGTTCTATCTCATTTTTGTAGCTTTCTATAGTCTGATCATCAGTCCCTTCCAGGTCAACGTATTTCACAGCAAACAGCTGTTTTTTGTGATCGAGGACCTGGTAGACCTGTAAGGCAAAACTCAATCAATCAATCAATCATCAAAAGACTCTAATGGTAAAAACAACAAAAGTGTTGGAACTCTGCCAAAAACAATGAACGCTGTTTGCATGTTTTACCTTGCTAGATCCACCTCGTCCAATCATCTTGAGAATGAAGAACTGCTTGTCTTTAATGGTTAGAGATTCATTTGACAATGTGCTGAGGGAAGCCTGAAATGAGATTAAAAATATAACTTGCATTACAGCTCAAATGTCTTTTTGTGTAGGAACCTTAGAATCAGAAAGACATTTCTAAGGCTCAATTCCTGGAAGGATAGATGAAAGCAAAGGTAAGGTGTGATCATGTTGTACCTTAGGAGTTTGGAAACATGGTGCTTGGTTTAGAGGTGTGCAGGGCTGCTGACCAGGTCCAGCTCTGTGTGCTGCTACTGCAGAGGAATACACTACATGCTCTCTCTTTACAACAGGGGTAACAAAGCTGAAGGGGAGAGAGACAGAAATAAAACAAATGGGTTTGTAAGAGTGAGCAAAATGTTCATTCATATGAAAATTAAATTCCAAAAGGAGCATTTTAAGTGTTTTAATAAAGTATGTTTTTGTTTTAAAAAAGGTAACAAAAAAAACACACTAAGGTGATTACAACACTAATTAAAAACATACTTATGAATATTCAATTTCTGCCAAGTCCATTCTGCAAGATGCCACTAAATTCTACACATTGCACCTTTAACGAAAATCGATTATTTTACAGAACCTGGGGACGTCCAGATCAAGATGTTACCTGTTGGCAGAGGGGTTTCTGTAGCTGTTTGGTGTCTGACAGACTGTCTGTGGGTTCGGTCTGGACGGAAGATTGAGAGATGGAGTAGGGATGGACTCCTTCACTCGAGGAACAAGTCTGAGGTCAGGTGGTGTTATCCGTTTATCCTGTAAGGAAAAGCAATGATTTGAGATTGAAAACGAAATCTGGTTCAGTGTGTCAATGATTTAAAATAAACAAAGAGAAGTGACAACACACAGGTTTAACTATTTAGATTCAGAAATCAGGTAAAAGTGGAGGCAGAAGAAAATCAACAAATATATCATGTTGTCAGATGTGCAGAGGCTGTTACTCTAACAGTAGTAGCTGCCATTTAATAGTAACTGTATAGCATTAAATAGTGGTATATCACATAGTAGTATATAACTATATATCATTTTATCAGACCTCAGGAGAAACATGGCGGTTAATCAGAGTTGGCATCTTCCACTCTGACAGGGTCTCCTTGCTGGCAGGTTTAGGCTGTTCCACTGAGCGGTTCACAGGGAGCCGAGCAGGAAGCGGCAATTCCTGGTTTCCCGCACAAGATGCCATGACTGTTTGCAAATCTAAAAGAAAGATGAATTTGAACAATTGTAAAATTTCACTCTACGTCCATCCCAGTGATTTGAAATCGACAAAGATTGACCCTTCAGTGAGTCTCTACCTGTAGGTTGTTCCTCCTCCCTGGTGGGTACCAGCTGTTTTTCTCCAGCTTTAAGGTTACGTATGGCCAACTCCACGAGCTCAGCTGGCTTGGCATTTAGTGTCTGGGCTTTGTGCAGGATTGAAGTTGCTTTGACCACATTACCTTTAAAAAAAAAAAAAAAAGAGGGAATAAGAAAAAATGTACTTTATATTTTACAAAAAGGCTGATTAGCATCAACTTCACTGACTAATAGTCTATCAACAGTCATATTTATAGCCAAAACGATTAGTTGATTAGTTGTCAACTATTAAATTATGAATCAACAGTTTCAATTATTGATTACTCATTCAAAGTCCAGTAATTCCAGCTTCTCTAATGTTAATGTTGTCTGGTTTCTTTAGTCTTCTGTGTCAATAAACTGAATATCTTTGGGTTATCGGCTGTTGGTCTAGAAAAAGCTTTAACACTGGAGGATGTCACCTTGGGTTTTGGCAAACAGTGATCAACATGTTTTCACCATTTTATAGACAAAAAAACACTTAATATTTGCTTTTCCATCTGTTCTGATTATCAGGTGAAAAAAGCGTTTCTAAAATTTGAATATGAACAGCAGTCTGATCGCTGGAGACTCAGTGTTTTTGTACCAAACCTGCTAGTTGAACCTAACGCTCAAATTTTTCCAGCAGATGTTTTCCCTTTGGGGTCATTGTGATGATGATGATGATTTGTTATTGTACAGTTTTGTTTTGTTTTAAAGAAAACTACTTTTTTATATAACTATTATATAACTATCATTTCATCCTCCCTTTATTCACATCACTATCAGCCACTGTCTGAACTCACAAAGGTACAGTCAAAGCTAAGGTCGAAGCTTAGCTCATTTTAACTTTCATGCAGCATTAATTAATGCAGTTTGTATGTCAGTGTAGGACTGTCACAACAGACTGCATAGAGGAGACACATGCAAAAGCTGTGATACTGTGAATGTTGCTTTAGAAGAACTGCACAGTTGTAAGTTTTATAATTAGGATACTGATAGAACAGATAATCAGTTATAAAGTCTCGTTCTTATATTGTTAAAGAGTAAATCAGTAGTGTACAGTGCAGCTATGTGCATTTTGTTTGTGTATTCAATATATCAAATTTCTGGAAAATGAAAATAAATGAGACATTCTACCTTGAGAAACCTCAAACTGGGCATGTGCTACGTAGACAAAGGCAAAGCCTTTGCAGTTGGATCTTGCGACTATGAAGTGGTCATTGGCTTCATCTGGGTCTTCAATGCTTTAAAAGAAAAAATAAAGAAAGTAATATGGTTACCATTAAAAATCACCAGACAATCATTTGATGTTGAACTTCAAAGATTGAAGTGGACATTTTGGTGACAATAGCCTTTTTAAAAAAGTGATTGATGGGAAGCATGCACTAATGTTAAACAAGAATAGACATGCAGGAATACCAACAGTTCTGTCATTAACCGCTTTTACACATAGTTCCCAGTCAATTAACGGGATAATCTTCCAGACACAGCTAGTGATTTCACTATTCACACATGCAGCTGCATCCAACAACATTGGCGCATTGCGCCTTTTCACTCATGCCATGCCAATGCCAGTCCAGCAGATGCGAGGATCCCTCATTTCTGAATCTGTCACATTTCCAGCCATTCTTTAAAAAAAGCATTCAACTGCAGAATGATTATCATGACAAATTTAAACAGGCTGCTGATTCAGATACGTAATCAGTCATGTGATTGGTTCATTCCACATGAAAGTGTTTTTTGTCAGATGGACATAACCCTTTACATACTTGTCTCTGCAATATTATTGCTTTCATTAACAAGCAGCATTTCCACTGAAATGTTACTAGGTCTTGGGTTGGGAAATTGGAGGTACAGATTTCCCTGAATTTACACACGACCCCAGGCAGGAAATGTCACTGAACATTTCAGAAGCAGACTGCATGTGTGAAAGGGGCAACTGTCTCAGTAACAAACACACCACACCAGGGGCTGGGCAATAATTCCATTATATTTGGCATCTCTCTTTATAATGGCTTTGTGACAAAATGTCCATCATTTACATACATACACACTCACCCTTTGAGTTCTGCATATCTGACCAGGATTCTGGCATAGCTGGCGTTTTTGCTGTATTGTCTTATTGGCAGCCTGGAGAACACTTTGGAGTAACAATCCTTGAGCTTATTAAGGAGGCTGATGTCTGTGTGAGGGTTGCCTCTTTTCTCCAGGTTCTTTAGGTAAGTCCAACATGACTCGGGGGAATTTGAATTGACGATCTGGTCAAAAGTGTAAGTGACATCTGCAAAGGAAAAGCAACATGTCATCAGCGAATGACGAGACTTGCTCAATGTTCAAACAGATCTAGAGTATTATGGTGTGGCATATTTTCTTGATGATCTAGTACCTTCCATCCTCAAGGTGTCTTTTGTGTGTGTGTGAAGGAGAGTAGTGGTTGAGTCCACAGTGGCCTGGTCTTCCCATGGACAATGATCTGGACTGAGGGTTGGCGGCTGCAAGCACAATATGAGAGACAGTCATTACACTTCGTTCTTCATGTTAAACATCTGTCCTGAGCAAAGATAATGAAAACCATTGAGTGAAAAAACCCTTTGAGGATTCTGGCGCTATAGTCCAAAACAAGATTGATTACACCAACCTGAAGATTGAGTAAATGTCCATCGCCAGCAATTTTCTTTGAGGACCCAAACATCTTGCTCACGCTAGAACCAGATGTTTGCCTAAAAATACAATTGAACCAATTAAGTCTCTGCAATATATTAAAACTCCCATTTTGTAGAGATCAATAGATGCCATAAAAACATTACAACACTTGAAAAGAATTACAAGTCAACAGGGGGGATGACAAATCACAAAATTCAGCTTAACACATTACAGCAGTGTCATTATTCAATCAATTTTTATGCGGGACCATGTGGTTTCTCAGCAGCAAAACAAAATAACTTAAAAGCGATGCTTTACAATATACAAATAGAAGCTATTACCACATCCTGACGACCACAGCTGTGAATTTTCTACAGATGTTTAACAAAATGTGCCTTCAATTGTTAAATCAAGAAAGGCATCTGGGAAAGAAAAGTGTTTCCACCATTACTGTTGTGTTACGTGGCATTTGGTGAACTACAGCTGTTCCCTGGACGACCATATTTATCACACCAATGTTACGCTATACTTAGTAAAAGCAGCTATGTTTAAAGTATTATGCATAACATGGATTTCATTTAGCAACAAACTGTTTTCATATGGCATGTAGCTGGAAAGCATTTACATGAAAAAGTTTGGGAAATCAATTTCAGTCTACAAAATTACCTGGACGAACTGAAGGGGATTGATGAATCCTTTCTCTTAGGGGGCCTTCCATTATTGTAGTCATCATCATCATCCTTTTCTGGGATAGATAAAGAAACTATGGGGACTCTACCTGGCTGGAAGTTCACAATGCAAATAAAAAAAACCCATCAGGGACAGTTTGGTTAATTAGTTTTCATGAACTATTAGAAAGAGTAAGAGATGGCAAGCAGGAAGTAATTCAGCTCTCACCAAGCCGACTGCTCTCTTGCGTTGAGATGCAGATCTCCATCCTGGTAGCTGGTCATCTGATGATGCCCCAAGGGGCTCAGTCCTAAGAGCCACAGAGGAGACGCAACACATGATGCATTTCTGACTAAGCTTAAGCCTTATTAAGTTTCCAAAGCTGCGCTTTCATTCTTACCCTGAACCAAAAATGCTGAAGAGCTGCAAGTCACCAGTCCCATCTGATATCCTGCTTACTTTCTGGAACTCAGAGCCTTTTTTCACAGAATCGTGCACGACGTTGTTGGACAATACTGTAAGACAGAAAAGACGACAACTATGAAAATCAAATAATGATATGGTTATAATATAACATACATAACAGCAAACTGACTATGTAAATGCTGTATATCTGTGAAGTAAACTAAATATAGGCGATCAGCCATGAAACAAAACATGGAAAAATACTAACGTGGTAAATTTTCCTTGTCCTCTGAACAGGGGGGTTGTGTTTTCCCTGTCTGCATGCTCTGCAAGGCGGACTCCAGCAGTTCCTTTGGTTTGGCACCCAGTTCGATGGCGTTATTCAATATATAAAGGGCTCTCTTGGTGTTGCCTGGTAAAGTGATATAGCACTTATAGACACTGAAATACCCCAGATCACATATCATGAAGATGTTGGAACAAAGAAAAAAACTGCATTTCTGTACCTTGAGAATTTTCAAACTGTGCATGCGCGACGTGGACAAATGCAAAGTTCTGGCTGTGAGATGTTGCCACAATGAAGTTGGTTTCTGCCTCATTAACATCTTGAATTCTAAAAAGAGAAGAACAGCATAAGAACAATGGTACAACCGCCTCATGTCTTCTGAAAAAGGCTGGTCAGGGAGATGAGACAATTGAAATATAAGCTTATATTATGCAAAGGTTTGGTATTGCATCTGCTGCTAAGACACAGAGATTCCCTGAGTGTTCGGTCATGTGATTCAAAACCCACACATTCCATCAACATCCCTACACTTTGGCTTGAGTTTGTGATGAGTTCATTCTGCTGACTACGATGTATTTGTTAGATCATAGTATTCATGTTTTATTGCTGTTTAAATATAGGCTATTATATGACTATTTAAACATATGTCTGATACTCTTCACCACTTCAGTTTCCCTGATGTAGTTGGAATTACAACTTCTAAGTGGACAAAGGTCTTGAGACATTAGTAATCACTTGGTTACTCACGCTTTCAGCTCTGCAAATCTGACCAACATCCTGGCATAGCTCTCATTTTGACAGTGTTTTCCAAGTGGCATACTGGAGAATACTCTGCTGCAGAAGTCAGTCAGTCTGGTGAGGTGGTCACAGTCCAAGTGAGGGTCCCCTTTCTTCTCCAGGTCCATCAAATATGAGAGGCACTCTTCAGGAGAGTTTGAGCTGATGATCTTGCCAATATTGTCAGCATCATCTGTAACATGTGCAAAGTGTTATGATGACTTGATGAAGTATGGGATATATTAGTTTTGCTCTTACCATGACGGGACTACATACCGTTTTCTTCATTGAGAGACTTTTTTATTTTGTTGAGCTTTTGATAAAGCATGGCAAGCTGCTGCTTTCTGTCTGTATGCTCCTCTTCCTCCATCTGAAATTGACAGATTTATGACAATTCAATTTTATTTACTGATTCCTCATTTGGCATGAAGTGTGCATTAGTGGCACACATGACCTCTGACCTTTGAAAAGGCCTTCAACAGATAGTTCAGATTTGTTGAAGTGGGGTTATATGAGGTGCTGATCTAAAGTCAGTGTATCACCTACAGTAGATGATGGTAGGCACGCCTCCCAGTTTGGAGAAACAGGCACATGTACCAGGACAGAAGCTAAACAATGTACTGATGTGGACGGGGGCAGCTATAATGGAGGTGGTTTTAAGACAAAGATAAAACCTTAAAACACTGTGATGATTTTACTTTTTAAATCCTAATTTTCTTTTGACCTTTTTTCGGTAAAACATGATCAAAGTGTAATTGTTGGGACAGAAAACCATCAGATATAGTTTACTCTAAAAGGCTGAGATAAAATGGACAACAGAGCTTATAAAACCACAGTAATGTGAATGAGCAAACACTTCTTCCAAAAGTCTACAATATCCAAAATGAAGACTCTCTCTCTCATAAATATATTTTATAACAGTAGTTGCTTCTTTTGATATGAGAAATGCAACAAACGGGTTCCGTTTTCCCATTTTTCAAAATATAATTAGACAGTCATGAAATGTGCCTTTCACTTCTAGAATACAACATTTATCAGATAGAAATGTTAGTTTAGAACCTTTGCTCTCCACGCAGTACCCCACTGGTACAAGCACATCGTTCTTCTTTAGGTTTTTAGGGTAGATGACATCCTTTAGTTGCATTACTACCTGCCTCTAAATTTAATGATGAACTGTACTAGTTTTGTAATCAGTCCATTTCGTCTCAAAAATCCAGACACAGATTATAATGACCAGTTTGCTGCTTTTCCTTAATAAAAAGTGTACTATTCAGGTTGCTGACTAATTCTTAATCAACTTATGACTTGCTCTTTGGTGTTTTGATTAAACAATTTCTTCCCACTCCAACTTTATTTTGTATTTCACGTGTCTTCCTTTTGTTGCACGATGCCAATGCTGCTGCCCTTGTTTGATTATTTCCCTCCAAGCTGTGGTTTTCCCCTCTGACTGAAGGATTCATTAGTAAAGCATCTCGGGGGCGAGCTTTTTGTGAACGAGCGCTTCCTCTGGAGTCTCGATAGGGGCGGGGCTGGATGTAACAGAATCAGTAACGTTACCCATTAGCGTTTACACTTCCAAAAATGTGGGTAAATGGGTCAGAGACCACCTCAGTAAGTGGTTTGACTGACAAAGCATCTTGGTGGTTGTTTACACTTGTATTTAGCGATGTCTAAGACATTTAAAACCGGGTCAGATATAACACCGACCCCCATCTACTGCAGGTTATACACTAAGATAAGTATCTCATACAACCCCACTTCAAAAAAAGAAACTAAAACAGTAACTTTCAAGTGACATTTAACATAAAGTTTAGACAACATCATAAAGTTAACTGTAAATAATTTCAGGTGCCACAACGACACGCTGCTTAATTATGCTGCTTAATTATGTGTCGTTTGTTTGGCTTTAACCTCGTTCAGTATTAATACGTGTCTTTATGAGTCATTGTGGGTATCCTGCGAAGCAAATAAAAGTTTGATCGACTTATTCAAGGTAGATTACTGGGCAGTGCTACCGTTTCTTTACATATTGTTGAACTCTTTCGTGTTTACAACCTGAGTTAGCTGGATTAGCTAGCCAGCTGACATGTAGCGATGTTGTTAACGTCAACGAGGTCTGCGAGTTGGTTTCCTTACTAATTACGCGGATTGCGGTCAAATATAAGTGTAAAGTCTTTTTCCCCAAAACAATTAAATAGATTATGATAGTAATAATAATATAACTCACCGTATCTACGTTGTAATTAGTCCTTTTTCACTTGTTGGGGCACGAAAAATCCTCTACTTCAACTGCCAGTTTTCAAATGTGCCACTTCCGTCCCAGTCGTGTGCTGATTGGATAGTTTGTGCTGCGTTCCTTTTCTTCTTCGTTTGAGTTTATTGGTGCTGGGCAAACCAGCCTAAAGGTGTAGTACCGCCACCTACTGGACAACTATGTAGCAGTGGATCGGCAGCTAACAATATTAAAAAAGAGAGAAAGTGAGAGTGAGAGAGAGGGAGAAAACGCTACATTTTCTATACAACATCTGTTTATTTAGGATATTCAATTAGGTGAGTAGATATTTGTCATGTTATGTGTGGTATGATACTGTACATAACCGCCTATTATATGTAAAAAAATTAAAAAAATAAAAAAGTCTCTTCTTCTTTACAATGAATGTAATATTTATTTCATCACTCCTTGCACTCGTCACTTCTTTGCACTATTTGGTTTCTGCACAAGTAGCTTCACCTGTATATAGTCATTCCTTGTGAATGTTTTTTGAAGATTGGTGTATTGTTATTCTGTGTAAATACATTGAGAGCCATTAAACCACAGTCAAATTCTCAAATTCTTGCCATGTATGTGTGTTGTTTGTTCGAGTCCCTTTTGCCTGATCCCTCAGACAGGACAGAGTTTCCAGTTTGTCCATTTGTTCTATATTCTTCTAACTTTTCTTCGGTCAGATTTTCTAACTAATCCTACCGAAAATACAATTTCTGCGTACGCCACTGCTCTCCTGTTCAAAAATGTGAGAAATCATGATTTTGAACAACAGTGGACTGCATACAGTACCCATGTGGGATTCTGTTCTCGACTGAACAGTATTCAGTACCTACCCTGACAGCCATAAACTGAAAAGGATACTGTATAACAACATAGCCTACAGAAAATCAATCCATGTTTATGAGGGTGACCAGTGTGTATAGAAATGAATGTAAATGATGCTGGAGAACACATTGCACATTAATTTATTTCCAGTTTACTGTAGTATTTTATTTTATCCTATTTTTGTCTTATTTGTTGTTGATTCTATTTTTAGTACACGTTCAATTTCTCCCAAGAGGGATCAATAAAGATACATCTAATATTATCTTATGACCTTGAACCACCAAAATACACACAGGATCTAAAAATGATGTATATTCATTTTAGTCCAATATACAAAATCTACAATACATGTCAGTCAATACAATATATTATATATTATATTTAAATGAATTGCATTGTATACTGCACATAACTACCTACCACCTACTAGCTACCTTATACTACCTACTAATATGGTAATATAGTTCCCAGAGGAGGCTTCATTATGTATATAGTCAGTTTTTGTGTCTATTCTGAAGATTGTTGTGTTGTTGTATTCCTGTGCAAGTACATTGACATATGAGTAAAAATCCTTCGCCAAAAATGATTATTCTGATGCCCATATCTCCCACACTTTGTGAACCCATGAATGCGGCAGGACCACGCTGTTCCTCCCAGCTCAAAGATGGCAGCCGTGGGACAGAGAAGAGCGACGACACAATTTTAAGAGTTTGGTCATGAAACACACACCGGGCTGTGCAGCTGCGACACACACGGTTATGACATGACAGTGATATTATTTGCTAACGCCAATGTGTCGTCTTGGTTAGACAATTGAAGGATTGAGGAATATCATGTTTTTCTATGGGCTAAGCTAGCAAGCAGCGGTTAGCAAATAAATGAACTTGTCTCTTTTGCCACACGAGAGGAAAGCAGCTGCTCTGCGAATAGTGTACTGACATCTAGCAAGGTGAGTGTGTATTTGTATAGTAGCTAGAATGTATAAAAACCTAATGTAAAGTCAATAGAGTGTTGCTATGTGTGCTAATATGTTGACAGCACAACAACTACCGTCAGCCCTAGCACGGTAGTTTGTTGTATGCAGAGAATAGTATGCTACATAATGGAAATTTGATAGCATTATTGCATTTAATTGTGTTTTTTTTTGTTTTAATTGGTTATTTTTTTCATGTAGTGTACTTGGTAGTTGCACAATTTCAGCCATTAGCATGTTAGCATTATGAAAGGGGTTTGTTGTCATTGCTCTCCGTTGAAAAGATGCGGAAGAACATGACTGACTGGTTGTTAATGCTTACTGTTCATACATTTCTTTTAATGTGTTGTGACTTCGGGCCTACTATTCCTTGTTTTCATGCCACCCTGCGTAAATATTGGCGTAGTAGAGAGTTGGAGATAGTGTTCACCGCACACCCTGGTGGTGTGGAGCAATGAAAACATAACTCTAACGTTGATATTTTATCTTTTCTTCCCTTTTTCCAGCTTAGTTTCATCATGGCCATCACTCAGTTCCGTCTTTTCAAGATTTGCACATGTCTAGCCAACTTGCTTGCTTTCTTTAAAAGGTTGATATGCAGGTAAGCACAAGTGAACATGTAACTAATGTAATGTACAGTAGCTCTGATAAATGCTGCTCTGTTAAATGTATTATCAAAGAGAGCATTGCATGGTGGATCACATGTAGGTTAATTTCCTTGTTTTTTGCTATTTATAACATTGATTAACCCTTTTCTCCTTTCTATTGTGTTATATTACAGGAGTGGAAGGGGCCGCAAGCTCAGTGGTGATCAAATAACTCTCCCGACCACGGTGGATTTTTCATCATCTGTACCAAAACAGGTCAGTGTTTGGTCATTTGACAGAACCTGTCCAAAGTCCTCTCTCTGTGTATTCTAGTGTAGTAGCTTGCTTTGGTAGAGATATTCAAAGTCTGTCCGCTTTCCAACATTTCCCAATTTGAATGTTCTGGCTCATAGAGATAAATCCTACACAGACACCTTCCTCTTCACTTTTGTCTTATGATAGATTTTTAAATGATTTTTTAATGTTATTCCACACAGCCAGAGATTGAAGAATGGAGCTCTTGGGATGAAGAAGCTCCTACTAGTATTAAGATTGAAGGTGGCAATGGAAACGTTTCTCCTGATCCTAACAATGATGACGAAGAGCCGGACTACTTCAAAGACATGACTCCAACCATCAGGAAAACACAGAAGGTTTGTCAATACACATCGCAACAATCTGCTGCCTTTGCTTGTCTTAAAACATAAGAAATTCAGTATCTTTGTCAGTCAGATAATAAAATACATTTTCAGTTGTTTTACTAAGCAAGTGCCAAATTCATGACAGTAAATTTTGGTGTTCGTTTTCAATTTCAACAAAGCAAATAGATGCATATTAATGGCGTGTAAATAGGTTTTGGAGTTGCTGATAGGCATCCTATATTAGTACACATCTTAAATCTGTAACCGTATTGAACAGACAAAACAAAAGTGGATAAATCAAAATTTTGGAGCATTTTTTCAAAAAGTATTTGTATTTTGTATATTTCAGTTTTCCTGCAATTATAGATGATACAGTTTGACAGTTGGGGCCAATTGCAATGTACTTGTATTTTCTGATTATAAAACCTTGGTTGAAATATCAGGTTAGAGCAATAAATAAAAGGCTAGTGGAATTATCAGCTGACTGATTGGAATGTTCCTGTCTTTACTATTAGTTGGTCTTTCCTGGTAATAGTTTACATTGAAGGCTTATAAGTTACTGAATGTGCAATAATGCACATGAGCATGATATAATGCATAAAAGATTGAGCATATCTAATTATTATGTTGTAATTTGCTTTAATTTAGTCTAATTAGAATATAAAAATGACAAAATCTGTGCCTGTAGTGGGATTGTAATATGTTAGTAATGCCTCATTAAGTGTGTCAGTTGAAGTCACACTTCGTCTCTCTCTGGTTTCCATGTTACAGATCGTGCTGAAGAAAAGGGAGCCTTTGAACTACCTGGTGCCAGATGGCTCATCAGGTTTCTCCAGCAGACTGGCGGCCTCTCAGGATATGATGACCTTCACGGCTCCCTCAGTGAGTTACAGTTTCATATTATCTGAAGCTTATCATAGAGGAGTATAAACTAAAATGCAGCTAAGTGTGAGTACATAAAAAACCAACAAAAATATCAGATTACATATCAAGCCCAGAAATCACATTTATTTATTCTCTCATCAGTTGGATGTCATCTTTGCTCTGTTTGCTTGTAATAGTATGGGTTCTGTGTCAGCTAATTTGGTGGCAAACAGTGGTCCAGTGTGCAACTTACACACTTCTGTGCCTTCAGTTTGGACTTGAGTGGGTTTGCTCCAAAGATTTGTGCTTTTTCTGTAATGGTGCTTAATAATGGACACAGTCTCAGAACAAACTGGTTTTCTGCCTGTGGAAGTATCATTTTACACGCTTAACTACAGTCATAGGGCCTCATGCAGCAACATTCTATTTAGTTTCTCTTATACTTACTCTCAAATTTCTGTAAAAGACAAGCTGGAGCTGAGCGCTCCGTGTGTGTCGCACACTGACAATAATAATAAAACATTCATCATAGTTCTAATTGGATCAATCGACCAATAGTATATATTGAGCCCACATATTTAATAATCCATTTATTATAGATGTGAGTGTGAGATGATTTTTTTTTATCTTGGTACGTGCGCACCCGACCACTTGAAAAATCTTCTCTTACCTAAGAGAAGAGCAAAAATAAGAAAACACTGGTGAATCCCAGAAAGCAATGGGGAGAAACAAAATAAGAACATACTGAAATACCAAAAATGAGAGGGAATTAGTTCGCATATGGCTTCTTGCATGAGTCCCATTGTGTATAATGCTCCGAGTGCTTCCAAAATGCAGGTAGCCTAAGCTAAATAATGCGTTGTAGACACAATGGTTCAGTGGCTGCTGTTGCTGATGTGCTAAACACACTGTGTTTGTGCCCAAGATTTGTGCTTTGCCTTTAGTGGTGCTTCACAATCACCACAGTCCCAGAGCATCTGAGACAAACTGATTGTAAACTGCCCATGGAAAGATTTATTTCATTTTAAACAGTTATTGTGTATTGTGGCTCTGAGAGCTTTGAGAAAACGTGTGACCTACGTTTAGGGCTGGGCGATATATCGAGTATACTCGATGTATCGCGGCTTGTTCTCTGTGGGATGTAGAAAATGACTATATCGTGAATATTCGAGTATACATTCAATTTACACGCAGTTTGTTTTTAGTCGCGGCCCGTTGAACTACAGGTTTCTCTCACTCTCTCATCTCTCCGCACAGAGAGATAAAACAAGCGCACCTAGTTACGTACAACACATTCTGTTGTGCGTGCAACGTCATATGCCCGGTAGCATGTAGCAGCAGTAGCAGCGATCTCAGGTCGCGGGAGCAGCAGGTGATATGGACAGGTGGAGGAGGGAGATTAATTCCCCAAAAAACAATTCAGGATCCATCATCTGGCGGTGGTTTGGGTACAAGAGGGAGGACGTTGAACAACAAACCGTAATATGTAAAGTATGCCATAAAAGCGTCACCACAAAAGCTGGTAGTACAACAAAGTTATATCACCATGTGTGCTTGAAACTCTGCAAGAGCACATCTCCGGCCAGTGACATATTGAAGAAAGTGCCGAAGCGACCAGCACTGACGCAACTGAGTCTAGCGTCTGAGTCTAGCGTCTTCTTTTTCCAGAACAGCAGTACGACTAAAACAGTCAAAAACAGAAGGAGATAACGTCCGCAGTAACACACCACACAGAGAAAGACATGGCCCCAGTGAGTGTGGTTAAAAGCCCGGTTTCAGAAAGATCATCGACACACTTGATATAATCTACGTAGCAGAGTCAGCTCTACCTTTATATCCTAGTGGCATTATGCAGAAAATGTGCACTTTAATTTAGTGTTATTTTGATGTGTCATATTAGTTACATCATGCATAAAAGACACTTTATTTGTTTTGAAATGGCATGTTTGTGCCACTGCTTAATAACTCTTTAATAAATACAGTTTTGATGAATTTGTTTAGTTGTGATTCACCCTTTTGGCATGAATGTTTAAAATCAGCATATATTAATGTAGTATGAACAATGTTTTAATGTAGAATCATCATACTGGCATAATTGTATGCATCAAAGTGTTAATTCAAGGCTAAGGCAAAATATCGAGATATATATCGTGTATCGTGACATGGCTTAAAAATATCGGGATATTAGTAAAAGGCCATATCGCCCAGCCCTACCTACGTTCAACCATGTACCTGAACGCCACCTGTGCAGTCTCTCGATGCTGATGTGCTAAATGTGCTGTTTACACCACATTTTGTCTCAAGACACAGGCTCAGAATGTCCATTCTTGATTAAAAGCTCTGTTCGGTCTCTACTTTCTCTCTTTAGAGCATGTTTTTCTGACATGTGTCACGTTGACAGAGCCCTGAAGCTCCGCCCTGCCCTTGCACAGAGCAGAGCGGCTCACTAACTGCTGGTGTATTCAAAGTCTATTATTAAACGTATCGCAGCACCCCCCTTTTTCCCAACAATGTACCCGCCAAGTGTAGAGTCGAACGGATGAACACTTCAAGAGATACATGAAAGACAAACATTTAGTGTACAGATTTCTTGCTTTATATAGAGACATTCAGGAATGATATCTCTTGTATCTTCATGGATTCCGTTTTATTCTTTTTGCACAGGCTGAACTGGGAGAAATGGACACCTGGCAGGGGGACACAAATGCCTGGGAAGATGAGTCTGATGCTGCCTGGGAGGCAGAGGAGGTGCTCAGGTAATATGTCAGGAATGCATGTGATCATATATGCAGTAGATAGAGAATTGTAGGTTCCCTCAGTGGCCAGCAGATGGCACTGTATGCCATTATTACAACACAGGAACAAGGAGGAAGCTCCCAGCTGACCCAGCTTCTGTTGATGTGCATTGTAATGACACAGTGCTCAACTGCATGTTTGTCTTGTTGTTGTTTAACAGACAACAGAAGATGGCTGAGAGAGAAAAGCGCTCCATGGAGCAGCAGAGGAGGAAGATGGAGAAAGACGTTCAGAGGATGATGAAGAAGGAGCAAAAGATTGCAGTCAAGCTCTCGTAACGTTTCAGAAATGCTCAGTTTTGAGCCAGAGGGATGGGTTGGAAAGACACTGAATCAATCATTAGTCTATCTTTAAAGTCCTCAAACCGACCAGGATTATTATCACCCCACACTACTTATGTGTTAGCAAACAGTCCTCCTCCTCCACCCTGTTTCCACCAGCAGCCATTTTAGTCCGTTTTCCAGCTGCAGTGTAAAATGCATCATTCTTGGGGGCAGATAACACACCTGGTGTTCTCACTCTTCATGTGGCAAGGTCATCTGGTCTTCAACAGACAGTAGCATTTCTACCATCCATTTTATCTTAGGTTAGACTAAAGATGAGATGCAACATTAGACAGAACCATTTAGACTCTGATTCATTCTGTTAGGTAGCACAGGAAAATGATCTCTTTCAGTTTTCCCCAGGATTATAAACTGGTACCTGTACTGCTTTTGAAACTCAAACAGAGAGTCCTTTTCTTTGTCTTATTTATAACCTTGAAGGACAAAGGAGTGTAATTAATTTAAAGCATCACTGTTTACCAGTGATATCCCTTGGTTTGCTTGGTTATTGTGTTTTTATATTTATGTCTTTCATTGTCTGAAAACAGCTTTTTTTCTAATGAATGTTGCTTGATATTTCACGTCATTTCCTTGTACTGTGCAGCCCTTTTACACTGGAAATCTGCATTGAAATTAAGTATGGATAAATGGCCCAAAGGACCATAGACTAGAATCTAGCCCAACTATAAATGCTAGCTGTGGGTTCCTATGGTAATCTCATGGCTACTGATGTGTCATTCATGCTCCTCCTCTGTCAGCTTGTGATATTGAGGGAAAATATCCAATGAACACTGCATTGATTTTTGTTTTTGTTTTTGTTTTCCAGCGGGAGGGAATGTTTCTTTGCTCTTGAATAGTTGATACAGTAACTGCTGGGATGCCATCTTTATAAAACATGCATTGCCATGACAGCATAATCTCAGAGCAGTTATCTTAGCTTATAAGAAAACAAATTTCTTGCTTCCTTTCGCATCTGAAAATGTAAGGGTAATTATTTTTAAAGGCAGTGGTTTTGATTGAGTATCCTGTTAGGCTTCATTGTAATGGAATAACTGGTCAGCGTTGGAAGAATTGGTACTAATGTCAGACCGCAAGCTGTTGTCATGGCAACATTTGCAGGTGGAGTAAGCCTTGATCAACTGAAATGTGCAGACATTATGCAGTATTTCTGTAGTTAGATGTCTTTGGACTTAAGATAAATGGACTGAAAGGAGGTTGAGGTTAGCAGGTTTCTATACTGAATGTTGCCGTTAGACAAACTTTAACAGCAGTGTTATGCATAAAATGAAATACTGGATTTAATGTTATCTATCAAATGATTTATTGACACTGATCAGGTTTAAAAAGTTAAATTGAAAGCTTATCTTAAGGGAATTCAGCAAACTGTCTTTGAGGATTTGCTCTTCATCCAACTCCTTTGATTGAGAAAGGCTGCATGTCATTATTTAATGTCATTAAAGTTTGTTTTCATTTTGCACATTTAATTTAACCAAAAATGAATCATGGAGGACCCCCTGTTTGTTTTGTCATTGATATGTACAGTAAGACTTGTTGTAATTGTTGTGGTTGAGCACAAATGAGGACTTGGCATTGAAATAAGGAGTTCACAAGCTCAATCTAGAGAGATGGCAGACTGTGTACCTGCTGTAGTCCCACACAGGTTTTTAATAAAATGATTTGATTCATACCGCTAGAGGTCGACAACTTTTAATAATGATAATGAACTTGATTTATGTTGCACATTTCAAAACACTGTGTTACAGAGTGATTTACAATAAAAAGAACACATTCAAAACAGAATAAAACAAACTAACAGCCGGTAAAAAAAAACAACAGAATTAGAGACTTTATTTCCTCAGGTGGGTTCAGATCACTGATGGCAAAGGCTTTGTCCCCTTTTTCAGACTAGACTGGAAGAGACCGAAACAGAAGACCTCTGCATAAAAGATCCCAAACTACATAAAGGTTCATCAGGGATTAAAAAGTCTAAAATGTAATCAGGAACCAGATCATGAAGGTCTTTAAAGGTAATCATAAAATAAACAGGAAGCCAATGTAAAGAGGCTAAAACAGATGTGATCGTGCCTCTTAGTTCTGATTAAAAGTCTGGCAGTTGTGTTTTAGAAACTGTTTTAGTTTCTAAATGTTGTGATTAAGATGAAAAATGACTGATGTGGTAATTAAAGTGTGAGGAGATAAATGAAATAACTACAGGTTCTGCATCTCTAACATTTAAAATAGATCTGAGATGATAAAAGGCTTTTTGTTGTGATATTTAAAAACTCAGTAGGAAGGACAATAGAAAAAGACTTGTCAGTGTAAATATTAAAATCACCATAAAGAACAAGTCTACCATCATTTAAATCAAGACTGCATAAAAATGTGGATAAAAAAGAGCCAGCTGCAGGGGGGCGATAAATTACAACCAAAAGGAGCGGGTGTGAAGTTCAAACATGAGCCCTTCAAAGGAAGAGAAATCATTACAAGCTATTAGGTTACATTTGAAATGCTTCCTGTAGACAGTAACAAGGTCACCACCATGTCCACAATCCCTGGGTTGCCTATAATATTCATAATCTGGAGGGTGCAATTCAGCAGCTGACTGTGATCACTATTATAACCATTAAAAACATCAAATCTAAATCAGCAGAAGAGATCAAATCATTTAAAAGAAGTGTCTTATTAGAGAGGGATCTCCCATTGAGAAGAGCCATCTTAAAAACTGTGCTGAGTTCAACCTTGAGCTGAGATTTTGGTCCAGATCTTTATTAAAGTAATTAATTATTAAAGTATTGCTGTGTTAGATGAGCCTGATTGGTTTGACAGACTTATGTGTAATTATTACATGAACCTTACAACTACGTGAAACAGCACTCAAAGGATCTGGACACACCCAGTGTTAGTAATTCTCAAAGTTCCATATTCAAATTAAATAGATGAGACCCAAATCTGTTCTTGTCATGTGATCGGCTTGTGTCAAATTAGTATTATTACATTGACCCAGATCTGCTGTATGTGGAACATATGGATTTGTGCTTTTTAATATCACAGCATTACATGGACTGCCTTCTAAAAGTTGACCTTTTGAAGGGCCAGATTAAATACACAAATATGAACTAGTCATGTGGAATACTTCTCATCCTATGAAAACAGTTATGTAACATCTTCTGTGGAGGAGAAACTAACCTAGATGATATCATCAGGGTCTAGTTGGTCTTGGAGAAGCTACAACAATAGTCTCCAGCCATGCCAGCTGCTCTGTGTGGTATAATAGTTTAGAAAGAGTGCAAGTACAGCTGTGGCTGATGGGAATGTTACTGGTTTTTTAAGGTATTTGGTTAACTACTAAGTCACAATTTTGACTTGATGAAAGTGAAAAGAAAAGGTGCTTTAGGACTCATCCTCTGCAGCGTTGGCGCCAAATATCCATCCAATAGTTGTCGAGACGTTTAACTAAAAACCATAATTGTCAATTATCACGGTGGTATGATGGAAAAGCCAGAGGATTACCAGTATCAGTGTGACTCATCCTCTGGGGACAAATAACACCTGCACACAATTTCATGGCATGGCTAAAAATGTTAGAAAGTGGGAGTGTGGAGTCTGGTCCTTTAGCAGGTGATGAGGAGAGTCTTAATTGGGCTAGACATACCCCAAAGCATAAGAATCAGATAAGTCCCCTACCTTTATGGAAGCGCACTACTGAATTGCCGCAGTGCTGCTTAACCTAGGTTGACAGACATTTGTCATCACTCGTCCCACCCTCGCAGTAATGATGTTATCCCATCTATCTGAGGACATTGCTTGCCTGCCAAAACCCACTCAGAGATTGACCTACTTTAAAAAAAAATGGAAAAGGCACATCACTGTTCAGAATGTGAACGCGTTTTAAATGAACAATTCTCCTTAAAGGTTTGAGAATCACATTTTACACAGACTTTACAAGACTGCTATGTACTGATTTATTTACAGTAAATCCAGCTTTACAACCGCTGCTTCCCGCTGATTTTAATCTAGCTTCCACAGACCTAGTGTGGGGAGGGGGGGGGGGGGAGGGATTACGGCATCTGATGACTCAGTCTGTTGATGCTTTATGAACCAAGAGGTCATGCTTATGCAATTTAAGATAAATCACCATATGGTTGAGTGGAAATGGAGCAATTATAGTGAACACAAATGTTATACATTTTTTAAAACCCTAATCAGCTTTTTTCCTCTAGTCTTCAGTAGATAATGGGTAGGTGTTATATCATCACTTTAAAATAAAACATTGTGAGGGCGGACAGACGTACCACTGCTCTGGCATTGACCCAGTTTTTATTGTTGTGAGGGCAGACAGCATTTTTACAGCTTCAGAGATATCCCAGTAAAGTGAATCTAATGCACTTTTACATTGTTAGCTCCATAACCCAAGGGACATGTGAAAACACAGGCCGAGAAAGCTTTTACGTAAGATGAGCTGCCATGAGAACAGTGGTTAGTTGCGTGCTGGTCGAGACTAGATATTTGCGCTTTTTATTTATTTATGTGAACATCTTGCACTTTCAGATCTTCCGCCTCCCCCCTGAACAGTGTGAGCAGGCTTCTTACGTAAGTCGAACTTTAAAGGATTGTGCCGACGTAATAACCTTGTCAGATTTTAAAAAAACAACCCAAAAAACAATGTCAGGAGTCCAAAGACGTGATCAGAATTTATCATGCTTTAATAATAAAGATACAAGGACATTTGATGTAAACCACCAGTATTGCACATAGCTCAGGCACATTACAAGTGTCAGTTGCTTCAAAGCGTCAACTTATTTCTATGAACAATACACAGGCTGTACTTAATAAAGCTCTACTCCTGGGGAGGAAAAAAAATATATGTACTTTTTCACAAAAACTTAACAGTGAATTCACATTAAACTTTGGCTGAAGGTTTAAGGTTTCTTTTTGAACAATAACTCAAAAACTGTTGAAATTTCAGAACCTGTCAATCTGAACCAACATTCAATCTTTCATCTCGTTAAAAATCTCATTCTAACATGAAGAACTTGTTTTTTTCCCCTCCTAAAACAACTAGGGATAGCACAGGACAATGATAACATATAACCATCTACCCAGATGATCAGCTTAGACATAAATAATAAATACATAAATAACCCCCCCCCATTATAAATAATCCCTTTCATGTCACCACTTCGCTTCAACTCATGGTAACTGTACAAGTGCAAAGAAAGTGTCAGAACCAACAAAAATACTGCATTGATATCATCAAGTGTTAAACAAAAACTCACAAATACTCTTGAAAAAAAGAGAAACAAATGCTTAAGTGCTCTAAGTTCAAGGTTAGGTGTGCGCATGCGGGTTGGAAGCCATTACGCATTAGGCCTGTGAGCGACGTGACGAAGAGAGTGCAAACCCATGATGCAACAACCTCTGATGAGTGCCGCAATGTTGTACACCGGGGCGCTGCCATCCACGCCGTGCTGCGAGTACAGCCAGGCCACCGTGGGCAACACAGGAGCTGCTACTGCGACCAGATCCACCAGGAAGCTGTTGCTCCAGTAACGCTTGCCGACCACGCCCAGCCCCGGTGACAGAGAGGGTTCCTCCTCTGTGACGCTGAAGTCCAGCTCCTCCATGAACCGTCGTGGCTCTCCGGGCTCCGAGCAGAACATGCCAGAATCGGTAGAGGTGTCTGGGCTCTCAGGGGGAGCGGGGCTGGGCATGCTTGGTAAGTTAGGTGGTAAGGTAGGTGTCGAATCGTGCGTATTAGCAGTGGTGGAAGTGGAGGTGGGCAGGTTTGGGAGGCCCAGGAGAGTGCTAGAGGCTGATAGAGCTGGTTCCCCTGTTGTTGCACCGTGGAACTTTAGCAACTGGAGAAGCAGAGCCTGCAGATCTGGAGACATGGGCGTCAGGTCGGTCTGGACCCCTTTTTCTTCTGTGATCTGCTGGGAGAGGGTGCTTGAGGAGAAGGTGGTGGAACCTCTATCTGGTTGGGCTAGTGGAGGTGCAATAGAATTATCAAGTAACTGTTCTTCTTCTGACAGTGCTGACACCCCAGGACCAGGATCTACCCCGACCCTCAGCTTGCCACTAGAGTCCTGACTGAAATCCAATGCTGTGGACATAAAGACCTGCTCCAAAATGTCAGCTCTGTTAGCCATCTCATCGTTCACCAGAAGCCCGCTGTCCGCCATCGCCTCCGCCCCTTGGTCTTCTAACTCAATCCCACCCTCTTCTTCCCCAACCTCCTTTTTCCCGCCACTATCGGGGCTATCACAGATGAAATCCAAGGTGTTTTCATCTTGGAGGTTGGCACCACTCTGGGCGAGCTCCATGCTTTGCAGCAGGGACTCCAACTTCCTGTTTTGGATGTTTATGTCAATGAAGTACTTCTGTATTCCCTTATCCTTCTCCATCAGGCTGCTCTTCATGGTTTCCACCACCTGGCGCAGCTGTTTGATCTCCTTGCGAGCCTCTTTGAGGGACAGCTGAGCCTCCACCCGGTGACACTCCTCTTCGATCCAGTCCTCCCTCATCCTGCTCAGCTGGCTCTTAAGCTCCTCAATCTCAGTCTCTCTGATAAAAAAAAAAGGAGGGAAGAAGATGCTTTGACATTTTGTAGAGCAAGCTTATTCGCTTTCTGTGCTAAAAAAGGCTACAACCAACATCCAGTTAGCCTACTGCTACTTCTAAAAGGTGCGGTGAGACCAGATTTTCTGACTATCAGAATAAGATTAGACATATTTGCTTCCAGCTGTGAATTGACCCATCAAAATGATACAAGCAGAATGACAGGAGGGAAACTGCTTGGCTGCGCTGAGAGCAAAGCCATCAAGGTTATGACAAGAAGTGAAAAGAAGCAATTTATCTTACAAATTGCTCTTGGTGCCTTGCTCACTCCTGCAGTTTGTGGACAACACTCTAGGAAGTCAGTGCACCTCCAGAAATTGTTTGGCACATAGACTTTGTGTAAAACTGTCATTTTATATGGTTTTCTTTTGTATGGATGCAAACAATATATAATGTGTTATTTATTGAGCTCTAAAAAAGGTGCTGGTAGGCAGATTTAGCTACTTTTGAATACAGCCAGGCCCCATTTACAATCTTTGGCTAAATTTAACTAACTGGCAGTAGCATCACATAAAAAGGACACATGAAAGTGGTGTAAATCTTCTCCTCTAGACCTCAGCAAGAAAACGAATAAGCATAAGTCTAACATTCCTCTAAATATAATGTAGAGCAGATGAATCAGCAAGCATAGGATTCAAATAAGTTGCCTTATACAGTGAAAATATCTCTCAAGATATAACAGCATAATGCAGAGGTTTTTTTAACCTCATGTAATTGTCATTACCCTGTGGATTCACACTTTAGGAGATTGTAACAGCAGAGAAGAGCCTCTGAATATAGGAATAACGTCATGACTTCAGTATCACTTTTCCTCCTGATTGGCCCACAACCATCCTGCCTTAAGAACCACGAAAAAGCTACAGATACAAAAATCACAGGAGCTACTGTACTGTGCTGCTAAACCTTCACCAACCTGTCACGGACTCTGGTGTCAGATTCTAGCAGTTTGGTCTTCAGGTGTCTGATAGCCACTTCTTTCTGCTGTAGAGGTGTGAGGTACTCCTCTGGGTTGGGGGGTCTGATGCCATGGTTGTCTCCACAAGAGTGGTAGCGGCCTAGGCTCGCTCTTCTGTTGGGCAGAAAGACCATCACATTGGTGAAAGTTTACCCCTCTGGAACCAACGTTATCTATCATTCCCCGACTAGACATTTTGAAGTGGCAGCAGTAAACAATTTTGATGTTCTAAGAGTAAAAATCCTGCAGAAGGTAATTAGGTTGGCTGAGAGAGCAGTGTCAGGACAGATGCTCTGTGAAGCCAGGAATTAGTGTCTGACACAGGATTACTGGTGTGCCGACTCGAGACTAAAAAAACCCTTAAAATGCTGGTTTATCTAAATACAAGCACAGTCAGCAAGGAAACAAATCACCTTACTTGTAAAAACCCTAATCTAGAACCTAATTGCATTAGCATTCAGATGCCCTTTGCATGTCCTGTGATCAGTGTTTTATCATCATTAAAAAAAAAAAAAAGAAAAAAAGAGAGCTGATAAAAAGGATTCATGGTTTTGTTTTTTTCCCCCCCTCAGCTGAGCGTGAGTGGGCGGATTTGGACAGTATGCAAAGCAGCATGCAAACCTCTCTCCCTCTTCCAACTCGCACAATATCCTAGCAACCTGGGATACTCGAGGCTTTGATGCGAGCGTTCTGCATCCCTGCCAGAAATAGAAACAGCCCAGGAGAAAGTAGAATGCGAGAGGCAAAAGATGTCACATGACACTTAGCCAGGCAGAGGAAAAGCTGACAGTGGGATGAGAAAGCCTTCAAATGACAAGAGTGGAGGGTTATAGTGAATCTGTGAAAGCTGTAAACAACATTAAAAAAAAAGGAGGGCAGATACTGATACTGCATAAAAACTCAAAAATGGCTGAGTTGAATATATTTTATTCTGTTTTTTGTAACTGCTGAGAGAATTTTTAGGTTAAACCTTATGCGGCACTGAGCTGCCAATATACATAAAGACCAAGTAAACCTTCCAAGTAATATGGAGCCAGAAATACATGGTGTTCCAAACACTTTTTTTTTAAGCTTCAGGCTACTCTGCTCACACATCAATTCTGCTTCTCTGAAATATTTATGACCCTGTTCTCCCCCTCCAAACCAAGGTGCATTCACTCTAATCCAGTTACAAGTCAACTGCAGCCATCAGGGTCACCGCCTGCATGCCATATTCAGACATTTTCATTACTGAGTCCTCATTAATTTCAACCGCAGCTAAATCATGACCGATATAATCCCAGCCGCCTTCAAGAGAACAGAAGATAGAAAAAAGTCTGAGCCTAATCCAGCTCCCCCACATGCAAAAGGATGTGATGCACATTGCCTGAGCCAAAATCTAAATCACTCAGTCTCCAAAATCCATATGCCCTCAAGCAGAGAAGGTTGAATTTGTAATGAATCCAAGTGCAGAAGTATGGCCTTACTAGACGTGATCAGGATGTTGCAAAAAACTGAACAGAGTATTAAACTTTAAAACCTTTAATCCTTCTGTGGTTTTTCAATAATGCATCATATTAAAAAAAAAGGCATGTATGGTACCTGGAGGTGGGGCTGGAGTTGCAGCTGCTGCTGTTGGTGGTTGAGTATGCAGTTCTGGGGGGGGTCCTGTAGGGAGCGTAGAGTTCTGCATCGCGGTTTGCTGTTGGGCTTCCGGCTGGTTTGAAGACTGGGAGCGATCTGATGTGACTGCTGCGACTACATAGAACAAAGCATAAATAGAAAAATAGGTTTATAGCTATATTTTTTTTAAACTCTTTTAGGGGATTACAAGACTAGAGAATTCTGACAATACAAATATAAACCTCATACCTGCGTGAAGGTGCTTTCTTTCCAGCTGCATTGCAAGTGAGGCTCTCCCTGATCTTTAGGCTGCCTGTGCTGCTGGAGGAGCTGAAGTCTGCCTCACTACCTGCACAGAGGAGAACCAGTGTGTTAACATCCTGGCTTAAAGCAGAGATTATGTTTATTAAGAAAGATGATAGAACACAATCCAACCATTTAAATGAAAAGCTGAGTTGATAAGAAATCGCTCACTCCATAACATTAGTCTACTTGTGCCACTGTTATCATCACATTGAAGCATATCACAGCTAAACATTTCATTGGTTTTAGTCCTTGCTTTAAAACCTCAAACCTCCACAAAAATACATGCTCTTATTCTGGAATTATATTTAGCCTTTGTGTCCAGTTTTCCTGTGTGTGTTCATCTTAGCTTCTCCTTTAATAAATGCACTCTAACAGCCTCATCCTATCCTGTTAGGATCAAGTACAGCATCAAGCCAGAGTATCATGTTTCAGTCTCTGTAAACTGGGGACCAAGCAGACAGCACAACCTCAAACAAACATACAACAGCAGTTTGTGTCTTTTTCTCTTCAAACTCACTTTAATTGAACAAGATAGATCTATTTAAGTCATTACAAATAACACAAAAACTCAGCCAATTAAATCCAAACATGAAACTCAATCTTCTCAAATGTTGCATGGAATAGACACTTAAAACTAGAAGCCTCAGCACAATATTGATGCCTGGGATGCTTTCATTGCCTTCAGCAGACAACAGTATTGTGTTGCGATTATTAAAGATCATATTCAAAGCCGTACCTGAGTAGCATCTCTTGCCATCAAACAAAACCATGTTACTGTATCCCGTGACGACTGTGACTAACAAAACTGGTTAAAACTGAGTGATACGGTGAGTCGAATGTGTGTCTGTGCACATACAATCAGTATAGTAACCTCTTGTTAATCAGCCTAATTGGCTAAGCTCCTGAACCTTTTTTTCCTCGACCAATCAGCTTACTTCCTCATTCTGACTCATGATCAAGCAGTTTTTTGCATGCTGGCAGATTTGAATAGATTAAAAGAAAGGAAATCTAGACTGAAGCTCTGTGTATGTGATATGTTTTAAAGGAGCACAGAGAGAAAACTCACTCCAGTGATTACTGTCTTGTTAAGCAAGCAGCTGCTTCCCAGCCAGTGTTTGTTCAAATCAACATGCCAGGGAATCTGCTAGCTGCTGACGTGAAAAATACACAGATATTGTACTTTGGTCTTTAGGGAAACAGTGGCATGCAGTAGTATATATGTGCGGCATGTTTTTTTAAAAGGTCTGAGCATGTGAAGAAGTGCTTGTACCATCAAGACACACAAATCAAGACATACTCAGATCAGATTATAATTGTGTGGAACTTAAAGATTTCAAATTGTGCCCGATCCTTGCTCCACATTCTGAAAAAAACACATCTTTTTCATCTGATCTCTCCGTTCTCCCTCACCTCTGGCTTTCATGGCCGACCTCAGCTCCCTCTTGTGCCTCTGCGCGCTCCTCGGTTCGCCGCTCCACTCGGCCATCACCCTCACCCTCTTCACTTTGGTCTTTCGCTCGGGGAGTACTGGCGAGCCGTGGGCACTCTGCTCTGAGCCTGACGGGGTTTTGGAGGGGGACACAGACTGACTAGTGGGGCAGCCGGTGTCATCTATTGTAGACAGGCACACAGACAGTAATAGCCAAGAACGGGGTGGGGGTGTGGGGGGGTGGGGGGGGGGGGGGGGGGGTAGCAGGGCAGGCAGGGCAGCGAGCACAAGTCAGTCAACCAGAGCTCAAGGTCCAGCCGGGGTGTTATCTGACTGATAGCACCACGACTTTCACAAGAGCTCGTCACGTTCATAGAGTTGTTGACAAGTGGTTGCTGTTTATACACACACACACACACACACACACACACACATAGAGGCGCTTTTTACAGTGTAATCTGTGGTTTTCATTCGCTCTGTTTTTTAAGGAGCCAAATTGGATGAACATAAAATATTAATTGTGTTTGGCGTTGCAGCCTGCATGCTGTGCTAAAATAGAACATGAACTAATACTGGAATTAAAATGTTTAATTGCTTTTATAAAAATGTAATGGGGCATCACAATGCAATCTTGCATCTGACTGCCTGTAAGTGAGGCTTTTAGTATTCTTACATGAACTCTGCTGTCTTTGAACTGGAGCTGAACTTCTTACCAGAGCAAAAGCTGTTGGTGCTGATGGTCCTTTTGGAGTGGTCTGAGCTCATGTCACACTCTTTTCCCTCCTCCTCTGAAAACGGGGAGTCAGACAGTGGCGATCCTTTGTCTTTGGGTCGGAATGGATGGAGGACCAAGCGTGGGATGCGGCTGCGGGGGCTTCCTTTCTCCGGTGATTTCTTTTCCTGTTCAAAGTAATATGTTTCAGAGCCGCAGGCAAGGGATGCAGTGCTATGGAAGCTTAGTTTTTTAATTCATATTGTTTGATGTTTGACTTGTGATGATAACTGGAAAAGAGTCGTATTGGCAAAGCTTTCAACGTGCATAAAAAAATTTAAAAAAGCGACTCACCTCATATTCCTGGAACGGTCCCATTGTGCTTCACGTAGCGTTTTCCCCTGACGGATAGAAAAGAGGAGAAAGATCAGGTGAGTCATTTTTCCTGCGGACCGTGTATGTAACAGCATTTGACGTGGCACTCAAACCCTTCACAAACAAGGGCCCTCTGTCTAAACTCAGTTACGCCACTAAATCCCCCCCCCTCCCCCCATACACACACACACACACACACACACACACACCCTGCCTGGTACAGATGGCACAACGAGCACAGAGCCAGCCATGACCCAAACACACTAAATTTATGACCTTATGAAAACAATCTTTGTGTGTAACCCCTATAAATGTGCAGCAGGTGCCTTTTTTGTGAAAGAAAACCCTCTATATAAAATGTTAACAATCAAATGAAAGTAAAGGTATAATTGCAAAAGCTGCCACACAATGAATAGAGATATACAAATAAGATAAAACAGTTGAAAAGTCAGGAGCACATTAATAAGAAAGAATAGATGACAAAGTTTTTCTAAAGAGATTTAAAGTCTGTGTAGATACATCTATAATAAAGAAAGATGGGTAATATTCTTTTCTTTTTTATCCCAGATTAAGACGATCTGATAAAGTGAAGTAATAGATGAGAGCTGTCCAACTTTATTATGTTATCCTGCTAAGCAAAATTACACTCCTTATTATCCCTCTGTTGCCAAAACTGTGTGGCCGTGTGCCAAAAGCTGCAAAGTTCCTCTTTGATAGATGATGGAGTGATTATACATTCTCTACAAATGATTTCAAATAGAGACCAAACATTTGAACGCTGGACTTGTTTTTTTTATTTTGTACGTCCAATATTTAAACTAAGAGGAAACATTTTTTATTGATGCTTCAGAGCTGAATAATGCAGAATTTCCTTTATGCTTGAATGAACTTCATAGAATCACTTCACTTCCTCTTGCCTGTTGATTACTCTGCCTCACAACGGCGACGCCTAAGGGGGTCAGTTACGTAAGCGAATACGTGTTTCCTTTTCTTTTTTTTTGCATTAAGAATGATGTAATTGACCCCAAGGCCTGTGCGCTGCTGTCGCATCAATGAATCTCAACCCGTCATCCTCTTCCCTCATCCAGATGCTACTTTTTTAAAATTCGCCTGGCACCATGAGATAGTTGTCAGCCAGGCCTCCATCTCCCAAGCAACTCTCTATCAATAACAACACTCCTTATGATATCACTGCTTGATCTAAAATAAGCCCGAACCCGGTGTGAGCGGCTCAGACTTATGCAAAAAAAAAAAAATCCTCTTTTCTTCAAACCGCCGAGGACCAGAGAGGATTGCAAAAATAGAGCAGAGAGCTGCGGGAATCAAACGCTGCCTCACATTGTCAGACACAAAAATAGATTAGAGTTCTGGGTGGCCTGCGCCTTCTTTTACCCACTGTTTCACTTTTCAGGTTCCTGCATTCCCGCAGACATCCACAGCATCCAAACAGCGTGTTGTAGCGATGCACAGATGCCTGCATGGCAAACTGGCACAGCCAAATCAGATTAGGCACCGAGCGGGGCAGAGCAACCACCACGGCCGTGCCCTAGCAACAGTCTTAGCAACCGAGGGGAAAGCACTGCAAGAACGAAGGGACCAATTATGTGTAAATCCGCACAACGTGAAGGCTTCTGCCGCTCATCTTTCATTGTGAAAATATCTAGAGTGTACCGAGGTGATGCGGGTGTGTTGCCATTCAGCTGTAAAGAGTGTTTTTCTCATTCTGAATAAACATTCTGTCCTTGGGCCTGCGAGAGTGTGTGTGAGAGAGAGCACAGGGAGCATCTTTATGTACTTAGCCAAGAGCTACTGAGCTACAGTTTAATTTATTCCAACATACCATTGTGACATAAGCTTCTTTGTAAACTGATACTCTTGCCATAAGTGCAATAGATCACATTTCCTTTATCCAAAAGAAAAGAAAAGCAACTAATAGTGAAAGAATGAGGGTGGAAGCCTGGAAGTCATGATGATGGATGTTGAAAAGGAAAAAAAATTAGAGGTGAGGAGAGAAGATGAGAGGAGCGCTCATTCTAAAATCAGGGTGTGGTTTTTTTTTAGCTAATATGATTAAGAAGTGACTCTCCACTGGCAGCCTTGTCCTTCATCAGCAGGGTTATGAATCCACGCAGCAACAAGCAGCCATGTGAGGGGAAAAATAAGAGGGCGGTGTCATCAAAACATGAAGAATGAAGAAAAGGAGATGAGCTCCACTGTTTTATTCTTAAGCCAAGGTCTGTTTATTATTATTTGTTCCAGCTCCTGCCTTTATTCCTTTGCTTATGTTCACTCTATAGTATCAGCTAGAGTAACCAGAAGCCTGTGAGGTGTTTTGGATACAGGCACCCTGCCCATACATGCTCTGCTACCTGTCATTTGTTTTTTTCCCCCTCTTTCAACTGTCTCCACTTCCTGCCTAAAGTAGGATTATACAACCAGTTCGGTCCCCAACCTGGATCATCTGCTTGACTCCAGACAACCTTGATTGGCTACCTACTGAGAGAGAAGCTAAGCATGATCTCAGTTTCAAACAAAGGATTTTCAGTTCTTGTAGCATAACAAACAGGCAAACTGGTTTAGAAAGTAGATGAACTGGGAAAAGGAGATGTGGTTTATCCTAATATTGCATCTTAGCATGGATGCTGGAGGGAAGCAAACTACTGATAGAATGTGTTCATGACTGATAAACAAGTCTTTAAGCCTCCACTCAAGCTATTTCCCCTCATCCAGATGGTCTAAAACAGCATGGCGTGGGCGTGAATAATAATTCCCTTTAATCCACTCCGTCTATGTGTTTTCTGATGTTGATCTTGCACATGGACTAATGTGGAGCTGTTTACTCCATTTTTAATATAATACCTCCATGCACTCAGTCCATTTGTTGTGCTTATGTGATTGTTAATGAGATGCAAAGTTGTATCTTTTCACTGATGGTGACATTTAACGCAAGATGATGAACTTCTGTAGTTAATATTATCCCATCCTGGAGGGTGTAACTGACCACTAATGTCAGTAGTACACCTTCCATTGTCTCTCATGGAGGAAATAATTATGTCATTTTTCTTGACTATCACATCATTGGTCACACTTGTTCAGAGAGCACAGAGCCTTAAATAAACTGCATCATCATCGCATGATGTCATAACTGAGCCCTAAACACTTTGACTTTCACTATCACTTTTGGGAGCATAAATTATAATAGAAACAATATCTACATACTTGAAATGGTTTCCTGATAGTACAGTAGATGTTTATTGGGCTTGTACCATACAAACACTATTATTATAGCATATAGTTTCCCATAGCACATTTATGGTGCTGTTAAAAATGTTATAAATTAAAAATATCCATATTTCTACTAATGAGTAAAATTAAAAAAATATTTATTTTAAGAATTGAATCCACCATATGAACAAAAAAGGCCTTGATTGGTTTCTCTGTGTTTTGTTTACATTGTTTACATGCCTCCCTTTGTTTCCCACCTCTCCCTGCTGAGCCATTTTCATCATAAAAGCTCATGAGATTTTCATGTCCAGATTTCACCTGACAATGATAGTACATCTCCACACTTTGCCTTCAGATATTTATTTAACATTATATCATGTTGTTTGAAGCAGCTGGCTTTGTTTTGTTCCATGTGGCGCCCCCACAGTTAGGTATATTTTTTTCCTCAAATGCCTCTAGAATAAAAACATGCGAAGTAGGCTAGGATGTAAGCAATGGTGATGTAAACAACCAACTTCAAACCTAATATGCTCAGATTTCACCCGAAATATGATATAATTTAAAATATCATCCGGATTATTTAAAAATGACTCGTTCCTGAACTTGTAAACAGCTCCTCCTCTGCCCACCTGCTCCCATCCTCTCCACACTTTCATTTCATATTCTAACCTAATAGTCATAATGGATTGCTTGTGATGATATTTCTCATGAAAGCCACATAAATAAAACGCTTGCCTGGGTGTTTTGTGATGGTTCTTCTCAGAAGGATGCGCGTCAGTCGGTGAAGCACAAAGGGTCGTTCCGCCGCCGCTGGTGCTCCGCTGGTGGCAGCCTCCGCTCTGCTGTTTGGATGTTGGGTGGAGGAGAGCTGCGTGCAGACTGAGGACACGCATGATTGGACAAGAAGCGAGACCACTGACGGTGCACGCACTTATGACCGCCATCCCAAGTGTGTTACATAACGCGTGAGGCAGCGACTCCCTTCCATCATATAGAAACATAAGCTGCAGACAGGCCCATATGTAAAGCCTCTGGTATTGACGTGTTGGTAAGCCCCACATATGAAAATGTAGCTGAATTAAATCCCTGTCAGTAGCTATATGCTATACATTTAGATGTATTTAACACATGACATGCATCTTGATACAAATACATTTTATTTTTCATTTTCAGAATATTCACCCAGGAATGCACAACACATTTTGCCTTTATTTGTGGAATATAATATCTCCTTTATTCACATTATAATAGCTGAAAGGCACAGCAGGACATCGGCTATAGGCCATGTATATGTTCAACACACCCCACAGAATATATGTGTGTATAGTAATGTACATTAAGATAAATATAGTCTGTTGAACTGCTCTCAGATCAGCGTGTTGGTTCCATAGTGCTGAAATAAGGGAAGAATTGATGCTGCGCTCTTCCTTATTTGCCTTCTATCCAATTTTATTCAAATGAAGTATCTGCGTGTTAATTTGTGAGGCAGACACTTACAGACTCTGCAATATGAAAATATTATGTTTGCCAAAGCAACTGCGCCATAAATTATAATTGCAAACTAGAAGATAGTTTGACCATCATTATAGTTAATTAGGAGTAAACCCCCCCCTCAACAAACAAACACATATCTCTAAGCGACAACCTACACAGTGATGTTTTAATTGTGTTCATCATTTCTAAGTGCGTCAAACTGGTTTCTGAGGAAGCTCTTGATACTGGGTGGCACTGATGGAATATTAGCATGTGACCTATGAGCAGCAGTTTGTCTTCTTATCACTGAGGCCCTCTGCTGGAACAACAAGATAATGTCATACAATGGGCGGCAGTTCAGTAACAGCCATTGAGCCATTGTCATAAAGATGCCCATCTGTAATGTGTGACACAGATGTATTTTACTGTGGTGAATGACACTGTTTCAATGTTCCTGAATGTAATACAATCTTCAACCAATAATCCAAAATTGAGTAGTTTTAATTTAAGTAATTACACTTAAAATATATAAAAAGAATTGATGTTGTATGATTTTTTTTACTTCAAAAAATAAAGCAAAACACACCCCAGCAGACAAATTAATACACACACAATATGATGATCATTTTCCCTTTCATTGCCTACATTTGAACATTTGAATGAAGAACTATAATAGAATAATAAAAACCATACTAGTCTCTTTGAGGTCAATGGTTAAAGAAGACATTATGTACACGAAGATCTCTTCGGGGCTCAGGGAGCTTTGCATCAAAGTAACGGATTTTTGTGACAAGAAATGAGAGAAAAAGTACTATATAATGTTCCATGTCTTTTGCTGACGTCTTCACCATAGTAATGGAAACTGAGGATCATGGATAGACTAATGTAGCCACCTCTGCTATAGTCTAAAACTGCAAAAAAAAAAAAAAAAAAAAAAGGATTTCTCAGAATTAAAGCTAATGGCCCTGACATTCACCATTTATTTTGTTGCGTTATCAAGAACACACATGTTTTTGTGTTAAAATTATAAAAATTATACAAATAAAATCAACAGCAACTTATCTGGCCTGTCCACTGGACTGATAAAGACACAAGCAGGATAAATGTCCAAAGGATTAATGTTAAGTAATGTAGTGGTGATATTTTTAAAATGAAAACTGATGCAATAAAAACAATACAGCTTATGTACTCCTGGTCCTGAATAATGTGCTGCAGGCAGGACATGTACTTCCTACTGACTATTTCATTAACTGCCATGAGACTGGGATGCAGATCAAATAATTGTTTCTCTCCCAAATCAAGTTGGCCTTTTCTTCTAGTCAAAATATTAGGTTGGCTTAACCCTTAGCAGTTGTTGGTCCTAGTCATTGTTTTTCTTTGAAACCAAGTTGGCCTTGGCCTAGTACACAGTTGTCACCAAAACAATTAAATACACAAAAATCTCTTTTTAAAACATTTATTTTTCCAAATCTGTTTATAATTACAACAGCTATTTCAATAAAACAACAGTATGTGGATTGGGTAGTTGGCTTAAAGATTATATAATACTTGGATTTAGTAGGCTGATTAGAAATACAGCAATTAATCAAATAGTTATCAACTATTTAATCACCAACTATTTTGATTTATCAGTTTGAACAAATCTTTAAGAAAAAAATCCAACCCTCTGAGAGCATGAATAATCAACTCAGAAAAACAAGCTAATAAACATTTGCCATAATAGACAGCACAAACTATTACAGTAGATGAGTACAATCAAAACAGCACATGGAACAGGTGGTGGCCAGTGCAGCAACAGGTCAACTAAACCTTGTTGAGATGGGGTTGCCTCAAATGTGTACCTTCATTTCAATGTTTAGGGCGTACAGCAGACCAATGTCCTTATTGGTGGAGATGAGGTTGTGTTTAAGAACTTAGACACATTTTCCAGCAGGAAAACTCTGGAGTTCATCAAACAACTGAGTGATCTCATCTACACACACGTTAGAGATGAGATGACTGAGACACTGATATAGTCAAGAGAGTGAGGGATTTCCTCACACTGATGAACTGGTAGTGTAAAACAGAGGCTATCAGACTTAGGGATAAGGCGGTACACACTTTTATGAACAGTGAGTGATTTTCACAAAGGCAGCTACCAGATGTTACAACAGAGGAGGCTGCAACCATGTGTGAGGAGCAATAGGCTGAATCTGGAAAAAGATGTCACTTTAAAGACAGAGGACAAGAAAATGCATGTTAGAAAAGTTGTCTGTTGCCTCAGCTTGTGAAAAAATCAAAAGGGCAACACTTTGAGGACACAGAGGCCATTATTAAGTGAATCTTTAGATTCATTTAATAATGATTTTCTGTAGATTTTGACAAGACTCTAGAAATGTTTAGAAATGCACAGATAGCAGTGTTCTCAATTTCATTGGAGGAACCACTAATTGAAATACATATACTGTAGCTGGTTCTTTCAAAACTCACCTGTCACCGAAAAAGTGCAGTGCCTCTCATCTATAGTTAACCCTATGTTCAAGAAAACAAAGGCTCTTAAAAGGCTTTTTGGAACATAAGAAACTGCGATGTGAGTTTTGGTGAGCACAAACAAGGAGGATAAGATAGCTGTCTTCCTTATCTGCAGTAGGTGTGGGGGGAGCTTAGGTTTATTAGAGTCCCTATGAAGGCCAGTTTTCTCTTCAGGAGCTCCTCTGCTAATGCATAGGAAGTGAAAACATTATCTGGTTAACCTCTGCAGGACAGCTCTCGGGTTTATTGGTGTAAACCTGCATCCTCCACTGTATAATGTTGTGACATCACAGGCCACCCATATTTTCACTCCATATTTAGCTGGCTTGCTTGGGAAATACCTGCTGAATCCACAGCAGCCTCTAAATGGTACTAACTGCTAGTCAATGCAGAAGTCCCAGCCAGGTCTGAAAAGCAGGGGGAACCGACTGGTCAACTTTTCCCAGATGGGTCAGTAAGCAGCCAGCTTGTCAAACCTGCAGCACCTGGGTCTTGTCAGTCTATCATCAAAACACAGGTTGGAGCTTATCAGTGAAAATCAACAGCAGGACATTGTGGCCCTAAATACGGTCTGACCGCTGTGCTCATCCCACAGGCTGCAAGTTGATGTGTCAGGACTTGTAGACACTGGCCCAATGCAGGCTTGGAGGTCAATGGCATCAACATCTCTCCAATCTGACACAGAACGCCTCCCCTGCATGTTCAATATGTCCACAAAGAGCTTTATGATGTTGTTGGTAACAAAAAGATTGGAGGATGACTTTACAGTAGTGATCCTGGAGATGGCAAAGCATGTGGGTCCCGGCGTCACACAGGCAGCGGGGAGGTAGTGCAGCATCTCAGTGTGGGTGGGAGACCAGGAAATGTTCCCATTCTCTGATTTTCAGTCTGGATTGGCTGTCTCCTCAGTGGCCTCCCCACTCTCGAGCTGTCAACATGATCCAGAGCTTCTTCCACAGACACGTGTCTCTTCATCTTGCCAGGTGGGAAATGACCAGCACCTCTGGCTGCATATACTTACGGATTTGGCTGTGGCAGCAGCTTCAAAAACTCAGCCTGACTTTGTTTTGGGTTTCCCTGCAGTGGCATTTTTGCAGCACTATGAGATGCTCCTTTGTGTTTATTTCCTGAGGAAACACTTGGATAAGAGTGTATTGGCCTCTGTAGTGCATGTGCAAGTGCACTTATAAGGATCATTTCTTGAGGGGCTTTGAAATTCTTTATCAAAGTCAAGCTCATGTTTTATTCTCTGTATCTCAAATACCACAGGCATCAGAGAAGCACTGCATCGCATTCTTCCATAGGCTAAAAAATGCTAAATGTCGCCATCTTGTGGAAAATGTAAAAACTACCATTTTGAAGCCAGGCCTCCAAATGACAGCCCAGATCAGGAATGCATGAAAGTCATATTTTGGCAGGGGATCAAAAAATGTTGTTTTAATAGGGACATGTTGGTCCCTAAGAATGTTTGTGTGACACTTTTGTCTATACAGTGTATTATAGACCTATTATTATTATTATTATTATTATTATTATTATTATTATTGTTTTTTGTTTTTTTTTAATCCTTGGCAAAGTTTATGCCATATGCATGAACACAGCCTAAAATCATCAAGAAAGTAAAGATGAAAAAGGCCAAAAATTTCCTTTGTGAGGCATAAGGGTTGAAGGCTCTGAGCGGACCTAACGTTAGCTAACTGATAGCCAGCTAACACTACGTAAAAATGTTAAGAAAAAAATGTCCAGTGAAACAGAGAACCTAGGAGACCACAACACAATAAGTTGCCATATTCCAAAATGTTGCAGATAATAGTGTAGTTATCAGTTAACCTTATAACAAATACTAGTTAGTTTGCTTCCCTGCTGGGAAAACCAGAAAAGCTGTATACTAGCATGGGATGCTGGTGCTCGGATGCTGGTGAACAGCATTGGAAACTGTGATGTTACACTGGTCAACAATATCAACAGGATGCTAGCCTATCCAAAACGGTGGGATGCTGGTGTGCTGGACAACTACACTAAATGTTGGTACGATGTTAAAAAGCCAGAGCACATGAAGTATTACAATGTTTCCTTTTATTAGAAAGAGCAATATGTCTTTATTGTCATTGTACAAAGCACAGTGAAATTAAAATGCAGTCCTTAAAAGTGCAGAAAACAATAGTAAATAAATAATTGCCTCTAAAAAAGGAAGCCATTATTCAATGCAGTTTAGTGCAGTTATGGCTTTAGCATAAAAACTGTTTTCTGTATTTGTGTGTGCTCTCAATGTCCTGAAGCGTTTGCCCGAGGGCAGCAGTTCAAAGAACGAATGTCCTGGGTGAGATGGGTCCCTGAGAATATGGAGAGCTTTTCCTGCACAGATGTCCTGTACAGATCTTCCAGGGAGGGGAGAGGGCAGCCGATAATCTTTTGGGCTGTGGTGATGACCCTCTGGAGCGCTATCCTGTCTGCAGCTGTGCAGCTGGAGAACCACACATGTAACTTTTGTATAACTACCAAAATAAAGACAAGTTAAGATTTTCATAACAGATCATTTAATAAGTAAGCATAATAAATAACAGTTGCCTGGTGGTTTTAGTGGTAGGATTGCTAACACCCAGTAAAAAAAAGCAAGCTAACCAGAGCCAACATAACTTAACGTTTCTTGTAATAAATTTCAAAGAATAAAAACCACTAATATTATCTGGGACCCTTATGATCCCAGTATTTTTTATTTATTTTTTTAAACAGTAAAATGACTTTAAGAGTATTCCTTACAACCTACCTAACATCTGTGTGCCAGCCTATGAAAGAAAAGGATCTAGAAAATTCCACAAAAGAGGAGTAGGAACATTAATGAACCAACTGCTGGGTCAACGTAACCCAACTAGTTGTTCAGCTATAAATAAACCTCTTACAGGCCCTTTGACCCAGCATAATCGACCCAACAATGCATATACAGAAACAACCCAGCACTTTTTTGAGTGTACATTACCCAGATGCCTCCTGAACTGTAAATGCTACCTATAAGGAAATGTGTTTAGTGTTGGGAATACACACTTTCAACTTCAAGTAAAAATCATTAATTTCCTCATTTATCACATATTTGTAATTGTTAGATTTTGCAGTTTTCACTTAAATGTTATTGATGTAAAACAAATACAGGTATTGAAGTGCAGAGCTGATATAAAAAGACAGGATTAATGTTATAATCCCAAAGAACAATTTCTGTCTCCTAGATGTTCTATGTACCCAAATATGTGTGTATACATCCAGCACATGGAAAGATAAAGCACATAGTAAAACTAAAGTCATTGAGTACTGGGGATATTCATTTCAAATTAATAGTATTTTTTTTACCAATTTAAATGCAATAAATTAATTGTACAGAAAGTTGCATCTAACTTACAAGACAGTAGAAAAAATATATTTGTTAGACTGTTGGACTAATACAGCCAAAAATCGTCCTCGTTCCTGTACGCTTGTCTTGCAATAGACGAAAAAGGCCACTAGAGGTCACTGGAGTCATTTTGAATGTGTTGATGCAGTTGCATGACTCCACATCAAGTCTTTATGTATTTGGGTTTATTACGTTCAAGCCTTTGTTACATTTAAACGCACAAAACTTTAATTTAACCAGGTTTCTATTTCTGAATTCAATCACTTAATTTCCAAGAATTGAACACAAAGTCAACCATTGAAATATCATCTACCCTTTTTTATTTGATTTTATTATTCATTCCATATCATTTCAAGAACTCTTTCTGTAAATAAAGTGTAAAATTCAGTTGCAAAATCCACTCTTTAAAAGAAATGACACAACTTTATGATCACGTATTGTCTTCAGATTATCTGTGTGTAAAATCTAATCTAATCTGAGCTGATGTGTCCTTGGCAGCTTCATTATCTCAACGACTGTGATAAGAAGCATTATAACTCTGTTGGGGTTTCTCGGAGTGTTGTGCGGACTTCTGTTCCACATTTTAAACTTGGCATGAGGGAAACATGGATTAAATAGTCATTGTGTAGTTTAAATCGGTGGTTTAAATTAATTCTTGAGGGTAGAAACTGTTTATTTTCACTGTAATTTGTTTTTACCCAAGTACATTATAATTAAATCAACTTTTATGTTATTGTCGACCACATTAGTCAGGTTTTAATGGTGTATAGTGTAGACAGTTTGCTGCTAAACCCACAACAAAAAGTTCCCACATGGACTCCTGCGTCTGTATCTTGTGGCGGTCAGTAGGCTCTGTGTGCGTCTGTTTGGAGCTCTGTGACATGAAATTGTTTGGGAAGCCCCGCACTGAGCGACCATGTGGGCGTGTTTCTCTCGGCCCAACAGTCTCCGCTCTTGTGTGGAGTCCAGAGCGCAAAACGCACTTCTTCTGGTGCGACCGGAGAGCGCAAAAGTAGCAGCTCTCCAACCCTGACGCGCACACCATCTCCGGCTCCGGCAGGCCCCCGAATCCAACTTCACTGTGCGTGCGGGGTGGGAAAAAAGAAAAAAAAGAAAGAGTTTCTCAACATCTCCCGGTGACTCTCCAGCCATGGACGCATCTCGAGTCGTAACGCTTTATCTGGGCCTGCTCCTTGTTTTCCTTGGGAATATACCGTGTTTCCAGTCAGCTGCTATCATCTCTCCCTCTGCGCCGAGGAGGAACAGGGGAGCCAGGATCCATCATCAGAACGGACAGAGGTCAACCAAATTCCTAAAAGACATCTTCGCGTCCTCGCATCCTATCGTGAGCCACCACAAAGAAGACCTAAAGGACGATATTGTGCCGCATGAATACATGCTCTCTATATACAGGACATACTCGGCTGCAGAGAAGCTCGGACTAAACGCAAGCTTTTTCCGGTCGTCTAAATCTGCCAACACCATAACAAGTTTTGTGGACAGAGGAACAGGTTGGTTTCAGTCGGCTGCCAGCTCCATCAGCTCAGTCTCTCATAATTCTGACACCGTTTCCCTCAACGGACTAATATTCTCCTCTTGTGATTAAAAGTGGCTTCAAACTACAGTAATGCATAAAAAAGTAAGGCGCAATAGGTTCACATCGGCAACTTTTACGCACGTTTTAACCAGGAAAATAACTTTTACGCGCAAAAAACATCAGTAAATCATAAAAAGTAGCTGTTACACAAAAGTAAAGTCTTGAAAGCTGCAGGATTATTTGTTAGTCATGAGTAATGCCTCACGTTTCAGGTCTGTTTGAAGCACAGCTGCAGAAAGGTGTAGTTTTTTTCAAAGTATTAAGTTATATTACACTTAAATTAACCTCCGGGCAACACGACAGTAAAACACTAATTGAGGCGCTCTCTAAATGAAGGCTGTAAATCAGTGTCAGTGCAGGCTGCAGCAAAAAACTATTCCGCTCCCAAGCTCCACGTGAATAGAGAGGAAAGTTTTTTTTTCCACTTTTGGATATTACAGCCCTTAGTGGTTGTTTCATTTTCGATTTTTCACTGCTCTCCAAATACAAACACCATGAAACAAGCGCGAGTATTTAAAAAGCTAAGTAAACTGAAACCCCAAACACAACACATATTTTTTTTAAAAGTGAAATGTGCTGCCATCATGGTGCCCAATCTAGTCTAGCCAACTTGTGCTGACAAAGGCAGCTGGGGGGGAGGAGGGGGCCAGGGCAGAGCGGGTCGGTGTGAGAAGCAGGTGTTTGGGTCAGTTAACATGTGTAACCAAGTGATTTGACCGGTCTGCGAGGACAAACACTTATCTGATAAACACAAACACATCCAACGCACACAAGGGGGCATAAGCCGAGTTAATCTTTGCAGGAGAAATAAAAGCTATCTTTGTTTGCGTCCCCTCCTGTCTCAAACACTCCGAGCCTCAGCTCTGGGACGCAGACTGCGCGCTGCAAAAAATATCCATCCTGATGAGTTGTTCATGCTTAGAGTCGGCTGGTTAAATCACTTTTTTTTTAACCTAGCAAAGCGGAGTGAGGTGCAACTTCAGTTATTTCCAATTCAGATAAACTGTTTCAAGATTTATGCTCAGCGAAGCGTAAAAAAACGTGTTTTAGAAGATTTGACACATTTTCCTTGAAATAGAAAAAACGACATTGAAAAGAATTCTCACTCCACACTTTGGTTTGACACAAAAACAGAGAGGTTTAAACAGTGAATATGAGTGTAAATGGCTCTTCCGTGTGGCCATTTCTTGCAGTGTGAACTGATCTGATAGGAAAAACGCCTCACTTTCTCCTGTGATTTTGATGTGATGTGTCACTGGCTATGACCCCGAGCTGGACCCTCTGAGAGCTGCTTGGCATCGAACGGCTGATTGGAGTATTTGAACTCGGTGATCTAATTGAGTGTTCATGTCATAACATATCAAACACTGTCTATTCTCCCATAATGACCCAGCTCGGCCACGATGGCACATCACCAAAAAACGACGAGGGAGAAAAAAAAAATGAAAGAGCACTTCCTCCGCTGTGAAGTGGTTCGTATTTTACTGCGGAACCTCCCTTTGCGACCGCCACTTTAATTACGGAAAATTATTTCTCTTCCCGTTCTTTCAGCTCAGCTCCCTTGGTCTCTTTTTGGAGTCCTCCCAGCATCCCTTAAGAGTTGCATTGCATTAACCTGCAGGCTGAGTCTCAGCTGGGAGTTTTCGTTATTTAAATCGCCTCCTTCAGGACAGAAATACCCACGGGGACATCTTTTTTTTACGCGTAAAGTAACAATTTTGGCGTCTTTTACGCATTATTCATCCATGCAGCAACAGGTTTTTTTTTTTTTTTACTGAGGGCACCAATGATCTACGGCTTCTTTGGCTTTCACACTTTTGTAGGGAAATGAAATTCGCTTATAAAACCAGACAGGGTGTTTCCTGGAGGTCAGAAAAGGCAAGATCAGAAAAGAATAACCCGAATCTGAAAATTACTTTTGGCACTTGGGGTAACTCATTAAAGCGCAGATGGTGCAGCCCGGCCCCTTTCTCTCTCTCTCTGTCTCTCTCTCTCTCTCTCTCTTTCTCTCGCTCCCTCCCTCTCTCTCTCCTCTCTCCTCTCTCTCTCTCTCTCTCTCTCTCTCTCTCTCTCTCTCTCTCTCTCTCTCTCTCTCTCTCTCTCTCTAAACAGAGGCATAGATGACAAAAACATGTTTTGCATTTGTTGAAATACAACCAACAAGGTCAAACTAAAGTGCACGGATTCCGTTTTAACCGAGCAGTAACATGCAGCGCGTTTTACCCCATTCACCATCAAGCATCTTGTGCGTAATGGGGGGAGAGGGGGGGCTCTTTTTTTAACATAATAATGAAATTAAGAAAACTTTGAACATTTTTGACTGTCAACACGAATATCTCTCAGTAACTTCAGCAGTATGTTCAGTCAGTCCGTGCAGGCGCATTTTAAGGGGAATGTTGTCGTTGGCAGGATGAGATGAAATATAAGAAGGGAAGTCCTTTAATGAGGAAGATGGGAATTCAGAACTGTTAATTATTTGGTGAACTTGTATTCGATTTGTTTGAGGTCTATAAAAAAAAAAGAAGAAACCTAATGCAGACCATACGCGCAAAGTCACTGAAACGAGCACCAGGTTTCAATCTGCTTTTACGGTTTGACTCGGCAGGGTTCACAGAGTGAAACTGACAACCAGATTCAAATATCTCTTTAGAATAACTTTTACAAATTATATCACAGGAGCGTGTAGACGTGTGTCACTTTAATTTATTCCGAAAACCTTTAGCCTGAAATTGTGGTGATCAGCCGAGGCAACAAGAGTTTATTTTACAAAACACGCCTCACATTTTCCATCTCAACAAACGACTTTATTCCACTATTGAGTTGAAAACCTTATTATTGCAGAAACAAGTGGAAATTTTTTCTACAGTTAGAAGCCAACATTTCACGTGTTTACAACGCAGATCTACTTGTTTTATGGCTTTTCTTGAATTCATCGCCCATTTTCTCGATAAATTCTTCTGTGGGTTTTACAGACACACAAACTACTGACTAACGATGGCAGAAAAAAAATCTGAAAAAGGAAAAACGGCAGAAAATAAAACAATATCTCATGTCTGTTACTGGAATTTCCTCTTTGTAAAAAAAACAAACAAACATAAGCTTTCATGCGTAAAATAATAGAAAGCAAGTTTTTGTAGTAAAACTATAAGAAGAAACTCATTTTTATCTCACATGCTTTAACTTAAATGATAACACATGCTAAACATAAATCATCCTGATCTAAATCTAATTTTTTTAAAAACACATTTAAAAGAACACTCAGGCAGATATTTAATATGTGTTTTGCAAACGCTGACGCCTTCTCATGCATTGTTCCGCAGTTATATTCCAGTCCCTTTGGTTCGCCTTCATGAAATATTTGCAGGCCTCCTGGGTCTCCAGCAGGGAATAATGCATTAATTGTGTATTGTTCAGTAGAGTGTACAGTATGTCGCCTTTGGTCCGTTGTGTCTGGCAGCACCCAGGGGCCTTCACATCACTAGGCCTCTTGTTTTTGTGAGTGTGTGTATGTGTGTGTGTGTGTATGTATGTATGTGTGTGTTTTTGCTTTACAACTGTACAAGAGCTCTAAAAACACACACACACACACACACACACAAAACAACTAACCACATTTCTAATGCTGTGACTTCTGCTTGGATTTAAGACTTTGAAGCTGCAATGACGGAAAAGTTGACTTCCACTCTGCCAAGGAGGTGGAAATTAATAATCAGTCTGTCATCAAGTCAAATGAAAGCAGAACTATTTTCATTAAAACATGCTGACTTTGATTAAAAGTGGCATGGAATTAAAATATCGCCAGATTTCATTGGATTATTGTTACTGTGAAGTTTTTTAAAAAACGAGATATTTAACCTCATAATACTCGATGATTAACGAATAAATAAGATGTCAAATGTAGAAAAACAAATAGAGTTTTTGGAGTGAGCCAGATGCTTCCTGTGTCTGAACATCGTGTGTTTTGCATCTCGATATCATTTGAAATTGTTCCTCTGCCACAAATTTGCAGGAAATGAAATTAAGAAAGTTTAGGAACTACAATTTAGGAAGAGGAAGCTTTAAAATATTTTTTTATTTATCAGGAGGATTCTGGTGAGGTTAATAGATTTAAATCGAAGCAAATTACAGGAAAATCATAGCCAAGCTTGGCAAAAAAAAGTATAATAAAATCAAGGATTGAGGTTGGATAAAAGTTTTTTTTTTTTTAAGCAACAATAAGCATGACGGGTTTTTTTCATTCTCAAATGGAGGACATGTCAGCTGCAGTTTGTTTCAGCCAGGTTTAGGGTGGAATTTTGAAAAACAAGAAAGAGAGAAAGGAAGAGAGAGAGAGAAAGTAAGAGAGAGAGAGAGAGAAGGCCTCTGTGGGAGAATGTGAGTCCCCCCCCCCTCCCCTCCCCTTCCTCTCTCCCTGCCCCCCCACCCTCCCCCCTCTGAACACTGTACACCCTAAGTGAATCTGACTGCAATTATTTTCTTCTTTTATCCTTGCAGACGATCTTTTGCACTCTCCTCTGCGAAGACAAAAGTATCTGTTTGATGTCTCAACCCTTTCAGACAAAGAGGAGCTGGTCGGGGCGGAATTAAGGATATTTAGGAGAGCGCCAGGGGATTTGCAGACTTCCCTGCAGACGACGGGCCTCTACGACATCCAGCTCTACCCCTGCCACTCGGACAGGCTGCTGCAGTCCAGGTCGCTGGACCCTCTGGACTCCACCAAAGCCGGCTGGGAGGTTTTAGACGTGTGGGAAATGTTTAAAGCACATCATCATCATTATCACCACCCCCACCATCACCATCACCCTCATCACCATCATCATCCACATCAGCACCAGCAGCAGCAGCAGCAGGGGAACCAGCTCTGCCTCCAGCTCCGGGTCACTCTGGGCAAATCAGACAACGAGGTGGACCTGAGGCAGCTGGGATTGGACAGGAGCAGCCGATCCCAGCAGGAGAAGGCCATCCTGGTCGCCTACACCCGCTCCAAGAAGAGGGAGAACCTGTTCAACGAGATGAAGGAGAAGATCAAGTCGCGGAGGTCCGTCGGTGAGATGGAGGAGGCGGTGGTGAGGGCGGCGGCGGAGGAGGAGGATGGGGTAGGGGGGGCGTCGCTGCGGGGGGTTAAAGGAGAGGGGCCCCGGCGGCGGCGGAGGACAGCGCTGAGCAACCGGCACGGGAAGAGACACGGGAAGAAATCGAAATCCAGGTGCAGCAAAAAGGCGCTGCATGTGAATTTCAAAGAGTTGGGATGGGACGACTGGATCATTGCGCCTCTGGATTACGAGGCGTACCACTGCGAAGGGGTGTGCGACTTCCCCCTGAGGTCGCACCTAGAGCCGACCAACCACGCCATCATACAGACGCTCATGAACTCCATGGACCCCAACAGCACCCCGCCCAGCTGCTGCGTCCCCACCAAACTCAGTCCCATCAGCATCCTGTACATAGACTCAGGCAATAACGTAGTGTACAAACAGTACGAGGACATGGTGGTGGAGCAGTGTGGGTGTAGGTAGCGGCCCTTAATCTATTCAAAAAATTCAACTTTTTTTTTTTAAAAGACAGAAAAAATGATGGGTCCCAGATTGATGAAAGTCCTCACAGGCATGGCGCCTTGTCTTTATTCATAAGGGATGCACACAAGAGGCGTTATCTGCTATTTATTCAAGACTCACAATAATTTACACTCTGCCTTAAAGTGTTACGCCTTATTTCCCATCCATGCAACAAGTTACCACTCATCAAACAGGCTTCCCCCCCCCTCTCTTCCACCCATCCACTCGTTCCATATGGCACAAGTGATGGGTACATGGTGTATGTGTGTGTGTGATCTGACGGATCACCAAGGCGAGATGGGGGCCTATTGAGTCCAACTGTGCACCTGTTCGTGCCGAGGCCAGAGGACAGTGGGGTTTGCCTGTCAGCGCTTTGTTGCAGCTCTGCCGTGTGATCCTGCCAGCCTGGCGGACTCTTTTGGGTATGTGCATCCAGGCCGTAAATGCCACTGTCCAGCTGGAGTCATTACAGGCCCGAGCAAGTGCCTGTTTTTTCCCCCGCAACAACAAAAAAAAAAAAAAAAAAAAAAAGAAAAGAAAAAAAGGGGGTGAATGTCTAATCTACCAAACACATACACACACACACACACACACACACACACACACACACACACACACACACACACACACACACACAGAGAGACGCACACTGGTCTGAGGAGAGGAGATAAGATGATGGTGGTGATGCCTTCAAGAGATTTTTTTTTTTTTTTTTTTGCCTTACTGGAGACTGGTTGAGAGGCGCTTGGAGAGGCATCGTGCGCTTTTGTGGACAGAAAGGACACAAAACCAGACTTGTGCCCGTTCCTGACTGGGGCCCTTCTGTTGTTGTTGTTGTTGTTAAAAAATAAAAAAAAAGCACACATTACTGAGGCGAACTTTTTGCTCAAAAGTCTGCATCTTTACGAAATGCACTTCCACAACTGACTGCGCCCAAGGACGTGCGGTCAGCGGAGAGAGAGAAAGAGAGAGAGAGAAAGAGAGTTTGTCTTCTCTTATGACGAAAAAATATAAAAAGGACTCGCAAACGAGACGATATTTAAATGCACATTAGCTTTGAATGCACTGCTGTTCTTTTTTTTTTCTTTTTTTGTTTTGAGCTGTAAATATTTGTACAGTCGAAAACTTTACAAAGTGCAACAAATGAAGAAATGAGAATGCTGCATTTCTTTGTAAATATACAAAATGCACTCAAATCGGTATAATTTCTATTCTATAATTATTTTATTATTTGTGATGTACAGAGTTTCATGATAATCATATATTTCTTACATTGATAAGAGTAATTTAAGGTGTATTCAATATTTTTTTGCAGAGGGTGGAAAATACCATTATTAATGTCTACCTCATAATTGCATATAGGATCTGAGTTTTGAGGTGCATTCAGTTAGAGTGTAAAGAGCTTTTACAATGATATATAAGATCATTTATATACATATATTACTGGATAATATTCCACAACATTACTGTACAAATAAAATTCAAAACCAAGTCCACCAGCTTTGTACCTCTGATGATTAATTCCACCCTCATCTCTATTCTTTTCATTTTATGTCAAAGTGCTTTAAGAGGGGTTGACTCTGCTTACCCCCCCCCCCCCCCCCCCCCCCACCCCTCCCACCTCCCCCCCTCCAAAATCCAATAAGAACATTGTGGGCCATTTTTCTTTAAATAACTTAAAAAGGAAGGCAAGAATTTTCTTTTCATGTATGAATTATATGAAAGAAGTAATTGCGATTGCATTTTCCTTGTAGACCTGAACTGAATTGCTTTTTATGGTTTGGTTCTTAAGCTTACAACCATGCATACTTAACAAAATTCATTATAGTTGTTTCTTCCTCCATTATTAAAATATATGTGTAAATGACATGTTGGTTTACGGTGATTATATTCTTTATTAACCATCAGAACAAACTGATACTGAATCACACTTTAAGAAAACACGTAAGAAAATCACCATATTGGGACACTTTTGGACAACTCCATGTTTTATAGACACTTTATACGCTTAAGATTTGATCAAAATCAACACTAGAATCAATGAATCCCTTTATAAGATGTGTATAGAGCACATATACCTTTGCCTTCAGGTATTTTGGCTAATCTATTCTTCCTCTTTGTAAACAGTCTCTCATCACAGCCAACAAATGTCATTACTCAGTGACTTGCTGGCTCTGGGTTGCACCACAAAAAAAAAAAAAAAAAATCATATAAACATATGGTGACCATCCAAGTAGAAGGAAATCCACTGACTGACTGTCACTGATATGGCACTGAATGTACGAACCCCGGCTATTTCCCAATGAATTAGCCCTCCTGGGTCAAGTTTACTTAACACTTTAATGTTTCCCAATCTGTGGATGACAAAAAAAAAAAAAAAAAAGTTTGAAAGAAAGGGATTGCTTCCATATAGGCTATCGACCTTGGCCTGGAAACAATTAGGAAATTGCTTTGAAATGTTATATGTTGTCCAGGCTCTTGTACAGTATCATGTCACTCCCCACATGTTTGCTAGGGGGAAACAGAGGATGCTAAGTGCACTCTTTAGCAGTCGCTGCAAATGACTGACACAACAACCATCCCCCTGAGTATAACCAAATGGCCCCTCCAGGCTATACGTCTGGAACGCCACCGCCGGGGTGCTACTACGAGTCATGCTATCCTCTTCTGCTCGCAAGTGCACTTTGGGGGGAGATACCGTGCCTGACCACGAGTCTCTCCTTAGCCTCAGAGATGAGATTCTGGATTAGAGGCGTATAAAAATGAGCAAAGACACAAAAAGCAGCTGTGTGTTAACTCTCGGGATAAACCTTTACGTTTTGATTTATATTTATTTGACAAGTTCCCCCGGTCTGGTGGGCACTGGCCTGGAGGTGAGACTGAATGTGAAGGGAACAGTTAAATGGTGATGAAAGGGAAAGGAATGCTTTGTTTACCCGCTTCAATCCCTCACTCTTAAGTTAAATGTTCCTATAAAGTTCTTCATCACAACCGCCTTATTGTCCCTCCACTCCACGCTGAGGCTGAGAGAGCCAAAAGAGACTTGTGTTTATTTGAAACTTGGTCCGAATATATTAGTCTAAGCAAACCGAAATTGGCAAAGAGACGGGGTCCTTTTCATCAGAAATGTGGAGAATGTATAACACAAATAGTCTTGACACCCCACATCTGTGCGTGGAGGCTCCTCTTTAGAGATCTGTAATGCACTGGTAGGCTGAAAAAGTGAAGATCTACTAGGTGTTGCTCCGAGTGGAAAGCCCGGGAGTCTCTCCAAGATAAAAAAAAAAAAGAAAAAAAAAGAAAAAGAAACGTCTTGGCTCGTATTGGAGACGTAAATGTTCCTCATACTTAACCTCTCCGTTATCAGTGATGTCCTCATCAGCGACAGGAAAGGCATAAATCACCATGATCTTCCAGACAGCGAGGACCTCTAAGCAAGCAGAAATTTGTTAAACGGGCATTAAGGAGCATTAGAAAATTTATTGTGAGGACTCAGATCTTGGGCTTTGATTTGCTGAATGGATACAATTTAAATGTGGGAAGGGAAGAGAAAAAAGAGGAGCTCGGTCGCTGCCAAGGCCTGACTTTTAAAACAGCTACTGATAAAATCCAGCACAAACGTATTTATTTTTCAGGGACTGTTTCTCTCCTCACTGATTCTTTCCTTGCCTCTAGAGGGGTCCCTCCTTCTCTGGTTTCCTCTAGTTCCCACCATTATGCTTTGCAGATACTGTGGTTCCCTCTATAATAAAGTTTGACACCTTTCTCCAGCCAAGAACACATACAGGCCAATGCAAGGTGGTGCTTCTCTGGGCTAAACACATGCAGAATAAAACTCTTACAGACACACGGCTCTACAGTAAGTGTGCATTTACACGCAACAGTATCCATGGAGTGTGTCTTTGTGTATATTTCTGTGTGTGTGTGTGTGTGTGTGTGTGAGAGAGTGTGTGTCAACAGACAGAAGGGTAGCAGCACACACAGATGGACAGATGAGTGGTGCAGGAGAGCAGCAGATGCCTGAAGTGACCCCTCCTGCCGCCTTTCATTGAACCACTGGCTTCAACACAAAGGCAGGGGCGGCCCCAAACATTACATACACTTGCTTGTGCTTTAATACCAAAGGTCACCGTTAACAAAAACGTGTTTTGTCAGGAAAACAGGAAACAAGGAAAGGAACATTTTTTGACATCACAGAATTTGAGGTGAAAGAGTGTGATGGTGGTCGCTCTTGGCAGCTGCTGGTTAAAGTAGAAAACGGATAATAAACCGAGACAGAGCAGCCACAGTGTAACAAAAGATACCTCTAACAGGGCATCTGCCTGTCTCTTCCTCTTCCTCTGCCTCTTCCTCTGTGGTCCTACAAGAAACTCATCCCTCCCTCCTGTCAGGCCATATGGTAACAGGAAGACAGCAGACACCTTCACTTCACTACAGATAACCTACTAATTGCATTAAACTCACTCCCAACTGGGCTTTTGGAAACGTGAGGATGAATGGTAGTGTCGCTCGATTCATCTGTGGACGAGACTTTGCTTTAACTCCCATTCATATTTATATTTATATATGTGGATAAGATTACAGATGTGCAATTAAGTATAATTTAGAAAAAAGTCCAAAGTTGATAGATCTGCTCGGC